>NC_072425.2:20445000-21070000 GCF_028878055.3 Symphalangus syndactylus
TTCTAGATATATATCCTTGTATGTGTTGTTTTGTAATTTCCCTTATTTACGTAATAGTATGTTACAAATATTGTTCCCATCAGTAGATGAGTTTTTCTTTTGAGCCCATAGAGAAGTTCTGAATACTTGTAACTCTCCTGAAATCAGAAAAAATGTTTGCGTGTACTCTTAACGGGGGAAAATTTCCACAATTTTAATCAATTTTTAAGAGGGCTCCGTGACCCATAAAAGCTTAAGAACCATTAATCAGTATCATAATTTTTGGTGGTGTCGTAGTGTCCGTTTTGTGGCTATGTTACAACTTAACCAATTTTTGAACATTAA
Source organism: Symphalangus syndactylus (assembly GCF_028878055.3). Classification (NCBI taxonomy): domain Eukaryota; kingdom Metazoa; phylum Chordata; class Mammalia; order Primates; family Hylobatidae; genus Symphalangus; species Symphalangus syndactylus. Next base: position 20,445,325 of record NC_072425.2, read on the forward strand.
TGATATTGCCCATTTTAAGGTATTTAAGGTATTGTTAGGTATTCTATGAACCTTTGGAACATAGAACCCTTGGGTACTCATGTGATTAATTCCTTAGCCTGTATTCTAGAATAAATGCACATTTATTTAGTTTTGCACATTTAACATTTTGAGAGATGTTGTCAAAGCTTTCCCTTGACAAACGTTGTACTACCATCAGTAGTGCAGGAGAAAATGCAGCATGATTGTTCAATTTTATTTTAGTTTAGTTAGGGTCTCTTTCTGTTGCCCAGGCTGGAGTGCAGTGGCATGATCATGGCTCACTTAAAGGCAGTGCATGGTGGATGACTTGAGCCTTAAAATTCTAGGCTCAATACAAAAGTCCCAACCTCCTGAGTAGCTGGGACTAAAGGCCCACGCCACCATGTTTGTCCAATTTTTTGTTGTGTTTTTTTTTTTAAACTTTTTGTAGACGATGTCTCACTATGTTGCTCAGGCTGGTCTCAAACTCCTGGCCTCAAGTAATCCTCCTGCCATGACCTCCCTAGGTTTTGGGATTACAGGCGTGAGCCACCATACTTGGCTTAGCATGATTTTTAATGATTGTGTGATGTTTTGTTGTACAGTTGGATCAGTTTAGCCATTTCTCCCTCTGGCTGTTTCCATTTTTTTAATCATCATAAACAATGCTGTTTTAAACATCCTTGTGCATTCATTTCTGTATATTTGTCTGTTTATATCCTTAGAATAGAGTCCTGGTAGTAGAATTTGTGGATCAATAAATTATTAAAATTTTAATGACTTCAATAATTTGCCAAAACATCTTGATTATTTTAAAGGCATCTAACAGTTTATATTTTAGCTTAGAAGGCAAGTAGCTGATTATTATTAACTTTATTTAAACACCCTGTTCAGTAGACAGTTGGCATAGTGGAATAGGCACTGGACTAGTTGGGGGTGGTGGGACTGGCAATTGGCTTCTCTTCTTGGAGCCCTTGGCCCTAGTCTGACCCTGCTGCTAGCTCACACATGTGGCCTTGGACCAGTTTCTTCCCTCGTCTGGGGCTCTATTCTCTTTTTAGGCTACTTCTAAAATCTTTTCCTAGGAGGTTCTTGAAGTTTTTACTTATAAATGGAAGGTTCTTTTTGAAATAACAATTTGGTAATCAAGGAACAGGGCAAGTATTGGACCACTGTTCTGTTTACTTAGAGCACTTCTGGATGTGTGGCTATGTCTCAGACAGTCTAAAGTTATGACTTTGGTTCCCGTGTTAATTTATTTGTATTTTAATGATTACATCGTTTGGCAAATTCAGTATGTGTTAGTTTTGTTTTCCTTCCCAAAGAGCTAAAGGCTCACAGTGGAGAACTTTAAATCCAGCATGTTTATCTAGCACAGCTAGATAAATTGAGAGCAATTTATGTTGACGAATATAGATCTAATTCTTCTTTTGATTTTTTTTTAGTTTTTGAGACTAAGTCTCGCTCTGTCGCCCAGGCTGGAGTGCAGTGATGCAACCTCGGCTCACTGCACCCTTGGCCACCCAAGTTCAAGCGATTCGCATGCCTCAGCCTCCCATGTTAGGAGTAACATTAGCCTCCTAGTGTTAAAAAGCTGTACCAAATACAGGGAAAAGAATCTATAGAAATGGAAAAAAAGGGTCCAAAGGAACAAATATGTGCACAATTAAGTGGAGATGGGGTGGGTGGAAAATGTATTCCTGTGATGTTCCTGAAGAAGTGTAAGTTTGTCCTGTGTGTAGTAGCAGTGGTTTCTTACGCTATCATGGAGTTATTTTAATATTCACTTTCCTGAATGATGAAATACTTTTTTTGATACGAGTTCATATATGTAATTACAATATGGGTTAATTCAAAGGCAGAGATGTTTCGACATGAGCCATTTTTGTTTGGGCTGTGGTGAGGTTGATACTTTTTTTTTTTTTTTTTTTTTTCTGAGACAGCTCTTGCTCTGTCCTGGCTGGAGAGCAGTGGCGTGTACATGGCTCACTGCAACCTCTGCCTCCTGGGCTCAAGGGATCCTCTCACCTTAGCCTCCCAAGTATCTGGGACTACGGGTACATGCCACCATGCCTTGCTAATTTTTTGTATTTTTTGTAGACAGGGTCTCACCATATTGCCCAGGCTGGTCTTGAACTCCTGGACTCAAGTGATTTGCCCACCTCGACCTCCTAAAATGCTGGGATTATAGGTGTGAGCCACCATGCCTGGCCTTTGTGGCCAGGTTGATAATTTGAACGGTGGAACAGCTGAGCTTAGCACCTCCTCATTGTTAACTGTGGAGGTAGCTTATGTGCTGATCACAAGAGAGGTGTGATGGGAAAAGTGCTGATAATCTTTGGAGTCAGTCCAATTTGGTTCTGAGACCGGGCAAGTTCTTAATGTCTCTGGGTTGGTTTTCTCTTCTCTAAAATGGGAATGATATTGTTGTCTTTTAAAGGGGACTGTGGGCTGGGTGTGGGGGCTCACACCTGTAATCCCAGCACTTTGGGAGGCCAAAGTGGGAGGATTGCTTGAGTCCAGCAGTTTGAGACCAGCCTGGGCAATATGGCGAGACCCTGTCTCTCCCAAAAAAAAAATTAGCCAGGTGTGGTGGTGCACACCTGTAGTCCTAGCTACTCAGGAGGCTGAGGTGGGAGGATCGCTTGAGCCTGGGGAGGTTGAGGCTGCAGTGGGCCGTGATAATACCACTGTACTCCAGCCTGGGTGGCAGAGTGAGACCCTGTCTCAAAAAAATAATAATAATGGGCTGTGAGGCTGAGCTGAAATGAGGTGTATGGAGTGCCTCACATAATTTATTGTTTATACTGGCTGATAGTAGATGTTCATCTAATGTTCCCTTCCCTTTTTTGTTCCCATCAAAACAATAACCCCTTAATGAAACAGTCTTAAGGAAAACTTTTTGTTATCTGACTTCTCATGCAACTTTTGGCTAAGTTACAGTGATGCTTTGTGGACTCATGTTTTTTTTCTTATGCATACTCTGATCACCAGGTATCAAGGTTACATTGGTGCAGCCCTAGTTTTAGGGGGAGTAGATGTTACTGGACCTCACCTCTACAGCATCTATCCTCACGGATCAACTGATAAGTTGCCTTATGTCACCATGGGTGAGTGTAACGTTTTCCTGATGTTTCAGAGTACTCTTACTTACCAAGATAGTCTCTTGAAGAGTTGGTCTGTTTTCTCTTAGAAGAGGAGGTGCAATACAGTGCTTTGATTCATTCAGCAAATATATACTGAGTTCCTACTACAGATGAGGCCCTGTTCTAGGTGCTTGCTATATAGCAGTCAACACAATTCTGACAATGATTCCTGCTCTCGAGGATTTTGTATTAGTAAGGGTAAATAGACAATAAACAACTGTGAGAAGTGTATTTATAACACACAAGTATTATAAATATATGTAAATATAATACACAGGTTATACAATATGAATATATTTGTTATAGTCTGAAATCTGAAAAGCTCCAAAGTTCTAAAGTGCCAACATGATACTCATTGGAACATTTTTATTTTTATTATTCTTTTTTGAGATGGAGTTTTGCTCTGTTGCCCAGGCTGGAGTGCAGTGGCATGATCTCGGCTCACTGCAACCTCTGCCTCCCCAGTTCAAGTGATTCTTCTGCCTCAGCCTCCCAAGTAGCTGGAATGATAGGCGTGCGCCACCATGCCTGGCTAATTTTTTATAGTTTTAGTAGAGATGGGGTTTCACGATGTTGGCCAGGCTGGTCTCAAACTCCTGACCTCAAGTAATCTGCCCACCTCGGCCTCCCAAAATGCTTGGATGGATTATAGGCATGAGCCACTCTGCCCAGCCTCATTGGAGCATTTTTGATTCTGGATTTTTGGATTAGGGATGCTGAATTGGGTGAGTATAATGTAGATATTCCAAAACCTGAAATCTGAAACACTTCTGGTCCCTAGCATTTTGGATAAGGGCTACTCAGCCTGTATTAGAAAGTGACACTAAGAAAAAAAGTAATACAGATGGTATTGTAACACAAGATATTACCTTTGAGAGAAACTGAGTCAAGTTCATATGGAAATGCTCTATTTTTTACATCTGCATATGAATTTGCAATGATGTAAAACAAAAAATTAAATTCACACATGATAAGGGGACTTGGGAGTTGTGGGCAGGGGCTGGGGTGGAGGCAGATGACAGTGTTAAATAGAAAGATCAGGGCCAGGCACGGTGGCTCATGCCTGTAATCCAGTGCTTTAGGAGCCAGAGGTGGGAGGGTTGCTTGAGGCTAGGAGTTTAAGACCAGCCTAGGCAACATAGCAAGACCCAGTCTGTGCCATATATATATATAAGCTGAGTGTGGTGGTGTGTGCCTGTAGTCCCAGTTGCTCGGGAGCCTGAGGCAGAAGGATTGTATGAGCCCAGGAGTTTGAGGTTGCAGTGAGCTGTGATCAAGCCATTGTACTACATCCTGGGCAACAGAGTGAGACCTTGTCTGTTTAAAAAAAAAAAAAAAAAAGTCAGGACAGGTCTTATGAAGAAGGTGAGATTTGAGTAGAATTCCAGAGTAGAAGCCTCACATTGAAACTTGGCGGGTACATTTTGACCTAGAGGAGTGATTGTGGTCCTTCTTTACTACTTAATGTCTGAGGGATTGGGGTATTTGATTTCTGTCTGAACCTCGGTTTCCTTACCTGTAAAGTGGTATCGGTAATACCTACCACACCAAGTTGTAGTGGTTGGAAATAACGTATATAAAGCGTGTGCTCCAATGCCTGGCCTGTAAATAGTTGTTATTTTTTTCCCCCCTCTCTTCCTCATTTGTTAACCAGCTTTTTGCTTTTATGTTTTAGCTCTAGCTGCTAGATTAGGAGATTTTTTGACAGGTTCTCACTCTGCTGCACAGGCTGGAGTACAGTGGTGCAATCACAGCTCACTGCCACCTCGACCTCCCTGGGCTCAGGTGATCCACCCACCGCAGCCTCCTGAGTAGCTGTGACTACAGCCATGTTCTGCCACGCCCATCTAGTTTTTGTATTTTTTGTAGAGATGGGATTTTGCCGTGTTGCCCAGGTTGGTCTCGAACTTCTGGGCTCAGGTGATCTGCCTGCTCTGGCCTCCCAAAGTGCTGGGATTACAGGTGGCTGATAATTTTTTCTTTTTAATGACTGCAAAAAAATAGTGATAAAATCATATTTAGAAGAATTGGGATTTTCAAGTTCTAACATTTACATTATTGCTTCTGGGTCAAGTTGCATAGGTCCAGAAATTCGAACAGGTTGTGTGTATCGTGTAGCTGGTGTTTTTCCAGCTGTCATTTACCTCTTATATTTTCTGTCTTGGTGTCTTGGCTCCACATCTAGGAAAACTGCTGCCTTGAGTTTTTGGAAATTGCCAGTTTGAGACTTTGCTATGCCATTGTGTTGTTATCTAGCCTTTTACAAGGTTTTTATATAACAGATGTTCACTGTTTGTGGGGAGAATGATTTACCCCCAGATACCATACGGATGAATCTTTGCAGTTATTCTAAAATGAAGATACTTATGGTAATTTTAGAATTATTCTGAATTGCTTTTTTCAAAGGTATTAGGTATCTCCATCAAAGTGTTGCTTTTATTTCTCCCCATCTGATACCTTTAAATGGTGGTAAAGGTGGAATAACCTTTTCTATTAAGTAGTTTTCTTTTTTCTTTTTTTACTTAAATTCCAGACTTGCAGAAAAGTAACAGTAATGTTCAACAAACACTGATCTGTCCTTTACTCAGATGTGTCAGTTGTTAGCATTTTGACACATTAGTTCTGCCTCTCACACACACATTGTTATTACTATCATTGTTTCGTGTGCGGGGAACCATTTGAGGGTAAATAGCAGGCACCACAACCTTTCACCTCTGAATCCTTCAAGATGTTCTCTTCTATCACCTTGATAAAGTCATCAAATTTAAGAAGTTTGACATTGATACAAAGCAGCTTCATTTGTAAAATGGGAAAATTGGTTTCTCTTGCCTGTGAACTGTGGTAATTTGTGTCATGAGCATAAAGCTGAATTAGGAAAAGTTGTTGAAAGTGAGTAGGTAAACAGCTTTGTGTCTGCCTATTTCACTTCTGCCGCCCCACTTTGTGCCCTTTCCTGGCCAAGAGTGACCTCCTGTCTGTCCAAGTCTCATGTGAGTTCCGGGTGATGGGTCCACAGCTCTTGAGTTTATAGGAGAGTTCTATTTAGAAACGACTGACTCCACACAGACTGGTTTTGCTGCCCTAAAATGCCAGATTAAGGAGAATGAGACATCAGTAACATCTGATTTTAATATCCAAGTAAATTGTTACTTTGAGGTCTTGTTTGTTCCTCTACCTGTTTATCAGCTCTTTTTTTTTTTTTTTGAGACTGAGTCTCGCACTGTCACTCGGTCTGGTGTGCAGTAGCGTGATCTCTGCTTGCTGCAACCTCTGCCTCCCGGGTTCAAGTGATTCTCCTGCCTCAGCCTCCCAAGTAGCTGGGACTATAGGCACGCACCACCATGCCCAGCTAATTTTTGTATTTTTAGTAGAGAGGGGATTTCACTGTGTTGGCCAGGCTGATATGGAACTCCTGACCTCGTGATCTGCCGGCCTCTGCCTCCCAAAGTCCTAGGATTACAGGTGTGAGCCACTGCACCCGGCCTCATCAGCTCTTTAGTGAGTGCTTTCTGTGTAAAGGCACTATAGCAGGCAGCACAGATAGAAGTGAATATCAGGGTCTTTATCCTCAGATACTCAGTCTAATGGGGGAGACAGATGTACACACTGACAAGGGCAGGAGGGGACCCAAGGGTCACTTCCAAGCTGGGGGAATTCAGGAAGAACTTCACTTGAGCCGAGTCTTGAAAGGAGGATTGGATCTTTTCATTCATTTGTCCGATGTGTATTTAGCGTCACTAGTGCCGAGCACTTTGCTAGGAGCTGGGAAGATTAGTGGTCAACACAGCGCCTGCCTCAGAGCCTATAGTCTTGTGAGGGAGACAGGTATTAGACAGGTAAATTCACATGAACCTAGAAGAATGCATTGTGATAAGTGCCCCAAGGAAAAGAACAGTCATTAGAGAGGATAATAATAGGAAGGAGTGTGTGGCTGGTGGGTGTTTGGGAAGTCCTTTCTGAGCAAGTGACATTCAAGCATTTTCTAATGAACATAATTTATGAACATGACAGAACATTCAAGTGGGACAAAGAACTATAAGAAAAGTCTCCTTCACATCCTTCCAGAGTAACCACTGTTAAGACTTGTTTGTATTTTTTTCCAGAAAATGTGTTACGATACACTTTCATGTATCTCCTTCTCTGTCATCTAGTTACCCCTTTAAAAAAAACACACAAATGAGCTCATGCTATACATAATATTCTTCCCTTACTATTAACTTGTTTTGAAGAAGTGTTTGTATCAGCTTACGTGGGCCTATAGAATTTCTGTAATAATAGCAAGCTGTCCAGAATTGCATTATGTGGCTATACCATGCTTGCTGACCCATTCTTCTGATGAATATCTTGTTTTTCATATTTTGGTAACAAATGTGTCTTGGTCTACTTGTATAAATACGTACTTCATTTAGATAAATTCTTAGTAGTGGAATTTCTGGATTAAGGTGTACACATGTTTCGGCCAGAATTCTCTGTTGCAAGCAGTTGAGTCACTGGATGATTTAAGGAAGAGAGGGATTTTTGAGAAAAGTATAGCAAGTGACTCACAACGTAGTTGGGAGGGCAAGAACTGGGTTTGGGGCCAAGAACAACGTCTCAGTCTATGCTGCAGGCACAGCCGGTGCCGGACCCTGGATGCTGCAGAACTGAGCCTTCCTGCCATCCCTTCTACCACCAGAGAGTTCCTCATGGGGAAGGTGGGTGCTTCTGATTGGTGAAGCTCAGCCTCAGCTCAGATGGCAGTGGAATTCTCCGGACAGAGGCAGGAAATACAGCTGCTGGGCAGCCCAGAAAAGGGAAAGTGCATTTTACCTTTTGAGAGCTATTGCCAAATTGCTGTCCAAAAAGCTGGCACAAGTTTATACTCCTACTAGAGAATACAAGGACGCTTGTCTCCCACCACCACACGGATGCTGAGTATTTTTGCCAGTCTGATGGGTGAAAGTGGGAAGAAAGAACACTTAAACGCCTGAGGGATGAGTAGGAATTTGCTATGCACCCCTTACCCCCAAGGGATAGACCTCAGGCCTGTGGTGCACAAGGGCTCCGTGTGGTTAAGCACTGAAAGGCCAGAGTTCGCTGCATGGGTGCGGCAGGAGCAGTGAGTGGGGGCGGGGCAAGGGACCCATGCAGGGGGTGCAGCAGAAGCAAAGATGGGGAGGGTGGAAGAGGGATGGATGTTGGGAGTTTGGAGTGGAGGCAAGGCTGGAAAGCAGGCCTCGGGGGTCCAGACGCTGCAGGCAGAGCTGTTTTGATTTTGTCCTGTAGGTTTCCTGCTCCTTCAAGCCAGGGAATGAGAGGATTAGGTTTGCTTGTTAGAAGGAGCAGCTGACAGCTGTGGGGAGCACTGGCGTGAGAGGCCTGGGGCAGGGAGGGAGCTTGCATCCTGGCCAGAAATGTTGAGGGTGAGGACGAATCCAGTGGTGGTGGCGGTAGGGATGGCCACTGTCATTACAGAGACCTCTCAGCAGCTAACCCCTGGGCCACATCCTGGGTTTCTGTCATCATTCTCTCCTGGCGTTCCTCAGCGCCAGCTCCTTGCTGGCTCTTGGCTGCAGTGGTTCAGTCACGCCTTCATTTGGGGCCATCTCCCTTTTCAGCTGAGCTCTAGGCCCTTTTTCTCATCTCATTTCCTGTCCTTCCCTTGTGCCCTGGGCTTCTGTGGCAACAGCCCCCTCGCCCTCCTCTGAAGAGAGCCTAACACCCATTGCTGCCTCCTTTCAGAAACACATTTCTGCCTGGAGTGTTCCTCCTCCTCATCCTGAGTGTGGCCCAGAAGCCATTCCCTCCTGGCTGCCCCTGGTGGAGTTAGCAAGTCCCTCCCAGGAGTGAAGCAGGATCCCAGGACTCCCGCCTTGGCCCCACTTTGATTCCCCTAGGCATTGTCCCTCCTGCCCCTGCACAATTCTAGACCTCTGAGAGCAGCATCTGTGCCTCACTCTCAGGGTCTCATGGAGCCCTGTGCAACTCAATGAATATTTGATGGTGAATTAATTTTCTGATTCTCCAACTTGTTTGTGCTAAAGAATGTCTGAAACTTAGTGTTAGAAACCTTAGCCACTGTTCTTTGTTTGTGAACTAGCAGTTTGCAGTACCCCTGGAATGCAGCTGGTTTAGATTGTGTTCCATTTGTGTGGTCCCAGTTTAGCTATAAGTGTTGTAAATGTGACAGGTCCTTTTACTTTTTTTTTTTTTTTTTTGGTTAAAGCTTAGTATTATTTTGAATTTAAAGCATATTTATGGGAATGTCTCTGTGCCAGAGTCTGCTGGGTGCTGGCACATTATTTTCAGTTAAAATTCAGTGTAAGGGATGCTATTATTGCCATTTTACTGACAAGAAACCTGAAAGTTAGAGAGATTTAGCAACTTACCTAGTGTCACTCAGCCCCATAAGTGACAAAGCTGGGATTTGAACCCTTGTCTTCCATCTCTGGCAAGCCCCAGTACAACACAGCTGCTGTGATTTTATCATCCTACAGATGTGATTTCACTTAGCTATTAAGCCTTGCTTCTGAATACTAAAAATATTTATACAGATTCCCGAAGGGCACTTACTTGTTTTTGTATTTTTGACTGTTCTGTGTCCTGCATGTTGAAAACAGTATTTACTGAAACAGCCTTATTGCAGCAAAGGAAATTAAACTATATATATGCATATATATCTCCACAATTTTACTACCCAAAAACAACGTGATTTTTACTTTTTGTTTCTTTCCAGTCCAAGTCCATTGTAAAGAGGAGCTCTTTACAGAGAATGTAAGATCACGGTTTTGTACTGGCCTGGGCTTTGTCTCTGTGGCTCTCTTAGTTTCTTTCAGCCATTGTTCCGTGGTCGTAGCTGCGCAGGGCTGGCTTTCTTCCTAATCTGAGTTTGATTTTTGTTGTTGTTTTGTCTTTTCTTTTTTCTTTCCCTTCCCGTCCCTTCTTTCACCCCTCCCCTCCCCACCTTCTTTACCCTTTCCTTTCCTTTTGAGGGAGTGAGGAGTTGGGTATTGAGAGAGAACTCAGAATTGCCCAAATTTGGTGGGGTTTTTTTTTTGTTTTTTGTTTTTTGTTTTTTTTGAGATGGAGTCTTGCTCTGTTGCTCAGGCTGGAGTTCAGTGGCTCGATTTCGGCTCACTGCAACCTCTACCTCCTGGGTTCAAGTGATCCTGCCTCCGCCTCCCGAGTAGCTGGGATTACAGGCGTGTGCCTATAATTAGCCACGCCCTGCTAATTTTTGTATTTTTAGTAGAGGTGGGGTTTCACCATGTTGGCCAGGCTGGTCTTGAACTCCTGACCTCAAGTGATCTACCCGCCTCAGCCTCCCAAAGTGCTGGGATTACAGGCATGAGCCACTGTGCCTGGCTGTATTTTGTTTTAATTCATGCTTATTATTTTGAGTGAGCTACAAACCAAACCTCACACTCCAGATAAGATAGAAGGTCCTCCTAAATGAAATGCCTCCATGGAACATTAGCATTCACTGTGGAATCAAGGCTTTCTGTAATTGTAGCTTAAGTGAGAAAATGAATATTTCATCTGAATTCTCATGTTTTAGTTAGATTGTGAGTTTTATTATGAAGAATAAAAGCAAAACTTTGTAATTAATCTTTTTTTTTCTTTTTTCTGAGTGATTTGACAGTAAGAGCTGGAAGCTATAAACTAACCGGAAGACAAGAGTGTCTAAATTTTGTCTACCCATGGGCCTGTGTTGGCTACTAGCCAGGTGCCTGAAGGCTGCTCTTAATGTACGTTGAATAGAAGACACCTGTCTTATCTTGCGCATCTTTAACTTGCGGCACAGCTCGATCTGCATTGAGCGTTGAGTCCGGGAGCCTCCTCTCTGAGGACTGGCCTTCCTGAGAGTTTACTTGGGAGACTAATATATCAGACTCCTGGTGTTGTGGCCCCTGGACAGCTTCTGCCCTAAAACCTTCTTTGTGAACATCACATTGACCATAATGAGAGCAGCGTTCATCCAGCTATAGCACCTACACCTGTTGTGGGGTGCTTTACTGATATAATCTTTGCACCACTGTGAGGTGGGTGCCATCATCCCTGTCTTAAAGATGAGGAAACTGAGGCTCAGAGAGGTTACTTGTACCACAAGGAAGGAAGTATGTGAGTGGGAATGGGAACCTCAGTCTCTGACTTTTTCCTGTTGGTACATGGCATGTGGTTTATTCTCCGAAAAGAAAAAGGATCCCTTCGGTTTCATTTACTTCTTTTTTAAGAGAGTAATTTGGAAGAGGCTACTGGTGATCGATTCATTTCATTGTTAAAAGTTAGGCAAGATTTTTTGACTTCATTAAGAAAGGGAAAGCATTTTAGTTATGTTTTTATAGACATAATGTGGGTTCTTTTAATTCTCAGATTAATTAGCTCATTCTTTGAACTTGCCAGCTTTTCTTTATTAGGCAAGCTGAAGTAGTGTCAGAAGAAGCTTGGGGACCATCTTTTGCTATTAGCTTGGCAGTGTTCCTTGTAGCAGCATTGGCAAGGTATATAAAATTTTTGTTTTTGCCTGCTTATCCACATAGAGAATTAACATCAATAAAATTTCAAGCATGACATTCCTGAAAATGAGGTCCTTAGACAATTTAGGAATACTAACTTAAGGAATAAACATTGGTATGCACCATTAGGGAAGACTTGGGGTCACTGCCAGGGCCATCCAGGTAAAATTCTCTCTCCAGATAAACTGGTTATACAGTTTCCTAATTACTGGAATGCACCTACTAAGTCCCAGTTTACAGGGCCCCCCGAGCAGTGAGGAAGATGTGGGACAGAGTAGTAAACAAGCTGGATGTCTCACCTTGTGAGCAGAAGAATCTTACAATTAAGTGAGAACTTAGGAACATGGATAGGGAGTTCAGATTTGCCATTGTTACGCTAAAGTACAGCCTTTTCTGTATTTTTACGCTAAAGTACAACCTTTTCTGTATTTTTATGCTAAAGTACAACCTTTTTTGTATTTTTATACTCAAGTACAACCTTTGTATAGATATTTTGATATCTCCACATGACTTGATTTTGAAAGTTATCCTGCACTGGATCAAATTAGTGCACTTTAAGATGGCAAATGTTTCTTCTATATTCATTTTCAACTGTTAAATTGGGTGTGAATTTAGCATCATGTTTACTTCATAAAAACCTCAGAGGGCATATATATATGGACTTCATAGCCGTGTGTTGCTGGAAATTCTTCAGAGCTGGGGTCAGCCATGTGGTTGATTATGTATAAGAGGCTTTAGAAGCATGTGTCTCCGTCGGAGCTGGATTGCATCTGTGTCCCTGTTCTCTGTGGGCCAGGGGCTGGGCAAGGGAGGAGTTGTGCTGGTGTAGGAGACCCTATTCCAGCAGGAGCTTTGTCCACACAGAGCGGGCTTTTCTGTAAACCCCTGAATGAAGTATCACTTAGGATTCTAGAAAAAGAGGTGGAAGCCCTCGCTTTGGTCCCAGCTCTGCTTCACCAGAGCCTAGTCACCTAACCTCTGGAACTTCATAACCCCTATTTCTAAAATGAAGCTACTTTTTTTGACTTGGGAAGGTCACAGGGTTATTGGGGTGCTGAAGCGTCGTGTTTTATGTGCGCAGGCTCTGTACATCACCGTGTGCTTTTTATGTGGATATGTTGCTTTTGGCCATTTTTTTGAGGCAGTGTGGCTGCATGAAAACTGGCTTTTGAAGTCAAATAGGGTTCAGATCTTTTTAAAAATATTAATTAACTTATTTGTTTTTATTTTTTAGGGGCAGGGTCTTGCTCTGTCGCCAGGCTGAAGTGCAGTGGTGTGATTATAGCTCACTGTACCCTCAAACTCCTGAGCTCAAGTGATCCTCCCACCTCTGCCTCCCAAGTAGTTGGGACTATGGGCGCACCACCACTGATTTTTTAAAAAAATTTCTTTTTTTGGTAGAGACGGGGTCTCACTGTTTTTCAGGCTGGTCTGGAACTTCTGGTCTTAAGTGATCCTCCTGCCTTGGCCTCCCAGAGTGCTGGGATTATAGGCATGAGCCACTATGCTTAGCCTAGGTTCAGATCTTAAATCCAACGTTCATTTAGCTGTTTGACTGTGAACATTGATTTCTTCTGTAATGCTTGCTTCATGTGTGAGCATGAAGTGAGATACCAAACATAAAAGTCTTTTGTATGCAGCATGTAGATGTTTGGTGGATAGTATTTTGATAGTTTTAGTGTCAATACATTTTTCTGTGTGTAGCTCTCTGTGTCCAGATTTCTCTGGCACTTTTTCCTGCTTTGATTAATATAAGATGCATTTTAGAAGATTTAAAATGTGCAGTGAATGGATTTTATATCTTAAAATTATGTTGCAGTGGAGTGCCAGGAATAAAACAACTGGGAACCAAAAGCCCGTGAAAGTTGAATGAATGCATCTTGTTTCTTGGTTGCTGCAAAAGTGGTACTAAGCCAATAGATGGTGCCGTGATATCAGGAAATGAGAAAATATTTACTTCTAAAATTCATCATATTGTTACAGGAAATGCAATATAGTCAGCTCTTGCCAGTTCTTAATCTATTCTAATTAGATTGGATTTTTTTCTTGATTCTGTGTAAAAAAAAATATTAAACGCCTTTTATAGACAAAATGGTGAGGTATTGAATTAATGTATGGGTGTTCTTCCTCCTTTTTTCCCTGCTCTGACATTTTACCACAAAGTCTCCTAATTTGAATTGTCCTTAGCCTACAACCAAGTAAAAGCCCTTGCCAGAGCACTTTTCAGTACAGTTAAAGGAAATGCTCAGTTTAAAGTTCTTTGCTTTAAACCCCACTGAGAGAGAGTGAGGTTAACTAGCCCATCTTTATCTGCTCTTGTTTCAGAATTGGACCAGAGTCGCCCCTGCTAAAGGAAAGTGCCTTTATATGCTTATGACCTAGTGCTTGATGCCTTTTACTTCCTCATTGGTCAGGCTACGTGGAAAGTCATCTTAGGCATCAGTAGGCTTTTCACTGTGTAGTTAGTTCACAGGATGAGGGATTTGCTGTTAACCAGATCTGGGTTCATGTACCCATGCTGCCATTCCTGGCTGCGTGACTTTGGGTAGCCTCCTTCCTTTCTGTGAATTTTAGCTTCTTCCATCCATACAATGAAAATAATACCGTCTAGTCCATCAATTAAAGTGGAATGCCCTGAAATTTGGGAAATTATTTTGAAATATGGACCTGAGTAAAGGGGACCTTTAAGAGACTTGCCAGCTCCCACTGGCCCTGCATTCCTGTGGCAGCAGGGCAGGGTGTATGCCTTGCACTCAGCTTCGGTTTCCCCGTGTGGCCTCGTGGTGCAGGGGACTGATTAAGATAGGTGCATTTTAGGGTCATTTTCGTCCTCCATTTTATCCTGTAAACGGGTTGGTGACACCTGTGTTTTAAGGAAAAGTTCTCTCTCCATATCTTGTGACATTTCATTAAAATGCATTAATGAAATAAAATCTTTCACATTTTAGGCCCTGATGCCCTGATCGTTAGTCTTTTCTGAAGAATAAGTGTTTATAACCTGTCAGGTCAATGAGATGTTGCAGTTGCAATTATAAGAAAAATCCCTGTTCCCTTCAAGTGGTGTTTTAAATTATTAGGGTAAAATTTAACTCCTCTTTGACTATATTACATTTAGAAAAGGAACTCCGTTTCTTGAGGAATTAGTTTTTTAGTGAAATTGTTGGATGCCTTACAAATATTTTTAGCAAATTAAATGGAATACTTTTTTTAATTCATTGGGAATAAAAGGTAGACTTTGACATTGAGGTACATTTGCTGATGAAAAGGAAGCATTCTTCTCCCTCATGAGGGGTTTAAATGTAATACTCAGTGCTTACTCAGGAGTGAAAACATCAAATTAAACTGTTTATGCTGACAAAGGACAAATCTGGATTTCAGCAAGCGATGCAAGATTGTCTGATTGCTTGGCTTGCCTCGCCAGGAAGCTTTTAGCCAGGACTTATAATGAAATGCATGCATACAATTAAACCATTTAAAGACTGCGTCTGTTTTACCGAGCAGTGAGAGGTGCTCCACTGCTCTCTAGTGGCTGGATATGGTCCCCTGGCACCCGCCTTGTTTTATATTCATCAATCAGCTCTGCACACATTGGCATTGTCGGCCTCCAGAGCAAGCATCAGTACCAGGAGATGAGGCCTTGGAGGCAGGAATGGAGTGAAAAATGATCCCAGTCTGTGGGTCTGTGGAAAGCACCAAATTTTACCCAGGATGAGTGGCCAGTTGACTAACAATGAGCAAGTGTGAGTAAGCGCTCTGTCAGGGAGAGCTGACACTGATGGATTAGAAAGTCCTGTGTGTGACTCTGTTATCGCCGCATACATCTTACACCTTGGCAGGCCACGGTGGCAAACAGGTCCTTGGCTGCTTAAAATGGACCGCTCTTCAGCAGAAGGAGCAGCTTTTTTTCCTGAGACGATCTGGTTAAATTGATTTGGGGAAAAGCAGTAGAAATCCATTTCCTGCTTCCTCTTATAACTTCATGAGTTTCAGAAAGAAATTCTGAAGACCTCTGTTTCCATGAAAGCTGCCAACCCTGGGACTTGCTGAGAGTGATTGTATAAAATAGCTGCCTGGAGGGCCAGGACCTTGTCGGAGAGGAATTTCATCAGCCAGCTTTTCTTGAACTTTTAGTGTCCCCAGCATTTTGCTTTACACGCGCCATCTTGTGTAACCCTCAGAGCCACCCTTTGAGGAAGGCGCCTCCTCTCCCCTGCCCCTTGTGCGGGGAGGGAACCTAGTTCGGTAGGGCTGCTGTGCCACTCAGTTTCCAGTCGCAGCATTCATGTTGTGCTTGATGCAGTTGCTTGTGCCTCCTGGAGCAATTTTGGCAGCTTTGCAGAGCTCGGAGTGATGTGCCCAGCTAGGGAGCGCCAGGGCTGGGCCACCTCTTGTGCCTGTTGGTGTTCCCAGAGCCTGCTGCTGCTGTGTGGGCACCTGGGAATGGGTTGTTTGAAGAAAGACTGGGAAGTTGCCCTTCTGAAGGGTGCATGAGCTTGAGAATCCATGCTTCAGAATAGGACCTAGGTTTAAAGCTTGGCTCTGCTTCTCATTGACTCTTGCCATGGGCAAACTATTTGGAACCAGTTGAGTCTCAATTTCCTTGTCTGTAAAAGGGGCAAATACTCCCAGTTCTTGAGTTCAGGGTCCAGGACCTAAGACCCTCAATGAATGTTTTCCCCTTCCCCAGCTTGAGAGTTAGCGAGCACCTTATTAGAAAAAGCAAATTTCTACCTTTCAGGTCCTTCCTAGCTTTTGACTTAGAAGCAGCAGGTTTTAGGAAATTATTTCAGTCTTTTACTGTTTCTTTAGCATATCTAATAACATAGATTATAGAATTGCTAAGTTTGTTGAGTATTTTAGTGAACTCTGACATAGAAAAATAACACGTTTAAATGTACAGAACAAGTAAAAGCATTATCTAGATTGTAAAATTTCAGATTGCATCCTGAATTGGATTGTTTTCTCAGAAAAAGTTAGTTTTAAAGTGAATTACTAATCCTGGTAAGCTAAGATCGAAACACCTTCAGAGGTTTTAGAAAGTGGAGACTAATTTTAGGTTTTTTTTTTTTTTTTTTGAATGAGGCTATTTTAAAATAAATGCTGTTAGATACTTGAGTGGCATTGCTAAACAGTGAATGGCATATGTTTAATCATTTAAAACATTTAACTAAATTCCAGTCTCATTTGAATTTCCAAGCAAAACAACACAAATTAACTGTATCCAGATGTGTGTGGTAATCGTTGAGCTGAAATAAAGAAAAAGCAAGTTTGAAAGCATGCTTTTTTGGGGTGGGGAGCTAAGAAAAGATAGCTCCATCTCCCAGGCTTACTTGCTAATCTTGATTTCAAGCATTTGGCTTTGCTATTTAAGAGGCAAACGTGGTGGAATGGAAAGAACATCGCACACTTTAAATTCAGAAAGATCTGGCTTCAGAATCCCAGATTTGCTTATCACTGACTGTGTGATCTGGGCACGTTCCTTATCTCTGAGCTTTATTCTCCTTCTGTAAAATGGGACTACTACTACTTGCCATGCCTGAAGAGCAAACAAAACTGATGTGACTGTGCTGTGAAAGTTCTTAAATACCGTGTGCATCTGTTGTAGTTTGTTCAGTGCTGTGTTTGCCAAGAGTACACTTCTGGATAAGTGGAGTCGAGCCCCATGCTGAAACGCTCAGAGGACTTCATTATTAAGATGAGTGTACCTCTAAGACAGTCCTAAGGAAGCCCTCCTAAGGACAGTGGGCAGGAGAGTCATGGTGTATTTGTTTGTGATGATTGATTGCTGTTGTTCTTTGGGTCTGTTGACTCATGCATGGATTGACCTTTAGGCCCTTGTATACAAATTTAAGGAATAAGCTGCCTGCTGCTGCTGTTATACGGAAAGACTGTGACAGCTAGCAAAGTCTTGGTCTTCTGCTTGTTTTTTCCATCCCCTCATAATGTTGGATTTTCTCCAATTTTTTATACCTTAAAAAATTGCTATTAATGCATGCACTTTGAAGAAAAATTAAAAAATACAAGTAAACAAAAAATAGCACCACTCAGAAATAAGCTTAATATTTTGATTTATGTGCTTCCAGGTTTGTATAATATATAGTGCATAAGTGTGTCTGTTAATTTTGCTTTAGAACATGTTTTTCCCCCACTAAATACTATAGCATGGATATCTTCCCATTGCCAAAAAAATGTAGTTCTACTTTGTCATGTTTAATGTCTGCGTGTATAGTATTTTATTGTTTATTTTCCCTGGCTCCTGATTGTTGAACCTTTACATTTACTTCCAGGTATTTTTTTTTCCCCCTTTAATCTAAACAGTGATCTTTTAAGATACGTGACTTGGGTACTTGTCCATGTGTTTCTTTAGAATAAGTCCCTAAGAGACTTGCTGGTTTGGTGGGTATGTATAACTGTATGATTTCCAACTGATGTTTCTGCATTGCCCATTAGAAGAGTTCTATCCATTTCTGCTTCTCCAAGTGTGTCAGAGTACCCATTTGATCACACCTTTGTCAGCACTATTATTCTTTTTAATCTTTGCTAATTTAAAAGGCAAAAGGTAGTTATTTTACTTCAATTCATATTTCTTTGATTGCTAGTGAACTTGATCAGTGTTGCTTAATGTATATAGGCCACTGCCTTTTCTCTTGTAAACTACTGTCTTCTCCGTTGGAATCTTGATGTATTTATCTGTGAGCTCTTCTTAGTTATTAATGTTCTGCATGTTGCATGTATTTTTCTGAGTTTCAGGGCTTTTATTTTACATTCTTAGAGGAGCTAGTAATTTTGTTTATAAGCCAGTGGGCCTGCTCTTATAAGATGTTTCATTTTAACAGACTGGCTGGAGGTGTGGTCCTTGTGGAACTGGTGCTTGGGACCCCTTCTCCCGGGACTCAGCAGATGCAGGTGACAAGAGGGTGGGACACCTTCTCCCGGGGCTCAGCAGATGTGGGTGACAAGAGGGTCTGTGGGTGAGTCCGGCCCTGACAGAGCTGGGAAGCAGGCCAGGTGCTCTTTCCAGGACTCCACAGGGCATCAGCTGCAGGAGGAGCTTTGAATGAGGACCTAACTGGAGCAGCTGTGGAGTGTCTGCAGTGGATGGCGGAGTGCCCTGCAGGTGAAAGGGAAAGAGACATTTGTCCTCCCTGCCTCCCTGTCTCTCCACAGCCCGGCTTCTTGGTGGGTTGGGGTGGCGGGTGTTGAGCAGGGTGTGTAGGTGGGCTTGGGGGAGGGCAGTGGATGCAGGAGGTCAGTCTGAGGGGACTAGGTAGCCATCATAGTGTCCTCACTTATATTCACCTCTCTAAGTGCTGGTCACTGAATTGCACCTTGTTTTTCTGTTTTAAAGAGCTTTGTTCTGGAAGCAATACTGGGTACTCAGTAACCATGGGTGTGCTGAACGGGCAGGCTTGGTGAAGGTTGCCAAGGAGCAGCTTCATGGAAACTACTGATGAGACTGAGAACGTCAGTAGTATTAATATAATGCAGAAATCCAGGAAAAGCCGTTCACTCCTGTGATATCACAGTGGTTTGGACTGGACTAGGACATATAATAGGACTTGGTTTTGTGGTTTTTAAGGCCCTTTTTCCTTTTTGAAAATTGAACTGGCTCTACACTTGAGTTTGTCTTATATTCAGCCTAGTATGGTAAACTAGGCGATAAATATTGCTTTACACCTTATCCAGGCATTTACTGCTATCCTCACGCCTTCAGGGGCAGCTCAGAGTTTTTTTTGGCTCCCTCATTTGGATAGTTGGCCTCACTTTTAGTGCAGCTTAACTCAATAAGCGTCTCTCCTAATGCTGCCATGTGTCAGAGACTGTTGGGGATGGAGGCTGCAGATATGAAAGGATGGACAAGTTGCAGAGATGAGAGTGATAAACCCTGTGGAGGGGGGTGACCAAGGAAGGGTTCTAGGAAGAAGTGATCTATCAGCTGGAGTTTGAAGGGTAACTGGGAGTTCTTGGACTGCCAGGTGCTCTGTGAGATAGGCTTGAACTGGCATGGGCATTTAGGAAATCATGGGCAGTGTGGTGTTCGTGGAGTATCAGGGGTGTGTATGGGGGATGGGAGGGAGCCGAAAGAGGTAGAAACCTGGTCATGGAAGGTCTTGCGTGTCCTCTCTCAACTGTATTGTAGCATATAGGACTTTCTGTATGAGAGCGCGACATAGGGTCACAGCTGAGACAGGAATCCTGCCCCTGTGCTTGTTTCGTGTGGTCCTAGGCAAGGAGCTTTCTCACGTTAGTGGGTTGCTATGAGGATGATGAAATGACCCCAAGATAGGCCTCATGGCACCTGGCGGGTGCTCAGCAGAAGGCCCTTGTTCTTCTCTTTGGCTTCCTTCTCCTGACTGGAGTAAGTTCTCTGAGGCCTCACCCTTGCTCATGGAGCATAGCTTGCATTTGTGGAGGGCACGTCCTCTCTGACATGCCTTTCCTTCACTGGCACACTCGAGTGCACAGCAGAGGCCCAGTCCTGGCCACACTGTCCCCTGGCTTTTCTGTTTATCTGTTCTTTAATGGGAAACCAGATAGTTCTGATGTCTAAGATATCTCTGCTTTTGGAATAAAAAATCAGAGGAAATGATCCTTCAAAAGATTTTCGCCTTGGTTTTGTTTATGAAGAGAGTGCCAGCTTAGGTAGTTGATGCTGAAATAACAGAATGTCTCAGGGCATTATTACAGGTTTATAGGGAAAAGAGGATAATACATTAACGTTTTACAGGTCACATGGTGGCTGTACTAGAATGGCATTTGACTGGTGATTTATTGTATATAGTTTTGGATGTTGGACCAGTATCTAGGAAACTTGAATGAAATTTTCTTTAAAGAATACTGGTCTGAGTTTACCATCTTTTTTTTTTTTTTTTTTTTTTAATGGCCAACTTCTTGTTCCTTGTGTACTCCACTGCATTGCCCTGAAATTATGTTCTCTTGTCACTTCAGGCAATTGCAGTTGTATTTGAAATTCTCACCCCAGTTTTCTAAATGGCAGACACAGATTCAGAGATACCTACAAACCTGTTGACAGATTTTCTATCTCCAAACACTTCTGTGTATTTCTGAAAAGGGGGCACCAAAGTCCTCCTTTCCTGAAAAGCTGGGAGCAGGAGCTAATTTGCAAGTGATTTAGAAATTATTTTTAATGTTGAATTTCCCTTTTCAAGTTTATTTTGGGGCCCACTTGTCTTTGATTTCATGGGAAGCAGAATCAGGTTGGGAGGCTCCTGCTTTTCAGAAAATTTCTCGAGAGAGAGAGAGTGTGTGTGTATGTGTGTGTGTGTGTGTGTGTGTGTGTGTGTATGTTGTGTGTGTATATATGTTTTTTTTTTTTTGAGGTATAAAAAGGGGAAGCCAGAAATACACTGTAGTAAAAGCCCCAAGTCCTATGTTTACTTGTCTTACACCTTTCAGCTCTTCAAAACAAAAAACAAAATTGCCTGTCTGATAATGTAGAGAGCCACCCCACATTGGAGAAACCCTTTTGTTCCAAGAGTCTGTGGGTTTAGTGTGTTATTTCCACTTATAGAAATTTTGTCTGTAATATTGTTTCTAGGCAGGAAAAAGGTTTTTTTGTTTGTTTGTTTGTTTGAGACGGAGTCTCACTCTGTCGCCCAGGCTGGAGTGCAGTGGCGCGATCTGGGCTCACTGCAAACTCTGTCTCCTGGGTTCACACCATTCTCCTGCCTCAGCCTCCCGCGTAGCTGGGACTATAGGCGCCCGCCACCATGCCTGGCTAATTTTTTGTATTTTTAGTAGAGACAGGGTTTCACTGTGCTAGCCAGGATGGTCTCGATCTCCCGACCTCGTGATCCGCCCACCTTGGCCTCCCAAAGTGCTGGGATTACAGGCGTGAGCCACTGCGCCCGGCCAGGAAAAAGGTTTTAAAGAAATAATTATTTGGGGAGGGAAATATTTTTCATTTCTTAAATTATTGAGTGAAGCTAAGCAGAAGGAAATATATGTGCCTAGGAAAAAGAATAGAGCAAAAAAAAAAAAAAAAAAAAAAATTAATGTGAAACTGCCAAAGAAAGGAATGGCCCCGGAGAAAAAAACAGCTAGTGATTTTTAAGGACAAATGCCTTTAAGGTAAGCTTGTTTTTCTTTTTTAACAATTCATTACAGTTTTCCACAAGTTGTTAGCTCCTAGCTAAATACCTGCCTTCTCCCTATCCTGTTTTAAATGTTTATTTCTGGCCTCTGGTTGATTACCCTTGTGTTCTTCGTGGGGATATTCTTGGGCTTTGTTGGAAGAGGCCAGCCTGCTCACCAGTGCTCTGCAGGATTGGTCTATATCTAGAAGTATTTTTTCCTGAGATTTTTCATTTGCAGTTGCCTTGTTCGTTCATGGCAGCTGTCTTTTGCTTTCCACACAAAACCAGCTTGCTTTTACTAGTAAGTCTGAGACTGGTTCTCGCCTGGGCCTGAAAACAGCAACTTAGGTTACGTTCTCCCTTGACCCCTGAATCTCAGAGTAAACGTGTGACTCACAGAACGTTGGTGGAGTTTGACCCTGTTTCCATGTCTTCAAGGACATGTTTACTTTAAAATTCAGAGGTTGGTTTTGCTGAATTTGCTCTCGCATATGTGCTAGTTTTATCTGAGTGTACTAGTTTTATATCTGTTTAATTTCTATCTCCTTTTCAGAGGGCTTTTAATGTCCCTTTAGATCACCATTTTAGTTTTTTTTTTTTTTTTTTTTTTTTTAAGGAGAAAAAAATTGTGAGGTGGGGGGGAAATGGGGTTGCCTTTTGCTCCCAAAGCCTAAATGGATAGTCATTGCTTGTAATGCTGGTCTACACTTGACGCTTCCTACTGCTTTAGATGTGATGTATCCGGTACTGTGAAGGTAATGATCCTCAACCGCAGCAATATTCCCTAACAGGAGTATCTGTCATATTCATGGGGATTACCATGTTCATTGATTTGTGTCTGTAAATCTGCTGTTTCTACCCTTTAAATTTGATCTATAATTGGACCTCCTTAAATGGTTCAGATAAGGTAGTCTGTATTTTCTCAATGCGGCGTTGCTGTCAGCTTCTCCTTTTTCATTATACATTCAGCAGAGTTGATAAAATCAGCAGGACACCTCATTTGAAACTGTTTAATCGCTGCCTTTTTCCTTTGCTAAACCATTGAGGTGGTCAAGCGATGTACACAAATCATTTTAAATAGAAAATATGGTTTTCTCTGTGACCCAGCTAAATAGATAGTGTTATGCAAAACAAGTTAAAAAGTAATAAATGCCAAAAAAATCTTCTAATTGGAGTAAAAAATTGTGGGCAACTCTATCCTCTCTCCAAAAGTGGAGTATCCTGAAATATTGCCAGGACCTGTAAAGACAAGATGATGATTTTCTAAAGATTCTCTGGTTTTTGAACAAAGCAAATTTAAATTTTCAAGGAGTGCTTAGCTGCCTTTTGCATCCATTCAAAGGGAGCCCACGCTTATTTGTAATGCCTTTACATCCTACTTTTGTAGGGATAAATTTGCTATCTGTTAATATCTATGCAGCATAACCTTTCAGCCATTTGCTATTGGGATAATAAATTTTTGTTTCTTTGTCATTTTGTCTATTCAGCTGTTACTCTTCAAAGTACAAACTAAAAATAATAGCTCCAAATAAATGCCACATAATAAAGTGTTTTACAGTTGTAGCTGGAATAACCTGGTGGCTGCTGCTCGCAGTCCTATTACCATTGCTGGTGCGATAGTTTCTTCCCTGCGTGTCAAGGTGACTACCAGGGCCAGCTCATTAAAACAATCTTTTCTTTGGAACTGGCTTGGTATTTAGTGCTATACCCAGCAGCCTGCCAAGGCACAATATGGAGCACTAGACTCACAGCATAGAACACGGGAAATTATGTGGCAGTCACTGTTTGAAAAAAAATCCAAATTCTCCATAACCTCATTTTCATGCTTCAGCATTTTATTGTGAATAATTTACAGTTATACCTGTCAGTGGTGGAAGTAGGACCAGTTGCAGATTTACCTTAGATAGTGGTAAGTGTGACTCCAGGCTTTTGAAGAGCACTGTTTTTACCTGGTTTATGTGGCCCTGTAGAATTAATATTTACACTGTACTTGAATGAGACACTGGGCATGTTTTGCTGTTTTTCTTGCCCCTAGGTAAACTTGAGATGGACAAGCTGGGATATCATAAAATACACTAAAAGTGTACCTTTTTCTTACAGGTTCTGGCTCCTTGGCAGCAATGGCTGTATTTGAAGATAAGTTTAGGCCAGACATGGAGGTATGTAAGTCCCTGCAGTTTTATTCTCTTTCAAAGATTTTTCTGGTTTTATCTTGAACATTTACAAATTGATTGCTGATTCCTTCCGAGCTTGTACAGCACTGTTGTTAGTTGGAATGTTCTTTGGCACAGATGGTTTGTTTGCCGAAGAGACCAGCTTCCTTTTGTAGTGGCCCAGCTGTGCCCTTCCTTGGGCTTGAGGCGCCAGCGCTCTCCAGCTTTTTGCTCTGGGCTTTGGGCTGTCTAGGAATCTTCTTGACTGTAAATGCGGAGGTAACGTGGAATGTTTTCTTGTGTACCAAGCTTTCTGTGTCACAATATCTCAGATGTGTATGTCTTTGCATGTTACAGAGATGTGACCTGAAAATGGAGGCAGTTTTAAAAATCCCTATAGGTGATTCTGCATCTGGCAGAAGATGGGAACAAGACCATGCATGTGGTGGAATCATCTCAGAGTGTAATGATCTAGTGTGTCAGATACATGTATGAGAGATTCTTTTATTGTATTTTCTTTGGTGGTGGGGGAAGGTGGTATCTTCTGAATGATACTTCACTTAAGTCTACTTTAATGATAGATTGTCTCCACCCCCCACCCCCTACATCTTCAGGACAAATGCATAGCTCTTCCATGGTCACTGTCACAGGAATGTTGAATATGCCTGGATCCATCATGGTACCACGTTACTCCTCCATGGCACTACATCTTGCTGCTAAACCAGCATTTGGCACATCAGCTTTTTTGATGTTTGTTAATATTTTGATGGGGAGTATCAACTTCTTTTCAACAATTAATAGGTAGTTTATGAGTGGTTTACCCTATTTCTTAGTATGTAGGTTTTTGCCATTTCTGACTTTGCAGAATTGTTTAGGGACCAGAGAGTGTCTCTGGAATTGCTTTTTGACAGTGCCTTATGTCCAGCCATCTTTGGAAAAGATTGCTTATTTAAAATACTTTGTTCTTCCATCATCTCATTGTCATTGGAGCACCAAGTGTCATTGGAACTCTGAAGCTCTCTCTGCCCTTTAGGTTTGGACCAAGTGCTGTCAAAGCCAGAGAAAGTAGGATTAAAGATACTGGTCAGCCAGGACAGACAGGGGTTTTCTGCTGGAAACGGCGATACCTACCCTCGGTACATGGGGATAGCTCTTATAAGTGACTTGGTCACTCGGCTAGATTTCTTTGCTTCTCGGATAGCTGCAGGAATTAAAACATAGTATATAGAATTTAGGTGTTTTACACTAAAAATGATAGTGTCTTGTTCCAATTAAGAATAGTAAACAGGTCCAAGTATAGACAATAAATGAGATTGGGATTCTGTTCTCATTTCTCAATGTGAACAGTTACTCCCATATCAGCATTATTTTCTATTTGGCCTTCTTAAATATAGAGAAAAAATAGGATATATTAATACTAGGTCACTTAGAAAAAGAAAAGGAAAAAGTTCCCCAGTTTTCTAACTATAGGAGAGGAGTTCCTAAGGTTCTACGCATCCATTAGAACTCACAGAGGTACAGGGAGGCGTACTCTTCAGTTTTGTTTAGAAAATCACCTCAGTAATACCAAACCCTTCTTTAAAACACATTAATCTTTTCAAATCTTCCTGAAAGGTTTGTCTATTTCCAGTTGATTAGGACTTCCGTATGTTAAAGAAAAATGAGAATTGTAGGAAAAGTTGAGAGTATGAGGTACATTAGAAGTGACTTTAACACTCCACTAAAGTAATTTTACCTTATTTAGAGTTTGGATTTGAAATGATTCAAAGGCTGTGAATTGAATATTTGATGTGATTTTGGGAAGTAAAGGGGAATGTCAGCATCCCTTCAATAAAATTGATATTATCAATCTGAAGAATGTTTCTTAGATCAGTTGTGTCCATAACTGGGAGCATTAGCTGTGAGACCTTGAAACAGGTTGGCCATATTCTTATTTCACATTGATTATTAAATGGACAATTTTAGGTAACTGGTTTTTATTCACTTGTTATTGAAACCATATGCACACCGACAATCAGTGAAAATCACTTTATTTTAGAGACAGAGTCTCGGCTGGGCGCAATGGCTCATGCCTATAATCCCAACACTTTGGGAGACCAAGGCGGATGGATCACTTGAGGTCAGGAGTTTGAGACCAGCCTGACCAACATGGTGAAACCTGTCTCTACTAAAAATACAAAAAATTAGCCAGGCGTGGTAGCAGGTGCCTGTAATCCCAGCTACTCCGGAGGCTGAGGAAGGAGAATCACTTGAACCTGGGAGGCGGAGGTTGCAGCAAGCCGAATCATACCACTGCATTCCAGCCTGGGTGACAGAGCCAGACTCTGTCTCAAAAAAAAAAAAAAAAGAAAGAAAAGAGGGAGAGACAGAGTCTCACTCTGTCATCCAGGCTGGAGTGCAGTGGCATGATCTCGGCTCACTGCAACCTCTGCCTCCTGGGTTCAAGCAATTCTTGTAGAGACTGGGTTTCACTATGCTGCCCAGGTGGGTCTGGAACTCCTGAGCTCAAGCAGTCTGCCTACCTTGGCCTCCCAAAGTGCAGGTATTACAGGTGTGAGCCACCATGTCTGGCTGAAAATCACTTTATTAAGGTGAAGGTGGTACCTTCTTCTTTAGTGGTTGAGTTTAAAAGTAAACAGAAGGCACATAATAGAGTAACAGCTGTCAGCAGATTAATTGTTTAAAAATCTAAAGAGATGTTAATAGTAGGAAACATTTATTGTGAAGACCAAGCCACTAACTGTGCTAACCACACTGTTTGCTTTTGGTGAATATTAAATGAAGGCCAAGACTGCCTAGCAGAGTTGAGAGGACACCATTTTAGATTCAGCCAAAGTGTCTGTCATTGGTGGTTCTGCGTCTATGTAGAACTCATAACAACAAAGACATTTTGGTTTAAAATTTCCAAACTTTTTGTTTTCCTTCTTTCCAGGGAGACTTTCTTTCTGTGTCAAAAAGCCCTGGATAACTTTTCTTGCCTAATTAGAGACCACAGAATTGGGTGACTAAGCCTGCTGTTTCCTTTCAGTGTGGAAAGGCTTCTGGATGTGTCTCAGACAGAAAGCCAGGAGAACAGCACTGCTGCCTTTCACACCTCGAATGGGTTGCCAGGACAGTAACTGCCACTCACTTACAGAGAATTGCTTTGCAAAGGGGCAGTTTTAGGTTGTTGTAATAACAAATTGTGTAACCAACAGTAATTTTTAGGCTAGACTTACGAAACAAACTCTTGGCTTTATTGTTAAAACAAATAACAAATTAGAGGAAGCCCAAAGTCTTTCTGTTTCCTGATCTACAAACCTGTACTTTAGATAGTGCTGGGCCTTTGGACTATAGTATTTATGGAATACAAGTTCCTCCCTCCTTAAAAACCTGTCTTGTGTTCTCATCATCTCTAGCTGCACTGTCCAGCGCTAACCTTATGTGGTTATCGAGCGTTTGAAATGTCAGTTGAGAGGGTCTGTAAGTGGAAAACACACCAGGTTTCAGAAACTTAATACAGGAAGCTTTTAAAACACCTCAATAACTTTTATACTGATTATATGTTAAATGGTACTGTTTTAAGTATATTGGCTACATAAAAATATTAATAAAATATCATCTAATTCTATTTTTTAAACTAGCTACTACAACATTTATTGGGCAGGGCCAACCTATCACTGCATTTTGAACTTGTCATTTACACACTACATTTAAGGTTTCTGCCATATCCAGGTGCCAACTGCTCTATTAATTTTTTTGAAAATTTATATTAAATTAAGGTATAATTTACATATAATAAAGTGCACAGATCTTGAGTGTAGAGTTCAATGGGTTTTGGCACTCAAATGAAGATAGAGAACATCTCCTTTACCCCCGAGGGCCCCTTTCCAGTCAGTTCCATTCTCCATCTTTCCCACAACCACTTTGATTCACCTTTTAAACTTAAATTTATTTTTAAAATACAGTTTGTATCTGAAATCCTGGGTTTGATGTACTGGTTCTATTTTTCTTTTCTTTTTCTTTTTTAAGACAGGATCTTGCTCTGTTGCCCAGGCTGGCGTGCAGTGGCATGACCAGGGCTCACTGCAGCCTCAACTTCCCAGGCTCAAGTGATCTTCTCGCCTCTGCCTCCCAAGTAGCTGGGACTATAGTTGTGTACCACCACGCTTGGCAGATTTTTTTGAATTTTAGTAGAGATGAGGTCTCACTATGTTGCCCAGGATGGTCTCAAACTCCTGGGCTCAGATAAGCCACCATGGCCAACCTGTATTTTTCTTCAAGACACATGAAAGTGGGTACATACTATCAATAGAAATAAAAACGGTTCATATATCACCATCACATGTAAGCCCAGGGATTAAACTTTGGGGGAACATAGGTTCCCTTTGGCCATTCTTGTCTGCTCACTGTTCTTTGAATATAGCGTGCACTGGCTGGCCGTGGATCCTTACCGCTGGTGCCCGCCAGCAGTACCCTCAGTTGCTGCTTCATTTATTTGTGTCCCTGTGCTGCACTGTACACACCTGTCCTGTTGTTTTCTGGTTGTTTTCAGAGGCATCTCCTCCATGCCAGTGAGAGAGGGAGCTCCTTGAGGGCAGGGGCCATGAAGTCATCTCTGTTCTTAGCTCCTGAGGTTAAGTATGTGTGTGTTGCCTTGAGACAGTAGGATAACCCTGAGCTTAGTCTGAGTTATCAAAACCACCTGGGAAATGGAAGGGACCTTCTCTTCTTCTTATCTAGAAAGTGCTGAACATCTTTTCAAGGTAACAGGACGATAACCAGTACACTTCTCAAATAGCGTGCAGTATTGGGGCACAGAGTCAGCAAAGCAAACACCCCATTAAGGACACAGGAAAAATGAAGATGGGGCAAAGGGCAAATGCTCATTGGGAAACTACAGGCCAAAAAAGCAGAAGAGTGAAACCCAGCTGGGATTCGTAAATGCCCAAGATGGGCTTCTGCTGTTTTAAGTTATCTGAGCCATGACTTGCCTCAAGTAAAAGTCCTCAGTTCCTGAGTTTCAACTAACCATGTGAGTTTAGGGCACGTTAAAAATCTTCAAAAAGTCTCACCCAGTTTTGGCCTAAACGCTACCTCGAGTGGTCTTCTAATTTTCATTTTTTTGTTTGTTCCCTTGCTGTGAGCCTGAATTCTTCTCTGGCAGGGACTGTGCGTACACCTGGTCGTTTCTGTTCCCTTGCCCTAGCATGGTGACTGGTGCATAGTAGGTATTCAGCCAGTGTGTGTTGAATGGGTGGATAAAAAGGTGTTAAACACAACTTTACTTAGTGGTTCTGAGAGTAATCTTCCTTTGAAACAGTTTGATAATTTCACCTTTAGTGTTCACAGTACTTAGCTGTGATGGAAATGAAGGCATAAAAAATTGTATTACTTACTGGTGATAAGTCTCATGCTTTATTTTTATCAGTGAAGGTGCTTATTCAGACACTGTACCAATGTATTGCCAGAATAGGGGATTTTGAAATGTGTAAGTTGACCTGATGACAAGGAGTCAGTTATATGAGAGGTTTTTTTGGTGATGATGAATTGCTCAGAGCATTCCCCCAGATTTTTTCTTCTCTATTGTTAAGGCTGGTATAAGAATTCAGCTCCCGGTCCTGGTTGTTACCCACAGGCTAGCTTACCTGGACAGGAAAACTAGTGATGACCATGCTGGGGCATTTTCAGTCTATTTTCCAGTTAAAAATAAGGAGTTTGATCATGATACCTGGAAATATGGCGTTAGCTTGGCAGATATGTATCTTGAAAATTGCTAAAATGAAACATAGATTTTGTTTAAGGGGGAGAGAGAATTAAATGAATCCGATAATGTAGGTTAGTTTTCCTTCTATTCCATTTCTTTGTAAGAAGGGATGTTTTCATTTGGCCTAGTGAGAAATTTAAACTCTTGGAGATTACAATTCATTAAAATGGGTAGAAGATTAATATTTAGTCTGTCAAGATCAATACTGCCCCCTCTTTGCACTAATTGTCAGAATATCTTGCGAGGGCTGCTGAAGGGTAGTGGTGTGCGCAGGACCCTCACATCACAGGGAGATGATTCAAAGGCAAACTGTCCTGCACCCTCTGGTATCGACTTGCAAATTAGCATCTGGAATCTAATTAAACAAGCTTAATGAAAGTAGCAGCTGAATGCTGCTGGAAAAGACAATCAGCTTTTTTCCCCCCTCTCTGATACATATTCTGTACTATTGAAGTTGGTCACCAAACACATCGTGTGAGCACAGTTAAAAAAAAATTAGCATTTATTTGAAGAATAGAAACTGTTTTTCATTCTGTTATGCATTTGGCATGCTCTGGCGTCCCATGAGAGCCATGCCACAGCAGATAGTGCACAATATTTATAAATCCATGACAGGCAATAATAGCAACTTGAAAAATTCTTTTGCTAGAATCTCAAGTTGAGAGCTGCCAAAAGCTGAGAGGATCAGATCTGCAGTGGCAGCTGCTGTGCCCTACAGTTAGAATTCTAGACTTTGAAGATGCTCAACTTAAAGAAATGAAGACTGCAGGCTTAGCCAATTTTTGCAGGTTTCTAGAGCTCTGGCTCTCTGCCTTTTGAAGATGAGTTGCTGAAGCTTCTACCACTGCCTGAGGCGTGCTAACACCAGCAGGATCTTTTTTTTTCCTAGTTTTAGTGTGTCTTCAGTTTTAAGTAGCACATGCTTAGTCAATGCCAACTGTGATGGTCCTTTCTCTGGTTGCAATACCGAGGGATGAGCTCCTACCCTATACCCTTCAGAGAGAAGCTATGAAGATAGATGGTGACGTATACAAGCGCCACTTCAGCCGTCTGATTTATGGAGTCATATTTCATCACTCAGCAAGTGTTGGCCTCTAGAGAAGCCCTTATAGATTGCTAAAGATGTGAGCAGCTATCGCCCTAAAGGCTTGTGGTTACCTCACAAACGTGATGCCAAACACCTAGCTACTGAGGAAACAGAATTAATCTGTCATTGCAGGCAGCTATAGATCCACTTTAAATAATGAGAGTTGATACCAATATGGTTTTCTGACAGCAAATCTTAGAAGTAACTGTGTGTGTGTGTGTTTTTTTTTTTTATAAGTCCAGTATTAGGAAGACACTGAGTTGCAGTTTCATTTGTGCTTTGCAGATGGACAACAGTGTGAGAGATCTGCATTATTTTGATTTAAAAATCTGTGCAATTTGGCATATAGAATGGTCCCAAAAGAGAACATAGTATGAGTTCAGTATGGTTGCCTGGAAAGGGGCATGGGGCTTGGGAGCTAGAGGATTGGGCTGCAGGTCTGTTTCCTCTGTGCTTAGAGCAGGACTCTGGGAAGAGGGGCATCCTCATCTGTACTATCTCAACAGAGACCTGCCTGCACGTTGCTGTGAGCGTTAGATGTGGCCTGTAAAAACACCTTAGATGGTGGCTCACACAAAATTGGCTCTAAAATATGGCAGCTGGTTTTATTTTTTTAGTTATTCAATAGTAGGATACAAACATCGCATAGCAACGAGTAATGTGATTATTTGTGCTGGCATCAGGCTTGGTGAATTTATAGCATGATATAGATAGATACAGTCCTTCTTATCTGAAAGCGTAATATTGGAGACAGGCATATGTGGTGGTCATAGACAATGGTGTATTATTTCATTTACTTTTCAGCAATTCCTTGAGGTCAGTACTTTGTTGTCTTCATTTTGTAGAGAAGAAAATTGGGCTGTAGGGAGGCCAAATAACTGGCCAGAGGTCACATACTCAGTGGAAAACTCGGAGTCTGAACCCTGGTCAGCCTGACGTTAGAGCCCTCCGACGGGTTCAGCCACTGTGCTATATCTGCCTCTTTGTCATTCTTTCACAACAGGGTGGGAAAGACATCTTATTCCTTTAATTCTTTAACACTTTCTTATTCCTGTAATTGTTTAACAAGACTGGGAAAGACATCTTATTCCAGGTGAGCAGAGGTGTGGGTTGCTTGGGCTGTTCCTTTTCTCTGATGAGGTCTTGTGAAGACGGCAGAAAGCCAAACAAGTGTCAAGACAAGGTGTGTAAAGCTCTTTGGCAGCTCTGTGATTGGAGGGAACCCAGGAACAGAAAAGTTTAAGGAAGTCAGAGATACAGAGATGTTAGTAAATGTAATAAAATCACTTGGCTGTGGAAGATCATTTTTTTCTTTTAATTCTAGATTTTTTTTTTTATTTTTAAACTGCCCTCCACCCTAAATAGCTTGTGATTGTTTTATTCCCCTAAAATTTTCAAATATTATTTACAGGAGAGCTGTTTTCTCCATGTAGCTGATGTACAGACAGCACAGCCCTCTTCAAATTTAGTAATGAGACCAAGAAGTCTTTAAATATTGGTGAATGGCATTTATCCATTTGAGGTGAATCATGAATAACTTGAACAAAAATAAAAAATAAGCAAGACTATCATATTTGAATAATGAGGTGCTCTTTTTTTCCCAACTGCCAAAACTTTTTAATCTTCGTCAACGATTGTTCTGTCCTCCGTCTTATTTAGGTTGCATCTGTGCGACTCTGAGCTCAGGAGCCCTGACAAGCGGCGTATGAATTCTGTATTCATTAGTGATCTTGATCCAAATGCCTCTGTCCCTGCCACGGGGGCTCAGGTGTGGAAGCTGCTGGCTAATCCCACCAGCTGACATTCAGAGGTTTAATGACTCCATAGGAAGGTGACCACTCGCTGAGAGGTTTGCTGGCGGAACCCACACAGCAGACAATGGAGATCAAGGAAGACTATCCGTGTTTAGCCGAAGCACCTTCCTGTGCAACTTGAACCCTGTTGGCATCAAACACAGAGTTTTAAGTAAATGCAAAATTAAACCAAAAAAACCTTGACCTTCGATAACTATTATAAACAATGATTTTCTTATCTGTTTTGATGGTGTTTCAGGCTGTTTTTCTTATGGCGCTTTAATAGGTGTCAGCTTAATGAGCTGAACTTGACTCACTTCTCCAGATTTTTAGGTTTTAAGGTTATATTTGGTTGTTACATCTGTTTCGGCATCTCGTTTGTCTGGGGGGAAAAATGTGTATTTAGACCCAAAATTATTTTCTTATTAAATGTTTTTAAGGATTTATGCTAGGCCAGGCGCCGTGGCTCATGCCTGTAATCCCAGCATTCTGGGAGGCCAAGATGGGCAGATCAGTTGAGTTCAGGAGTTTGAGACCAGCCTGGGCAACATGATGAAACCCTGTCTCTACAAAAAAACGGAAAAAATTAGCCGGGTATGGTGGTACATCCCTATAGTCTCAGCTACTCAGGAGGCTGAGGCGAGAGAGGATCGCTTGAGCCAGGGCAGTCAAGGCTGCAGTGAGTTGTGCCATTGCACTTCAGCCTGGGGTGACAGAGCAAGACCCTGTCTCAGAAAGAAAAAAAGGATAAGGATTTATGCTGGTATTTTTGTTTATTGTGATCACTAGCCTTTTTTCTTTTTTTTTTTTTTTTCATTTCTTTTGAGATGGAGTCTCACTCTGTTGCCTGCCACCGCCACCTCCTGGGTTCAAGTGATTCCCTGGCTCAGCCTCCTAAGTAGCTGGGATTACAGGTGTGCGCCACCATGCCCGGCTGATTTTTGTATTTTTAGTAGAGGTGGTGTTTCGCCATATTGGCCAGGCTGGTCTCGAACTCCTGACTTCAGGTGATCTGCCGCCTCAGCCTCCTAAAGTGCTGGGATTACAGGCATGAGACACCGTGCCTGGCCAATCCCTAGCTTTTATTTATTTTTATTTTTTAGAGATGGGATCTTGCTCTGTTGCTAAGGCTGGAGTGCAGTGGGACACTTAAAACTCACTGCAGCCTGGAATGCCTGGGTTCAAGGCATCCTTCTGCTGAACCTCCCAAGTAGCTGGAATACAGGAGGGTGTTACCATGCTCAGCTAATTTTAAAAAAATTTTTAGGTAAGTCGTCTCACTATGCTGTCCAGGCTAGTCTTGAACTCCTGGCCTCCAGTGATCTGCCTGTCTCAGCCTCCTGAGTAGCTGGAATTAAAGGCACAAGCCACTGTGCTGGTGTCTTACTTTAAAAAAAATAATATTAAAGTATGAGTTTATTGATTGACTTGTAACTAATCAGATGTTTTGACTACTTTTTTAGGTCTACTATTCTAAAAGTGTGGGATACCTAGTTCTATTACTATGTAATAACAGCTTCATTGATAATTCACACCTATGCAGTTCACCTGTTCTGAGTGTATAGTTCAGTGGTTTTTAGTGTATTCACAGAGATGTACAGCTATGACCACAGTCAATCTTAGGACATTTCCATCACCTTAAAAAAATAATAACTCCATTCTTATTAGCTGTCACTCCCCATTTTCCCCCAACCTTCCCAGGCCTAGGCAATAACCAATCCACTATCTCCGTACACTTGCCTATTCTGGACATTTCATGTAAATGTAATTATATAATATGTGGTCTTTTGTGCCTAGCTTCTTTCACTTCATGTAATATTTCACCTGTGTTGTAGCACATATCAGTATTTTACTTCTTTTTGATGGTCAAATAGTATTCTGTTGTATGGACATACCACATTTTACTTATTCATTAGTTGGACATTTGGATTGTTTTCACTATTTGACTATATTTATAATGCTGCTATGAACATTGGTGTACAAGTTTTTGTATGGACATATGTTTTGATTTCTCTTGGGAAGAGAAATTCTAGGAGCAAGATTGCCAGGTCATATAGTTATGTTTAACCTTTTGTGGAACTGCCACAGTTTTCCAGAGCGTCTGTGCCACTAGCAGTGTGTGAAGGTTTCGATTTCCATATGTTCTCCTTTCCATATATCCTTCCATATATCCTCTATCCTTGATAGTCACCAAGACTTACCATCCTTTGGATTGTAGTCATCCTGGTGGGTGTGTGTGAATTGGTATCTTATTGTGGTTTTGATGGATTTTTTGTTAAGAACTAGTGCAACTACGGAAATGTTTAGATGGGACAATTGAAACATTTGATGTGCTTCCTTTATACACTGGATTTGTGCCGTAATTGGGTTGATGATTGTACATTTGTTTAAATATTGAAAGGGCCTTTTCAGAGGCTCTCCCTGAGGCTACATTTGCTTTTGGTCATAATTCCTGCTTATTGGCTTTCCTTAAGACCTGAAGCATTAGACATAGTAAATTGTCTCTATTATTGGATCAAAAGATGTATCAGTTTTCCCCAATAATTTTCTCTCTGGCTTTATTTAACATAAAACGTTAGGTTTTAGAGATGTCTGAACCCTAACATACAATGCCTGAGGTCCTGTATGGAATTATTCTAAGTAGTGATTTCTAATAGTGCTATTAACCAGTTAATTTTAGAAATGAACAGTTATTGAAGGTGGCATTTATGGTTCAGTGGGTGATTTGGAAAATTACCCATTATGTCTTTAGAATAGATGATGATGAGAAACACTGTTAAAGGTGAAAGGTTCCCACTAGCACCAGATATTTTGAGTTGTCCCCCTTTTAAGAAGTGAGCTTGTTCTGTGCATTGGAGCCCACTGGTGGCCAGCTTTGGAGAGATAGGAAGGGACTTCTTGAGTTAAGGCTGCTCTCTTCAGTCTTCTTGCTTTTTGAATTTTGTGGCATCTTACAGAGCAGATAGAAATTTTATGCGGTCTTTCACCTGATTCAAGAGCAGGACTTTGCTTCCTACCATACAGAGTTTGGAATTTTAGAAGTAATTGCTTCTTTCTTTCTTGATTCCCTAGGATTCGTTAGTCTTCCTGGACTTAGAAGTGGCCACTGAATGTGTATTCTTCCGTCCAAGTCTGTGTCTTCCTCGTCTATCTTCAGAACCCCAGTTAATGGTGGTGGCTGGTCCTCACTTCTACCCTTGCCATCACATTCTGCCTTTATTAAAAATTGAAGTTGAAAGTGGGATATTTTGGGGAAGGGTTGAAGGAAATTTTAGAAAGTGTGACTTATTCCCATTTAATTTCAGGAAATAAAAGGGGGTTAGATGGAAGGAAACAGAAAAGGAAAGGCATAGTTTACCAAAAATCTCCAGAAGCTGGGAATGGATTCTTCTTGGGGCCAGGTCTCTGGAATTCAAGAATCTACAAATCTTAGGAAAGTGACTATATACAGTTTGAAGGTCTCTATTTCCAGTTCTTAGAGGAGTAATGAAAGGATATCAACAAATGGTATATTGGCTTTGTTACTGACTTTGTTGATTTTTCTCCCAAAAATATTTCTGAAAATTCTGTCATGTCTTCTGCCCTGCTGTGTAAACACTGAATTTCATATTCCCACGTAACCAGTATGTCATCAGCAGATAGTTATGGGTTCCAAGTGATTGCAAGCTGTTTGGCTTGGTGCTGTAATGCAGAGGCAGTACTGAGAGAGGCTGTTGTGTATGGTGGTGGGAATTCGTTGTGCAGCTGTTGGCAAAGTAGATAGAAAAAGGATAGGTATTCTATTCTGTAGTTGATAGGTAATTATTTATGATGCATTTCTTTGGAGCAGGTGTTCCATTTGAAATGCTTTTGCTTTACATATTTCCTAGAACTGAAATGTAGGGGGACATACACCATATAGGAGAAATATTTCATGAAGTATATTGTCTGCTGGCATCTGTGGCAAAAGTCCAGCAAGCAAAAAACTTCTGGTCTTGTGATCAGAGACGAATCAGAGAGAGAGGTGAGAGCTAGATTCAGAGATAGTGTTGAATTCATAAGTGTTTGGAGACTCTTAACTGTACAGGTGGAATTGAAAGGAAGATATTGCTAATGAAATGTTCTGTGTCATGATATCAAAGAGAAAATGGGACTTCACCGCTCTCTTCAAATTGAATTGCCTTTGCTAACTTGGGTCTCAGGTACATAATAAGCACTAAAAATCCTTCCTTTATCTAGGTTGTCTTTTTTCTGTTACTTGAGCCAAGCCAAGGTTTAGAATGGGAAGATTTTCCTTGGGAAAAGAAATAAAAGATACTCTTTTGTTATTCACTGACTTTATTTCGTTTTAGAATTCTATTTGGTAAAAATTTGGAATCATAACCACTTATTGAACAGTGGCTTTCAGGGGGAGAGGAGGAAACCAGCACGAATTTCACCATCAAATGTGAGGCTCTGTTACAAATCCAAGAGGTCATCTGTGGTTAGAGTTTCGCAAGCTCTTGGAACAATGGATTTCCACTTTCTTGTATGTGGGTTAAAGAAATACAAGAAATGAAATACAGGACTGAGTGTTACTGGTTTGTAGCTTAGAATCTTCTAAGTTTTGCCTTGGCAGGTAATTTGGCATAAATTGTTAATGTAAATCTGGGTTAGTGGTGAAGACATTATTTTAGTAAAAAAAGATAAACTGCTGATTAATTCAGCATAGAACTCAATTACAAATTGAAAGTGTCTCTGCGGGACTCCTGGACCCTAAAGACAGCAGATGTTGAATTGATTCTCCAGCATATTCACAGCGGTATGAAATATTCACATGGTTTATTGTACTTGTGTGGTGTGCGATATCAGAAAGGGGAGGTGGTGGGCTCGTGGGTGTGCAAGACAGTCACACACTGCACATTTGCTAATATACACTGAAGCGTGATGAAGAATTTTAGCAAAGATTTTTCTTCTTTTTATTAGCTCTGTGGAAAATTAAGTTTAAAATAATATTTGGGGCCAAATATTTAAATGTAGTACCTGTGTAGGTTTACATGATATATGTAAATTAACCTTAAATATAAAATGGTAAACCTTCTAATGCAGGGCATTTAGGTGTTAATTGAGACCACTGCCTACAAGAATTGGGGGGCGTGAGGGCTTGGACCGTATTTCACTGAGTTAATTGTCAGCTTTCACAGGCTGGAAGGTTCTAAATTGCTACTATACTGTTATTACCTTCTGATCTAAAGCATATGGTAATTTAAAAATGCCTCTGTATTTTACACAGGCAGGCAGAGAAGTTTTGTTTCTAGCCAAGAAAAAAAAAGCTTTGCAGTTTTTATGTATCTATATCAACTCAAGGGGGGAAAAGTCAGCAAATTTTATATATTGGAAGATCTGAATAAACAGAACTGCCAATATTTGAAGAGATTGGCGATTCTTAAGAGGGATGAGAATAAAGTTGGCTTGGATGAGATATTTCAAAGCTATTACTACTTTTATGACAGGTTTTTTTTTTTTTTTCCATGACAGCCTATATCAAGTGTAGGTTTTGCTAGCTGAAGTAAAAACAGTTCTAAAAATAGCCAAATGATTATGGTAGGAACAAATATACCCTGGATACCTTCTGCTATTGTGAAAGCTTTAAAAAAAAGAAAAAAAGGTGCTCTTTCTCAAAAACTCCTAAGGCACATCAAAACTGGCAAAGGCAGAGAGTGTAGTAGGGGAAGTTTCTTGGCATCTGCGCCACCAGAAGAGATCTGTGTTGCCACTGGAGTTGCCATTAAGCCCTCTGTAAGCTGTTGATAGACGGTGGTCCTTCAGAGATGTGAAGGGTGGGCTTGCATGCCATTCACCTTGAGTTTTGTTGATCAGGCCTGTGCCTGGTTTTAAGACGTGGTCCCTTTCTTAGTGACTTTACAACCTAGAGGGGTGCACAGACCCACAAGCAGGGACTATGGCATGAAAAGTCGAGAACGGTACCCATACAATGGGCAGTGGAGGTACGGCGGAAGAGGAGCCGATGGACTCTATCTGGGGGACTATAAGGCCGCCTCAAATTGCATGTGACTCCTCACATGAATTTTTTTTGGTCTTGGGGTGTGAGGAAAGGTGGGACAGGGAGGCAGAAGAGAAGGAGACCATTCTGGACAGGAATGTTATGTCCAGAGACACAGGGGCCCCTGCTCTGCCTCTCAGTTGTGCAGTCCTGGAAGTTGGGACAGCCGGGAAGGGAAATGGCAGACAGTGTCTAAAGTTGTCTGGGCAGTCATTTCCCGAGTCAGTGTGGCCTTTTAATTAGCATCCGCTCTTCAGTGTGAGATAAGGCCGGAGCTTAGCATCCCTGTCCCTGCGTGTGAATATTTAGTTTAGAAAGCTGCCACGTTCCATTAGAGGTGCTTGTGTTTCGGCAGTGGGTGCAGGAGCTGTGTAGACTTTTCAAATGTCCTTTGAGATTTACGTTGCAGTGTAATTGGGAGATGCTGGTACTTAGTGTGTTGTGCATGGCGGAATGTGAGATTACCTGCTGTAATGAGACCCCAGCAGCATACCTCAGGAAGGTAGTTAAAGTTTTAACCTTAACAGATAATGTTACTTGTGGGTGTCTGTTAGGTAATTTATACTACCCTCCCCTAACCCTGAAATTGTGCAGAAACCAAGAAATGATAGGAAGTTATACTAAATAGATATTTTAAAATTCCACCTAGTGGTACAGATTTTTAAGAATATTTGCAGTGAATATTTCATCTGTAGCATGTGGTCATTCTCGCCGTCATTGTCACCCTGTCATGTTGGAATGTAGTTTTTCTAGAATCAGAACCTTGGTGATAACAGAATATTAAAAAGACGTGTAAAGACTCATTAACTTTGGTTCCTTGACAAATACACTGGCTTTAAACTCAGCTGAATGGAATTAGGGGATAGAGCAGTAAGAATGGGCTGGGTGGAGTGTGCACGCGTGGGCTCTGAAGAGGCCTGGGTTGGAAGATTGATTTTTGCCTCTTGTGTAACTCCTGTAGCCCCAGTTTGTAAGATGTAAAACTCACTCTCATGAAATGGACTGAAGTCGGTACTTGAAGGGATCATTATGAGGACCGTGTCTGTAAAATGCTCATCAGGTGTAACAAGAGTTTACTCTCTGAGTCTCTGACTACCTCTTGTCTTGAAACTTTCAAAGAAAATTAAAGTGCCTTTGCTTTCTTGGTCAGTTTCAGTTAAGATTTACAATCAACAAATGGCCAGATGGGAAAATTAAATGATATCTTTTTTATTGACATATGGGATGGCCAAAAATAATTTGACTGATTCTGTTTGCTGAGAGGTTTTATTACATGTATTTTAGGGAAATGTCAATGTTTGGATGTAGTTTTGATGCAGTGAATTTGATAGTTCTTTGCCATGGGATTCGATGACTAGATTCTGTAGTAGAGGAATTCATCAGGATGTGTTTAATTTTACCAAATGTAACAAGCCAGATGAGTGTTGGAATGTTAGGGTAGCATAATTTAAGCAATATATTTGCAACTGTGAAATAATTTTAGAGGTAAAGTACTTTAAAAAGAGAAGCCCGCAAGTGATTTATAAATTAAATTTACTTAAAGACTTGATGGTATCATTTGTATTTTTGGAGACTGGAGGTTTTGTTTTCTTGGGTGGAAAAAACCAAACCACCTTAAAGTGTTGTTTGGGTAAATGTGTGGAATCAGGTACTTGGCACAGAGCCTGCACACAGTAAGTCTGCCTTCTTTTTCTGTGTCCTTTTAGAATATAATTTTTGGTGAAAGAGAATAAATGAAAATGTGGTACTTATACTTCTCACCGAAATGGCGGTAATTCTATATGGAAGATGTGCATATGAACAAAGATTTTATGGCAATATATTGAATTTCATTTGCAGTATGATGGCCGCTGTCATAATTGATTTGCTTTTAAATGGGGGTTGAAAACAAGAAGTACTAAGTTCGTATCGGTTGCCTATCACATTGGTAGCCCTGAAGCCTTTTGCCTTGGTAATCGTGTTTGTGAGCGTTGGAGATGGGTAGGATCAGGTGAAGTTAGCATTCATTGTGGATTTCCTGCACTGCAGGCACCGTGGCCCAGCATCTTCTGTGCATGACACTTCGTATAATCCTCATGACCGTCCTGGTGCTTGGGGGTTTTAGGTCCTCCTTTGCAGATGGGGAAATTGGAACTTAAAAATGTGGAGTGACTTTCATCACTGAGGTCACACCGCTGGTAAGTAACAGGACTAGATTCATAACTTTATTCTGTCAAATTCTTTGCCTCTGTCAAGCATTGCCTCCCCCACCCCCCATGACCACAGTCAACCACAGTCAATATAGTGACTATATTCATCAGCTCCAGAGCCCTGAAGTTTCCTTATGGCTTTTTGAGACCCCCCTCCTCCCACCTAAGTAACAGAGAGTAACACCTCTGAATGCGGCGTGTGCCTGGAGGTCTCATGGAGAAGTATCTGCGTTAGCTCCTCCTGGTGCAGTGGGGGGAAGTAGAATCATTTCTGTTTGGGTGGGTTGATGAGAAGTCAGCCATTGTCTTCTCATCAACCACCAGAAAAATAGTTGCCAAGAAGTTATGAAAGGCCTTTGTGTAAAGGCTGTGTTTGTTCAGAGGGGTGGTCAGCACCTATAACTGAGGCTAGAAGTCCAGGTGGCACCCTTCCACGTCTTTCCATCCTGCACTTTCACATGGCTGCTGCTTCCTCCTCACCCACATCTGCTCTGCTGCTGATCCTCCTCCCTGGCCCTGCTGCCCCGCCACCATCTCTCATTGAGAATATTATCATCAACTCCTCTCTGGTCTCCTGCCTTTGGCATTTACTCCCCCACGGCTTCCCTGTTGTAGTTTGAAAAAGCACAAGTAGAACTACAGTTAACGTGTTGCTTAACAACGGGGACACATTCTGAGAAATGCATCCTTAGGTGATTTTGTCATCACGTGAATGTCATAGGATGTACTTACACAAACCTAGATGGTCTGGCCTTCTGCCCACCTGTACACTGTGGTGCAACTTGTTGCTTCTGGGCTACAAGCCTGTATAGCATGTTACTGTGCTGAATACTGTCAGCATCTGTAACACAGCAGTATTTGTGTATCTAAACATCTAAATGGAGAAA
This sequence comes from Symphalangus syndactylus, assembly GCF_028878055.3. Lineage (NCBI taxonomy): Eukaryota > Metazoa > Chordata > Mammalia > Primates > Hylobatidae > Symphalangus > Symphalangus syndactylus. Next base: position 20,486,940 of record NC_072425.2, read on the forward strand.
AGGTACAGTAAATGTATGGTATAAGAGATTAAAAATGGTGTATCTGTCTAGGGCACTTACCATGAATGGATCTTGCAAAACTAGAAATTGCTCTGGGTGAGTCAGTGAGTGGGTGGTGAATGAATGTGAAGGCCTAGGGTGTTACTGTACACCACTGTAGACTTTATCAACACTGGACACTTAGGCTACTCTAAATTTACATACACAAAAATTTCGGTAATTACTGTAACCTTTTTACTTGTTTGTAAATTTTAAAAACTTTTCGACCCTTATAACGCTTAACTTAAAACACAAGCACGTTGTACAGCTGTACAAAATATTTTTCTTTATATCCTTAGTCTATAAGCTCTTTTGTTATAGACTTTGTTTTTTGAGACAGAGTCTTGCCCAGGTTGGAGTGCAGGACATGATCTCAGCTCACTGCAACCTCCACCTCCCAGGTTCAAGCGATTCTCCTGCCTCAGCCTCCTCAGTAGCTGGGACAGCAGGCGCGCATCACCACGTCTAGCTAATTTTTGTATTTTTAGTAGAGACGGGGTTTCACCATGTTGGCCAGGCCGGTCTCAAACTCTTGACCTCAGGTGATGCTCCTGCTTTGGCCTCCCAAAGTGCTGGGATTACAGGCATGCGTCGTCATGCCCGGCCTATACGCTTTTTTCTATCAAAAAAATTTTTTTTAAATTTTTTACCTTTTGGACGTTTTGTTAAAAACTAAGGCACAAACACACACATTGGTGTAGACCTTTGCAGGGCCAGGGCCATCAGTATCACGGTCTTCTGCGTCCACATCTTACTTCACTGGAAGGTAGAAAGGGATAGTAATCTCTCTCCCTTTCTCTCCTTTCTCTCTCGTTTTTTGAGACAAGGTCTTGCTCTGTCTCCCAGGCTGGAGTGCGGTGGCACGATCACAGCTCACTGCAACCTGAACCTCCCAGGCTCAAGTAATCCTCCCGCCTCAGCCTCCCAGGTAGCAGAGACTACAGGTGCACATCACCACACCCAGCTAATATTTTTTATTTTATAGGGACAGGGTCTCACTATGTTGCCCAGGCTGGTCTCGAGCTTCTGAGCTCAGGACTCCCAATGTTACAGGGTCACAGGTGTGAGCTACTATACCCAGCCTAGAGGAGTTTTTTTTAGCTTCATGATAATTTTATGGGACCACTGTTGTATACGCAGTCCATTGTTGTCCAAAATGTTACATGGTGCATGACTGTACATCATTTTCCAGGTAGAAATTTTCGTGTCTCCCTGCTGCTTAGCATAAAGGGTGGGCTGTCTGTATAGCCTGTGAGGTTCTCTGGCAGTGAGCCACACTGAACTACCTACTCGAACACACCTTTCTCCTTCCCATGTCCATGGCTCTCCTCCTGCCTACACGTCTGCCCTTTGACTTGGCTACCTTTCACTTGTATTACAAGACCCTGCCCAGTCTCCATCACCTGCACCCCACGAGACCTGTGTCCATCTGTGGCTCCTTTGTCAGGCCTGTCTCTAGCTAGCTCTTACCTCATTGTAATGAGATTATCTCCTTGTTTCCCCTTCTGGGCTCCACAGTTCTCACGGGCAGGCTCTGTGTGTCAGGCCTGTCTCCATTATTCAGCACAGTGTGTGCAGTGTGCTCATAGCAGGCCACTTGTGCATGCTTGCTGAGCTAAGCTAACCTGGTCATTTTGCAGGAGTTTTGCATCATTTGAAATTTGCCTCATTTTGGCCATCTTTAAACTTCCTAGAACAAGAGCACTGTGTACTTCCTTGGATCTCCTTCTGGTTCTGCCTGGGCCTTGTCAGGCTGTGAAAGCAGGATCATGTCATATAACATAGTGCCTGTGATAGCCTTCCCACATGTGCCCAGCATCTAGCAGTGGTTTTGTCCTATCCAGATGTTGGAAGTGGGAACACGGCTCTTCTGCTGGTCTCAGACCCTGATTTCAGTCTCTGCTTCTGACAGGACTGGATTTCTGTCATTGCTTACTCTCCTTATCCTGAGAAATTCTAGTGCTGGCTGCTGCTTTGTTGTGACCCATGGAACAGATTGACTTCATTTCTCTGTGTTTGCAGGTGATAGCCCTTTCAGTGGCTCCAGGAGTTTATTGCCACAGTTATCACTGGCTGCGTTGTTTTTTGCAGAGAGAGAAATGTGATGAGGATCTTATTAGTATCTGCCGCAGCCTGGTTTTCATTTTGAGGATTGTTGAGCATATTTCTCACTTTTCTTTAAACCCAGGCTTTCTTGTTTTTTTTTTTTCTCTGATTACATTTGATTCAATGCAGCCTTGGAAATATATATTTGTATACACATATGCTGTGAACATTGATTTCTTCTCCTTGTGGAAAGCAATATGTTCTTGTCTTTTTTGGTTCTTTTCCCTCTGGAAGCTTAGGTATTTTTCCTTCCATTCACTGTCACGGATTCCAGCAAAACCACTTGCCCGCCACAGATTTTCCTAATGGTGGGATAGGAAGACAGGCTTTGGTGGTGCCAGGCACTAACCTGGCATGCATCCCCGACTCTCCTGCTTGTACACAGCCGTATGCCTTTGAGTGCATCAGCCAACCTTTCTGAGAGCCCCAGTTTCCTCATCTGTACCAGCAGTTGGTAATTCAATAAATAACGCAGGTGTCTGGCTCAGACTCCGGGGTGTGGCAGGTGCCTGGTGTTAGTTCTCTCATACCCTTGCCTGTTTTCTTTGACCCTAGGACTGGCTAACCGTCCTGTTTGTGAAATTGCTGTGTTGGGGTCATTTCTCTCATTTTATTCCTTGGACAGAGGCATTATTCTCATTCTTACGAGGGGCACTCTTTGGCTCAGAGAGTGACCCGCTGTCCAGGGCTGTCCTCATTCTGGGCTACCCTTTTCCAGCCCATTGTGGCCGTGCAGCCACTGACATCTCTTCCTGGCTGCGAGTTCTGACAGGCATCACTCAGTGACCTAGGACAGACCTGGCTGGCAATTCCGTGAACATGAGCACCCCTTCCCATTCCCACTTAAAACCCCTAAAACTCCTGCATCCACAGCAAGTTTTTCCTTCATTATTTGTGTCACCCAGATCCTGGTACCAAAAAAAAAGCTATCAAAGAAAGAAATGGCAACACCAGCTAGACCTTAAAGATGCAGTCACTGGCTCACTCCTGGCTCTAAGTGTGCCCAGCACCAGCTGCAGCTTGGCTCTGCCGAATTCCTGGGTGTTCACACAGGCAGGCATATTCACCCAGAAAGCTCAGGCCAAACCCCAAACTCGAGACACCTTTGCTCTTGTCACACAGCCCAGTCTGGAAAAAAAAAAGTTTTCTACCATAAAATATGTGGCTATACATGGGATACGTCAAGTCTGTGACTCAGTGCAGGGAGCATACTGCTTTCGCGGAGACTGTTTCAAACACTTTTTTGAACTTTTTCAATTGTATTCAACCATCAACCATTAATGAGTCTTCAGGCCGCATCAGTGGCAGAGTCAGAGCCTTAGCCTGTCAGCAGGCCCCCAACAAACACATCGTGTTCAGACCTCCTCCTCTCAAGCGCTTGTCTTTGAATGGTCTCCAGTTGGGACTGGTGCAGTTTGGGAATTGCCCCATTTGGTAGGGGTCTCTCTCATGATTTCAGAGTCTTTGAGTTTGGCAGAGCCATACATGCATTTGAAGTGAACGTTTCGTTTTTTCATTTGTTGACCTACATGCCAAGCACCAGGCTAGTTCCCTGGGATACAAAGATGGAGAAGGTATAGGGCGGACCCCCTGACGTTCAGAATTTTCATCCTCTCTCTTTAGAGTCCAAATTCTCATCACACCCAGACTTTTATCTGTTCTGCTGTAGATCATCAGAGGAATGGATTTTTTTGCTATTTCAGATCAAAGTGACAAAAGATAATGAAGATTTTCCAAGCTGCATTTGGATTGCCTTCTTTTTGAAAAATTAATTATTTGGCTTGGCAATAAAAACTGTATATACTTACCATATGCAAATGATGTTTTGAAATTTGTGTACATTGTGGAATGGCAAAGTCAAGCTAATATATTAACATGCATTACCTCAAATTTTTTTTTGTGGTGAGAACACTTAAATCTTTCTTAGCTGTTTTTCAAGAATACAATACATTGTTATTAACTATAACCACTGTGTTGTACAATAGATCTCTTGAACTTACTCCTTCTGAGATGTTGTATCCTTTGGCCAGCATCTCCCCAACCCTCCCATGCCTCACTTCTTACGAGTTAAATCCTTAGTAGTTAATGAAGGAGCAAATGGTTGTGAACTAATGGAACTAAATATAGATTCAGCAAGACACAGGGAAATTGATGGAAGTTGTGAGGATTCCGCTGTGATGCCATCCACATTCTTGTTTCCCCCAGCAAAGGCAGGAGAGCTTCACCCCTTCCTCCTGGCATGGAGGTGGCACAGAAGGCAAGGGACACTTGGGTGCTGCCCTGAAAACTCTTAGAGCTGGGGTAGCCCTGTTCCTCAGGAAAAAGGCTGAATATCTCTTTGTTTTCTGCCCCCTATGCCAGCTCTTCAGCTACATAAACAATATATTTGCCGGCAAATAACCAATTTTATTTCTTTTTAAATTATTTAAAAAATTTTAGTTACAAATCAGTTATGTCAGATGACTTGCCATATACATGAATTTTCACATTCCAAAGCTGTGTATAAAATAGTCTGTTAGGTTTTCAGTCAAGTGCATATTTAATATTTTGCCTGCCTCCAATGTAAGTAAAGCAGTGTTCAGATGCATAGCTGAACAGTCAAATGAAGAGAGTATATTTAAAGAGTATTAATTTGATGCTGAACCGTCCAGAGTGCCCATTGGCTGGCACAGCTACATTTTTCTCTGGTGACATTCCCAATCTAAAAATCACTTAAGTGAGAAGAGAAATTCGATTGTAGCTGTAGACAAGAATAATGCGGAAAAAGTTTCTTGGCAGTACTATTTTGGACCTGCGCTGTAGCGGATGCCGAGGTAATCTATCAGTTTGTGAGTGTCTACAAAATGCAACTCTCTAGATAACAGGTTTAAAGTAAAGATTTAATACAGTCTCCATCTCCTGTGATGTTGCAGTGACAGTTTAAAACTCATTCTCTAAATCTCAGCAGACTTTATAGCTAGCAGTGGGCCAATATAAAGTTTAATAGCATTACAACACATAAATCATCTTTTAAAGATGCTACTAGTAGCTCCAATATTAAATGCAGACAATCGCCCGTGTTATAAATAATTTATCAAACACCATTTCAGATTAGCCTTCCATGCTGAGTTATTTATTTTAGCCTTTTCTGTACGATTCCTAAGGCACTTTTTGAAAGATCCATTACTGGTCAGTTTAATGAACTTGGGGGTCTGTTTTGTCCCCTCAAGCACTCGGGTACAGCTGTGGTGACCATTACGTGGCCGTTGTGGACCTCTTTGTGCCTTTTACAAGTGCTGCCCATTTGTCATGTAGCGGTAAATGGAACTGCACATTGGAGTCCAGGGACACATTGTGCAATGCGGTGATGGAGACAAACAGATAGCTCTATAAAGTGCTGCTTGTCACAGCTGACTTGTAGTACAGTACATCACTCTTATTGTAATCTCATTTAAGAAGTAGGGGTGGCCCAGGGGACTGATACTCCCAGTTAGTTTGGTCTTTGTAGCCATAAAGCAAGAAGTGTTCCTTTTATATTCTCTGAACTTTTAGGGAGTGTGCTTTTTACCTGGATTAATTATTATAGGAACTTCTCTATGGCACTGTGTGAAGATTTGTCAGCAGGTTTGTTTGGCCCTCCTTCTCCTGGCCTGGGGTTTGGTATAGGCAGTCGCTGCTTAGAGATAAGTTGTGTTTTTAGGAGCCCTCTGGCTTGCTTTACTGAATAACTTAACCATTTATTAAGCAGTGGCTATGTGCCAGAAACTATAGCAGGTGCTTTCTGTGTTTTTATTTCTAATTTGTTAGTAATCTTGTGAAGTCAGATTTATTATCATTATATTACAGAGCGGGAGAGTAAACTCAGAGAGGTGTAGTGACTTGTCCAGGGTTGCCCAGCAGTAAGTAGTAGACTGGGGATTCAACCCCATTCTGTCTGCCTCCATGTCTGCCAGATGACCTTGAACCTGGGTTCCCCAGCTGGTGTTTAATCATCAGGGTCATGGTGATCTTTTAGCTGAGTGTCTGAAAGCAAAAGGAAGTTGCTGTTGGCCTGGAGGGCCATTTTTTGGCCACGAGGGTAAGTCCTACTCGCCCGTCTCCACACTGAGGTTCCCTTGTGACCTGCAACATAAAAGCATAGGCAGCTGGCTGGGGGCAGATGCCTCCCTGACTGTGGGAGAGAGCATCGCACCTGGGCCTGACCAGCTGGGGTCATGGGCTCTGCAGGGCCCTTTGTCAAGGCCCCTCTGTAGCAGCTGTCCCCAAGCAGATGCTGCCCAGGCCCTAGGTCACTCTGCATCTTCCAGAAAAGGGAGGTGCAGTTTCCCTACGAAGAACTAATCCTAAAGGAAGAGACAGTGCTTCTTGTGCTTATTGTGGGCTGGAGACAGATACAAATGTGGTGTTTTCCCCACCTCTTGCCTTTAGTTTGTGGTTTTTCTTGATAGTTTTCTTAAATATTTGGTAGCACATGTTAAAGACAAAAGTTGTTTAATTGTGAGATTCCACTATAAAGAAAACACAGTATGAATATGCCCAGTAGCATATTTGCATACGTGTCTAGAATTCTGTGTATGGAAATACTGTAGTCAGAGACAGTATTCAACATTGAGGCAGTTCCTGGAACATAGTAGGTCTCTATAGGTATGTGTTAAAGACATTAACTGTGTAAGTAGTGGGTGGAGCGTAGAGCCTTTGGTCATTTCCACCCTCTTTCGATTTTGAGGGTTTGGGGTGTTAAGGGAGGGATATGTTAAATAAGACCTTAGATCTTAATATTGATCTGGCGTTGCATTGTAGAAATGTTGTCCTAACTTGGTTGAGAATGAAGAAGGCCCTTGAAGTGGTAGTCTTGGGTATTTTGGGAAACACTGCCCTCCAACCCCCAATGGGAGTGACCATCAGAGGAGCTGCTGGTTGGCCCAGAGAGAAACTGGCAAACACCATCCTCCTCCTCTTAAATTTGCCCAGGTCTTAAGGCTCTTTGGTGGTGGGGAGTGAATGACACGGCCTTGAGTCAGGGACTAGCTGAGGAGCCCCCAGCCCAAGGAAGGTCACTTGTGAGTTGGTGTGGTGCTGCGGCCTTCTGGCTCTGAGGCCTGATGGGCCTGTTTTAGTATTTTTTTGTTTACCAGCTGTGTGACCTTGCGTAAGTCACTGACTGTCAGCCAGAGTTCCTGACCATACCAACGTCAAAAGCTGGTTGGGGGCAGGGGTGAACATGATGATCATCAAAGTGCCCAACTCAGTGCTTGGCACATTAGAGTGCTGATAGATGTTGATTGATTGATCGATGGATGGATTTAGTGAGCATATAGGTGCTCCATAAATCTAAGTTTCATTCCATCTCCTAGCCATATGTATATGAGACATGGGGTGGGACTGGGGGGAAAAAAGTGAGAGACTTGAGATTTTCTTCCTTAAGGAATGATCTTCCCTAGAATTGGTGGGGAGGAAAGGAATTTAAAAGATGTATTTTCCCAATTTAAAGCCTTTATTTATACTTAAATAACAGCATACATGATAATTTTATGAGTAAATCAAACTATATAATTTTAAAATTTGCATATTTTAAAGTTTTATCAATTACTTACAGACTGTTTGCAAAATAGAGGGAGGATCACTCGTAATCTTACACTGTCAGCAGTCTGGTGTCCTGTGCCCAGTCGAATGGATTGACACTAGATATGCATGTCTCATGTCATTTGTGTATTTCCGTTTCCCCAAGTCTTCACCTGTCCCCATCTACCCAGATCATTTGGGAAATGTAAATGTGCAGTCCTAAGTGCTGCCTGCAGGGTCGCGATGTCCGCCAGGTACTGCTGGCTGGCTCTAGACACCAGCAGCAGTGATGAGAAACAAAGCAGAGGAAGTAGTTAAATGGTAGAGAAGAGAAGGGGGAGCAGAGGTGGTAGGCCAGAACAGGGGAATAAGTATGGTTCTCCCCGCACGTGCCCATGTGCACACACACCTAAGGCCATTTAAAGGGAAGCGGTTAGGAATGAAGTTGTGTTTGCTGAATTAGTGGTTGGTTTTTGCTGTCTATCTAGATAGCAGCTGCTGCCAGCTCCTCGTCTAAGAGGCTTTCTTTGCTACCACCTTCACTGGTTTGTGGAAAGCTTCTGGCCCCATAGACTGTTGAGAATTCCAGGAGAAAATTCCTAATTAGTGGATCCTGTTTGAATGTATTCTTACAGGACTGCATATGTACAAAAGAAGAATTGGCTTCATTGGCCCCACATAGATGTCACGTGAGAGTGAAAAAACCTGGGGTATAAATATCAAAGGAACCCCCATCTGCTGGTTTGCTGAGGAGCCCACTTCCAGCAGAACCTTCTCTGTCCTTCTGAGTCTGTAGAGGGCACTTATGTCACTGGAATCCTGGTCTGTCATGGGGCAGGAAGAGGAGCAGGAGCCCCGGATGGGTTCAGATCTTCTGAAAACTTGAGGTTAGCGGATCTGCCCTTTGAGGGTCTCAGGCTGGAATTTGGGCCTGGCGTCCCTGTTTCTCCAAGGGTGTTGCTTGGATGAGCGCTGGAGTGCACTTGCATGTGTATGTACTCCCACGCCCTCGTGGACTGGGAAGGCGTCGTAGCACAGGTTAGATTCCCTGCTTTCAGGGAGCCTGGTTCATTTTTGTTCTCGTTGTATATAGAGCTTGAACTTGGTGTTCCCCAGGTCCAGTACCATTGCCGTCGCTACCTGCCTTCTGTTTCATTGCTGTTTTCTGAGTGCCTCGTGTGCAGCCTGTCCTTCGGCCCTCCCTGAAGCTCTGCTGACCAGCCGTGTCCTTTTCACGTGCTCTTTAGCCAGCCTTACCCTGCATTGTACTTACTTGGGTCAGATGCCCCCGTTGGACTGTAAGCCCCTAGGGGGCAGGGATTTGGGGGCCTCATCCACCTCTGCAGCCCTAGCTCCTGGTATAGGACATAGCATGTGATAGGGCTTCTTGGATAAGAAAGGGATGAATCCGTCTGTTCACCAGTAACTATTGGGGATGGGGATTTGTGGTTAAAGGTGGGGCAAAGGAGAGAGTGATTCAAAGTAATGGATTACTTCAGTGAACCTATAGGTTCCTTAGTAGGAGAGACAGATTATTTTGTGCAAGAGGTCCCGCCCTTGGTCTGCCAGCATTTCCCCAGAACTACTGGCTTGTGTTTTGGTGTTAGTTTCTTCCCCCTACAATGCTGACTTTCTCAAGTAACTTTCAGCTATTGTTGGACATTCTTGATCAGGGGTTAGTTAGTAAACTGCAGTCAATGGGCCAGATCTGGCCCACTGCCTGTTGCTAATAGAGTTTTATTGGAACACAGTTGTACCCATTTTTTTATGTATTTGTGTGTGGCTGTGTTTTGTGCTAGCGTGACAGAGTTGAGTAGGTGTGGTAGAGACTTTTGGCCACAAAGCCTAAAATATTTACTACCTGGCCCTTTTCAAGATAAGTTACTAACCCTCTAGTAACTGTCAGCTCATTGTTTTGTAGTGATTGTCCAATGTGGTCAAGAGGCGGTGCATGCATAAAGGGTTTTAAAGGCCGGGGTTGGGAACTTTGGGTAAATCATCAAGGTGTACTTTGAGATCTTTTCCTCGTCTGTGAGATGGGCATTAAAAACAACACCTATCTCTCAGGAGGTCTTGTGCACTTCTAGTGGAAGCACATTGCGGATATCAGAGCAGGCCCTGGTTTGGCCGGGGACGTTATTGCTGCCGTTCTGTTTCTCAGGAGGAGGAAGCCAAGAAGCTGGTGAGCGAAGCCATCGCAGCTGGCATCTTCAACGACCTGGGCTCCGGAAGCAACATTGACCTCTGCGTCATCAGTAAGAACAAGCTGGATTTTCTCCGCCCATACACAGTGCCCAACAAGAAGGGGACCAGGTGAGTGAAGGAGACGAAGTTCTTCCTGGGTTCCCTGGCGTCATGGCCACCCTTGGTATCTCCATGGCATCTGGACAGAGTTTTCCTGGTTCTTTCCACATTAAGTACATCCAGTGTTCCTAAATCAGCCTCCCACACAGACCTTTGGCTTGTTACTTGCTTTATGACAGTGGGCTGCTGTCAGGTGTAGGAAAGTGATTTAATTTGATGGGAGAGGTGGAGGGTGGCCCAACAAAGAGCCCTAGGCTGGGAGGTGGGGTGGAGAGGTTTGGATCATCTGCTGTCCTTTCTCAAGTGTCTTAAAGAATCCCCTGATTTCTGTGAGAAGGGGCATTTTTCAGGGCAGCCCCAGCGCTTCCCCTCAGAGTGCCCCAAGATTCCTAACTGGGTGTAAATCAGCAATGCTAACAGCCTCCCAGAGGTGGCCTTGGGAGCTAGTGTGTGTGTGCTGTGCTACAGGGAGTTGTGCCGTTTAGCCTGAGCTACATGCCAAGTGGGCCCCTCGCTCAGTGATGCAGCCCAGACTCAGAGCAGTGGGAGAAGGTTCTAGTTGATTTGCTGAGCAGAACTGGAAGGTTTCCAAACCTGGTGGCTAGCATGTGTCAGAGGAGCAGCTCGTTTGCAGTGTCTCGTGATTGTCCGGCTGCTTGACCGTCCTGTGGCTCCTGACCTCTGCTGGGAGCCCAAGCAGCTCAGGATGGGCTCCGAGTGCTGCTTCCAGCTGCAGCATCTGGGTGCAGCACAGGGCATTTATAAACTACGCCTCCCACCCAGCGCCATGGCTAGCCCAGAGGAAGTGAGCACCGCCTTCTGCAGGCTTGCTTCCATCTCCCACTGCACACACAAGTCCACATCAGGAGTAATTCACAAGGAAGGAATGGAACGTTCAGAACCAGCAGTATTCACTGTGGGCTGCACTCAACCTTGCGGAAGCTCAGTGGGCTCTTGGTGGGGTGGGGCAGCACGGCGCCAGAGAGCTCTGGCACTGGGGTTGGGGAGTGTTGGTGGCTGGCTTGGTGGCTTCCAGCAAATCAGTCTGTCTTGGAAATGGAGGTAAACCAGATGACCTCTAATGAGCCCACGAAGTCCCCTCGGGCCTTTAGCAGGAAGGCAAGCCACCTTTCAGGCCCAGAGCTGTGTTGGGGAACCGGGCTTTGCCGAGCTCCAGGTAGGCAGGAGCCAGGTACTGCATGCAGCCTGCTTCGCTGGTTATTTGCAAGATGCTGCGTGATTTGAGCAAGTCCATGGTGAAGCAGTGATGGGGTAGGGAATGGTTACACCATTCAGGCTGGACAGAGTCCTGGGCGAGGACTAGCCGAAAGCCACGTTTGGGCCACTGAGAAGTGGTATTTGTGGTTGCCTAGGGAACCTGTGCTGAGCACAGGAGTCCTCATCCACAAGGCGTGCAGCAGTGGCACATCCTACTTCCTGGGACGTGGGCTGCTCCGCTTGTAAACAGAGGCTCTAAACACCCAAGAACAGAAAGAAAACCGCCTTGTGGCTGCTTGTGAAAAATCAGCAAGGCGACCCAGAAGGTGCTGGGTGCGTGGTGGGTGTGCAGTAACCTGCAGGGACCCTGCTCCCCATCGGTGTCCTGGGGCCAAGGGCAGCAAGTGTCCAAGCTCCCTGGACTCTCCCTGTTTTCTTCTTGGCCAGTGACTGAAGATGGGGGCACTGCCTGAGTTATGGGAGCCCTCCCAGGGTGGATGCTAGGGTGCGGGCAGGGCGATAGGCCTGAGCAAGCGTCCCATGCCCTGCGCCAGTGTGGGCCTTGCCTGGCAAGTCCCTTCTGCCTCCTCTGCTCGCAGCCCTCCAGCACACAGTCTTGCAGTCCACTGGCACGTGAAGCGGAAGCTCTGAATGCGTGCCGCCGAAATTGGGCACTGTCACCACAGTGGTGAGGAGGCTCTTGTGTGTCCAAGCCTCCTGGAGACACTGAGGGGCAGTTCAGAGGAGTCAGGCACACAGAGGCCACGTGGGACTTTGGCTCCAAGACTGCACGCTGCACCAAGGTTCTAGTGTGTGAGGAATGAGGCATCCTCAAACTGATGGGGTGGGGACACATTGTTCAAAGGTACTTTTGCTTGGATTCTTTGAGAGAGTGGGGGTCGGGGGAGGGTTGGCAGAATAAAGGCAGGCCGTTCTGGGCTGACCGTGCTCCTGACCTGGATGCAGAACTGTGGAAGTTGCCCTCCTTGTTCTGCTTCCTGCTCCCTCTTTTAGCCCATGTGCCCAGGGGAGAGGATGGGTGTTCCTGGAGCACAAGGTCATGGCACAGCCAGCAGCCTTCTGGTAGTTCCTGAAGGACAGCAAGTTTGACAGAGATACTACCCCAGCTGGGGCTAGAGCAGAGGAACAGTTGGTTGTGTGCTGCCATTTGACAGTATCCTAATTCCTGACCCACTGTGAGCATTAACAGCCCAAATATGTATCTTCTAGACGGTCTGGTGCTCAAAGAAACCTCTGCCAGATTCACTCCAGGAAGAAGGTGTTGGGTGTGTCCTAGTGGGGACCCACTGTGTCCCTGAAAGGGACAGTTAACTTTTCTTGAGACTTGAGAGTGGTCTGAAATGACAAGCCCAGAGTCTGGCTGCACATACTTTTACACTGTTTATGCTTCCAGATGTTTGTACAGTGTCTAAGGTAACAGTTAAGTCATTCTTGTTGCTGCACGGAAGAGCAATCATGCCCTTCTCTTGTGTAATGATGGGATTTGCTTCCTGCTGTCCCTGAAAGGTACTGTAAGGAGGTTGAAGATTGATGTCAAGGGACCAAGTGCTTCCCAGCACTTGCTGGGGATGGTGGGGTGGGGGGAGAGTCACGTGTCCACCAAGGGCCAGGTGTCGTGTTCACTAATGACACTGTGCCTCCCAGGCACCCCCATTTTGCAGCACTTGAGAACTGAGGAAGTTGAATCCCCCAAGATCACAGAGCTGGGATCGGGGGAGCCAACATTCCAGTCCAGCCTGCTCACTGCCTCGCCTGAATATTTATTTTCACTGTCTCCTGCCCTCTGGCACCTTGAGGAGAATCCTAACTCTGTGCTTTTGTTTTTCTCTTACTAGGCTTGGCCGGTACAGGTGTGAGAAAGGGACTACTGCAGTCCTCACTGAGAAAATCACTCCTCTGGAAATTGAGGTGCTGGAAGAAACAGTCCAAACAATGGACACTTCCTGAATGGCATCAGTGGGTGGCTGGCTGTGGTTCTGGAAGATGGTGGGCATTGGAGGTCCAGTAAGACATTCACGTGGCTAGTGTTTGCTGAATGAAACTCAATAAAAAACAAAAACCAAATTGGGCAGCTGAGGTCTGGGCACTGTGTGGTGTTTTTGGGGGCAGTCGGGGGCTGCTAAGGCCATTGGCCTGGCCCTTCAGGGTGCTGATCCTCCTCAAGCACTGGCCTAGGCTCAGGAGAGCGAAAGAGCCATGCGCCCCTCCTGGGGACAGATGATAGGTTCCGTCTGCCGTCAGAAGTCAGAGTGGACTCCCTTGAGGCTTCAGGTGAACATCGATACTTACCCCTTTTGCTGGCTGACTTTGTTCGGGGTGGCCTCAGGTTTGGTTTGGTTTTGAAATGGGGTGATAAGTGCAGCACAGCCTCCACCTCAGCAGCCAAGTAGGAAAGAAATGGCAAAGCCAAAGCTGAGTTCTCAAGCCCAGCTCAGTTCTGAGAACCAAGAGAAGGTGGGCAGGTGCACCGCCAGAGCTGTGTGAAGGTGGGTGGACCTCACTTTGGCCGGTTTCACAGAAATAAATGTTTTGGGGTTACTGTTTTGTAGTAAGTAGGACATGATCATTTCACAAACACTCGGGCCTGGTGAGTGGCTGAGATCGTGCGCTTCCAGAGGGTCCGACTGGGCAGATTGTTCTCAGTGTGGAAAGCGGGTGGCATGCACAAAGTAGGTTGATTGCGTGCTGGGTTTGGCAGTGTTGGGGAGACACGGTAGGGGCTCAGAGAACTGGAAGCAGAATATTGGCAAAAAGTTAGTGTGGAATCGGAAAAACCTTCAGTGGTAAGCACTAGGCAGGCGACAGCGACTTGATTATTCTGTGGAGAGAGCATTCCAGGGTGAATCTGCTCTCAGGCCAGCTCCTGTGTTACAGCTGCCAGGAGCCAGCAGCAGGCTGGGGAGAACAATGGAATTACCTCATGAGGGCAGAAACTCGGCTGATTGATGAGTATCAGAATTATTGGGGGAGCTTAAAGAAGAAATCCTGGGATTACTGAATGGGGCCTGGGAAGTTGTGTTTTTCAAGGTTCCTCAAGAAATTGTGCTGCGGACGCTGTTTAAGTTTTGGATCTACTGGTTTAAAAGCAAAATCTCCAAAGCCATTTTAAAATCTTCATGAATTCTAAGTAACTCCCAGTCACCCTGTTTTATTTCAGCCATGGAGAAAAATACAGAGGAAAGGCTGCATGTGGAGAGACTGTCGGGCCGACGGTGTCACAGCAGATCCGAGTCCACGCGCGGAAACAGCAGCCGCCCGGCCCTGGGTGTTTCCTCCAGGAAAGGCCGGGTCAGTGAATGCCTGCAGGCAGCAGGTGTCAGAAATCACCTGCCCGATGCCAGCGCTGCTCTTGTCTGGAGGGCCAGACTGTCACGAAGTCAGTGACGACAGCTCAGACCACTGGAAGGTTAACTTTACGTACAAAAGCAAAATGCAGATGATTTCCTTCAGAACTGGAGTTTTCTTGGGTTCACATTTATAAATTAGTCTTCACAGTTAATCCTGTTTGGGAACAAGAAATAAGGAACACATTTCCGGTTTCCTACACATGATACAGGTGTCCATTAATTCTCGACTTCCGTGGTCCGTGGCCTTCAGTTTGTGAAGGGTGAGTGGCCACCATTTTTGGATCATCTACTCTGTTAGCTAACTTGCATATTTTATTTCAGATTCTGTCAGCAATCCTGAAGGTAGATAGGTACTATTAATCTCATTGTACAGATGAGGAAACGAAGGCTCAGAATGGCTAAGAAACTTGCCCAAGCCCAGAGTCACGCTAGGAAGTTGCAGAACCAGAATTTGTAAAGGACAGCCCTTCGCTTTTTTTTTATCCCATGCTTCCTTCCCACGGAGGAAAATGCTTAACACTGATCATGAAATGAACCGCCAGCATTCAAGGAGGTGACGAAGTTCCTGGTATATAGCAGGTGTCCAGGAGAAGATGGCCCAGCCTGGCTGCCAGGAAGATGCTCCTGCTTCCCGATGCCTTTTGCCTGTGACGCTCTGGCCAGGTGCAGGGCTGTCATCGTCACTCACCAAATTATAAAACATAGATAAAAATGTTAGCAGAATCACCACTCCATGGAAAAAAATGATTTCCACTTTATCCCTTTACAACAGAGTAAATTAAGCACACAGCTTGATTGAAAAGATACTAAGAACTAAACTGAACTCGGTACTAACCATTTTCAAAGGCTCACTACACAAATCACACGGTCTCCTGCAAGTCTCCTGTTAGCATAAGCCTTGACAGGTCACTGGAGGAATTACCTTAAAGATTCACATTACAATCCAGATACAGGGGGCTGCCGTGGCTCGCTGAACCACCTGCCCTTATTAACCCAGCTGAGATTGTCCACAACAGTATAAAGAAAGGACTTTAGAATTTGACCATCAGTGTGGCCAGCGCCCCTCCCTCAGCTGCTCTGCCTTCAGCATCTGCTGTAAGGCCGGGCAGCCTTTTGGGGAACCTGCTGAACCCTGTGGTCTTAGCTGTTGTAGGCTGCAAGGTGGCCACTCGAAGAGAAGACGACTCAAGTAAGGCAAAGTGGTGCTGGCTTTGATAAGGCACAGCGCGTCCACGCTCAGGTGCTGGACATCCAGACGTGCATCTGCTTGGCCACCTGGTGCACATATCCGATGTCAGGTCTCTGGTCGGGGTCAGGGTAGATGCACATGCTGACCAGTTCTCGTAACTGCAGGGGAGAGAACGGTGCGTTATTCTCAAGAAAGCAGCCTTACTGAGGCTCCGCACTCCGCAGTCCGTCTGCATGAAGGCATTTCATCCTCAGAGCAACTAGATGGTCCCGTTGTCCCCGTTAGAGCTGAAGAACGGTGTTTGTTTAGCTGGGGCAAATAAGGGGTGCGCAGCTGCGTGGCTCCCAAGGGCTAGCCAGTACCCCTCCTAGGCCTGTCTAGTCCCAAAGGCTGTGCTTTGAGATCCTAAGAATGGTTAACCTCCAAATAGTTTTGAACTTGTAGCTGTCCACACCATTGGGCAAAGTGTGTGTCTGTGTGTGTGTCTGCTGTCACTCACGCAGATGCCCAAGCCAGAGGACAAAACTCAAGGCAAGGGCTTATTGATCATAATAAACGCATTAACATGCAGCAGGGCTGCAGTCTGCCCACCCCCGGCCCCTTTATTGTGCTCATGAAAGACGGAGCTTTTAATTATACAGACACTGAAGGCTGCTCCCGCCCCGAGGTGGGGGAGGGGCGCCTTGCGCCTCTGATCGCCTCCGTTCTTCTGATAGCCGGAGTGCCAATTATTTTAATGGTAATTAAAATAATGACCTTAAAATGCCTACATCTTACCCTGCATCACGGGCTCACAGCCATTGGTTTTCATTTAAATACCTGCTGCTGGAGTGGTGGCCAGCCCCGCAGGCTGCAGCAGCCGCAGCAGCAGCAGGAAGACGGGTGGTCCTGAACCAGAGGGGGCTCTGGTGGTCTCAGTGGCCACACTCAGAGTCTGGGGAAGGCCCACGGGACATTCGGGAGGCCCGGGGGCTACTGCTGCGCAGGCCCCTTAGGCTGAGGGGTGGGACCTGGGCTTCCTGTAGACTAGGGCTCCTCTCAGCTGATGGGACATTTTCTCCCTGGGCCGCAGAGCCTTAGGGTATCCCCTCGCACCTGCGTGCATGCCTTCCAACCGAGAAGCCCAGGTGACACGGGGCCTGCAGCCTGCTAGGCTGCTCCTGGAGTCTGAGGTCGCCTATGGACGAGACAGCTGTTTCTGAACCTTATAATATTTGGGGGAAGGTACCTGTGGTTGGCCTCTGACAGGTTAAAATACCCAAGAAAACCAGATTCAGGTGAAGTGTCTGTGACCCAAACTAATTTATGAAGTAAACGCACAGTTGGCAGTAAGTGCATGTTTGAAATTTTCAGAATTCAAGAGAAACAAAAATAATAAAAGTGTCTTATTTTCATTTCTAAGCGGCGATATAACTTGAAAATAGGGTGTGCTGAGGGGCTCCTGAGCACCACCTCTCACTCCTAAGCATGGGACCCAGAGAGAGCCAGTGCTCGGGGGAGTGGGGAGTGGGGGCTGGTGGCCAGGAAAGGGCTGACTTGGGACGGGGGCTTCAATGTTCATTTCAGCCTCATAACTGAAGCAGAGAGGGCGGCTGCCATTTCTAGACTGACAGCCAAAGCACAGAGTTGTCATCAGCTCCAGTTGCACAGCTTCAACTTTCTGAATCATACACAAGTCCGAATTCAGAAGATGAGAAAGGAAAAAGCAAATGGCAACTATTAACTGTAAAGAGATGCAACTTGTTTTTCCTCCCACTGGGAAGCAGAAATACTTCCTCCAAAGGTGCAGGTCAGAACTTGGGAGCCAGGAGAGGAAGGGCACTGTGCAGTGCCCGACACTCCAGCTCCTCTAGCCCTGGAGTCCGCAACGCCAGCGAGCACAGGCTCAGCACAGGTGCCCCGCGAGGAGCCTCCTGCCTGGACACAGGGGCGGAGCACCCAGGACCTGCCCTTTTTTAACTTGCCTGTGTCTGTCTGTTCCTTATTGGTAAACTGGTGAGGGGAAGATTCAACTCAGGAAGTCTGAACATGAGCTGTTATTATCGCGAGGTGATGGCCTGTGGTCCTATGGGGTGGACCCAGGGAGGCCCCAGACTTATCCACTAGCATTGACCTTGAACAGAGATAAGGGTCACATGACATTTAGTGAGCACTGACTGAGCCAGGCCCCATCCATTGGCCACTTTGGATGGTGGTGGCAGTGTTAGCCTGGTGCCTTACCTTAATCCTTACACTGATCCTGTGTGGAAGATTTAATATTATCCCCATTGTATAGGTGAAGAAACGGAGACTCAGGGAGGTTAGGGGACTCACCTAGGAACAGTGCAGAGAGTGTGAACATGTGTCTACACTTACGACCCTGCTATGCCAGGAAACCTGTCCTTTCTTCCTCACTATTGTCCACCAAGGAGTTTATCTATTAGTCCCATCTTCAAGGTGATGGAGCCGAGGAAGAAGATATTCACACATTCCTAGTAACTGGCACAGCTCCACACCAGACCCGTCGGAGCTGTGTCCACGGCTCCTGCAGCCAGTGTAAAATGTTGACAGCAGAAGCCCAGGGTGTTAAGTCTGTTATACCATAAGGAGGAAACTGACCAGTCCTCCTGCCGTAGTTTCCTGTAATGGGAGCAGAGTGGCCACCATCGGTGGTATGGGGACGCCAGGCCTGCTGCATCCTGCCTCTGTATCTGTTCCCATGTCTGGCATGGCACAGACCCTGTCCTGGGGACCTGCAGCAGTGGGCCTCCCACTGGAACACCAAGTTGGGAGCTGAACAGGTGGAGGTGTGCCAAGGGCCACGTCCCACTGGTTCCTACCTGGGGGTCCTACACTGAAGCTGCATGGTGAAACCCCTTCTTCAGTGCAATCACCTACTTTCCCCTCTCCAAGTCACTTTTCCAGAAAGCTCCCTTTCTGCACCGTGTAGGGTGAGCCTAACCTCAACCACACAGCTGTGGTGTTTTGGAGCGGCCCTCATAAGCCTCAGTGGCCTCCCAGGGCTGGTGAGGTCTCCGGCTCCTGCAAACTCACCTTCTCGGAGTAGTGCTCCCCGGGGAGCGGGGGGTAGTCACACTGCTCGATCTTCTGGCACAGGGAGAAGAGATTCATCTTATCTCCATAGAAGGGGCTCTGGAGGGCTGCCATCTGCAAGGGAGGGGGACAACGAAGATAAGCTTTCGGCCTCAAGGCTCAGAAGGACTGGAGAGGAGGCGGCTGCTCCAGATTGGGGCATGGGCTCTCTCTGGTCCTGACTGCGGCGAGTCCAGCAGGACTTCTCCCCCCGAATCATGCTAGGGTTCAACAGAGGAGCAGGCACAACACCACCCTGGTTCTATCACTGGATTAAGTGGGCACGAGGGTTTCGGTGACAAAACTTTAAAGGCAATAAGGAAGGGCAGTTAGACGCTGCGAGCCAATTCCACCTTGCTCCCACCTCAGCCCGGGGGACCCAGGCTCCGTGTGGCAGGTTCCCGAGTTCACAGTCTTATTTCCGTAAAACACAATTTCCAAGATGCCCGCAGGGGCAGGTCTCTGTGCCCCACGTGTTCAGGGAGCTTTCCTTACCTATGGACGGACATTTTGGGGTGGGGTGGGGTGGGCCAGAGAAGGGTGAAGCATTTCACTGTGGCTGTTCTTGCCAGCCCCTCGCAGAGCTGCTGCCTGTGGAAGCCAGCTGCCGATATCAGGGCAGGGGGAGCAGGGGGTTCAGGAGGGAGGGAGGCAGCCTCCTGCCCCTGGATAGAGGTGTGCAGCAGCTTGTTGGAGGCAACCTTCAGGGTGGGAGGGAAGCGCCTGGCTCCACAGCCAGCCCTAGCTCTGTCCGGACCCCAGCTCTGGCACTTGCTGCGTGTCCGAACTTCAGTTTCCTCATTTGTAAAATGTCCCCACCCGCAGGCCTGTGGCGAGGATTGGGCTGGCACACGGAGGAGGCACCACCAGCGGGGCCATGACCACCTTTGATGAGGTGAGGCCTGTAGCACCGGTTCTGCCCTGAAGGCCGGCCACAGCCATGGGGGAGAGAAAGGCCTGTGGGGCGGTGGCCCCCTGTGAGTTCTTAGCTGTCAGGGTGCTGCCAGGCCGCCCCAACACTCAGAGCACTCACAGGGGACTCCTCAAGGGGGTGTGCAGGGGCCACAGTGGCCCTGAGGCAGTGGTGCAGCAGCCCAGCATGGCACCCGCTGGCCCCATTATGAACCCATAATGGGAAAGAGCTTCTCGTCACTCCAGCTTACTGTGGCTGACCACCCCCTGGACCGCCCCGAGGCCCAATGCCTCCGGCTAGTGAAGTGCCGTCCGGCGAGTGCCCTCCTGCTGTTTGGCCCTGGTTCCCCCTCGGAGGGGCCAGGCTGCCAGGGACACCCTGCTCTGGCTCCTTGGCCAAGGGCTCCTGGGCTCCTACCAAGGGGCCCTGGGATACCTGGGGAACCGTCACTTGTCCTCGCGCCCCAGAGGCTGAGCGGGGAGGAGTCCTTGGTAGCAGGGTTTGAGGGTGCCCGTCAGCTTGGGTTTCCTGGTCTTGCCCCATTCTCTGTTCGTCCATGAACAGGTGTGGTGACCCCAAGGGCCTGCCTCCTTCAGGAGGGCGTGGAGGAGCTTCAGAGCCTGGCACCATCCTTGGGTTTGCAGGTGGCCTTTGGGGAAGCTGCTGAGTGCAGCCTGGAGACTGTGGGCTTTCCTCAGCCCCAGGTTCAGCACCCTCGGGACCAGGGGCCCAGGCCAGGCCAAGTGCTTTCAGGTGGGTGTTTAGGGACGGCATCACCTCTGTCTTCCCGCTGGCTGGGAGCTTGGGCCCCTCGGAGAAGGGCTGGGAACCCATGTGGAGCCTGAAACCCACCCTTGGAGGAGGGCTGCAGGGAGGGTCTGGCCAGGCAGGGGAAGTGTGAGGATGCAGACGCCCTGCCCATTTTGGGGTCTGCTGACCTGACCGGGAGCGGGCTGGGAACCTGCCAAATGCACCACCCGGATGACGCGTGTCCAGGAATTAAAACGAGACCCTCGCGTGCAAAGGGTTAATCGGGCATTTTCAAAGGACATCTGTTGCCATAACAGAGAGCAGCTGAGACTCCAGGACACTCACCTGGGGTGATCTGGGTACCCCCGAGTTGCAGCTGGAGGATTAAGGTGGATTTTCCTGGACTGTTACTGCGCAGCGTAGAAGGGATATTTTGAGTGTTGGTCCTGTGAAAGCAGGCCCTGGTTTTTCGTGTGGCTGACCCCGGAGAGGAATCAGCCGATCTTCAACTTCAGATCATGCCCATTTGATCTGAATTTTATAAACCTCGCTGCTGGGAACTCCAAAGGCCCCAGAACACTGAGGGGAGCATTGAGCCCCCAAGCTGGCCTCCGCTTCCGATCATGTCTCTGCTCTTTCCAGCACTTTCTCCGCATCGTTTCAGAAAAGCCTTTTGAATGGGGTCAGCAGTGAGCTCTGCCAGAGGACCCCTCTCGGCCTTCCCCAGGAACAGGCCTCCTCCATCCGCCCCAGCCTGCCCCCACTCTGCTGCCGGCCACGGGCCTTCCACCCTCATCAGGGCAACAGGCTGTGAAAGGAGCTCTGGGCTGCGGGGATTAGAACGATTACCCTGGACGGCGAGATCTCCTTCTACCAGTGACCACCCAGCCTCTGACTGGTCGAAAGAGAGGACTCTGTCTGGGGCCTCGTTAGAACTGCCGAGGCCGTGGCTCTCAGCGCTGCTCCTCAAATGCCAAGCTCTTCTCTCCGGTGTTATCAGGGTGACATATAGCCGAGGAAAAGGGGGCGGGTGGGCCCTGGCCCCCACCGGGAGGGCTCAGAGAAGCTGGTGTGTGATCTGAGATGTCAGAGGGACAAGGAGGATCTGACTCCTGCCTGTCAGGGCCTCAGACACCCATCTCATCACCCAGTGTCTCTCAAGCACATCCCAGACTGAAGGGTGCCTGGAGGCCAGGCGGTCTGCCGCCCTGCTCCTCCACCACGGAGGGGCGTCCAGGCCGCTCCGCCGTCCGAGCAGGATTCCAAAGCAGCGTCCCGGCCAAGGCTCTGCAGGTCTTGAGTCCGCTGTCTCGCTGGGTCTCAGTCCCAGCTGGGCACCTCGAGGCTGCTGCGAGAAGGCCCCCCATGAGGATCCTAGGACTGGCACTGAACAAGCCAATTCCTCTAGCTCTGTACTTGCAGCTGAGCTCCCACATAGATAACAATCAGTCTTGCAGAGCGGGCAGCCCGCTGGGCACCTCCAAGGGCATCTGGGTAATGAGAAACAGAGCCCGGCCTTCCGATATCCCAAGCTCGGGCATTGTTGCTCCCAGCTCCCACCGGGGGCTCCCCACCGCCTGGCCTGCGAGTCTTATGATTCACTCCATGTTCGGGCCAGTGCTGCTGATTCCAGCCTCTTCAAGACACTCTGCTGGGGCCCCACCCAAGGGCCAGGTGCGGGGCTTTGTGGTGGCTCCCACTAGCTAGGGTCAGCGCCAGCAACTCCGGTGGCCACAGGAGGTCCTCAGTAATAGCTGAAGCCCAGGTGTGAGAGGGTATGGAGGACTCAATGATGGGCCCCAAAGATGTCCACCACCGAATTTTTGGGACTTGTAAATGACACCTTATAGGGCAAACAGGATTTTGCAGCTGTGATGAAATGTTGGCTCCTGAGATGGGGGCATTATCCAGGTGGGCCCCAGTGTAGTCACAAAAGCCCTCATGAGAGGCAGCCCAAGAGAGAAGGTCACAGAAGACGGGAAGACGCCAGGCTGACGCACACCAGAGGCTGTGGTGACATGAGGCGGGGACCGAGGACCGCAGGTGGCCTCTCCATTTTCCATGGAAAACACAAGGAAACAGATTCACCCCCAGAACCTCCAGAAGGCGCCTGCCCGCTGACACCTTGACTTAGCCCAGCGAGACTGATTTTGGACATCTGGTCTCCAGAATCCACGAGATGTAAGAGAGTAAACTTACGTTGCTTGAAGCCATCGGCGTGGTGGCATCTGTCACTGCAGCCACAGGGACGAGCACAGGGGCTTTTGAGCCTTCTGGGCTGCACTGGGGCTTGGGGAAGGGCAGGTTTTCTCCGGCTGTGTCTGTCACCAGGGCCCAGGTGACCTGGGTATGTGCCCTGTGCAGGATCCTCAGCAGGATCCCCCGGAGAGGGCGGGGGGCTTTGTCACAGCTCTTCAGGCTGGTGCCCCTGGAAGACACCACAGGCTGTGGGGCGGGAGGCTCCGGGTGTGACTGCGGGAGGCCTCTTTCTAATTACACGGCCGTAGGCTCAGATGTGGCTCCCCGCCCTGTCTGCTGGGGAAACGCCTGCTTCGCCTTCCCCTTCCCCTTTTGGGGCTGCAGGAGTGGGGAGGGGGTCACCTGGCACAGAGCCCCTGCCCCGTCGCCCTTGGATGGGCCAGCCACGGGTGGCCACAGCAGCCTGCTGCTGTGTGAGGCCAGGGCTGCTAGGGTTAGGTCAGCGCCTGCTGTCCCTGAGGATGCCAATCCCCTCAGGGCTTGACTGCTGTGTTTCATTCACTTCCCACTGCTTGCTGACTGGTATCCACCCCTGGCTGCGATCTGTGCCCCGAACCACCCCTCGCTGCGATCGGTACCCCCGCAACTGCGATCCATCCCCCATACCACCCCCCCGGCTGCGATCCGTCCCCTCGCTACCCCCCGGCTGTGGTCCAGCCCCCCAAGCTGCGACCCACAAAGCCCCACTCACTCCAACAAATAAGTCAGCTCAGCATAACCCGAGCCTCAATGCCAGGGAGCCATGAAGGCGGGACTGCCTCATGAGATGCACATTTAGGTGCCCACAAATGAGGACTCGGAGGAGGACTGCCCGACCCAGAATTCAGTGAGGCCTGGCACAGGATGGGCTGTGCCTGCCTCTGCAGAGCGGAGACAAAGACTGAGGCAGGGAATGGGGCTGGGAACCACAGGGCTAGTTCTCGAGTGGAGGGCCTGGCACAGGCAGAGGGAGCCAGCTGCTAGCCTCCAGGCCCCAGCCCCGGGGAAGTGGGCACAGCTCTGTCAGCCTGGCCAGCCTGTGTGTGTGTTCATGTGTGGAAAGCCCATGGTTCATGGGAGACAGGAAGCAGCTTACAAAAACACAAAGCGGAATGGAAAAAGAAACGAAAAGCCATCTGACCCAGGGACGAGACACATGAGGAAAGAAGGACAAAGCGGAGCCTCCCCGGGGACTGAGGCTGGGCTGCGTTTTGGCTTCCCGCTGGCCACAGCAAAAAGGGAAGCCTCGTGCCGGAGGTGGGCAGAAGTGCCCGTGCTTGGCCCGTGGCTGGTGGACAGGCCCGAGGGCCTTCTCTGACTTGGGTGCCTCACCCCTAGGGCCTCATTCCTTCCTCACTATGACAAAGTGGGCTGGGAACTCATTCTACATATGGGACACCTGAAGCCCAACGAGGAGGGGCTGACTTGCCTGGATCCTTCCGTGGGTGGCCCTGGAGCTGGGATTTGGATGCAAGTGAGGTGGTAAGTGAGCTGCCTACACACAGACACATGCTCTAGTTCAAAAGTGTGCTCAGCAACCGCCCACTATGCTGCAGTCATTTGCCCGGGCCTTGGGAGACCTAGAACGCCTGTCTCTGCCCCTCAGGATCTGACACCAGGTGAACGATGCCCACTTACAGGTGGGTTTGCATCCCCTCCTCAGACCCTAGGGCAGGTGGGGGCAGGGTGGTGACCCTGGGGCCCTGAGTCCAGGGACAGCCAGGTTAGCAGGTGACATCGGTGTGACTCTACTGCTAGCCTCAGGGACCTTGGTGGCCAGAGTGGCCACCTGCGTAAGTGCCTGGACTTAGAGGAGTCCCAGAGAGACTGGATCTCACGACTCCTCCTGGGGGACACACACTGGCAGCACGGTGGCTCTGTGCCACTCAGCAACTCTCCTCACCCAGGGCTTTCCCACCTGGATTTAACATCTTCTCTACAAAATAACAGGCACGCACCCTCCCTGCGGCTGTTCGGAATGTGCAGGCACACAGGGCCCTACACCAGCAGGTTTCCTCCTGTCTCAGAAGAGTTTCGACTTACATGTCTTGTCTCCTGTGGCTAAAGACACTGACTTCCCTCCAAATTCTCTCCTACATCCACTGCCCTCCCCTGAGCCCACCCATACACCCTGCTCAACACTCGCCACCCCAATCCACCCAGCAGCTGGACTGTGGAGAGACAGGGAGGCAGGGAGGACAAATGTCTCTTTCCCTTTCACCTGCAGGGCACTCCCCCATCCACTGCAGACACTCCACAGCTGCTCCAGTTAGGTCCTCATTCAAAGCTCCTCCTGCAGCCGATGCCCTGGGGAGTCCTGGAAAGAGCACCTGGCCTGCTTCCCAGCTCTGTCAGGGCCGGACTCACCCACAGACCCTCTTGTCACCCACATCTGCTGAGCTCCGGGAGAAGGGGTCCCACCCTCTTGTCACCTGCATCTGCTGAGCCCCGGGAGACGGGGTCCCAAGCACCAGTTCCACAAGGACCACACCTCCAGCCAGGCTGTTAAAATGAAATATAGCAGGTCACCGGCTTATAAAGAAAGATGCTGCCAGCCTGGCTAACATGGTGAAACCCCGTCTCTACCAAAAAATATGAAAATTTGCCAGGTGGGGTGGCGGGCGTCTGTAGTCCCAGCTACTTGGGAGGCTAAGGCAGGAGAATTGCTTGAACCTGGGAGGTGGAGGTTGCAGTGAGCCGAGATTGCGCCACTGCATTCCAGCCCGGGTGACAGAGTGAGACTCTGTCTCAAAAAAACAAAAGAAAGATGCTGTGAAGTTTAAACCCCGCAAACAGATCAGAGTTTTGATCTCATAGTCTCAATCTGTAATGTGGGGAGGGGAAATCTCACCACCAAAAGACCCTGGCCACAAGACCCTGGCCAAGAGAGCAGCCACGGGTCCCACGTGGCCCAGCAGCAGGCAGCGTAGCCCTCAAGTTCATGCACAAGGGCTGTGAGGTCAGCCTCAGAGTCGACGGTCCCAAGGGGACAGAGCAATCAGGCTCTGCGGACAACTGCGCAGCACTTGAGGCAGGCGCCGGACATGCTGTCCTGAGCATCGCTGCTGTGGACTGTCACCGGCCACAGCAGTTGAGACTGAAGTTCTTTCAGTGCGTCAGCTACAAGCCAGACCCCACATCTGCTCAAGTCAGCTCCAGGGAAAGGAGAAAAACAATCAGGATTCCAACTGTAAAACCCAGCCGGGCTCGGTGTCTAACAGCCTGGGGGGTTTCCAGAGCCCTTTCCTGTCTCCCATTTATCAGGACTGAGGACAATGCAAGACAGGTGGTCCTGTTCCCATCCTATAGATGTGGAGGGGCTCAGCCAGGTGGATGGAATCCCGGAGCCACCCAGCCTTTGGTGGTCTAGGGGCAGGGGAGAGCTTGTGTGGCTGCCAACCTGGACACCGGAGAGCTTAGGCCTCCCTCCTGCCGGTGGCTGCAAGCCACAGCTTCATGGCCAAGAATGGCTCACGCTCCCCACACCTCTCATCACCTGGGGCCCCAGTGTGGCTGGACAAAATGGGTGGGGGGCTTCCATTTATTCTTATTGTCTCACGTCTGGGCTCACCAAAACTCAGAAATGTTCCTGTCCCTTTGTCCAGGCAGGCCACCAGGTCTGGAAGTGGCCATCCCCTAGCTCCATTTCACAGCCCAGGGGAGAGGTGGTGGTCTTTAGGGAGACCCACATTTCTGGGCCTGGAGGGGGTGGCCACCTGTCAGTGGAGAGCGATTCAGGGGCATGAGGCAAGTCTGACTCCTCTCCTGATCCCAGGTGCCCTGCATGGGGCCTGACCCATAATAAACGATGAACAGAATCGCCGGTGTGTTATTGTGGTTACCAGGGCGACGGGGGCAGGGGCAGCTGGGGATCAGCTGCCTGGCCTGTGCTCCCTCTGCCTTCCCTTCCCGGACCCCGCCCACTGCTGCCCACCCCCTAACAGCCTCCACCAGCCTGGCCCTGCAGACCAGGCCCCACGTGGGGCTGAGGAGGGTGAAGGACAGGGCCCTGGTGGTACTGATGCCTCAGGCAGACATGACATTCCTGGGTTCCAACCCTGAGCTGGTAGGGTGAGCCCTGTCCTAACTGGGCACCCCCCACGCATGTCCCACCAAATGCTGCTGAGCCGCGGGCAGAGACTCACCTCGTACAGCAGACAGCCCAGGGACCAGATGTCGGACTTGAAGTTGTAGCCGTTCTCATGGATCCTCTCCGGTGACATGTAGTAGGGCGTCCCCACTGCAACACAGCAAGGGGGGCTGCTTACGCTCCATGTAGGGCAGGGGCAGGGCACAGAGGTGAGGTTGGAGGGAGGGCACATGGGGGCTGGGGAGAGACTGTGCCTCGGTCTCTGAGCAGCCCCTTTCCCTCTCTGGGCCTGTGCCTTCCTCTGTCAGATGAACAGTTGGATCAGAGGTTCCCATGCTAGCAGGGCACTAAACACCTGGGGTGCCGGAGGACTTGAAGCAGATTCC
The DNA here is from genome assembly GCF_028878055.3 of Symphalangus syndactylus. Lineage (NCBI taxonomy): Eukaryota > Metazoa > Chordata > Mammalia > Primates > Hylobatidae > Symphalangus > Symphalangus syndactylus. The sequence continues at coordinate 20,514,154 of NC_072425.2, forward strand.
CTGGACCCACCTAAACCAAGAATCAGGCTGGGAGGCTGGGCGCCACGGCTCACACCTGTAATCCCAGCACTCTGGGAGGCCAAGGTGGGTGGACAACATGGCGAAACCCCGTCTCTAACTAAAAATGCAAAAATTAGCTAGGCATAGTGGCGGACACCTATAATCCCAGCTACTCAGGAGGCTGAGGCAGAAGAATCACTTGAATCAGGGAGGCAGAGGTTGCAGAGAGCCAAGATCACTCCACTGCACTCCAGCCTGGGCAACAGAGTGAGATTTGGGCTCAAAAAAAAAAAAAAAAAAGAATCAGGATGGGGCTGGAGAGCTAGGGGTTGGTGTTTCTGCCAGCTGCCCAGGGGAAGGGGATGCCTTGGCCCGGCTGGGGGAAGCAACTGACCACATGTCCTTTAAGTGGACTGTCTGAATCCGCAAGAGTCAGGATCAGGCTCTGAACAGTGAAAAAACCATCACTGTGGAGGCTGACCAAGATCTTCCATGTGTCAGCTCATTTCTGTTCCCAACAGTGATATGAGGCAGTATCTCCATTTTCCAGATGGAGAAACTGAGGCTCGGCCGGGTGAAGAGGTTTGCATGAGAGTGGCAGGAATTAGTTCCAACCCAGACCCTCAGGCTCCAGAAACTGAGCACTTAGCTCTGCCCATGGCCACCCACCAATTAGCCTGTCCAGACTCGGGGTTGGCTGAGATCTCTTAAACAGGATGGAAAAGGCACTAACCAAAAAGGAAACGTGTGTAAGGCATTAAAACTAGGAACTTCAGTTCATCAAACCACACCATTCAGAGTTAAAAGGCAAGCCACAGACTGGGAGAAAATCATCCCAACACATACACCTGACAAGGGACTCTTTACAGAACATATTTCAAAGCTTCCGTAAATCAATACATAAGAGACAAACTACCCCCTTATTCAAATGAGCAAAAGCCTCTAACAGGCACTTCACAAAAGAGAATAACCCAGTGGCCAATAAGCACATGAAGCGAGGCTACTTTTCTTACTACTCATCAGAGGAGGGCAAATTAAAACACAATGAGCGGCCGGGTGTGGTTGGCTCACGCCTGTAAACCCACCACTTTGGGAGGCCGAGGTGTGTGAATTACCTGAGGTCAGGAGTTTGAGACCAGCATGGCCAACATGGTGAAACCCTGTTTCTACTAAAAACACAAAAATTGGCCAGGCATGGTGGTACACGCCTGTCATCCCAGCTACTCAGGAGGCTGAGGCAAGAGAAACCCTTGAACCCAGGAGGTAGAGGCTGCAGTGAGCCGAGATCATGCCACTGCACTCCAACCCAGGCGACAGAGTGAGTGAGACTCTGTCTCAAAACAAAAAACAAAACCAAAAAAACACAATGAGGTACAACTATGCACCCATCTGAATGCATAAAGACAAAAAAACCAAAGTTAAAGAAAAACAAGGTTGGTGTCAGGCCTCTGAGCCCAAGCCAAGCCATCGCATCCCCTGTGACTTGCACGTATACATCCAGATGGCTTGAAGTAACTGAAGATCCACAAAAGAAGTAAAAACAGCCTTAACTGATGACATTCTACCATTGTGATTTGTTTCTGCCCCACTCTAACTGATCAATGTACTTTGTAATCTCCCCCACCCTTAAGAAGGTTCTTTGTAATTCTCCCTACCCTTGAAAATGTACTTTTCGAGATCCACCCCCTGCCCACAAAACATTGCTCTTAACTTCACCGCCTATCCCAAAACCTATAAGAACTAATGATAATCCATCTCCCATCGCTGACTCTCTTTTCGGACTCAGCCCACCTGCACCCAGGTGAAATAAACAGCCATGTTGCTCACACGAAGCCTGTTTAGTGGTCTTTTCACACGGACGCACATGAAATTTGGTGCCGTGACTCGGATCGGGGAACCTCCCTTGGGAGATCAATCCCCCATCCTCCTGCTCTTTGCTCCATGAGAAAGATCCACCTACGACCTCAGGTCCTCAGACCGACCAGCCCAAGAAACATCTCACCAATTTCAAGTCCGGTAAGCGGCCTCTTTTTACTCTCTTCTCCAACTTCCCTCACTATCCCTCAACCTCTTTCTCCTTTCAATCTTGGCGCCACACTTCAATCTCTCCCTTCTCTTAATTTCATTTTCTTTCATTTTCTGGTAGAGACAAAGGAGACACGTTTTATCCGTGGACACAAAACTCCGGCGCCGGTCACGGACTGGGAAGGCAGCCTTCCCTTGGTGTTTAATCATTGCAGGGACGCCTCTCTGATTATTCACCCACGTTTCAAAGGTGTCAGACCACGCAGGGACGCCTGCCTTGGTCCTTCACCCTTAGCGGCAAGTCCTGCTTTTCTGGGGGAAGGGCAAGTACCCCAACCCCTTCTCTCTGTGTCTCTACCCCTTCTCTGCTTTTCTGGAGGAGGGACAAGTACCCCAACCCCTTCTCTCTGTGTCTCTACCCCTTCTCTGCTTTTCTGGAGGAGGGACAAGTACCCCAACCCCTTCTCTCTGTGTCTCTACCCCTTCTCTGCTTTTCTGGGGCAGGGACAAGTACCCCTCAACCCCTTCTCCTTCACCCTTAGTGGCAAGTCCCGCTTTTCTGGGGGAGGGGCAGGTACCCCAACCCCTTCTCTCCTTGTCTCTACCCCTTCTCTGCTTTTCTGGGGGAGAGGCAAGTACCCCTCAACCCTTTCTCCTTCACCCTTAGCAGCAAGTCCTGCTTTTCTGGGGGAGGGGGTAGTACCTCTCAACCCCTTCTCCTTCACCCTTAGTGGCAAGTCCCGCTTTTCTAGGGGGCAAGAACCCCCAATCGCTTATTTCTACACCCCGACCTCTTATCTCTGTGCCCCGATCCCTTATTTCTGCACCCCAACCTCTTATATCTCTGTGCCCCAATCCCTTATTTCCGTGCCCCAACCCCTTCTCTGCTTTTCTGGAGGGCAAGAACCCCCCACCCCTTCTCTGTGTCTCTACTCTTTTCTCTGGGCTTGCCTCCTTCACTATGGGCAAGCTTCCACCTTCCATTCCTCCTTCTTCTCCCTTAGCCTGTGTTCTTAAGAACTTAAAACCTCTTCAACTCTCGCCTGATCTAAAATCTAAGCGTCTTTTCTTCTGCAATGCCGCTTGACCCCAATACAAACTTGACAGTAGTTCCAAATAGCAGGAAAACAGCACTTTCAATTTTTCCATCCTACAAGATCTAAATAATTCTTGTCATAAAATAGGCAAATGGTCTGAGGTGCCTGACATCCAGGCATTCTTTCACACATCAGTCCCTTCCTAGTCTCTGTGCCCAATGCAACTCCCAAATCTTCCTTCTTTCCCTCCCGCCTGTCCCCTCAATCCCAACCCCAAGTGTGGTTAAGTCTTTCTAATTTTCCTTTTCTACAGACCCATCTGACCTCTCCCCTCCTTGCCAGGCCGAGCTAGGTCCCAATTCTTCCTCAGCCTCCGCTCCTCCACCCTATAATCCTTTTATCACCTCCCCTCCTCACACCCGGTCCGGCTTACAGTTTCATTCCGTGACTAGCCCTCCTCCACCTGCCCAGCAATTTATTTTTAAAAAGGTGGCTGGAGCTAAAAGCATAGTCAAGGTTAATGCTCCTTTTTCTTTATCCCAAATCAGATAGCATTTAAGCTCTTTTTCATCAAATATAAAAATCCAGCCCAGTTCATGGCTCGTTTGGCAGCAACCCTGAGACTCTTTACAGCCCTAGACCCTAAAAGGTCAAAAGGCCGTCTTATTCTCAGTATACATTTTATTACCCAATCCACTCCCGACATTAAATAAAGCTCCAAAAATTAAAATCTGGCCCTCAAACCCCACAACAGGATTTAATTAACCTCACCTTCAAGGTGTACAATAATAGAAAGAAGTTACAATTCCTTGCCTCCACTGTGAGACAAACCCCAGCCACATCTCCAGCACACAAGAACTTCCAAACACCTGAACCGCAGCAGCCAGGTGTTCCTCCAGAACCTCCTCCCCCAGGAGCTTGCTACACGTGCTGGAAATCTAGCCACTAGGCCAAGGAATGCCCGCAGCCCAGGATTCCTCCTAAGCCATGTCCCATCTGTGCAGGACCCCACTGAAAATCAGACTGTTCAACTCACCTGGCAGCCACTCCCAGAGCCCCTGGAACTCTGGCCCAAGGCTCTCTGACTGACTCCTTCCCAGATCTTCTCGGCTTAGCAGCTGAAGACTGACGCTGCCCAATCGCCTCGGAGGCCCCGTAGCCCATCACGGACGCCGAGCTTCAGGTGACTCTCACAGTGGAAAGTAAGTCCGTCCCCTTCTTAATCAATATGGAGGCTACCCACTCCACATTACCTTCTTTTCAAGGGCCTGTTTCCCTTGCCTCCATAACTGCTGTGGGTATTGACGGCCAGGCTTCTAAACCTCTTAAAACTCCCCAGCTCTGGTGCCAACTTAGACAATACTCTTTGAAGGACTCCTTTTTAGTTATCCCCACCTGCCCAGTTCCCTTATTAGGCCGAGACACTTTAACAAAATTATCTGCTTCCCTGACTATTCCTAGACTACAGCTGCATCTCATTGCCGCCCTTCTTCTCAATCCAAAGCCTCCTTTGCGTCTTCCTCTTGTATTCCCCCACCTTAACCCACAAGTATAAAATACCTCTATTCCCTCCTTGGCAACCAACCGATCATGCACCCCTTACCATCTCACTAAAACCTAATCACCCTTACCCCACTCAATGCCAATATCCCATCCCACAGCACGCTTTAAAAAGATTAAAGCTTGTTATCACTCGCCTGCTACAGCACGGGCTTCTAAAACCTATAAACTCCCCTTACAATTTCCCTATTTCACCTGTCCTAAAACCAGACAAGGCTTACAGGTTAGTTCAAGATCTGCGCCTTATCAACCAAATTGTTTTGCCTATCCACCCCATGGTGCCAAACCCATATACTCTTCTATCTTCAATACCTCCCTCCACAATCCATTATTCTGTTCTAGATCTCAAACATGCTTTGCACCCTTCATCCCAGCCTCTCTTCGCTTTCACTTAGACTGACCCTAACACCCATCAGGCTCAGCAAATTACCTGGGCTGTACTGCTGCAAGGCTTCACAGACAGCCCCCATTACTTCAGTTAAGCCCAAATTTCTTCCTCATCTGTTACCTATCTCGGCATAATTCTCATAAAAACACATGTGCTCTCCCTGCTGATCGTGTCCAATTAATCTCCCAAACCTCAATCCCTTACAAAACAACAACTCCTTTCCTCCCTAGGCATGGTTAGTGCGGTCAGAATTCTTACACAAGAGTCAGGACTGCACCCTGTAGCCTTTCTGTCCAAACAACTTGACCTTACTGTTTTAGCCTAGCCATCATGTCTCCGTGCACCCTAATACTTTTAGAGGCCCTCAAAATCACAAACTATGTTCAACTTACTCTCTACATTTCTTATAACTTCCAAAATCTATTTTCTTCCTCATACCTGACGCATATACTTTTTGCTCCCTGGCTCCTTCAGCTGTACTCACTCTTTGTTAAGTCCCACAATTACCATTGTTCCTGGCCCGGACTTCAATCCGGCCTCCCACATTATTCCTGATACCATTACCTGACCCTCATGACTGTATCTCTCTGATCCACCTGACACTCACCCCATTTCCCCATATTTCCTTCTTTCCTGTTCCTCACCCTGATCACGCTTGATTTATTGATGGCAGTTCCACCAGGTCTAATCCCCACACACCAGCAAAGGCAGGCTATGCTATAGTACAAGCCACTAGCCCGCCTCTTAGAACCTCTCATTTCCTTTCCATCGTGGAAATCTATCCTCAAAGAAATAACTTCTCAGTGTTCCATCTGCTATTCTACTACTCCTCAGGGATTATTCAGGCCCCCTCCCTTCCCTACACATCAAGCTCGACGATTTGCCGCCACCCAGGACTGGCAAATTAGCTTTACTCAACATGCCCCGAGTCAGACAACTAAAATACCTCTTCATCTAAGTAGACACTTTCACTAGATAAGTAGAGGCCTTTCCTACAGGGTCTGAGAAGGCCACTGCAGTCATTTCTTCCCTTCCGTCAGACATAATTCCTCAGTTTAGCCTTCCCACCTCTATACAGTCTGATAACAGACCAGCCTTTATTATTCAAATCAGCCAAACAGTTTTTCAGGCTCTTAGTATTCAGTGAAACCTTTATATCCCTTACAGTCCTCCGTCTTCAAGAAAAGTAGAACGGACTAAAAGTCTTTTAAAAACACACCTCACTAAGCTCAGCCACCAACTTAAAAAGGACTGGACAATACTTTTACCACTTTCACTTCTCAGAATTCAGGCCTGTCCTCAGAATGCTACAAGGTACAGCCCATTTAAGCTCCTTTTTATTAAGCCCCAGTCTCATTCCAGACACTGGACCAACTTAGACTATGTCCCCAAAAAACTTGTCATTCCTACTATTTTCTGTCTAGTCATACTCCTCCGTTCTCAACTACTCACACATGCCCTGCTCTTGTTTACAATGCTGGTTTACACTGTTTCTCCAAGCCATCACAGCTGATATCTCCTGGTGCTATCCCCAAACTGCCACTCTTAACTCTTGAAGTAAATAAATAATCTTTGCTGGCAGGACTATGCTGAATCTCCTTAGACACTCTCTAATCAGATGTCCTAGGTCCTTCCAATTCTTAGACCTTTTATACCTGTTTTTCTCCTTCTCTTATTCCATTTAGTTTTTCAATTCATACAAAACCGTATCCAGGCCATCACCAATAATTCTATATGACAAATGTTTCTTCTAACAACGCCACAATATCACCCCTTAAAACAAAATCTTCCTTCAGCTTAATCTTTCCCACTCTAGGTTCCCACGCTGCCCCTAATCCCGCTTGAAGCAGCCCTGAGAAACATCGCCCATTCTCTCTCTCCATACCACCCCCCAAAAAATTTTCACCGCCCCAAGACTTCAACACTATTTTGTTTTATTTTTCTTGTTAATATAAGAAGGCAGGAATGTCAGGTCTCTGAGCCCAAGCCAAGCCATCGCATCCCCTGTGACTTGCACGTATACATCCAGATGGCCTGAAGTAACTGAAGATCCACAAAAGAAGTAAAAATAGCCTTAACTGATGACATTCCACCATTGATTTGTTTCTGCCCCACCCTAACTGATCAATGTACTTTGTAATCTCCCCCACCCTTAAGAAGGTTCTTTGTAATTCTCCCTACCCTTGAAAATGTACTTTTCGAGATCCACCCCCTGCCCACAAAACATTGCTCTTAACTTCACCGCCTATCCCAAAACCTATAAGAACTAATGATAATCCATCTCCCATCGCTGACTCTCTTTTCGGACTCAGCCCACCTGCACCCAGGTGAAATAAACAGCCATGTTGCTCACACAAAGCCTGTTTAGTGGTCTCTTCACACGGACGCACATGAAAGCTGGTGATGTGTGGAGCACCTGGAATGTCCACACTTTGCTGATGAGAAGGTAAAATGGTACAACTACTTTGGAAAACCACTAGCTGGTTTCTACCATGGCCAAACACTGCCAACACTATAACCCAGCAATTCCGCTCCTAGGTAGATGCCCAAATGAGTGCTTCCATCCATCAAAAGACGCAATCAAGAATGTGCAGAGTGGCTTTGTTTGTAACAGCAAAAATGAAACAAATGTTGGATCAATTGATAAACTGCAGTCTGTTCACACAGTGGGATACTGTACAGCACTGCAAAAGAAAAAACCTCAGTTATACACGACAAAATGAATGCAGCTCATGGACGTAATCCTGGGTAAAAGAAACCAGGCACAAAAGAGCACATTACTGTATTTCATTTATGTGAAATTAAAGAATAGGAAAAGCTATTCTATAGGAGTGGTGACCAGGAAAGGGCTCCAGGAGCTTCACTGTATGTATATGATACCTCAGTTAAAAAGTGAAAGAGGAAAAAGGTGTTAATGGTGAAGATGGGGCTCTGCTGCCAAGAGGGAAGCCAGAGGGCTTCAGGGCCTGTCCTCAGGGTCCCTCTTCTCCCCGCAGGAAAGGCCAACACTGAGGAAATTGTGGAGGACTGTGCCCTGACCTCCCAGCACCTATCGGGTTATCTCTGGGCAGCAGGGCACATATTGGATGAGCTGGAACCGTGCAAAGATGGAGGATTTCCCGAGGGAGTGAGCTCTCCATCACCAGAGGCATGAAAACCTCAGCAGAGGGGCTGATTTAGCAGGTCTGGAGTGGAGCCCAGGAATCTGGTCCTGTAACCTGACATTCTCCTATCAGCCCATTGTGTGGATGGCTATTCTGGAGGCATAGGCCTGGAATTTTTTTTTTTTTTTTTGAGATAGAGTCTTGCCCTGTTGCCCAGGCTGGAGTGCAGTGGCGCGGTCACCTCTGCCTTCCAGGTTGAAGTGAATCTCATGCCTCAGCCTCCTGAGTAGCTGGGATTACAGGCACGTGCCACTATGCCCAGCTAATTTTTATATTTTTAGTAGAGATGGAGTTTCACCATGTTGGCCAGGCTGGTCTCGAACTCCTGACCTCAGGTGATCCGTCTGCCTCAGCCTCCCAAAGTGCGGGATTATAGGTGTGAGCCACTGTGCCTGGCCTGGACTGGATTTTTAAGGTTGCTAAACGGAGAATATTTTCACTGGCCTGGAGACACCATGTCATGTGACAGAGGCTGCTGCTGTCCTAACGAGAGTCTCTGTGGCGAGCTGGAGTCCCAGCGTGGCAAAGGCTGGCTGATGTGGCCTGTGACACGAGGAAGAGGGGACCCAGGACCCTGGGAGGAGAATGGACCATTCAGGGGCTACACTCAGAAGGCACCGGGCCCAGGCCTCAGGGTTTCATGGTCAGGAGATTTCGGGAAAAACACAGGTAACTTTTAATTTCATGAAGGAAGCATTTAAAAAACACAAAGCCCCCGACTACCATTTAGTGTCAGTCACTATGATTTTTAAAAGAAAAGACAGCTTGGTACGATTCAGAAAACCCATTTCTCAAAACTGAAGACAGTTCTTTACAAAACTGAACAAGTTTAACATTTTGAACTTTATTATATTCTTGTTTTTTCTTTCTTTCTTCTTCTTCTTTTTTTTTTAAGACAGGGTCTCGCTCTGTCACCCAGGCTGAAGGGCAGTGTGACGATCTTGGCTCACTGCAACCTCTGCCTCCCGGGTTCAAGTGATTCTCCTGCCTCAGCTTCTCTAGTAGCTGGGACCACAGGCGCACACCACCACGACTGGCTAATTTTTGTATTTTTAGTAAAGACGGGTTTCGCCATGTTGGCCAGGCTGGTCTCGAACTCTTGACCTTGGGTATCTGCCCGCTTCAGCCTCCCAAAGTGCTGGAATTACAGGCATGAGCCACCACGCCCCACCTAAAATTCTTTGTAGAGAGAGGTTCTCACTATGTTGCCCAGGCTGGTCTCAAACTCCTGGCCTCAAGCGATCCTCCCACTTTGGTCTCCTAAAGTGTTTGGATTACAGGCTTGAGCCACTGCATCCGGGCTTGTTTCTCTTATCTTAATGGAGATGGATGAAGAACTACCTCGCAGTGTTTGGAGAGGCTGTAATGGTGTTGGAAATCTCTGCTCTGGGCTGTGAATCCCCAGGGGCAGGACTTTGTTTGTTGCTGTATCCCAGTACCCTGCGCAGGAGGGCTCACAGTGGGTGCCTTGTGGGCGTCCGCTCACTGGATGAATGAATCCGCCTGCCCGTGAGCTATGTGGCAGCATGTGCCACTGCCCACAATTCTTCCTTGCAGCTGAACACACTGCTTATTTAACTGATGGCTACCTGGAGCTCAAGTGTCTGAGATGTGATTATTGCTTTATCAGGATACCAAGCTCCTTTTCATGGCAATAATCCCCAAACAAGCACAGCAGCCCTCACTTAAAGCCCTGCTTGTGAGAAAGGTGTCATCCTCTATGCATACTTGATGAGCAAAGCCAGGGGCTAACCGCTACTCAGCAGAAAGGGCTGTCTGTCAGTCAACATACGAATCCATGTGGGGTTCTATTGGGAAAGCAAATCGCAACTTCCAGCAGCAACACCTTGTATACTTTGGTCAAGAGGGAGCAAAAGTAAAGGAACAGGCCAGTGTGAAATGGATGGCTTGTCGTAGCCAACCATGGGATGAAACACACAGCTCTTGGTGAACAGTGGGAACCTCAGGAAAAATGTAAGTGGATTCCAGCACCCGGGTGCTATGGATGGATGTGCTTACAGGTTGGACAATGATGTAGGGCTGATGGGGTGCACACAGAGATGGCAGGGGACAGATGCAGGCAGGGAGTCCTGTCCCCAGTGAGAGATACCACTGTCCACTGTCTGGCTAACACTGCACTCTTCAGACTCCTGGCCAAGCCCCTTCCTGTCTGATCCTACAGGCTCTTCCCACCCTCAGTCTCCTCTGCTCACTGTGGATCTGCCTGGGCCTCTACAGGAGGGATGCTGTGGGGAGAGGTCACCTACACTGGGGCCGGGCTGTGGCCTGGCGCTGCCTTGGCCAGGACCATCGGAAAGCAAGGGCTTGGAGTGCCTGGCCCTCAGACCGGGTCCTCCCACAGCGGCCACTCCAGCCCCAGCCCCAGCCCCAGCCCCAGCCTGCTTTTCCACTCGCCTCTGTGCCTTTGCACATGCTGTTCCCTTTGCCACCTTGTGGGCTCCTTTAAGGTCCCCTCCCCTGGCCAGGGAGAGCCGGCTGCTCAGCAGGACCCAAACATTAGGTTTGTCCCTTTGTTCCGTCACCACTTCCTGCCTCTGCTGGGGCGCCAAGGCAGGCCGACAGATCCCTGTCTCAGCCTGGCTTTATACTGAAAGCCTGGGCACATGGGCAGAGAGAGGTTTGGGGCACCAGCCCTCCGTCTCCTCCTCTCTTCACCTCACTCCTCTGCCACCTCACTGCTCTTTCTGCTTACCCCACTTCCACTGGTGTAAGGAGAAAAGGCAAACACCCAAATGCAATTTGGAGCTTTCTTCTAAGATGCTAGTGTTGCAAATTGCCATCCATTCATCATCCACCCAACTGTCCAACCATCCATAATTGGCTATCGTCCGTCCATCCATCCATCCATCCATCCCCCATTCATTCATCCATCAGTCTGTCCATCACCCATCCATCCATCCAGCCACCTGCCCACCTCCAACTAAGATTAACTGAGCCTTGACCCTGCTGGGACCTTGCAGGAGTGGGTCCATCAGGAGGCAGGGAGTTAGTTGCCTGTCCCAGGAAGTATTCAGAAAGAGCCAGTTGGCCATGTCTATCAAGAACGGACTGAACTGATCCACGCTGCAGCTGCATTGCCTGGAAAGGCTGGTTAAAAATCCGGATCTCCTGTCCAACTCCAGACCTGGGGGCCAGAATCTCCAGGGGTGGAACCTGGACCCTGTATCTCTTACAAGAGATGTTACCGTTAGTTCCTGTCTAAAAGGAGCTGCCAAAAGGCCTCACTCCCCCACCTCACTCTTTCAGACGCTCAGTGAGCATCTGTGCAACGGAAAGGTAAAGAAAGTGAAGGAACCAGTGAAGCCTTAACTGAAAGAGGCTTGGCCCATCCTGAGCCGGGCAGCACAGGGTCCTCAGGTCCCTGCCTCCCGGCAGGTTCCCCAACCCCCTGACCCAGGAGAGGGGCTGTTCCCCAACCCCCTGACCCAGGGGAGGGGCTGCTCTCCCTTCTATCTTAAAGTCAGGGTGCCGTGTCTCACTGGGGGCAGGGTGTCCTGGACTGGAGCTAGGGCTGTGTGAAGCTACAGGAGCAGATACAGCACCTCTTCCTGTGATGCCAACTTGTCTGGGAATAGGTCACGTAAAGCCTGGTGTCTATACTGACAACAGCCACTCAGACACTACGGAGCACAATGCCCAACTCGCATGAGTTTTGAAGATAAAACGAGAGATTTCAAAGAAACCCCCAGCTTGCAGCGGGCCACTGGAGGACGCATCCCCAGACGACAGGGGAGCTGGGATTCTGAGGAGGAGTCGGGGAAGCTGGCAGGAGGAGGGGCCTCCACAGACAGGGGTCCTGCCCAGGATGACCTCTGTGTGCAGCGCAGCCCAGGCCTTACCCCAGCCCATCTCCCGGCGATGCCAAGATGCAGAGGCAGAGCCCTGTGCAGCCTGGGTTTCCACGCCCCTCCCAGAGAGTCCCACCGCCCCCTCCTCCTGGTGGGGACAGAGCTGTGTGTATGAAAGAAGAGCCTGACAAACCCTGACCTTCCTGGAATCTCTACCTAGAACTCCCGATTTCAAACCCAGTAGATATCAGAGGAGAATGTGGGATCTGAAAGAGGGAGGCTGATTAAAGGGGCCCCGCTTCCCCAAGATGCGCCGGTCCTGTCAAAACAAACTTTGCCGTTTTGAAATGCTCTCGGTGTTTGAAACATGTTCATTAGCTATGAAAAAGGCAGATTTCACAAGAAGGGGAGGCTGGTGCCTGCAAGCTGCCCCTCTTCCCCAGATGGTGGATTGGAAAGCAGCTGGAGAAATGCGGTCTCCTTGCTGACATCCGTCCAGCCGGCGGGACATCGGGCTGGGCAGCTGTGCCTTGGCACTGAATCTTCCATGGGACAGACAGGGGCAGGTGGGGACAGCAGTGATGTGGAGCTGGAGCTGGCTGGGCTGGACCTGCTTCCTCCACTCCCTGGCTGAGAACAGAAACTCTCTCTCAGCCTCGGTCTCCCCATCAGGAAAACAGAGGGTCCCCCCCGACCTCTGCAGACTTGGTTTCCCTCTCTGGAAAATGAGAAGCAATTGTTGGAGGAGTGTTTGGTTCATGGTGAAGACTAAATGGATTCTCCTACCAGGCTGTATCTTCCACAAAGGCAGGGGCCAAGTCAGCCTTCCCGGGGAACGGCCCAGGCCTAGCACAGATCCTCGTCGAATGGATGAATGAATGAATGAACCAAAGAGCTGGAGTTTACATCCCAGGTCCAGATTGACTCCTCACTTTCTGGCCCCTTAAGGCCCTTCCCTCTCCTCCCCTCCCCTCTTGGCATCAGCTCGTCTCTTCCTAACAGTCTGTGCCCCTGAAAATGCCAGGAACGTGGCAGACCTGTGACTGCCACCCAGGGGTTAGTGCTCAGAACCTCAGCTGAAACTCAGGCCTGATATCCATCTGCTGAGGCAGGGATTCTGGGCCTGAGGGACCGACAGGACCATTCCCAGGCATCCTGCACTGTTGGGATGGGACGCAGGGTGGGGCTGGGGCAGGAGGCGGCCTGGGATGCATCTGCATGGCCCTCCGCACCTGCACTGACGGGTGTCCCCAGGGATGCCTGGCCATGAAGGTTGTCCATCCACTCAGCAAATGTTCCACAAGGACCCCCGTGCCAGGCCTGGGCACAGACGCATCACAGCATGGTGTGATCCCTTGCAAGGCAGCGCTGACACACACCACGAGAGGAGGCTCTGTCCTTCCCTGTGGGGCCCAGGATGAGCTCCAGGTCCTCCACCCACACCTGCTGCTGGCGAGGTCAGGTGGGCTTTTCCTCAGGGATGGAGCGCTCAGAGCCCTAGGTGTTCCTCGCACCTGAGGTCTCGATGGGGATCCTCTCTCGACCCCTTCCCTGGGCACCCACAACCCAAACCCTCCCTGGGCCATGCTGCAGGCTGATGCCCGGAGAAGGGCTCTTCAACTTGAGCTGATTTCCAGTGGGGCTCTGGTACCTGGCTGCTGGGTGACCACAGGGATGTGGTCTCTCTTACTTCCCTGGGCCTCAATTTCCTAATCTGTAAAATGGGATAATAGTAAGCCTTGTGATGATTTACAAAAAAGCAAAATGAGCAAATTTTTTTTTTTTTTTTTTTTTGAGATGGAGTCACTCGCCCAGGCTGGAGTGCAGTGGTGCCATCTCGGCTCACTGCAACCTTCGCCTGCCGGGTTCAAGCAATTCTCCTGCCTCAGCCTCCTGAGTAGCTGGGATTACAGGTGTGCACCACCATGCCCGGCTAATTTTTTTGCTATTTTTAGTAGAGATGAGGTTTCACCATATTGGCCAGGCTGGTCTCAAACTCCTGACCTCAAGTGATCTGCCTGCCTCGGCCTCCCAAAGTGCTGAGATCACAGGCGAGATCCACCAAGACCGGCCAACAAAAAAGCAAAATGTTTTTTGAACTCTTTTTTCTCCATGGTTAACTCATCTTTTCAGTGAGTTCAGTGGCCACAGAGTAACGAAGTGAGGGCGGCTGTGAGAGGGGTGGGGCCACCCTGGGCTCCCTGGGGCTCTGTATAGAATCACGGAGCCCCACACCTGCCCTGCCTGCCCACAGTGGGCCCCAAGAGGCAGTCCCACCTGTCCCCTCACCATGCCACCTGGCATGGACTGTGTCTGTCTCCTCGAAAGCTGCATAATCACATATCCCCAGCACACAGCCCAGGGCCAGGCCGTTTGCTCAAGGAAGGAGAAGGAAGGGGTTTGCGCCTCAGGGCCAGGCTAAGCCCTGGGAGACCCAGCGGGGCCCTGACCTCGAGTACCTGATGGGGTCACCCCCAACTAGACTTGCTCCCCCAGCCCCCAAGAGGCAGCATGGGCCCTGCCTGGGCATGACCAGCCGCCCTTCCCGCCCTGTCACCCATGGCTGCCTGTCACCCAGACTGCCCTGTCACTACAACGGAGGAGCCAGGCCTGCCCGCCCGCTCTCCCAGCCCCGTGATTTGTCTTGCAGCTGCTGCCGTTGCTCGGAGCGAGACACTTGCTTGTAGCTTGTGAGCTGTGTATAGGCAAATCTTTCATTTTTCCTGCATTACGCCGGCGTGTACTGTCACTTAATTTTTATGTATGCAATCCTTCCTGACAAATATGATCTGCTGCCTGGTAATTCGTCTGACGCTCATTCTGTTCCGCGCTCTAATTACGGCTCCTATTTCTGACACCGAGGCAGCCGCTCTGCCACCACTGGGTACCGCACCTGTCAGCCCGACCATGGCACTGACTAATGCCCTTTCATGCCAGCCTCGTGTTAGCAAATACAGAGGCGGGGAGGGGGCCCAGGGAGGGGGGAAGTGCGAGGAGACCAGATTTGCATAAGCCCAGCTCTTGGGTCAGCAGCCTTAGGAGACGAGGTGGTTGCCGGGGCAACGTGGCTGCCACCACAGCATCCCCACATAGTAGGTGCACATGAGATGCGGGAGATGCATAATTCATCCCCACGCACAGGGCGTGAAGTGTCCCTGGCCCCTGTGCCCCTCCTGAGTCACAGTGCAATGGTAATTAGTTCAATCTCTTGCCCAACCAAACGTGTGTGCAAGACTTAGCTGTTTGCAGAACCTCTTGCTGGAAGGGGTCTTTCCACTGGGTATTGGAAGATACGGGTCCTGGGCTTTGGCTCAGCACTGTCACCATCCTAGAACCTGGTGGGTGCAGGCCCTTGGTTCTGGGAGCTTGTCCTGCTGGCAGGGACTTGCTCAGCTCCGTGTAGGCCTCAGCTCATTGGGCATCTCTCCTGGATGCCGGGCACACAGCCCGGAGTGGGGACAGGCCCCAGGAGGGCTCCTTCCACCCATCATGTGGCCTGGTCGGTGCTCGGAGGGCTCGGGAAGAGCCCAGCTTACGAGGGCGGCCTTCTCCCAACTTCCAATTCCTTCTCATTAATATAATAAGTGCACCAGTCCAAGTCAATAAAATCATACTGTCAGATGAGACACATCTCTGCCCATTCCTAATGATGCGATCCTAACCGGCTCTGATGGAGCGCTGCAGTCTTTTTTCTGCAGTGGGACAGAGAAAGGCTCGGTGCTGACTGACAGGGGACAGGAGGCAGTGGTTTTAACTCTTCTCTTTGACAGCTTCCCTTGAATTTCCTGGTCTTTTCGAAGCCCTTCAACCTCACAGGTAAATAGTCCCAAACCGACCGAAACACTTGGTTTTTTCTTTTTTTTTTTTTTGAGACGGAGTCTCGCTCTGTCGCCCAGGCTGGAGTGCAGTGGCGCAATCTCGGCTCACTGCAAGCTCTGCCTCCCGGGTTCACGCCATTCTCCTGCCTCAGCCTCTCCGAGTAGCTGGGACTACACGCGCCCGCCACCACGTCCGGCTAATTTTTTGTATTTTTAGTAGAGACGGGGTTTCACCGTGGTCTCGATCTCCTGACCTCGTGATCCGCCCGCCTCGGCCTCCCAAAGTGCTGGGATTATAAGCGTGAGCCACCGCGCCCAGCCTAACACTTGGTTTTTCACAAGGGAAGTAAATGTTTGAGGGCACAGCGAAAGACAAGGCTTCCTTCCAGCAACGGAGAGTCAGTGGCCCGGGTCCCCAAAGGGGGACTCCAACAGTATCCGCCGAGGCCCCCGGCCCTCGTTTCCTGGAAGCAGTGTGGGTTCTGTAAGGAGAGGCCTGCTGCCACGTGACCTCGGAAAAATCTCTCGAGTGCCTGGATTTCACATTCTTCCTCTGCTAAAGGGAAGGATCGCTGGATGCTTGGGGCTGTCAGGGGCATGAGTGGAGAATCCCATACTCCCTGGGGGGTGGGTCCTGACACATCTTCCCTTTGGAGCTAAAGGAAGAGCTCCTGAGGCCTGGCCAGGTGGGGACGAGAGTTTCAAAACAACCCCCTCCCCGCCACCCCCGCTGGCTCCATCAGCTGCCGGGAGCCGCTGGTCTCTAGACTTGTGCATTTCTCCTAAGTGTGTGTGACACACTGAGAGTCTCTCTGGAACCTGTGTGAACAGTGACACTTTCCACAGGACACTGTGACTTCCAGAAAGTACCTCCGCCCAGACAATGCTGCTCTCTTTCACACCCTGCTTGCCGCAGGCACTTGGGGGTCTGGGGATAGGAGACGTCCTGGCTTGAGCCATGGAGTGGGGTGGAAATGAGCTGGTATGGGGCGGTGTTCAACGAGGCGGTGGGCAGCTCCTGGGGCCCATCTCCCTCCTGGGGCCCAGCTCCCTCCTGGGGAAGCGGATGCTGGCAGGTGCAGCACACAGCGGGTGGGCCTGGGGGCACCTTCCTCTGCAAACGCACCTCAAAGAGCCAGGAACTAGCCCTGAGAAAGCAGTGGCCCTCGCCCACTCCATGGGCCTCTGGGAAATGTTCCCACAGACGGGCGTGGTGAAACCCAGACAGCCTTGTAGTAACGCACAGGAGACCCTGCTCCTGTGTTCCACTGGTGGGGAAGCGGGGGCTTTCTTGGTTCCTGTGTTCTCACTAAATGAAAAATCCCCCATCGTACAGCATTCCAAGTTTCACATTTGGTTACATACCTAGTGTGTGGATACTGAAGCTTGCCATTGCTTCACGTGTCCCCAAAACACACATCTGACCAAGTCTCTTCCCGAGTCCAGCCCTTCAGCACCCCCGACCCATAGGGTGGTGTCCAGCCCACTGAGCTCAGAGTTCAAGGCCCTGCCCGCCTTTTATGCCGCTCCTGCAAGGACCCTGGTCTGTGGCGAAGCCAAGCTCAGTTGCACACCGAGGCTCACCCACTCTTTCCTGGAACGCTGCTACCTCCCCTTCCCTGTCCCAACAGCATCTGGTCACCCTTTATGGTCCAGCTACAATGTCACCTCCTCCCTGGCAGGCACCTGGTCCCCACAGCCTCAAAACCGCCGGTTTAAAAGCCAAAAACTAGGAACAGTGCAAATATCCACCCCCCAGGAGGGATGGACCAAGGGTGCTGCCCGTGAACGGGACACTCACAGCAGTGGGAAGATGACTGCCCTGTGCCACAGACGCACTCCCGGCTCTAAGCAACTGGCTCAGTCAGCTTCTCCCGCAAGGGCCGGGAGGTGATCAGAGAGTGTGGGAAGCCCCAGCTGGGCTCCTCTGGCCACAGCTGACTCCCTTCTGGGTCACTGTTCTGAATAGATGAGAAAACCCTGGGGCTTAAAAAAAGGCATCTTCCCGCACTAACTGACCAAACACACGTGGGGAGAATGTTTACATCTCTCTGCATGGTCACCAGGACCGCTGGGGGCTGCTAGGGCACAGACAGGTCCCCCTTACCTAGGGAGTGGGCTGCGGTGGTCTCAGAGCTGAAGAAGCGGCCCAGACCAAGGTCACCGAGCTTCACGACGCCTGTGGCTGTGATGAACACGTTGGCAGGCTTGATGTCTGCAGGGCGAGGAGAAGGAGGTTGGTGTGGGGTAGGAGGCTTGCAGTGGGTGGGGCAGGATGAGAGGAAGGGGGAGCTGCAGGTGAGGTGAGGCCTAGCCCAGGTCCTGCTCCCTCAGGGCAAGGCCCTGTCCTGCCTCTGGCTGTGGGACCTTGGGAAATTGACCATTTCTGAGCCTCAGTTTCTTCATATGTAAAATGGGTCTCCTCCACCAACTTCACAGAGCTGCTGGGAGGGTTAAGAGAGCAGGGGTTTCTGTGCTCCTGTTTTCTGCTCTAGAGCTGTATCCTCCATGCCTAGAACAGTGCCTCGCACACAGGAGGCCCTCAGGGAAAATATGTGTAATGAATGAACGAAATGCTCAGTGGGGCACCCAGTGCCGTACCCCCTGGTGAGGGTGGGGCCTCGAATACAGCAGGCACCGAGAGATACAGGTAGAGTGAAGGAACGGAGGTGCCCATGAAGCAGCCTACAAAAGGACCCCGTGCCCTGCCAGGCACCCAGCAGGCTCCTTTCTCACAACTCGGAGTGATGTCAACTGTGGAAACGCCCCTCTCAGGTGCCTCCCCTGCTCAGCCCAGCCCGCTGAGACGGCAAAGCCCCCATGAAAGTCCCCTCTGTGCGAGGCTTCCCCTGACCTCTCTCCCAGGCTGCTGTGGGGAACTGGAAGTGGTGTGCCTAGCGGGGCCCCTGCCCCCTGGGGCTCATGTCACTTTCCACCTCGGGGAGGTCCCTGACCCAGGCGCGCGTGTGTGTGGTTGCTGGACAGCCCCCCTGCCTGGGGAATACAGAGCGGTCCAACTTCCTCAAGGGGCTGCCCCTGAGGACCTTGGAGGAGCCATGGGCAAGTGTCTTCCTGGGGGCTCCAGGGGCACTTGGGCTCCGGGTGGCTCCTGGCTGGTGGCATGTACCTCGGTGCATCACCCGACGTGAATGCATGTGCTCCACGGCGCTGCACAGCTGCACAAAGTACTTCCACACTGTCCTCTCCGGGATGAGCCGCTTCTGCTTCTTAAAGTACTGCAGAGGGGGAGACAAGCAGAGGGATAGGCCAGGGTGAGCGGGCTTGGAGGCGGGTGGCCACAGGGCACTGCCTCTGTCCTTTCCCCAGTGGGCAACTGGTGCCTGGCACAGGGGAGGGGGTGGGGATTGAGCTGCTGAGCAAACAATAAGCCCAGAACCAAGAGTGCTGTGTCCACACCTCTACTTCTGCCTGAATGGCACTCTGCGGCCACCCTGTCCCCACCCAGCAAGCTCCGTGAGGGCCAGGCAGGCCTGGCGTGTCCGGATGGCTTTGCTGCATGGACACCCAGATCAAACATGCTGAAAGTGGCCCTCAACTGCATTTTTCCAGAACCTCCTAGACACACCCCCGACAGGGCACTCCTTGCAGGACTGAAATGAGTGTGGACTCTCCCTGTCCCCAGCCCCAGCCCCAGCCTGGCCCAGGAGGGTGGCACCCAGGACACATGTGGTGGTTAAATCACAGCTGCCCCCATCTCCTCGGAACCAGCAGATCTCAGTGCACTAGAATTCTTAATAAACGCGGCGAGAACCTTGAGGAAATGGGCTTGACGCACTCAAATGGAACCCCAGTTCCAACGGGCATCAGTCTGCTTCACTGCCTGGGAAAACATATTGGCCGGACGCGGTGGCTCACGCTTGTAATCCCAGCACTTTGGGAGGCCGAGGCGGGCGGATCACGAGGTCAAGAGATCGAGACCACGGTGAAACCCCGTCTCTACTAAAAATACAAAAAATTAGCCGGGCGCGGTGGCGGGCGCCTGTAGTCCCAGCTACTCGGAGAGGCTGAGGCAGGAGAATGGCGTGAACCCGGGAGGCGGAGCTTGCAGTGAGCCGAGATTGCGCCACTGCACTCCAGCCTGGGCGACAGAGCGAGACTCCGTCTCAGAAAAAAAAAAAAAAAAAAAAACATATTTAGTGCTCCGGAAGAAAACAAAAACTAAAGGCCCCTGGCTGCACTGAGTGAGCTGTAAGTCACAGAAGGTCCTGGAGAGGGCAGGCCCAGAGCACGTGACAGCCACGGCTCAGCTCGAGATGGGGGTGGCTCTCAGGTGCCAGGCCCATGCCTGTGGGGCAGGACTTCTTCACCAGCTACCTGCATACCAGCTTTTTGTTCAGGGGCTTTTTGCTTCAAAGCAACCACCTTTCCCCAAAGCAGGCAGAGGCAGCGCTATGGGCCTGCTGGTCAGGGCAGCTGCTCTGGTGCTGGGAAGCTGGGAACTGACCAGGACACTCTGGCTTGGGAAGGGGCACGGGTGGAGGAAAGGACCTGGGCCGGCACTTTCAGACCACCTGTAGGGTGCGGCCACCATGCCAGGCCTAAGAGGGAGGGCTAGGCCCATCTTACAGATGGGGAAACGAAACTGAGGGCCACGCAGAAAAAGGCAGAAACACAGCTCAGCCCCAGGCCTCCCACCAAGAGAGCCCAAGTCTTTAGCCCACTTCTTTTTTTTTTTTTTGAGATGGAGTCTCCCTCTGTCGCCCAGGCTGGAGTGCAGTGGCGTGATCTCAGCTCACTGCAACTTCCACCTTCTGGGTTCAAGCAATTCTCCCGCCTCAGTCTCCCGAGTAGCTGAGATTACAGGTGTGTGCCACCACACCCAGCTGATTTTTTGTATTTTTAGTAAAGACAGGCTTTTGCGATGTTGGCCAGGCTGGTCTTGAACTCACCTCAGGTGATCCGCCTGCCTCGGCCTCCCAAAGTGCTGGGATTACAGGCGGGAGCCACCACGCCTGGCCCCTTTAGCCTACTTCTAATAACACCAGTAACCATTGATATGGCAGACTGAGCTCAGAGGTTCAGGAACATGCCCAAGGTCACGCAGCACCCAGCTGGGACCCAGGTCTGGGTGCTTCCCACGGTGGGACAGTTGCAGTGGGGAGCCCCTGGCCTCGTCGTAAATCCCCTCGAGGCTGTTCTGAGGTGCAATTCTGGGAGGCCCTCTCGGGTGAGCCGTCCCAGGTCTCAGCACAGAGCCCACCCCCAGGCCACCTCCAGGCCTGTGGCAGGCCAGGCCGGGATGTTATTCACACTGTGATGTGAGTGAATCCTCATTATAGCGTTTAAGCAGGGATGCGCGTGGCCGAGTGGTGATTTTCTAAATGTCACGTCCTATAAGCGCTGTCTGACATTTAGCGGGGAGGCGCAGAGTCTCTGGTGGGTTCTGGGGCTACGGCAGCTCCTAGCTTCACTCTTCCTCGTAAATAACTCGGGCACCGTGCCTGTGATGGTGCAGCTCAGCCCTTGAGGCTGCAGGCTCTCGGGACACAAGCCCTGCTGCCTGACAGCCTCTGAGGCCAGTGGGGCGACCATGGGGTGGCCCCTGTTCCTCTGGAAACCCAGAGGTGGCCTGAGAGCAGGCAGAACCAGGGGAACCGAGCTCCCACCAAGCGCCAGGCACTGTGCTGGTATGTTACAGATGAGGAAACTGAGGTACAGGGGCCTGAGGCCATCCAGGGGACGTGTCTTACTCGGGTGGGTCTCTGCACTGCCAGGCCTCCCCTGCTGGTGGCTGCACCGAGCCACCTCTGCACATGAGGGCCCCTGAGCCGGGTTGGAGGGAATGGGAGCAGGCAGGGACAGTGCGGGGAGAGAGGTGGGGGCTGTAGGAGGGGGCACCATGCCAGGTGAGGAGGAAGGACCCGAGGCGTGGGGGGCCAGGTGGCTGCTCAGAAACTGAGGCCACACGCATCCTAGACTCGATCCTGCTGGGTTCATGACTGACTTGAACCCTGAGCCAGTGTTGGCTCTAGGCAAGCCAAGGAAGGGGTGCGGGGGGAATGGGACACCCCATCCCAGGCCTGGCATAGAGGAGGGATGCTGGATAGAATGCCCCCATGTCTCCTCTTCTCTCTCAGCTGAGGGAGACTGCACCTGGCCTGGTTTCCTGCAATGCTCCCTCTAAGAGGTTCCCGGGGACAGGGTGGAAACTGAGGTTCAGGGAAGAGGGATTTGCCCAGCCCCAGCCCCCCATCTGCCTGTCTGACTGCAGCCCCACTCCATGGACTGAGACTGAGAGGCCGCAGTGTCTGGGCTCCACTGGGGCTGAGAGGGTGAAGCGTCCTCTCCATGGGCTGCGTTCCCATCTGGCAGCAGGGAGAGGCTTCTCCTTCACCTCCTGCTCCTCCTCCGTCCCTGCCCTCACCTCTCCTTCCACCCGGCCTGCAGTCTTTCTTCTAGAACACAGAGCTGACCATGTTTGTTCACCGCCATGAATCTTAGGAAGCTTCTCTGACCTTAGGGCCTGGTCCTGGATCCCAAGCCTGGAGCAACAGGCCCTGCGTGATCTGGTGGTCTCCATCTCAGCTCCCTTCCCTTTTCCATCCCTGCTGGACCATTTCTGCTTCTGGACAGCCCACCTCCCCTAACGGCTCAGCTCAGTGTCACCTCCTCCAGGAAGCCTTCCCTGACTCCCAAAGGCCCTGCACATGGCTTGTTCACACTGGCTCCTAACTACTCATTCAAGGGTCTGTTTTCCTGTTAGAATCCAGGATCCCTGAGGGCAGTAGCCATGCTGGCGGCATCCCTAGTTCTTGGCATGAGGGCTGGCACACAGTGGATGCACGATGCTTGTATGTCCAGCAAGGGAATGTGTGAAGGAGAAACAAGTAAAGCGGGGGCGGGGGAGAGGAAGAGCTAAGACATGATCTAGCACATCTGTTCCCACCAGGGATCTGTGTGCAGATTAACATCCCTGCAAAGGCATTAATATGTCAACGGAAATGTAAGAGCAGGTGATAACAGCTCAAGTAATGCCACTTCCCAGTGACGCCTGTATTCCTAGGAGCCAAATTTCAGAAGAGCACTGAGCAATTGCTCAATCCCCAGCTCCTGATGGGAAAGACAGAGAACCCACATCCGGCCCCATTTCCAAGTGCGGCTGTGAGCAGGGTGGGGGCTTGAGCAGGGCCCAGCCTCACTCGGGAGCTGGCAGGCTGCATCCAGGGGAGAGAGGTGATGGGGCCGCAGAAGGGCCCTGGGGACAGAGGTCCAAGCCAGTAGGGATGTGAGGACCTCCACTGAGGAGCAGTGGAGTAGGGGCTGACAGTCTGGGCCTGGGGGTCAGGCAGGCCTGGGGGCCTCCACCTAGAGGCTGAGCTGCCTTGGGCAGGAGACTAGACCTCTCTGAGCTTTGCTATCTGAGGACGGTGGGGACTTGGTGAGGGACGCGTGAGCATACTGGGCTGGGTAGAGGCTGGCAGGAGGTGCTGCTGTTTCACTGAAGCTGCAGTGGTCCTGGACACCAGACTCATGGTGGACCCCGCCCTGTGCCCTGGGTGGTGGGATGAGGCAGGTGGAGAGGTATGTAGGGGTGCAGAGCATGAGCCAGTCCTGGCGCTGAGCCTGCCCATGTGACTTGAATGGTCACTCAATCTCTTGAAGACCCCAGGCCTGGGCATCAGCCGTAACATGGAAATGAAGTTTCCCCTCTAGGGCTGGGGAGATCATCTTGGGACCATGTCCACCTAAGGGACCCAGGCCAGGAAAAGAGACCTGGGCCACAGGCATGGCTCTGTCCCCACAATGCTGGGTATCCTCAGGCAAGTCTCTTAACCTCTCTGGGCTCAGTTTTCCCCTTCTTTAAAATGAGGTAGTGGATCTACAAGACGCTTTCCCAAGAGCTGGGATCTGACCAAACGGGGTGCTGCCCCTGCTCCTTCTGTGAGGCAGGAGAAGTGGCTCATGTGCCTGTGGGTAGGCTGGGGCACTGGGGGTGGCCAGAGGGGTTCCTTCCGCCCATGGCTGGCCCCCTCCCAGCCACCATCCTGTCTTGGCGTCACCTTCGCCTTGCTTTTGCACATGGGCTCGTTTGACTGAGCTTCCCTGAGGCCAATGGAAAGAGAGGCCTCCAGCAACAGCAGCTGGGGATGGACCCTGAGAGGCCCTCACCAGACCGCAGCTGAGGCCTGTGGGCATCCGCAGGGGTGCCCAGGGTCCCCGGGTGGCCGCCTCTGGCTAAGGGCAGAGCATTGTGGGACTGGGCTGAAGGGAGACTGCCACCTTTGACTCCAGATCTGCACAGCCCCCAGCACCCCCACCCTGCCAGGCGCTCACCTTGATCATCTGCGAGAGGTCCCCTGCATCAGCCAACTCCAGCACAATGTTCAGCTCGTTGTCTTCGATAAACGAGTCCAAATACTTGATGATATTTGGGTGGTTCAGTTGCTGCATAAGGAGAGAAAGAGGGGAGGGGGCACCAGTGAAGACGGGACAGACCCAGTGCCTGCCCTCCACCGGCACCCTGCTGGCACCCGGTCACTGAGGCCCTGGCATTTGCTAGAGAAGCGGGTCCCAGAGAAAGAAAGGCCTGTGCTGGGGAGTCAGGAAGGCGTGGGTGACACTGGGAAAGCCACTTTGCATCCCCAAGTCTCAGATTCCTCATCTGTAAAACTGGCATAATTTTTTTTTTTTTTTTTTTTGAGACAGAGTCTCGCTCTGTCACCCAGGCTGGAGTGCAGTGGCGCAATCTCGGCTCACTGCAAGCTCCACCTCCCGGTTTCATGCCATTCTCCTGCCTCAGCCTCCCGAGTAGCTGGGACTACAGGCGCCCACGACCATGCCCGGCTAATTTTTTGTATTTTTAGTAGAGACGGGGTTTCACCGTGTTAGCCAGGATGGTCTCGATCTCCTGACCTCGTGATCCGCCCGCCTCAGCCTCCCAAAGTGCTGGGATTACAGGCATGAGCCACCACGCCTGGCCGAAAACTGGCATAATGTTTTGAAGCATAGTTGTGAAGATGACACAGGTCAATACTCTTGAAATGTGTAACAGGGCAGCTCCACAGAGCTACGTGAGACTCAGCATGGACTTGTGGAAAGGACGCTCCCCCTCCTCACCACCCAGACCCTGAGGGCGGCATTGGGCCCCACCTCTCTGTCCCTGTGCCCAGACACGGCCAGCCTGCAGGTGCTCCTCAGAAGGATCATCCTCCCTTCATCCTTCCCACTCTTTCTCAATCCCTGACCTATCTCTTGTGAAATCATTTTTTTAAAAAAATATTTTTTGTAGAGATAGGATCTCACTATGTTGCCCTGGCTGAAACTGAACTTCTAGGTTCAAGCGATCCTCCCACCTCATCCTCCTGAGCAGCTGGGACTACGGCTGCACGCCACCATGCCTGGCCCTTGTGAAATCTTGAAAAAAATCCCTGGAGGCATGAGCGCTGCCCAGCTGATTTGCTCATGCTGAGACCCTGCCTCTGTCCTTCGTACCACAGCCTGCATGTTTGCTGCAGTGCAGCATGGAGCTGGACAGAACGGTGCCCCCCTGGCTGGAAGTCAGCCCCTCCAGGCTAAGAGCAGCCCCTGGCATCTGTTCATAACAAAGCTGACTGTTTATATTCAAAGTGACTCCAGCATCTGGGAAAGCAGAGCGGATTCGAATATCCTGCCCTGGTGTGGGTGTGGTCAGCCTAGTCCAGACACCAGCCAACCACTAGAGGCCGATAGTGAGCACATTTCCCAAAAGGCCCAGAAGTGGCTGGGAGAAGGATGCACTGTGCCCATCCATGGATTCTAAAATGAGGGGAGCCTGGGCAGATGTTACAGAGCCACGCAAGCCCCTATTCATTCATTCATTCCCCAAGCCAGCCCCCCATGTGTGGGCCCTGGGGGCCAGAGCAGGCTCAGCCACTGGCCCCAGTTCCTCCCCATGTGTCTGTCCTCTCACCAGGTCCCTCCGAGAGACTGATCCCTCTCTGCTATGGCGCCCACTGCCTGTCCAAGTCCTCAAGTCCCTGATCTGGACCAAGGTCTGGCCCTGAGGTGGGTGTGCTGGCCCCTGCCTGCCCCTCAGCCAGCAGCGCTGTGGCTCAGTGAACATCCAGACACCACTCCGAGGACCCAGTCACCCTGCACAGCTCAGGACGCAGGTGCGGCACATTCAATCCTGGTTCCCAGGGGTGGCTGGGAGGGAGCCCTGTTGCCATCTTAGCAGCAGGCTCCCCTGTGGAAGCACCTTGGTCAGTAACAAATGTAGGTAATTTACACAGGGTGACTGGACTTCAGAAGGCGGCACACAAAGCAATCCTAAGCAAAAAGAACAAACCTGGAGGCATCACATTACTGGACTTCAAACTATACTACAAGGCTATGGTAACCAAAACAGCATGGTACTGGTACAAAAATAGATACACAGACCAATGGAACAGAATACAGAACCCAGAAATAAAGCAGCACACCTACAACCACCTGATCTTCAACAAAGTTGACAAAAATAAGCAATGGGGAAAGGATTCCCTACTCAATTAACTGGCTAGCTATATGCAGAAGAATGAAACAGAACCCCTACCTTTCACTATGTGTAAAAATTAACTCAAGATTGATTAAAGACTTAAATGTAAGATGTACCTTTCTCAGCATTAGCCTTGACAAAGAATTTATGATCAAGTCCTTAAAAACCATTGCAACAAAACCAAAAACTGACAAGCGGGACATAATTAAATGAAAGAGCTTCTGCATGGCAAAAGAAATGATCAACAGAGTAAACAGACAATTGACAGAATGGGAGAAAACATTCAGAAACTATGCATCTGACAAAGGATTAATGTCCAGAATCTATAAGGAACTTATATCAATAAGAACAAAACAAAACAAAACATTAAAAAGTGAGCAGAGGAGGCTGGGCATGGTGGCTTACGCCTGTAATCCCAGCACTTTGGGAGGCTGAGGTGGGCGGATCACTTGAGATCAGGAGTTCAAGACCAGCCTGGCCAACATGGCAAAACCCCATTTCTACTAAAAATACAAAAATTAGCCAGGCATGGTGGCGGGTGCCTGTAGTCACAGCTACTCGAGAGGTTGGGGCAGGAGAATCGCTTGAACCTGGGAGGTGGAGGTTGCAGTGAGCTGAGATTGCACCACTGCACTCCAGTTTGGGTGACAGAGCGAGATTCTGTCTAAAAAAATAAATAAATAAAAAATAAGTAAGTAGGCTAGGCACAGTGGCTCACGCCTGTAATCCTAGCACTTTGGGAGGCCAAGGTGGGCAGATCACCTGAGGTCAGGAGTTCAAGACCAGCCTGGCCAACATGGTGAAACTCCGTCTCTACTAAAATATAAAAATTAGCTGAGCATGATGGCAGATGCCTGTAATCCCAGCTACTCAGGAGGCTGAGACAGGAGAATCGCTTAAACCCGGGAGACGGTGGTTGCAGTGAGCCAAGATCATGCCACTGCACTCCAGCCTGGGTGGCTGAGCAAGACTCTGTCTCAAAATAAAAAATAAATAAATAAAAATAAAATAAAAAGTTTCGAACATGAACAGTGATTCTTCACAAGAAGACATACAAGCAACTAACAAACAGGAAAAAAATGCTCAACAACACTAATCATCAGAGAAATGTCAATCAAAACCACAACAGGCTGGGTGCAGGGACTCATGCCTATAATGCCAGCACTTCGCCAGGCTAAAGTGGGAGGACTGCTTGAGCCCAGGAGTTTGAGAACAGCCTGGGCGACAGAGTGAGACCTCGTCACTACAAAAAAAAATTAGCTGGGCTTCGTGGTGCAGGCCTGTAGCCCAAGCTACTTGGGCGGTTAAGGTGGGAAGATCACTTGATCCTGGGAGGTTGATGCTGCAGTGAGCCGTGATCACACCACTGCACTCCAGCTTAGATGACAGGGCGTGACCCAGTCTCAAAAAAAAAAAAATTACAATGAGATACCATTTCACACAAGTCAGAATGGCAATTATTACAAAGTCAAAAAAGAACAGATGTTGGTGAGGCTGCGAAGAAAAGGGAACACTTACATGCTGTTGGTAGGAATGTAAATTTGTTCAGACACCGTGGAACAAAGTTTGGAAATTTCTCAAGGAACTAAAAATAGAACTACCATTTGACCCAGCAATCCCACTACTGGGTATATACCCAAAGGAACATAAATGGTTCTACCAAAAAGACACATGGGCTTGTATGCTCATCACAGCGCTATTCATAATAGCAAAGACACCGAATCAATCTAGGTGCCCAGAAATGGTGGGCTGGATAAAGAAAATGTGGTACATGTATACCATGGAATATTATGCAGCCACAAAAAAGAATAAAAGTCATGTCCTTTGCAGCAACATGGATGCAGCAGGAGGCCATTATCCTAAGAGAATTAACACAGAAATACATCTATACTGCATGTTCTCACTTTTATAAGTGGGAGCTAAATCTTGGGTACACACGGACATAAAGATGGAAACAGCAGACACAGTGGGCTCTACAAGAGAGAGCGGGAGTGGGGCAAGAGCTGAAAAACTTCCTATTGGGTACGATGTTCGCTATCTGCGTGACGGCATCAGAAGCCCAAATCTCAGCATCACACAATATACTCTTGTAACAAACCTGCATGTGTACCCTCTGAATCTAAAATAAAAATGGAAATTTAGAAAAGAAAGTGGACCAGATGTGGTGGCTCATGTCTGTAATCCCAGCACTTTGGGAGGCCGAGGCGGGTGGATCACCTGAGGTCAGGCGTTCAAGACCAGCCTGGCCAACATGGTGAAACCCCGTCTCTACAAAAATACAAAAATTAGCCGGGTGTGGTGGTGCACACCTGTTATTCCAGCTACTCGGAGGGTGTAGTGAGCTGAGATCACACCACTGCACTCCAGCCTGAGTGACAGAGCGAGACCCTGTATCAAAAAAAAAAGAAAGGAAAAGAAAAGAAAAAGGAAAATCCTCTTGCCCAGATTTTGTGTTGAGAAGGCCGTCCTGCGTGAACGCTAGCCATCACATCACTGCCCTCAGCACACATCACGCTCCATAGACATGTTTTTCAGTTACCAAAAAAAGTGTCAAAGCAAGCGAATGGCAAGTTGAAGGTGCCTTCAAATCTCTAAGACACGACCTATGGCGTGGGCAAGCTGCTACTAGGATAAATGGGAACACCCTGCTCCTTCACCCTCCTCTTGAATTTCACCTCATTATGTCACCAGGAAATCTCACACCTTCTCAAGGAGGACTTCCCAAAAACTGCCCAGGTCATCAGCAGTCCAGGCATGACAGTTTCTCCAACAAGGGAGAAATGAGAGGGGTTGGGTAGGAAGTAAAGCCCCATCGAGGAGGCGCTGGTTCCTGGGGAGGGGAGGAGGGAGGCTCCTCCCCCATTTCCCTGCACGTCTGAGGGCAAGGGGTTAAGGAAGGGCTCCCTTAAATGCCCAGGCAGTCTACAGAGGCACAGGCAGAAAGGGGCTCCAGACGTCCATTGGGCTAAATCCCCAAGGTCCAGAGAGGGGAAGGGATCAGCCACAGATCCACAGCAAGCAGGGGCCGAGCTGAGTCTAGAACCTGGTCCACATGGAGTGCACTTCACAGCCTGTGGCCTCTTGGTGGGCCCAGGTGGGTCTGGAAGGGGACACACAAGGGCCAGGGACAGGGAAGGTGCTGCAAAGATGCAATGTGGTTGGGCTTCGTCTGGCTGTGGTGGTGGCCAGAGGGAAGGGAGGGAGAGCTGAGAGTAAGGGTCTCTGTCCTTTGAATCTCTGCCATCAGGGGCTCTGCTCCCAAGCTCCAGGCCCTCCCGGATGTAACACAGAGTGTCTGTCTATGATCTGTCTTCCCCACTGGGCTGCACCCTGGTGTCCAGCATTCAGTGGTGCTCAGAAATTGCACAGAATGAATGAACACACGCCTGCATTCCAACAGGACCCACCTTCTTGTCCCATGCTTGGCAGCTGCCGACCCCACCAGTCCCTGCACTTCAGAGGTTTTGGGTTTCGGTTCTTGGCATGAATGATATGATATGTCAACAGTCACCCCTCCGAGAACCATGTTTCCTTCTGTCTTGTAGGAAGCACCTCGTGCCCTGGCACATCCTGTTGACTTCCCGTGGGCAACCTGTGGAGTGGGACCCGTGTTCTGGAAGGTGGCTGGCGTTGGCGGGCAGAGGTGGTAACCATGATGACTGGGCCGCCTTGGGCAGCGAGCGTACCACGCACCAGCGCTGCCCTGAGCTCCTCAGACATGTTTCCTCACTGACTCCTCCAGCGTCCCTGTTGTCATCATGCCCCCTTTACAGATGAGGAAACTGAGGTCCTGAGAGGCCCATGCCCGGTCTGCAGCCACAGAGCTAGTAAGCGAGGGGTGTGTCCTCTGAAACCCAGGCTTGGCACCCTCGGCTGCACGGCAGCCCTGGAGAAGGGGCCAAATCCCCTCCGCAGCCAGGTGGGCTTACGCCAGGCTCAGGCTCCTGCAAGGCAGGGGCTGCGGTAGCACATCTGTGTGACCAGGGACCAGACCAGGCTGTGCTCAGCATGCTCACCTGTGGGTTCCTTCACTAGGGGAGAAGGGCACATGAGGTGGGGAGGGGGCAGTGGGTGATCAGGACAAACATTCCTCAGGGCTGGGTAAGTGGCAGCAAGCTGACCATTACTTAAACATTTCAACAATGTTTTCCAGGGATATTTTTTGACCTATAATAGTTAGTGGTAAGGACACCTCCTGCCTCCAGCCTTGACTCCATCACCCACTGAGGCGGGGGCCACCAGAGCAGGCACTCACAACTCACACCCAGCCATGGCCCCCCGGCTTGCAGCCACTTCAGGGGCTCCCCTTTTGTTCTGAGTATGTATCTGGCCCTGCTGCCATGTCCAGCCTTCTGTCTCCCCAACCTCCCATAATCCACGCTGCTGCGGTGCCTGGAAGCAGGCTCACTTCGGCCTTCCAGATTCTGGGATGGTGCCCTGGCCTCTGTGAGGCCTGCCCAGGAAGTGGGTTTCCCCGGGGCCCCTGGCCCACCAGTCAATCTGCATCACTCTGGAAGGTCACCATCTGCTTCCCACCTGCTTCCCCACCAGCCTGGAAGTCCCCAAGGGCAGGGCCAAGGTCTGAGAACACAGGGCAGGGTGTGACAGAATAACTGCTAATCTGAAATTCTGCAGCTGTGGTTTCGGCGGGCATCCCTGCCACCAGCAGTCCCACTTTGCTGGAAACTGCCGAGCAAATCTAATACGTTTCATGGGGGGCCGGGCACGGTAGCTCCCACCTGTAATCCCAGCACTTTGGGAGGCTGAGATGAGAGGATTGCTTGAGGCCTCAGGAGTTTGAGACCAGCCTGGGCAGTATAATGAGACCTCGTCACTACAAAAAATTAAAAATTTGGCCAGGCGTGGTGGCTCACGCCTGTAATCCCAGCACTTTGGGAGGCTGAGGTGGATGGATCACCTGAGGTCAGGAGTTCCAGACCAGGCTGGCCAACATGGTGAAACCCTGTCTCTACTAAAAATATGAAAATTAGCTGGGTGTGGTGGCGGGTGCCTATAATCCCAGGAGACTGAGACAGGAGAACTGCTTGAACCGAGAAGGTGGGGATTGCAGTGAGCAGAGATTGTGCCACTGCACTCCAGCCTGGGTAACAAGAGCGAAACTCTGTCTCAAAAAAAAAAAAAAAAAAAGAAATAAAATAAAAAATAAAAATCAGGTGTGGTGGCATGCACCTGTGGTCCTAGCTACTTGGGAGACTGAGGCGGGAGGATTGCTTGAGCCCAGGAGTTTGAGGCTGCAGTGAGCTATGATCCTGCCACTGCACTACAGTCCAGGCAACAGACTTTGCCTCTAAAAACACCACCACCACCACCACCACCACCAAAGAAAAACGCTGACAGGAGAGATGTAAAGAGGATGAGAAAGAGAAAAAGAGGGAGACAGACATGGAGAGAGAGGCAGAGCCAGACAAGCTGCAGTCTGGATGTGACCCCCACACTGAACTCCTCCCCTGGCCAAGCCTGGTCCATAGGCCACTGCGAGGCAGGGTCAGGGCTGCCCCGGGGGAACGGACTTCTATGCCGGGTACTGCCATGTACAAGCAGGAGGGGCGTGCAGCAAGGAGGAAAGTCTGCAGGCAGTGACCCCGAGGGCTGGGCAGAGTGATGAGGCAGGGGCCACTCCTGCCTGGCCACAAGAAAACTCACCAGCCGCTGCCCCCAGAAAGCCATTGTCTGTTAACTTAGCAGGGGCTGCAGATTCCTGGCACCCAAGGGCTGTGATGGACATGATGTGGCCCAGCCGGGGCCCCAGAACCTCCCCGAGGAGGTGAGGCTCCCGCTCGGCCCAGGGCGCTCACCTTCAAGAGGCCGATCTCCTTGACGCAGTCCTGCCTCGCCTTGGCGTCCATCATCTCAAAGATCTTGGGCGGGAGGAAAAAGAGAAATAGCGTGGTTACAATCTGTGTCCAGTGCCCCAAATGGGGCCACGGGGTCTGCTTTCCAGTCCTGGCTCTCCCACCTCCTCACCGAGGGACTCCGTGACCCCCCTGCACCCCCAGCCCCTGTAGGGCTTGCTCACTGTGGGTCCCCCCAGCACTGTCCCACCGCAAAACCCATCGTGGCACTAAAGAACCAAGACAGAGAGCCCAGGTGAGCCCCTCCCCAGAAGATGGAGAGAGAGGGCCGGGCACGGTGGCTCACACCTGTAATCCCAGCACTTTGGGAGGCTGAGGTGGGTGGATCACTTGAGGTCAGGAGTTCGAGACCAGTCTGGCCAACACGGTGAAACCCCGTCTCTACTAAAAATATAAAAATTAGCTGGGTGTGGTGGTGCATGCCTGTATTCCCAGCTACTCAAGAGACCTAGGCAGGAGAATCGCTGGAACCCGGGAGGCAGAGGTTGCAGTGAGCTGATCATGCCACTGCACTCCAGCCTGGGTGATAGACTGAGACTCTGTCTCAAAAAAAAAAAAAAAAAAGATCAAGAGAGAAACTGGTCCTTTTTTGGACAGAGGAGCCCGCCGCTCCTCCAGTGTCCTGAAGCTGCTGGTGTTCTCTCCCCATTTCCCCAACGCCATTCTCTCTCCCGGGCCTCCTCTGCCCAGGCTCTCAATCTTGTTCTTTAAGGACAAGTAAGCAAATCAAGGGGCTTGGGAAGCTTTGCTGCAGGATTTAAAGCCATTTCCTCCGGCAAAGCTGTTCAGACAAGTCCAGTGGCTCTCATGGACATGACTCCCGTCCTGACTTTGCCGCTTGACCTACTTCCTCCATTTAGGAGGGATGCAGAAGGCAGGAAGCCCAGAACTGTGGGGTGAGTGCAGGTGCAAGGACGGGTGGACGTGGTCTGAACCTCAGCTCCCCCGTGACTCACACCTGGGCCCTAGGGGGTTATGAGATTTTCCTCATCTGAGAGATGAAATGACAATCCCCACCCACGGTACTGTTGTCAGGCTCCATGTGCTCCTTGTATGACCCAGTACACAGCAGGCACTCAATGCATGCCTTTTTTCTTTTCCTTTGCAGTTCACAATGAACTTTCATCAACAGGAATCCATCTGGTTCTCTCTGTAACCCAGTGAGTTGGGTGCTGTTTCCCTCGTTCACAGAGGAGGGGAGAGAAGGGATTGGCCCAGGCACCCCGTCCAGATGCAGAGACCGCCTCCCGAGATGCAGGTTTGACCCCACGGGTCGTCGGCTCACCTGCACCTTCTTCAGAGCCACCGTCTTCCTGTCCAGCAGGCAGGTGGCCTTGTACACCTCGCTGAACTGTCCTCGGCCTATCTTCTTTTCGATCTGGAAGTCCGCCAGTGAGCAGCGAAAAGACAGGGTGTTGGGATGCCTCTGGAAGGGGGGACAGAGGGCCTCCATGAGCAGCCAGGCTGGAGCAGAGGCCTGGGGATGACCCCTAGAGCCCCTAAGGTGAAGGAGGGACTCTGCTGCCAACCCCGCTCTCGAAGCCTCCCAGGCGGCCCCCCGGGGGCTTTCTGCACAGGGTCCCCTGGGTCCCCTCAAGGACCCCCAGTGCAGGTGAAAAACTGAGGTTGTTCATGCTCCTCACTGCCCTCATCACCACCTTCATTATCTGACCGCTTGTTTGTTTGCTGTCTCTGAGTCCCATCCCCGGGGGCTAGCTCCGTGGGACCAGGGGCCTTGCCCATCTCATCCTCTCCTGAATCCTTGATGCCCAAATTGGGGTCCAGTAAGCTGGGTGCGGCTTAGGTCTCCCCAGCCCGCGGCCACCATGCAAAATGCCCCAGGTCATCATAAGAAATGGCAAGTTCCCTTCCTGGGGCAGCTGTTCCCCACCTCAGACAAGAAAACCCAGGTTAGTATTTGTAGCCTTGGCCAGGTGTGGTGTAATCCCAGCACTTTGGGAGCT
The DNA here is from genome assembly GCF_028878055.3 of Symphalangus syndactylus. Classification (NCBI taxonomy): domain Eukaryota; kingdom Metazoa; phylum Chordata; class Mammalia; order Primates; family Hylobatidae; genus Symphalangus; species Symphalangus syndactylus. The sequence continues at coordinate 20,548,266 of NC_072425.2, forward strand.
GAGGCAGGCAGATCACTTGAGGTCAGGAGTTCGAGACCAGCCTGGCCAACATGGTGAAACCCCGTCTCCACTAAAAATATAAAAATTAGCTGGGTGTGGTGGCACATGCCTATAATTCCAGCTACTCAGGAGGCTGAGGCACGAGAATTGCTTGAACCCAGGAGGCAGAGGTTGCAGTGAGCAGAGATCATGCCACTGCATTCCAGCCTGGGTAATGGAGACTCTGTCCCCGACTCAAAAAAATGCGTAAGGCTCAACCTTACACTCTGGGCCCATCCTTTAGATAAACTGCCTTTTTTAGGGTGTCGTGAAGAAATCAGAGCTCCACAAAGACTCTGCAGGGGCCAGCGTTGGAACACATGATCCTGCGCTAGGACCTGCCCAGGGATGAAGCCTCCAGGTGAGGCCACAGCGGCCAGGAGGGCCCCAGGACACCTGTGCAGTGAGCTCTCAGGAAAAGGCAGGAGGGGGCGCCAACACTGGGCCACGGAAGGAGGAGACAGACAAGGGTAGAGGATGCCACATCTCTGGCCTGCCCTATGGTGAGATGGGCCTGGCTGTGTCTCCATTTGCCCGATGAGGAAACTGAGGCCCAGAGGGGCCAGCCATGCCCACATCACCCGGCTCCATGCCACCGCCCCCACTGAAGCAGGAACAAGCAGTTCAACTTTCTAGCATGAAATGGGTCTTTGGTGAGGGTCACACTGAGCTGGGCATTGCACCGGGGCGTCTGTAGGAGTCAGCACCCTGGCGGAAGGCATCAAGACCAAACCGAGAACTACAGGACTGGCCCTTCTGACAACTGCTTCCCCGCCTGGAAACACCAGGAACTGCTGGCCGGACCAGCTGAGTCTCCGCCTGAGATGGCTGCGGAGCAGGGGCACGTCTCCTGGGCAGGTCTAAGCTGGGTCCATCGACTTCTCCTCTGTCCTTCACCCAGAGTGCCTGAGGGGAACCTGGTTATGTGGTGACCCCTACTCTGGGACCCTGAATCATGACTTAATGAATAATAGAAACTCACTAGAAAAGCAGGGAAAAAAGTAAAGTGAAAATGTCTCTTCCAGGCCAGGCACGGTGGCTCACGCCTATAATCCCAGCACTTTGGGAGACTGGGGGAGGGGGTGCGCGGATCGCTTAAGGTCAGGAGTTTGAGACCAGCCTGGCCAAAAAATTTTTGTAAAAATACAGAAATTAGCTGGGTGTGGTGGTGCATGCCTGTAAATCCCAGCCACTTGGGAGGCTGAGGCAGGAGAATTGCTTGAACCTGAGAGGCAGAGGTTGCAGTTGGCCGAGATCGTGCTACTGCACTCCAGCCTGGGTGACAGTGAGACTCCATCTCAAAAAAAAAAAAAAAAAAAAGAAAATGTCTCTTCCAGATTTGGCTGAAGGAACTCTACAGAACTCCCTCCTGTGGGAGCGAGTGATGGGAGTCCAGGCCTCACAGCACACAGCAAGGTGAGGGCTGGGCCAACCTTGACTTTGAAGCCTCCAGGCCTAATTACCTCTCATCGTGGGTCCTGCTGGGGGACCCGATCTGGAGGGCTGCTGGAGGAGGAAGGTGATGATTTTATCCACCACGTGCCAATGTCTGTCGGGTAAATACACCCGTACACGGAGCACCCACCTAAGAAGAGCAGGCATCCCGAGTGCCTACTGCATGCTGTGCTCTGTGCAGACACCACCCACGCGCCCACTCTTTGGGTCCTCAGAACAGCCCTGTGAGTGGGCGTCACTGCTGTCCCCATTTCAGGAATCTGAGGCTTGGAGGGGTAGCAGTGACCTGTTCTGATCAGGCAGCAAAGAACAGCAGAGCTGGGGTGTGAGCCCAGGACTGGGGACTGTGATGCCCAAGCCCTTGCTCCATATTGGGTGGGCTTTCAGCTCAGATCCCTCCTCGGCTTTTCGCTCAAGACCCCCTGACCAGCCAGGCCTGCCACTTCCTGCTCCAGCCTCCATTCTTTCAGTCACCTGAGCCCTGCCCCAGGCCCCGCCACCGGCCTCTTCAAAAGGGGGCCCCTGTCTAGTCCCCTCCATGTCCTCTGCACTGAGGCTCTGACCCTGCCCAGAGCAACTGCTTGGAGCATGTTTGTGGAATGACACATGGAATGTGCCTGACACAACCTGGCGCACAGTGGGACTCTGTGACTCAGACGCCGTCACCTCTAGGAATGCAGCTGAAATCACATACCCTCATAAACAGCCAGGGCGGCTTTCTGAGCACTTAGAGGAATTGCACGTACTCGTAAAAATAACCATGAGGTGTTGTACACTAGACGCCTACTATGTGCCAGTTTCCAGCTGCTTAGACAACTCTATGTCTCCAAACTCCTAACAGCTTCGTGAAGCACGGGTTATGAATCCCATCTCGCAAATCAGGAAACAGGCTAGAACTCCCTGTCAGATCTAGAGCCAGCTGCACTGCTGGTGATGGGGGTGGGCTCCCTCCCCTCTTGGGCCTCAGTTTCCCCCAGGCACAGTGAAGGGTTTGGAGGAAGTGATCCCTGAGGGTCTTTGTCCTGGGAAGACCGGGCTTCTCACTGTGACTAGTGGGAGTCTGGCTGGTGTTCCCAACACTGCCTGTCCTGGGAGGCTATACTGTGCAGCTCCACAGTGGGGCTGAAGCTCCTGGTAGTTGCGGGTGGAGGTGGCTGGGGCTCCAGCTGCTCACATGCATATGGATGACCCAGATTTGCATTTCTTGTCACAGTCCATTCGACCCAATTAGAGGCCAGCTCCTCTGGTAGGGCAGCTTCCTAGACAGCAGCACGTGTGCTGGGGACATGGTCCAGCAGGCTCTGGGGCACCACTGCACTCCCAGGGCTGCCATGGGATGCTGTCCCCAGGGTGGCCTCTGCTCAGGTGTGGGGCACCTTGAGACACCAGGCTCCTGGGGGCAGCTGCCTGGGCCAGCAGAGTCCTGGCCTTGGTGCATCTGGGGGCTCTCAACAGAAGGGGAAGGGTGAACTGTGTCTTTGGCCTGGAAGGCCTGGCTGCTCTCTGTCGCCACCTCCAAGACCTCCCTCCCCTCCTGGGTCAGCTCCCTGCAAGTTCCACTTTTGCCCCTGCAGCCAAGCGACCCTGGGCTGGTCGTCCACACATAGGCACAGTAACACTGGCTCCAGGATTTCTCTGAGGACTCTGGGAGATGATGTTGGTGATAAGTGTCTGTGTGGCTCTAAACCGCAAGACAGGCACGGGGCGGGGCTGGCCCCAGAACAGTGCGCCCAGGGTGGCCCCAAATGTGATCACTGCTGACTAATGACCGACCACCCCGATGGCCTTCCAGAAAACTGGTTTCTTTTTTTTTTTTTTTTTTGAGACAGAGTTTTGCTCTTGTCGCCCAGGCTGGAGTGCTGTGGTGCGATCTTGGCTCATTGCAATCTCCGCCTCCCGGGTTCAAGCGATTCTCCTGCCTCAGCCTCCCGAGTAGCTGGGGTTACAGGTGCCCACCACCACACCTGGCTAAATTTTTGTATTTTTAGTAGAGATGGGGTTTCACCATGTTGGCCAGGCTGGTCTTGAATGCCTGACCTCAGGTGATCCACCTGCCTCGGCCTTCCAAAGTGCTGGGATTACAGGCGTGAGCCACCGCACCCAGCCCAGAAAACTGTTTTCTGTTGCTCACTGTCCCTGCTCTGTGTGAAACCCCGTTCTGTCTCCTGGGGAAAATAACACCCCTAACCCCACCCCAGGGCACAAGTTGGCAGAGGGGTAACCACTGCTCTGGCTCTGATGTTGAGACTCCAATGCTGGGGCCTGGAGGCTGGGGCTCAAACCTCAATTCTGCCACTTCTCGGCTATGGGCCTTGGGCAAGCCCTCTGGGCCTCAGTTTCCTCTTTGGAAACTGAGGAGATCATAACAGTACCACCTTCAGGGGGCTGCTGGGGGTTAAATGGATGAGCGAATGCAAGCCCTTGGAAGAGGACCTAGCACTAGGTGCTGGGACATGTCATTCTCCAGTTGTTGTGGTGACAGTGATTGTGCTGTTATCTGTCGAACGGGCCTAGTGGTGGCACCTGCTTCCCCAGGGGCTGGGACGGCCTGAGCAGTGGACAAGCCCAGGGGGTTCTTGGCTGTTGATATCATCACCCTGCCGTTCCCACCCCTCGGTGGCTGGCAGTAACCTTGGGGACTGCAATGAGGCGGTGGGGCTGACGTGCACCTGCGAGCAGGTAAGAGACACAACCTTGCATCTTTGTCACCCAGGACCATTTGTCAAGGGACCATGCTAGGCAAGAGCTGCCCTCAGCCTCCCTTCCAGGGCTGCGCTGTGGGGCAACACCATAGGAGGCCACCTCTGACTCCTCGGGCCCCTCTGCCAGGGCACTCAGCTCTCCCCAAAGGCAGAGGAGACGGATAGAGGGGCTGGGGGACAGGGAGGCTGACCCTGTGGCATCACCACTCGCTGTGCTGCCTGTCACCGTAGGCACGAGAGAGGAGGCCTGAGCTGCATGGGGCAGGCACATGGGATTTGAGAGGAGGAGGGTGGAGGAACCGCTGGAACAAGGGCCCTGGGGAGCAGCAGGAAACTGGCGAGCAGGAGCCAATGAGACGGCCGAGGTCCCTAAGCCACCACCATCCCAATCCCACCTCCCAAGAAATGTCGCTGGCTTTCTCAGGAAGAGGCAGCGCATGACTGGGGGGTGGGGAGGATGTCTCAGACCACTATAGCTACCCCCACCCGGAAAGCTCTGAGAAACCCATGCTCTCTTCTCCAAGTCAGATCAAATTAGGCCACAAACACCCCCCACCCTGCGCTAATTTGAGTTTAAAATGTTTGAACCACAATCAGCCTCAGCCATAGACAAATCTTTTTTTTTTTAAACAGGAGCATAAAATTACATGCTAAAAGAATAAAAATGCATTCGCCCAATTAATTTTCTGAAATCTCATTAAAAAATTTAGCCTGACTAAGTCAGACTTCTGACCTGAATTTTAATCATCTTTACACTGGATGGGTCTTTTTTCCCTGATATTTGCAATGCATCATTAATTTTAAGGCAACCGTTTCTATGATTTTAAAAAGCACACTTCATCAGGATGACATTTCTTATAAACGAATTTCACCTTTAAAGACATCTGACACCGTGGGTAGGGAACCTCTAATGGATTTGGTAGATGTGTATATAGCGATATACTTTAAATCTGTGTTGCACAAAAGGGCACGATTTACAAAGAGTCCACATTGTCAGACTTCTTCTGAGGCCAGCCCAGCTCAGCTCCTCACGATCTGGCTAACTTCAGACCCAAAGCCAATCTTCCCTTTCGAAGACCTAGCTGCCCAAAGGGGCACTGTGGGGTCCCACGGGCCTGGACCCAATCCCAACTCTGCCCCTTGACGGTGTGATGGCAGATTATGACATCAGCTTCCTTCCTTGCACAATGGAGCACTGAGTAAGCAACTCCTCTGAGTCAGCAGGAGTACTAAGTGAGATGAGTCCAGGCACTGGGCTGTTTGTACAAACACCACCATTACTGGCTCAGCTAAGACGTCTGCACTGCACTCTGTGGGCCACTGGCTCATGAGATCAGTGAGCCAATGCCCATCACATGGAAGACTCCTAATAATAAAACCCAAAACGATCTAAATCATTGTGGCTCCCCCAGGACAATTCTCATTAACAGAGTCTGGAAAAGGCTAAGCTTAAACATACGAAAGATGATCTGGAACCAGCTCCGACGACTCACAAGCAGAGACATAAAGGGCGAAACCACAAAGAGATCCAACTGCCACTCCTGACACCCCCTCTCCCTCATCCCTTCCACTACCAAGTGCGGCTGCTTTCCCCTGGAAGTCTCTGGAACCCTCTCTCCCCATGTCCAGCCCCCAGTGCTGTAGCCTCATGAGGCATCATCTTGCCTGGTGAAGAAGGGGCCTCCTCACCTCCCTATTTTCACCTTCCCTGAGCCTTGAGCACCAGCCACCAGTGATCTATCTAGAACCCAACGCAAGTACCCCCTTGCCACCTGAAAACCCATAATGGGCTCCTCATTTGCTACAGATTCAATTTCACATGAGATAGTATGGATTTGAGACCTTCATAAACACCATACATTCTTTTACCTTCTCTAAGCATAGGTATTTCAACACCTTCTCTAACCTGATTGGCCATGCACCTTCAGGTCTGGGGCCACTCCCTGTCCCACCCCAAATTCCTGATCATCCATCTAGCAGACTGGCCTTCTCATTCTCTGGGCTCTCCCAGCATCTGTCCATCCCTCCCAGGGAGCGTCCACCTCTCTGCAACGCGCAGAGCTTCTCAGCAGACTGGAAGCCTCCCAAAGGCAGGCACTGGGCACTTCCCATGGCACAAAAAAAAAAAACAAAAAACAGTTGCTGAATTGACAACAGTTAGCAGACACTGAATTTCCTTTCTTTGTCTCTTTTTTTTGAGATGGAATCTCACTCTGTTGCCCAGGCTGGAGTGCAGTGGTGCAATCTCGGCTCACTGCAACCTCTGCCTCCTGGGTTGAAGTGATTCTCATGCCTCGGCCTCCCGAATAGCTGAGATTACAGGTGAACACCACCACGCCCAGATAATTTTTATATTTTTAGTAGAGACAGGGTTTCACCATGTTGCCCAGGCTGGTCTTGAACTCCAGACCTCACGTGATCCATCCACCTTGGCCTCCCAAAGTGCAGGGATTACAGGCGGGAGCCACTGTGCCCGGCCCACTAACTGAATTTTAATAGCCATTGATATTTGGTCATTAAACCTTAACCAACTAGCATCACTGCTTTGGGAAGATTCTGATAAAGATTTTGGCCTGTGCAATGCACGCCTAGAAAGAGCTGACCACATCCCCTGCAAAGTTCTCTCGGGAGAGCACCCAAATATAACTGAACTTGGCACAACCCAACTGGCTTTGCAAAGACTTTCCAGATGGAAGACACATTAGCCGGGGCTTTCTCAGGCAAGAATACCTTTCCCCTTCTTGGAAATTCACGTGGTTCTTAGTGTGTCGGGTGAGGCTTACGCTTCATTCCCAATGAAAGCTCTCTGCAGCACATTGGTGAAATTTAAAAAGCATGAGGCATTTTAAGCTTCTTTCCTCAATTCCATTCATTCATTCATTAGAAACCTCTATAGAAGCAAGCATGTTCAGCTTTCCTAAGTATATATGAATTTCATATATGGTTCTGCCGCGTTCAGCAAATATTTTTCCGTGTGCTGCTGGCTCTCAAGGCTAGAAAGCTTCCTGAAATGAACAAGCCACTAGCCTTAGGCATAGAAGGTTAACAAAAACCGCAGTTCGGGTGTTTGCAGTTTCTTTCTTTCTACACCGAGGGTATTATCGAGCTTGGAGGTCTTTAGCTAGGAAAACAGAAATGGTTTTTAAAATATAAGATCCATGACATACCATTTCCTCAATACCCACGATGTGAGGTGCTGTGTTGGATGTTTACAGTAACTATCTCACTTAGTCTTCAAAGCCGCCTCATGAGGGAGGCAGCATTACTATCCCATTTTATAGATGAGGAAACTGAGGCTCAGAGAGGTCGCTTTCCCAGTCTCACCCAGCTAGTGAGGGACGGAGAGCTGGGTGCGGAACCAGCCTGGCCCACATCAAAGCATGCTTAGCCTGGGTCCTTCCTCTGAGGATGGTTTCAGGGAAGCAGCGGTGCCTCCTGCTATCAGGGAAAATGCCTGGCCCATTAATTCAAGGTGTTTCTATGTCCTGAAAGAGGCGAGACATGGCCGGGATGTCTCCCCAGACAGTGTTTAAATCCCCAAGGCTTCAGGAGCCGAGGAGAAAGTCCTCCATTCCCATCCCAACCTGCAGCCGGCGCGGCACACGGGCGGCCTTGCGCCCCCATTCTGCAAACCCAGCCAGATGCTGGTGGGACTGGGGGCATCGTTGCCCGACAGCCGCTGCCCAGAGCAGCCCAGCTCCGCGTAATCGTAACTAATTACACTTAACTATGTCATTACCCTCTCCAACATGTGCGACGAGACATCGTGAACGCTGCCACCGCAGCCCACCGCCTCTTCGCCTTGTTCGTGAAATAATTACGGGGCCCTCTCCTCTGCCAAATGAGGTTGTAATTAACCCTAATTGCTCAAAATGCAACTGGCTAATTCTGGGAGATTAATCAAGGGGGATTCAATTGTTAGTGAATGACTTAATATGACAAATTGCTACATTACCCGAGGAGACCCTGCTGCCTCCAGCCATCAGCACCATGTCCTGGTGGACTCTGGACCCACAGTGTCCTGGGGCTTCCCAGCTTTCTGGGATCTGCCTCCCCAAATTCTACCTAGGAAATGGGCCCCTGCATGAGTACAAATAGCATAGATGCCCCATGGACCCTCTGCACGCTTGTGTGTATGCATATACACACACCCCCACCAGATACGCCACAAACGCAGTGTCCACTAGCTCACGTGTCGCCTCTGTGTCAATCTGCAGCATCACTGCCCTCCTTGGGCTGATGCAGCTGTCCACCAGGGAGCACTGCTTGGTGATAATGCAAGCACAGGAGAAGGACTTCAGACCTACCTGCCTCCTTAGCCCAGAAGCTTTGTGCAGTGCATAACCTGTACAACTGTACATGGTGACCTTGCCATTGAGGTCAAACATCAGCCAATCTGAAGTCTTCCAAGAGGGATTAGGCAGTTAGAAGCTGTGAGCAAGCCCTCCATGGCTCAGGAGGGTGGCTATCTCTGATACTCCGCTGAATTTAGGTCTCACATCCTTTGGACAAAAAGCCAATACCACATAAGAGAACTTTTCATCATTCTAAGCTGGCCACAGGACCCTACAGGATCTGGCTCTGCTCAACCTGCCCAGACAAGCTCTCTGTCCCCTCCAGGCCTTTGCATGCCACTTCCATGAGGAAGCCTCTCTGGCCCCAGATCAGGTGCCTTGCTGGGCTCCCTAGGCCCGCAAGGTTCTTCTGCTCAGTTCCTTATCTTTCTCTCCCATGAGGCTGTGTGCTCCCTAAGAGCGGACCTGAGTGTGTCTTGCACACAGCCCCGTCCCACGTGGGTACACCACACACACATCCACAGTTCCTGAACTCAGCGAGCATGCAGGGCCCCTCTGTGCCCGGTGTGGGATTGTCCCACCAGCAAAGCCCCGCTCCAGGGGAGCTGTCTAGAAAGTGAGGCAGACCCAGGAACTAGTGCCCCAGTGAGATGTGATCACGGGCATCGCCCAGGTGTGTGGACACAGGTGTGCGGGCAGCCCAGTGCAGACAGCAGGGTGGAAGTGGAGGTCTCCCCAGAGGGAGCAGCATTTGCACTGACTTGGAAGAGGGGTCAGAGAGGGCGTGCCAGGCCCAGGCAGCATGGGGTGCACAAGGCAGTTCAGAAACCTAGAAGTCACCTTCAGAAAAGCTCCTGAAGGCTGCCTGGCTCTCCAAGGTATCTACAGAGAGCGTGAGGCAGGCGTTAAGAAGCCAGTGTTCTCCCAAACTCTGCTGGTTCTAGAAGAGACTGAAGGGGGCTGAAACACAGTTAAGATCAAAATGGGAGGCAATGTTGGCTCACTGTAAGAAAGAATTTTCTGACCCCACAGTACAGTCAGCCCATTCCTCTGAGTCCCTCGCTGTTCTCAGGGCCTCCACAGCACCCTCTGTACCCTTCCAACCATGCTGATCCCTGAGATAAAGCTGTTCCATCCACTTGGAACACTCCAGGGGCAGGATCAGGGTCCAGGGTCCCAGCCTAGAGTTTGGCAGAGGAGGCTTCTCTGAGTATTACTGAATTCAATGATGAGCTCACTAGATTTGGTAGTGAGCTCCCCATCACTGCGAGCATTCAAGAAGAGGTTCTGTTTCAGGGAGCTGAAGGGTTTCCACCAGTAGGAGTTTGGACAAAGGAGGCTCAGGGATCTATATTCCTTGGGAACTCTTCAGTGTGCTGCAGACAAAGGTAAGGGGCTTACCTGTGGGTCAGGAGGATGCACAGGCCCCAGGGTGTGGCAGAGGTTGTTGGAACTCCCTCCATGGGGCATGTGGCCGGGCTGTCCTGCCATCCTGCATGCCAGCCTCACGAGGGCACGAGCTGCAACAGAAAACAGCAGCTTGTTCACTTTCTCTTTGAGACCCTCAGAAGGAGGAGGGACTTCCGCTCATCCCATTTTACAGATGCGTGAGCTGAGGTGCAAAGCCGTTCAGTAATTTGCCCACAGTCACCCAGCTCTGAAGTGGCAGGCTACAACTTGACACCCCCGGTGACACAGTCTCCTTCTCTTAGACTGTCCTAAGTCACTAGGATTATCCCCACTGGAAGAGGCTCCAGGCACAGAAACGTCCATCAGCAGCCCCCAAGGCCAGGAAGGAAGACACCGGATTCAACCCCATATTTGCTGGAGTTCAAAGGCTTGTTCTTTCCACAGCACTGCCCCTGCTTCTTGGGGAGCAGTTCTGTACCCCTATCCCCCATTGTTACCCCCCACCTATACCCATGCTGGCAGCCTGGGTGCTCAGAAGAGAAAGGCCTGGGTCAGGCTGCAGACAGCTGTTGTGGAAAGGAACCTACGTCCTTGTCCTGGCTGGGCCCTGGTGCACCACACGTGTGACACAGGGAAGGCCAGGGCCAAGAGGTCCTGTTTGCCGTCCTACTTAGACCTCTGTGCAAAGGAACAGCCCCCCTCAGCCTCCAAGGCTTGGGCTGCCCTGGGAGAGTCAGAGATGCTGGTCATAGGTAGTCACAGCAGCCACATGTCCCTGGTTAAGCATCCACTATGTGTCCAGTCCTGAGCTCAAGGCCATCTGAGCATCTCCCCCAGTATTTTAGCCTCCGGCCTCCCCCATCAGACAAGTGCTTCTGGGGCAGGGTCTGAGGTTATGTGCACAGAAGCTGCGTGACCCAGCCACCGGGATGCTTCCTGATGCCAGGGGAAAAGCCCTCCTCCTCCCGGGGAGGAGAGACCTGCGCTCGCCCCACAAGCATTTCTGCAGCACCTCCTGCGTGGCAGGGCTCCCACGTGGTGTGCATGGAAGGGACTAGATCACGCACGTGATGGGGCCCCTGTTTCTGGCCGCTGCTCCTTTTCCCAGACAAGCCCTGGATGTCCCGAGGGGCACCTCTCGTGTGACAACATGCTAGGCAGAACCCCTTGAGGCCTGGCCTAGGCTCCTGGAGCAGTTCAGCTGTACCCCTGGAGAGCCAGAAGTCCTGAGGAATGGAGGGCCCCCCTGCAGTGGCCCTTATTCAACAGCTGAGGGGGTGAGGATGAAAGCCAGTCCCCTGTCTCAGCTCGGGGCCCTCCGAGATGTGACTCGCACCCCAGAGCCCCCGGCGCGGTCAGCGGGTTTTGTCTCAGAAGGAACCTTTGGTCCGTCTCCTGCCCATTCCTGGCCTTGCCCTCCCTCCTCCCTGAGTGGTTCCCCCAGGGGCACTTCATAAATCCCATGCCTACATATCCCCATCTCAGGTTTGGCTTCTGGAGGACCCAGCCAAAGATGTCATCTCTCTCCAGACAGACCCCTCCTCCTGCTGTCTCACCTGGTCACCTATGCCCCAGTCAAATTCCAAACCAAGAGTCTTCCCCCGGTCTGCTGGGCCAGCAGACCTGCCACTCCCTCCCAGGTAGACCCACGCCCCCATTAACAAGAGGGTGTTCCAGGAGGTGGGAAAGGCATCAACACCCGCCGGGCTGTCACAGCCAGCTCCTAGAGGTCCGGTCACTGTGTCTCAGGGTGCAAGTCACTCTTCCTTCCTCCCCACTGTAGTCGGTTTCCAGCTACAGTGGTTGGCCGACCAGACCTCTCGGGCTCCAGGGATGTCTGTGACACCCTTTGACATGTCAAAGGATGTCCACCAAACCCTAATTCGCCTGCTGAGCTTGGCCTCCCAAGTTGTGCCCTCAAAGGCACCCTGAGGCTCCCCAGAACTTGCAGGCTGGCTCCCAGCACCCTTCTCCCTCTGTGTCCTTAGGGCGGCCCAGCTCCCCTCCCTGCCCCACACCTTCCACAGACTGTTCTGGGGTAAACCTGCTCTCTCAAGATAGATGACAGGACGTGAGACTACAGGGAAGCGGATGGTATGGACTGCAGAACACGCCCAACTCAGGGTCAGGGGGGCCCTTGCTGGCTGCAAGTCCTGCCAAGCCTGGCTCATGCAGTCTCCTGCTTGGGAAGCTGCAGAAAACCAACTTTGACCCACAGACTTGGCCATTTGATGTGGTTCATCCTAGTGTGGAAAGATCAATCAGTACGTCTCTTGCTGTCTTTTTAGTCTATGCACACAGAGCACTGTCAGATCAGTGTCACATGGAGGGGCATTATGGGTGCACCTGCCTCTTCCCTCCTCACCCCTGCCTCTGCCTCAGCGCAGGCCTCATCTCCCCACCTGGGTCTCCCAGCGCTCAGTGCTCTCCCTGCCAAGCCCTCAAATGCAGATGGGACCGTGGCACCCTCAGTGTCTCCACCATTTGTGCCGAGTTCCTGCACTGGAGCGCAGGTGACATCCCCAGGTGACACAGTGGAAGACCCAGGGTATGAAGAGCCCCAGGATAAACAGATAAACATGAGCACCCTTCCCAGGCGTCTTTGTTAGGGGGGAATATGAGAGGGAGCAGAATGTAAAATGCGCATGAATTTGAAGATAAAACCGAGCCTCCTGCAGGCTCTGCAGCTGCTTCGGGCTGTACCCCCAGAACCTCCCGGGGTGACATGTTCACCGTCCTCTGCCCTTAGGGAGACCTCTAGGGAAAGAGTGGATAACTGTCTTCAGTGAGAAGGTTCCATCTTTATCTCAGAAGGCACCAGGCTCGGCCCACAGGTCACCCCTGCGAGACCCATGCACACATCGGCTTACTTGCCCACCTGCCCCGGGGCCTTCCATGTACTGGAAACTGTGACAGTGGAATCCCAACCCTGTCACTCACCAGCTGAGACCTTGGGCAAATCCCACTGGGGAGGAGCCTAGCAGGTGCTTGGGAATGTCATTCCTGCCCTCCCAACATGGCGCTGACCACATTCTCCAACAGCTGCGGCCAGAGGCCATGGTCTGCACACTCTCAGGAGCTCACCTGTGGCCTCACATGGGCAGGGCTCCAGGAACAGTGCAAGGGGGACCGGGAGTAAGAGCTAATAATTGCAGGGCCCTGATCATGCTGGGCCCTGCCCTACACTCTTCACCTCTATTAGCCCATCTCATTTTGTCAACAACCCCATGAGGTAAGGTCTATTATGGTCCCATTTCACAGATGAGAAAACTGAAGCACGAAGAGGTTAAGAGATTTGCCCGGGTCCCATGGATCACAGACAAAAGGAGCCAGGACTTGAACCAACAACTGCATATTTGTCCAAAACTACGGCACTGCACTCCCCACAGGTTCTTACGCGGCAACATCATCATCTTTCCAGCTGGCTCCACCCAGAATGGGGCTGTGCAGCTGATGCACAGGGGTGATCTCAGGGCTGGCGGACCACAAGGGCCCATTTCCTCCACAGGGTCCCCAGGGGCAGGAGCCCCTGGAGACTCTGCCCCACTGACCACAGCAAGCTGATGCAGCACCACCATCTACACTGCCTTTGCTGCCAAACCCCAGTCATTACGAGCTGCTCTGTCCAGAACCTAATGGAACCTGCGGCACCGTTAGCCTCCAGGGAGGGGCCTGCGGGTGTTGATGTTCCTTGTTCTAGGAAAGCAGCAGCCACGGAGGACTCTGCAAACCTCTGCCCACCGAGAGCCAGAGAGGGTCCCTGCTGAGGGGAAGGAGGCGGGGAGGCGCGGGGAGAAGGAGGAAGGGAGAAAGGAAGGGATGAGGGTTCATGTGGGCCAGGTCTTTCCCATTCATCCTCGGGGCTGTTGGTAGACCCATTTTATAGATGGGGAAACCGAGGCTCAGAGGAAAAGAGGCTCGATGCCATTAGGCTAATAAGCTGCAGAGAAAGGATTCAAATCCAGATCTCAGTGACTCTAAAATCCCTCTTTGTTCCAAGGAATCCACTGCCTCTTGGGGCTCTCCATGGGTATTGGATTTTAGGGCATTTTGTTCTACTGGTCCACACCCCAACAGAAACCCAAGCCCTTTGCTCCAGAAGTTCCTGCCAGAAACTGCTTCTTACGGGGTTCAGATGCAGAAAGACCAAGGCAAAGGGGACGTGGAAGGACCAGCCACAGGGAGCAGGGAAAAGACCCTTAGCACATGCGTGCAGGCACCTCTGGGTAACAATGGGGACTGCCCGTCCCCGGGATCCCGCGGCTCCTGCCAAGTTGCAGAACAATGAGGTAGTGGCTGCCAAGCCCAAGTCAGGGGCCAAAAATCCATGGAATGCAAGACCCAGAGCCGCAGGCCACACTGAACACCACCTCAAAGAGGGCTTTTCTTCTGCCTCAAGCAAGCAAGGGCCCTACATTTGCAAGGCACTGTGGATGGCTGCACAGAGAGGCTTCCCAGCTCAGGTTCCTGGCTTTGAACAACAATAGGCTGCTGCGTGCTGTGTGTCCCCAGGCACCGAGGGACCAGATTGGGAGGAGCCTCAGAGTTCAGTGAGGCCGGCGGGGAGCCGGGGAGCTGGACTGCGGCAGTCCAGGTTTCATCTAACCATGCTGCGTCTCAGTTTCTTCACCTGGAAAATGGGCTAACAGTCAGATCTTCCTCTTAGGGTCACTGTAAACTCCTTAGCACAGAGCCTGGCACATGGGAAGGGACCTCTGAGGCTTTAGCTATGAGGCTATTTAGCTATTGAAGCTAACCCTCGCTGTACAATGGAGGAGTGATCACCTCCATACGACAGACACGGGGCCTGAGGCAGGGACTTGTCCCGGGTCATCCCTGCCCCAGGTAACACAGCTGGTAAGTGACACAGCTGGGGCTGTTGGACCCAAGATCGCTGCTCTATGTCCTATGCTGTATGGCCTCTTTAGGACTGCTCTGGAGCAAATGTCTTCATCATCTACGTGAGCCGTGGCTGCCTCTGCAAAGCCAGCTGCTGTGCCGCACCCTGCCTGGCCATGGATGAGGCTCTCACGAACGTGGGCTGTGACCCTAGGGAGACATGAGTGCTTGGGTTTAATCCAGGCATCTGCTGGAAGGGATCGGCTGCTGTAATGGGCTGGCTCTGAGGTTCCAAGTGGCCTTTCTGACCAAGGCTGTCATGCGGCCCTTGCCTCTGAATTTTTGGAAACTTCACCTAGGGGGAAGTCCCTCCTGTGCCTCCTGTCAAATGCCACACTTCATGGAGACTGGTGGCTCATCGTGGCCTGGCCAGTGAAGCATGACCTCAGACACTAGGAGGGCTCTGTCCAAGAACCCTGCTTGGAGCAGGTCTGGGGGCATGAGCTTGCAAGGGTCCATGTGTACTGGAGTCCATGGAAGTGCATTCATATACTGGATCTTACACCTCTCCTTGCTCTGAACCCCGGAGGTGGTAACAGTGTGTGTCCTGCCTGCCTCTTCTGCTCCTGTGTGTGCACGTGCACAGGCATGGTCAGGGGTCATCTAATGTCCACCAGGCTCGTTCTTTCTCATTCTGTCCACTGAAGCAGAGGGTAGAGGTGGCAAAGGCAGTTGTGGCTCCCAGATTGACAGCTGTTGCCAAGCCCAGGGAGAACCACACTCCTGGCCTTGGAGGTCAGCCTTGGCCAGACACTGTACTCCCCCGCAGTTTCCCTGAGCAAGGCCCCTCCTCTGTCCCTCCAGCCGAGGGGACAGCTTCACAGGTTGTTTTCCCTAAAGCAGGAAGCCGTCCCCGTGGCTTCACACTCAGGCACACACAGGTTTCTCTCTACCCCGAGAGAATGGTACTGGCAGCACCAGTGCCAGCACCAGGGGCGATGTCTGTTGGTCCAGCTGGCTCCTGGTGGTGGGAGCCTAGGATGGATGCCCACTGCCTGGGGCCTTCAGCCAGCCTGCAGAGGCTCCACTGCCCGACACATGCCCCAGGGGGCTGGAGATCGGAGGCCCAACAAGGACAGCTCACTGCACTGGCCACTGGCTGGGTCAAGGCTGGACCAACTTCAACATCAGCCAACATCCACGGGTGAAATGGCATCTCCCAAGAAACCTGCAAAGTACCATCACCCTCGTTTTGCTGATGAGGAAACTAAGGCTCCAAGGAGAAACATGGCTTGCCAAAGTTGAGTCCACACAGTGGAGAGAGCTGCCATTTGAACCTGCTTCTCAGACCAGCCAGACTGAGCAATTACAGAAAGAAACTCAGCGCAAGCCCAGGGGCTGTAAGGAATGCCACGCCCAGACAGACTGGCTGGCAGGGAGCACCAGAATAACAGCCCCCGCCAACACAGTGTGCATCACACATGCACCAGGCAGGTACCCAGTGCCGCTTGTACCTCGTTCACACTTACAGACCCCTAGGCGGGCGCCGCTATGATCCACATTGTTCAGAGGAGAAACCAAAGTTCAGACAGGTTGAGTGACGGGTGCCAGGTCACACAGCAGGCGGCAGGCAGAACTGACACTCGAAACCAAGTCTGCCTTGGTCCAAACTGCCTTGGAAGAGGGTGTGAATAAATGACTGAATGAATGAATTCTGGCCCAGAGCTGTGGCTCTGGCTGCTGGGCCCTTCCCCAGCCCCAGCCCCCCTTCTTGTCTGGTCTCAGGATAAGCAGACGTTGCCCATTCATCACTTGACAGGAAGCAGCACGATCTCAGGCCAGAGTCATGGGGGCCTGTCGAGCTGGAGGGGACAAGCCACAGATGGTGTCTGGTTTCCGGCCGGGTCCTGTGTTCCCTCATGCTCACCCCAGCTCTCCACCTGCAAAGCCATGCATCCTGCCCAGATTCTGCAGCTCCATGACAGCGGAAGCCTGGCTGCTCTAAGGTGCAGGGATGCAGGACCATGAGCCACTCCTGGAAGGTGGCCATGAAGACAGGTTCCCCTCTGCCCCCTTCCTCGGGGTGGTGGGGCCTCCCCCAGGGTGGGCCTACAGGATCAGGAGGCCAGCTGACTGGGGGCCACACGGTGTCCACCCAGAAACAGGGCCACTGTAG
The DNA here is from genome assembly GCF_028878055.3 of Symphalangus syndactylus. Classification (NCBI taxonomy): domain Eukaryota; kingdom Metazoa; phylum Chordata; class Mammalia; order Primates; family Hylobatidae; genus Symphalangus; species Symphalangus syndactylus. The sequence goes on from NC_072425.2 coordinate 20,565,182, forward strand.
CCTCCGGATGCCTCGCCCTCCCCCAGGACCCACACCTGGTCTTCATCCAGTCCCACCCATTCTTCCTCCAAATGTCTTCACTCACCCCAGGGCCCCCACCCTGTGCTGGCCTTGTCCCTCCTCATTGGGTCCCTACAGTTACCTTCAGCCTCCACACTCCCCTCCAGCCCAACCTCCAGCCCACCACGGAAAGGTTTTCCTAACACACAAGCCTGAACCTGCTGATCTTTCCCGAAACTCCACAGCAAAAGGTCCGCACACCGGGGCAAGCCATTCCCTGACCACCTGACATGAGCCTGCCCTCATGCATTTGCCCCCAACATCCCCCAGGCCTTGCATGCAGCCATATTAAATGAGCGGTCCCCCTCCCCAGTGACACAGCACCCTTGTCCTTCCACGTCATTCCACGCACCAGCCTTGGACTAAAGACCCATCGGTGCCTCTCAATGAGCAAAGTCCCACTCATCCACCAGGACCAGATCTCTTGGCCCTCCTTCATCTCGGCACTTTTTTTTTTTTTGAGATGGAGTCTTGCTTTGTCGCCCAGGCTTGAGTGCAATGGCGCGATCTCTGCTCACTGCAACCTCCGCCTCCTGGGTTCAAGCGATTCTCCTGCCATTTGAACCTGCTTCTCAGACCAGCCAGATGGAGCAATTACAGAAAGAAACTTAGCACAAGCCCAGGGGCTGGAAGGACTACCACGCCCAGGCAGACTGGCTGGCAGGGGGGAACTAACACACTACTCAGGCTCCCGAGTAGCTGAGATTACAAGCACACACCATCTTGCCCAGCTAATTTTTGTATTTTTAGTAGAGATGGGGTTTCGCCATGTTGGTCAGGCTGGTCTCGAACTACTGACCTCAGGTGATCCTCCCACCTTGGCCTCTCAAGGTGCTGGGATTACAGGTGTGAGCCACCACGCCCGGCCATAGTCTTGGCACTTCTTATGGGACCTTGGGGAAGTCCCGTCCCCTCCCTGAGCCTTAAACGTCCCCATCCACAAAAAGAAACAGCCTGAGCTTGCAGGGAGGCTGCGAGGACTCTGTGAGCACACAGTGGGCAGCCAGGGGGCACCAAGGCCCCTTCTTCCCTTTCCCATCTGGTGGCATCTACACAGGTTTCTCCCTAAAGGTGGGCTGTTGAGGACACAAACTGCTTCCTTTGTCACCATGTCTGCCTCCTCTGCCAGCCTTTAAGGGCAGGGACTGACCTTTGCGGTCATCTCTAAACCTCCAGTGCCTCACCCAGGGCCCAGTGAAAAGTGGGCACCCAGGGGGAGCTGGCAGAATGAATCTCTGACTAGTAGGTGGAGGGGGCTCTTCCCACCCTCCTGCAACCCCAAGGAACCTCTGCTGAGGGCTCGGCATCCCTGTGGTCACAGATCAGACAAAAGTCACTGGCTATTCAAAACCAACTGGGCTGCACACTGCAGCGTTCCCAGCGCCTTTTCGAAAATCGAGGAGCATTCCAATCACCTTTCACTTCCTCCTGGGGTAATAAAACCCAATTCTGGAAGAAAAAAAATGCAGAAGCTGTAAACATCTTGTCTCTCAGTTAAAGGAGCAACAAAGCATTTGGCTTCTGCCCAGAAGGTTCTTGACTCCGGGACCTGGTCAAGGCTGGGTCCGCTCCCAGCCTCCCTGAAGATGAGGCTGAGATCTGCTGAGTGCTTCCTCTGTGTCGGGCACTGCAGGCAGCAGCTCAGCACATCCCTGCTGTGAGGTCTGCAAGCCCTTCACTTTTACAGATGAAGAAACTGAGGTGCAGAGAAGTTAAATGACTTGTCGAGCTCATGCAGCTGATAAGCAGCATGGCCTGATTTTGAACTCAGATCCAACCCTCTCCAAAGTCTGCATTTTAATCATTTGCCTGAGGTGATCCTTGGCGACCACAATGCAGCTGGGGAAAGCTGCGGTCTCACTCTAGGAGTCCCAGGCCCACTAGCAGGCCCACCATCCCAGAGACCCCTGCCTGCCTGGGAAATGATCTTGCTCTCACCTCGAGGCCTTGGCAGGCTCTGCTCCTCCTGCCTGGAACGAGCTGCCTCCCAGCAAACTTCTCTCCTGGGCATCTCCTCCAGGCAGCCTTCCTGGACTCACCGTGCAGCCCCCGGGGCTGTTCCACTTGGTCCTCCTTCCACTGTCGGTCAGCTGGGTAGTAGCTGCGGTTCTGCTCTGAAATCCATCCCCTCCCTTAAGCCCCAACCTCTCCCCAGTGGTCCCCCTGGCATGAGTTGGTCTCGGGGGCCAGGCTTCTCCCTCCTGGCCTCAGGTGTTTCTGTACTGAGTCAGCAACCAGTTACCCAGCCTCTCCTCTGGATACATGCAGAAGTATCTACTGCCCGGGGTGCTGGTGGGTTACACGACATCGCACGAGTTGAAAGAGCTTAGGGCCAGTCACTCCCAGCTCCACAGCCTGCTCCCCCGTGCTGTCTCTAATTCATGTGTCTTCCTCTCCTTGAACATGGAAATGTCCTTGAGGGTAGAGACTAAACCACTCTCTCCATGGCCCCAGCAGGTGGCAGAGGAGAGGCTGGGTAACTGGTTGCTGACTCAGTACAGAAACACCTGAGGCCAGGAGGGAGAAGCCTGGCCCCCCAGACCAACTCATGCCAGGGGGGCCACTGGGGAGAGGCTGGGGCTTAAGGGAAGGGATGGATTTCAGAGCAGAACCGCAGCTACTACCCTGCTGACCGACAGCGGAAGGAGGACCAAGTGAACAGCCCCGGGGGCTGGAGGGCTTCGGTGTTTGTAAAAAGCTCACCCTGGGTCCCAGGTGAGCATCTAGAATCCCATCCAGTGGCCTCCATGCAGGGAAAGCTTTCAAGCCCCTGGCCTCCCCTAATTTTCTCTCCTTCCTACAGGCAAGAAGGGGCAGACAAAACCGACCCTAGAGAAAGAATTGCTTTTTCTGCTTCCCTGGAAACTCAGAAGTTCTGGCCAAGCCCGGGGATTACTCAATGTGAAACCAGCCATCAGCAGCCACCCCTGTCCCAGGCTAGTGGCAAAGGTCCTGCCAGGCTGGTGGGACTGGCCGAATGGGAAGCCCCACCAGCAGGTCGTTGAGCCAGTGGTGGGTGGCAGAGGTGCAGCCAGGTCGAGGTCCCTGGAGCCCCAGCCCTGGAGGTCCCTGGGGCCTGGTTCTCCATCCCTCGCTGGACACACCCCTGAGAGCAAGCGGTTCCCATAGCAGGAGGCAGAGAAAGTCTGGGAACCTTTTTGAAGTGGCTCCTGAGAAGCTCCAGGGAAGGTCTGCTCCACTCTGGGTTGAGGGCAGACATGAGGTGCCTGGGCCTCCAGGGAGCTGGGTGGCCTCTCTCGGCTGGGGTGGGTGCAGGAAGAAGGGCCTCTGTCTCCGCATGGGACTTCCCCTTCCCAAGACTCCAGTCCCCAGACACCACCAAAAGGAAACTCCCCCACCACGCGCTGCTCTAAAAATAGCTCCGGCTGCCACCTCCAAGGCGAATGGAACTTGTCACAGCCGCCACAGAGCCCCCTGCTCACCAGGGACTGGAATCTGAAGGCAGCGCCACCCGATTAGACTGGTGCAGGCTCAGGGAGGGACAAGGGTCCTTTCCTTTGGTCCTTGTGCTCGCTCCCCACCTATCCACACTGGGGCCCCCCAACATGCTGAAAAGCATAACCGTTCTTGCTGTTTGTTTATTTATTTATTTGAGATGGAGCTTCGCTTTGTTGCCCAGGCTGGAGTGCAGCAGCATGATCTTGGCTCACCGCAACCTCCGCCTCCCAGGTTCAAGAGATTCTCCCTGCCTCAGGCTCCTGAGCAGTTGGGATTACAGGCACCCGCCACCACGCCCGGCTAATTTTGTATTTTTAGTAGAGAAGGGGTTTCTCCATGTTGGTCAGGCTGGTCTCGAACTCCTGACCTCAGGTGATCTGCTGGCCTTGGCCTCCCAAAGTGCTGAGATTACAGGCATGAGCCACTGTGCCCGGCCCTTGCTGTTCCTTTAAAAGCTTAACCCTTTCTATTCTCTCCTTTGCAAACTGGGCCCACATCCTTGGTTGCCCATGAGATGAGAGTCCCGGCAGGCGGCAGTCCTGGTTCAAGTTCTGGCTTAGCCACGTCCCAGCTGTGTGCACCTGCGTTCTCACGGGTAAAACAGGGACAAGGGTAGTATCTACTGCCTGGGGTGCTGGTGGGTTACATCACATCGCACGAGTCGAAAGAGCTTAGGGCCAGGCTGGGCACATGGCAGATACCCCATCAGTGGGGTTGTTATTTGATTGTTACTGCATCCTTATTCAGGCCCTGCATTCTCCAAAACGAGGATGCGGATCCAGGATCAGAGGACGCGGAGTGTTCCTGTCTTCCCTTCGGGACCCCGCAATGACTCAAACACAGTTCCTGTTCTTACAGGTCCCCAGGAGCAGGCACTGAAACTGCTATCCACAAGCCAAAAAGAGCGTGAAGCTGCTCAGGGAAAGGACCTATGGCTGCTGCTTCTGGCTGGGCCAGGTCACGGGGAGCTTCGGACAACAGACAGAAAACCTGAGGTGGCCCAGAAGGACCAGCAGGGTTTGGACTAAAGGGGAAGGGGATTCCCAGTAGAGGACATCGTGGGATCAAGGGCACAGAGGCCAGACAGACCCCCGCCACCCAGTCTGTGAGAGGAATCTGGGCTCTGCAGGCCAGCCCCAGCCCTTGGTCCCCAAGAGGGGCTCTCCGTGGCCAGCGCCTGCTTCCTTTTTCAGAACGAGCCACTTCTGCCCCGGGCAAACCACCCCTGTGCCCCATCTGCAGCTCATCGCCACTGGGACTGACACAGGCATACGGCAGCTGAGGCCCTGGAGGACGCGTGAGTGAGATCCTGGCACCCAGGCTCTGCTACCTGACACACACCTTCCCACCAGCTGGCCCCAACTGTCGGGCACATGCCAGGTGCCAGCACCCTTGGGGGCTGAGGCTGGGCCCAAGCCAGCCATCCACAGGCCCTGGGGGCTGGACTCCCAGTCAGGACCTGGTGCGTGCGGCACCCGTTGAGGAGGTGGCCACAGATCCATGTCCCCTACAACCCTGCTAGTGGCCGTTACCAGCCTCATTTCACAGAGAAGGCTCCAGATAGGCCAGGCCAGGGCCTCCTGAGAGTCACCGCGAGCCCCCAGCACAATCTCCACGCAGCTGTGCACAGCTCAGTGCATCCGGGCGGCGGCGTCTTCTTTGCCCAGTCCTACCACCCATACGGTGTGAAGGGGCTGGCGCATAATCACAGCATCTGGGGCCACACGATGGCAACCCCTGCACCTTCCTGTGTCGCTCTCCTGACCAGGATCCTCACTGAACCCTGGAGTTGGGCTTAGGAAGTATGTGGCCACTTTTAGCTCCGCAGGACTGGCTTGTGCTCTGAGCTGTGCTGTGTGTGGTCTGGTGGCCCAGGACTCATACAGCCCGGACTCCCGTAGGGCTGCATGGTCTTGGGAAAGTCACAGGCTATCTCTGGGCCTCAGTTTCCCCACCTGCAACATGAGTGGGTTGGACTCCACAGTCTGGAAGTGCCCTTCTTGTGCAGATGTTTCTTATACGGCTGACAGAGGATCTGTGACTCACTGGGTTGCTCTGAAATTAAACTGGGGATCCTGTATTTAATCACATGTTCATTTCTGGGCACTAGAAAACCAGATCTTTTCGTTCTGGAATTGCTAAGGGAATTTGTTCTTGGACCCTGGATCACTTCTGAGCCCTCCAGCCCCTTCCTCATGCATAGTAGCCATAGCGACGTGGGGCTGTGGCTTGGATGCCTCCTGGGCTCCCCAACACACAGCCATGGAGGTGTGTATATGGGGGCATGCACCCAGGGCACCCATCAGTGTCGGGTGCTGGGCCAGATCCTTCAGGGATAGTAGCAGCCTGTGTGATCACAAAACAACCCTGGAAGGCAGACAGTGTATCCATTTGACAGATGAGGAAACTGAGCCTCAGGGAGTCCTGGCTGCAGAGGCAGAGCTTGGATGGGAATGCAGGCCTGAGTCCTGACCTGGACATCCTCAGCAGTGTGTCCAGAGCACCTTCCCCTCAGCAAAGGAGCAGATGGAGTGTGTGTGTGTGGGGTGTGGGGGGCAGGGGGACGGGGGAGGTTCCAGTCAAAGTGCTTAACTAGGTCAGGCGTGGTGGCTCGCACCTGTAATCCTAGCACTTTGGAAGGCTGAGATGGAAGGATCACTTAAGCCCAGGAGTTCAAGGCTGTGGAGAGCTAGTACTGTGCCACTGCACTCCACCTGGGTGAAAGAGCAAGACCCTGTTTCTAAAAAAACAAAAAAGAAAACACCAACCAAAAAACCCCAAAGTGCTTAACTGCATTGCTGAATCACAGAAGGGGCCGTTAATTTCAACGTGGGGCAATGAAGGGGGCTCCAGGGAGGCAGTGTCCTGGATCTGGGAAGAGCAGGCCAGGCTGTGGGGAGGTGGAGAGGCAGCAGGCTCAGGGGTCTGAGAGCCCCGAGTGCAAATCTGGTGCTGCCTCCATCCGCCCATGTGAGCTTGGGCCAGTCCCAGGGTCATCCCTTTGCAGTTCCCTCTTCTATAAACTGGGAGCCACAGTAGGACCCATTTTGTAGGGTTGCCGTGAGGACCAAGTGAGGTATTTTACATGCAGGTAAAATACCAGCCCAGGACTATCAGGGCCCAGGTATGCAGAAGAGCTTAATAAATGTGGGTACTGGGCCGAGCAGGGTGGCTCACGCCTGTAATCCCAGCACTTTGGGAGGCCGAGGTGAGTGGATCACTTGAGGTCAGGAGTTCGAGACCAGCCTGGCCAACATGGCAAAACCCCATCTTTAATAAAAACACAAAAAATTAGCTGGGCGTGGGGGCGGGCACCTGTAATCCCAGCTGCTTGGGAGGCTGAGGCAGGAGAATCACTTGAACCCAGGAGGCAGAGGTTGCAGTGAATTGAGGTCACGCCACTGCACTCCAGCCTGGGTGATGGAGTGAGACTGTCTCAATCAATCAATCCATCTATCAATCAATCAATGTTGGTACTGCCACTGTTATGATTCCTGTTATCATAAACAACCAGCACTCATGCAACACCGATATCGCTGCAGGAAGTATTTCCAGAAACCCACTTTCCAGGGAACCCCAGCCTTATGGACACCAGGCCTTTGGGCCTATGGACCTGGAAGGAGGCGTCCAGGGCCTCTGGGGACCCCCCTTTTGGGAAGGTGAGAGAGGCTGCACGGCTGTTGCTCCAGGAGCTGGGAAGTGATGGAAAAGCATTTTACAAAGTTACCAGGACAATGAAATTGAGCTGGCCCCCTCCCCCACTGTTTCCATAAAATAAATCTTGGCCTGCGGCTGGTGAGAGACCCTATATATTTACATGACGATTGTGCCTCATGATCACAGGGCTCATGGTTCCAGAAGCAGCATGTGGCAGAGATGACAGGGGTCCTAGGAGAGTCACTATTTTCCAGCGACTTTTATTGTCCATTATATCCCGGCGTTTACAGGGCTCTGCTCCAGGCCTGGCAGGAATATCGCACATCGTGGGGCTGGCAGGACTTAATATTCCAGTCTCGGTCCTGCAGATCCATCCTCAGGTCTCATCCATCCAACCAAGTCTTTGTGTGATTTTGAGACCCCAGGGAGCTCCACGGCCTCTGGTGGACAGGGCTGGGGTTCTACAGGCACAAGTACTCCCACCCAAGCCACTGGCTTAGTTCCAGTCTGTTGTTTCAGCCTCGAGGGACACTCCCAACTCTGTGGCTGTTCTTGGGTGAGCAAGGGGCTGTGCAAAGGAGAGGGCTTATGGGGGTACACTAAGCTGGCTTCTGGCTCGTGGGGGCAGCTTGTTACATCCTAGGGATTTTGTGAGACAGCTGATATCACACTGGTTGCTTGAAATCAGCCATGGTGGGAATCTTTACACCATGGGAACTGGCAAATGCTAGAAGTCAGGGGTGTGTACAAACCTCCCTTGTCCCGGAACTGTTTGTTGAACACTCACCAGCGTACCCCGGGAAAGAAATAACCCAGTGGGCACCTGAGCACCTGAAAGGACGTGGGCTCAAGAGACAGGTGTGAATCCTGACTTCCTCAGCCATTTGCAGTGTGACCTTCAGTAAGTAATTTCACTTTCTGAGCCTCAGCTTCCTTATGTGTAAAATGGGCCATACCTAAACTCCTGGGGTTGCTATGAAGATGAGGACACTTTATGGAAATTTCCCTGGGTGGCATTCAGTATGTAATAGGTAACTTTCATCATTCATTTATTCAAAACTTACTGAGCACCTACTCCATACCAGACTCTGTCTTGGTGACAGGGATACAGAAATGCCCCAGAGGGTGACATGACACATTTCTTCTGGGCGGTTCTTTTTTTTTCTTTTTTGAGACAGTGTTGCTCTGTCACCTAGGCTGGAGTGCAATGGTGTGATCTTGGCACACTGCAACCTCCACCTCCCAGGTTCAAGAGATTCTCCTGCCTCACCCTCCCAAATATTCAGGGTTATACCTGCACGCCACTACACCCAGCAAGTCTTTCTATTTTTAGTAAAGATGGGGTTTCACCATGTTGGCCAGGCTGGTCTCAAACTCCTGACCTCAGGTGATCCACCCACCTCAGCCTTCCAAAGTGTTAGGATTACAGGCATGAGCCACCGCATCTGGCCTGGGCAGTTCTTGATGGTCTACAGAGTGACTTTTGTCCACACTATCGTAGGGAGCCTCATGACAACCTTGAAAGGTGGGAAGAGTGGGAATGATGTTCACTTTTGAGATGAGGAGATGGGGGCTCAGGAGTGGCCATGACTTGCCCAAGGCCCCTTACCAGCGGGTAGCAAGGTGGGGCTCGGCCCCGCATCTGCCTACGTCGTGCTCCAGGCCCACCTTGGCACCCATCTCTGAATTCCCAGGCCCAACCAGGCCGGCCCCTGCTGGTGCCAGGGTAACCTGAAAGTGAGACAGAACAAAGGACAGGAGGACCTGGGGGCCCCAATCTTGGGTTCGAGTCTTGTCTCCATGACCTCCTGGCCCCTAGGTCTTTCCGCTAGGGATCCCCATCACTAGGCCAAGAGGGCTGCACTCTGGAGGCTCCTGACCCTGATGTCCCAGGGTCTATCCCCAGGCTTCCTGGTGTGGCCAGCTGTCCCTCTGCCCCCGCAGCCAGGGACGACTTGGACATATCAACACCTGCTGTGCCCCAGCTGGATACCAGGTGAGCCAGGGCCTCTCAGGCAGGAAGGAAGAGGGGAGTGAAGTAGGATAGGGCTTGTGTACCTCATCTCACGCTGCCAGGCAGGACTCATGCACCCATTTCACAGATGAGAAAACTGAAGCTCAGAGAGGGAAAGTCCCTACTCGTGTCAACAGCTTCGGAGACAGATTCACACCCTAGGCTGGCAGCCTCTGGAGCTCATGGCTGGGGTACCCAGCACAAATCAGAAGGTGACCAGGCCCCTCAGGTCTGATGCCCTGGGGCCTGCAGATGGGACAGGACTGGCCCCTGGGACTCAGCCCCGAGTGCCTCAGGAGCACTGCAAGGAAACAGGAGAGCGAGAAAAGTGCAGGCCAGTCTGATGACTCAAATCACCTTTGACACGAGGAGGTGGGCAGAAGCACGCAGCATCTCTGGTGGGTTTCGCCTCGCTTCTTAGAAGGATGCGTCACCAGATTTTGTTTAATCAGCACTCACCCGACCTTCGTCCGGGGTGGCACCTCTCGGCTGGCTTGTCTCTGTGGCAATCACAGACTGGCAGGTGGGGCCACCTCCCTGTCAACAGGGGACATCTTCTCATTTCACAGCCGGGGAACTTGAGGCTGGGGGATTGGTTCAGGGACACACAGCAGGGACTCGAGTCTTCCAACTCCTTTGTCAAGAGGTTAATTTTTCTATTTGTGGAGAAGGGAAAGGAGGATCGTATAGAGCTTTGAAAGAAAGAGAGGGGGAAAAAGAACTAACAGCTGAATAGAATTGCAACAAGGCCTCCAGCCAGCCCGAAGAGGTTTCAGACATTCTGTGCAGTCGGAATTCTTGTGGGCTGAAGGGTCACGCGATTTCCTTTGCAAAAGGCAGTGTTGAAAAAGTCTGACTGAGGGGGAGGGCGGGGAGGGGAGAACTGTCCACGAGACTAAGAGTCATGAGTTTCAGCCTTGGCTGCCCCAATGACTTGCTAAGTGACCACAGCGAAGTCCCTTGCCCTCTCTGGGCCTCAGTTTATCTGTATTTATTTAGTATGTACCCAGCATCGTTCTATGCACTTGAGTGATGTTAACTTACTTTAATCCTCATAACAGCCTTGTGAGACAGGTAAATATTATCTCCGTTTTACAGAAGGCGAAAACTGAGGCTTACAGTACGCTGCCCAATAGAGGTGGAAAAACTGGGATCTGAACCCAGGTTGTGTGGCTCCAGAAGCCACACTCCTAACTGCTGGTGGCCCGGCCCTCCCGCCTGCGGCCGGCCCTGGCTGCTGTCTCGTGTCCTTCCTGTCCTAACAGGCTTTGCATCTGCGGCTTGGACACCATGGAGCCAGCGGGCCTGTGTTTGGAGATCCTGAACCATCCTCCTCGATCTCGGCTGTTGCTCCGATCTGCTGCCTCTTCCATGAACTCTGATTTCTTCAGTTCACTCGGTGGCCTTTAGAAACCACAGCCTGGGAGACTCTCGGGAGGCTCCCTGGGTCACGGCAGCCATCGACCCAGCCCTTTGAGCCTTGCTGGGAGCCTCAAGTCCAAGCAGGAACAGACGACCCCACTCTGATGTCTGCTTGGAGTTTTACATGCAGGTCGGCCTCTGGGACTGCAGGAGGGAGCCTGCCATTCAGGCATCCAAGAAAAGAGTGAGAAAAACATCTATTCATAGCCAAACAGAGCCTGCTCTGTGGAAACGGTGCTACCAACGCGACAAGCAGACCAGCTGTGCGAGGGCTTCCCGAAAAGTCTGACCTCAGAGCACCCGCATGGAGGGCTCAAAGGCTTGAGTGGTCACCAAGCCTGTAAACTATGCCTCGACGTTCAACCGTGCCGTTCCTGAGGGAATACGGTTCTGACCCAAAACCTGGGCTTGCCTTCCAAAATGAAATTCTTCAGACAACAGACATTTTTTGGCTTAAACAATCTGCTGATCTGTTTTCCTCCACTCTCTAAAGTAAGGAATACTCACACTAACAGGAGCCACAAAATCACGTGCCACTACTCCGTGGCACCTACTGCACCACGTATTTGGGTCCACTGGCTCACCCCATGAGGTGGGCATTCCTGCCTTCATTTTGCAGATGGGGAAACAGAGTCAGAGGGGTGCAAATTTGAAGACCTGGGAGACAGCAGAGGCAGGGGCTTGAACACTGGTGCCAGCCTGGAGTTGGGGATGAATCTCGGCAGATCCTGTGTCATTAAGGGAAGCTCCCACCAGACATGGAAGAGCAGAGAAAGTTCCACCAGGCGGTGCATGTGGTCTCGGACCCCAGACACACACATTCTTCCCTCCACAGGCGTCCGGAGAATTCCTGCAGGGGCAGGTGTGGAAGGACAGGGCCCAGCTGCAGTCAGAACAGCTCCATAGAAACCGCCTCAGTCCTGCCTTTTTAAGACACTGGAACCCATTAACTGGGAATTTTGTGCTGAACGCCCAGAAAATCCCTGGAGCTTTGTTCATAGTTTTGGGTCAACATTGGATAATCATTAAACAAACGTGTGCGTGGTCGCTGCCACACTCCCATTCTACTCCTGGGAGCAGGAAAGACCTGAATGCGCTCACTTGAGGCCTCATGTTTCACCAGATCCCCAAGGACTCCGCCAGTCCGCATCCAGTATTTTATTTTATTTATTTATTTATTTTTGAGACGGAGTCTCGCTCTTCGCCCAGTATGGAGTGCAGTGGTGCCATCTTGGCTCACTGCAACCTCCGCCTCCCTAGTTCAAGCGATTCTCGTGTCTCAGCCTCCTAAGTAGCTGGGATTACAGATGTGCGCCACCACACCTGGCTAATTTTTGTATTTTTAGTAGAGACAGGGTTTCAAAATGTTGGCCAGGCTGGTCTCGAACTCCCAACCTCAGGTGACCCTCCCGCCTCGGCCTCCCAAAGTGCTGGGATTATAGGCAGGAGCCACTGCACCTGGCCCACATCTGGTATTTTAAAGATGGGGAAACCAAGCCACACAGCAGAGGCGTGACATGCCTCCAGGCATTCCATTATTTGCTCACTCAATGGACACACGAGTGCTGGGCACCAACCATGTGCCAGGCAAGGGGGACCAATCTCCATCCTCAATGGGGCTCTCAGGCGTCCCTTAAACTACAACCAGGGTGCCCGCTGCTCTGCAAAGCAGGGTGTGGAAACACAGGGAAATATGCGTGCAGTCTACCTGGTGCATGGGATTTTTCCTCAGAACGGGAAGCAGCTCTGAGTGGAGGAATGGGGGCAGGGCACTCCAGGCAGAGGGCATGGCACTTGCAAAAGCCTGGAGGCGAGGCAAGCCCCGTGTGAGTTGTGGGATAGAGTCCGAAATGACAGCAGTGGCATCAAGCCTACAGAGGGGAGGCTCAGGAAGTAGGATCCACAGGGCACTGCCACGACCTGCACATGGCTGGTAAGGGGTGCAGAGCCAGGGCTGGCACCCAGCTCTCCAGGCTCCCTTCCAGGGCTCCCTGCACACTACCCTCCCTCCCACGATACCAAGTCTAGGTGGGTTTTCCTCAATGGGTCATGTGACCAATCAATGCTTGAGATGCAGCTTAGCAGCCTCTGTCCTCTGTCCAATGCTATATGCGCACACTCAACTTCCCCACCCCTGCCTGGTCGTCTCAGCTAACTGTGTCCTCAGGACGTGGGGAAGGAAATGCCTATAGATTCTTCTTCCCAAGAGGCCCCACTGAGGCTCCGTCGCAAGAGTGGGATGAAATTTACGTTCCGGGCTCCAAGATGCTCTCTCTCATTCCGTATTGACTGAGCACCTACTATGTGCCAGGCCCTGGGCTAGGCATGGGAAGGGTTCACCTTGTCATCCCCAGCCTTCCTGAGAGGGACAGGGCTGGAACTCTGCCTCCTACTTCACAGGAGAGAAGTAGGGCTCAGCAGGGCTCTGGGACTCCCTTGCTTGAGAACACTTGGCAGGGAGTTGTCAGGGCGGAAACGTCTGATCACAGGGCCTTTGCCAAAATAGATAAAGGCCCCTGGGGGAACAGGGGAGGCTAGATTCCCTCCTTCCTGCCCCACAGGCTGCCCTTTGTCCACAAAGCGGGGGAGGCTGTGCTGGTGGGCGCTGCTGGGAATGGCGGGGACCTGTCATTACTGGGAGGGGCCGCTCTCCAACCCAAAAGAGCAAAGCCAGGGCTGGCGGTCTGTGCTGGGCGCTGAGATGTTCTCAGCCCTCAGTGGTCCTGGCTGGTGCCGCCAAAGGACCAAACGCTGCAAGCCTGTTTTTAAAAAACATCGTGCTGAAGACCAAGACCTACTCAGCACTTGTCTTTGGGGCCTGTATGAAAGCATAGGAACGAATTTGGGATGCAGAGAGTCAGGGGGACCCTGGCCCTCCCCTGTGCCCCTGAGTATTCAGTGGGCGTGTCTGACCCACCCCCCTGTGGCCCCAGCCTGGCCCTTGCTGTGGTGACAGTGTTCCCCCACCAGACTCTGCTCCTGGGTCTCCTGCCTCCTCCTGGGAATGAGGGCAGGCTCCCTGGATCTGCCCTCCTCATCCCTTATGCCCTCAGAGTAATGTTCCCCCCAAACCCTTGTCTATCTGGAACTGGGGCATAGGCCCTTACTTGGAGATACTAATCAAGTTAAGCTGGGGTCACGTGGGATTAGGGTGGCCCAAATTCAATGACGGGTGTCTTTCTATGAGGGATGGACACAGAGACAGATGCACAAGGAAGAAGGCCATGTGGCGACAGAGGCGAGCGCTGGAGGGACGTGTAGACAAGCCACGGAACACGGAACACGGAACAAGGAACAAGGAACAAGCAGGGTGGCTGGCGCCTGCCAGAAGCCAGAAAAGGGCACGGCAGGTGCTTTGTCAGAGCCTCCATGGGAACTGAGCCTGCCGCCAGCCTGATTTCAGGCATCGGGCCTCCAGGATCCTCCATGAGAGAATGAATTTCTACTGTTTTCAAGCACTCAGTTTGCAGTAATTTGTTACAATATCCCTAGCAAACCAATACGCCCCACTGCACACCAGGGCAGAGCCAGGAGCTCACGTGTGGCCATGACTCAGAGGTTCTTGAGGCATCAAAGTCTGCCCCGGGCTCCACTTCTGTGTCTGGGGCACAGAAGCACATCAATGAATCCCAGGCCTGGAGGTGTCACAGGCCTGGACAGCTTCTCCCACATTTTGAAGACAGACATAGGTTGCCAGATTTTTCCAGCATCTAAAATAAAACATCCATCTAGTATCACCATCTTTCATAAAAGAAAGGACAGGCCGGGTGTGGTGGCTCACACCTGTTATCCCAGCACTTTGGGAGGCCAAGATAGGCAGATCACCTGAGGTTGGGAGTTTGAGATGAGCCTGGGTAGCATGGTAAAATCCTGTCTCTACTAAAATACAAAATTAGCTGGGTGTGGTGGCAGGCACCTGTAATCCCAGCTACTCAGGAGGCTGAAGCAGAAGAATCGCTTCAACCCTGGAGGTGGAGCTTGCAGTGAGGTGGGATTGCACCACTGCACTCCAGTCTGGGCGACAGAGTGAGACTTCGCCTCCAAAAAAAAAGAAAAGAAAAGAAAAGAAAAGAAAAGAAAAGAAAAGAAAAGAAAAGAAAAGAAAAGAAAAGAAAAGAAAAGAAAAAACAGCTGACATGGAAAGTAGCTATGCCAAGCCAGTCCTTCCTTTCCTTATTTCACCGTAGGTCCACGGAAGACTTCACGAGGCCCTAGGCCTGGCCTGGGTCTGGGATTTGGAAACCAGTGGACTCAGGCCACTGTGCTAGGTGACTTTTTCAATCCTGGCTGAGGAGAAGCATGGCCGGCCTCCTCCACTCTCCTATGAGTACAAAAAGGGGGTCTCCCTCTCAGAAATGTGACCAGTATATTCCAGTGAACATGAGGGTAATTCTAGTGAACCCCCTCTGAGTACTGGGCAATTTGCTGGTCTGAGGGAGGAGGCCCCCAGGCCAGTCACCAGGCAGCCCGCTGGTGAGGAAGAAAAGAAAACACAAGCGAAAAGCAGGAGATGCAGCAGGGAAGCTCTGATCTTTCTCAAGAAAAACAAAGCAGGCAGGGTGTGATGGCTCACGCCTGTAATCCCAGCGCTTTGTGAGGCTGAGGTGGGTGGATCACCTGAGGTCAGGAATTCGAGACCAGCCTGGCCAACATGGAGAAACCCCATCTCCACAAAAAATACAAAAATTAGCTGGCTGTGGTGGCATGCACCTGTAGTACCAGCTGCTTGGCAGGCTGAGGTGGGAAGATCCCTTGAGCCCAGGAAGTCGAAGCTGCAGTGAGCTGAGATCACGCCACTGCACTCCAGCCTGAGCAACAGAGCAAGACCCTGTCTCAAAAAAAGAAAAAAATGAAGAGAAAAAAGCAAAGCAAAGCGTGAAATTATACACAATGTGCAGATGTCAAGGCTGAGGACCCCAGCTCTCTGCAGGGTCCCCTCATAAACCCGTGCCTGGCCACAGAGCGAGGGACCAGATGCCTGGTGCTCCAGGAACAGCTTTCCAAACATGTGGCCCTGGAGGCCTGATGACCCAATGGACACTGGTCACCTCGTGCTTGGAAAACGTCACACCCACGTCTGCCCCACAGTACCCAGTGCTGGGACAGCAGCCCAGGGAAACATTCGCATGAGCGTGAGGAATGTCTCTTCTCCTGCAACTCCAGGCGCTGCTGTCATCTCTAAGGACGCTCCGATGGTGGGGATACCCTCTCCTGGAGTACTCGGCCAGGACAGTCTCGGCGTGAGCGGCAAGCCTCACTCGGATGATAAGGTCTGATGCCGTACCCTTCCAGGCCCCGATTTCAACTCCCCTCCCTCCTGTTCTGCATGCCTAGACCAAGGGTAGGGTGGGCCCCAGTTCTCAGGAAGCCAGGAAACACACTCTTTTCTGGGCTAAATGCCCAGATTCCTCGAGCAGTCACAGGACACACTTTTTCTGAGCTGATCCAAAGCCACAAGTGTGGACTGGAAGTTTCTTTGGGCGGTGTGAACATGCAAGGACACACCCAGGCACACCTGGAATTCCAGGCTCAAACCTGGTCAGTGAGAGAGGCCCCAGCTGACCCTGGACAGGCAGGGGCTCCAATCCTGCCCTGGCGGTGTGACCCAGGGATGGGCCTGCCCTCTGTGGGCCTCCATTCCCTTTTTGAGAAAACCAGGGTTAACCCACTCTGCCATCATTTGCCAAGCATTTCTTGAGAAGCTCGTGAAGCCATGCACTGTCCGAGGGGTTGGGGACACAGGAGTGGGCAAGACAGAGAAGGCCTTTCCCTCTCACAGGTTTTGCGTGGTCGGGAGGTAGACACAGACACGAGAGTGAACAGACATGGTCATTTCAGATAGCGATACATGCCTTGAGGGAAACGCAGCCAGGGAGTGACTGGGTGGTGCCAATAAGGGGCCGGGTTTCAAAGAGTCGCAAGGGCCATCAGATCAGATCATGCAGCAAATTCCTTGGCACATAATCAGCACTCAACAGACAAAGGGGTTCTCCTGTCCTCCCATTGCACAGGTGGGGTAAGTGAAGTCAGAAAGAGAAAGGCTGGGCCAGGCGCGGTGGCTCATGCCTGTAATCCCAGCACTTTGGGAGGCCGAGGCGGGCGAATCACTTGAGGTCAGGAGTTCAAGACCAGCCTGGCCAACATGGTGAAACCCCCGCCTCTACTAAAAATACAAAAATTAGCCGGGCGTGGTGGTATGTGCCTGCAGTCCCAGCTACTCGGGTGGCTGAGGCAGGAGAATCGCTTGAACCAGCGGGGGCAGAGGTTGCAGTGAGCCGAGATCGTGCCACTGCACTCCAGCCTGGGCGACAGAGCGAGACTCCGTCTCAAAAAACAAAAAAAAGGGAAGAGAAAGGTTGGAGCAGGCTGCAACGGGACTGGGCTGGTGTTGGGCCCAATCTAGCCCCATGTTTCCCAGGGGTCCGAGGGGGAGCTCCCTGTCCTGTTTGCCCCCATAAAGACCTTCCTGCTCTTTCTTGGTGGGAAAGTGATGCCTCCGATATCACAGCCCAGGCTATCCCACCAAGACGGGTCGAAGCCCCCCATCCTCGACCTGGTCCAGCAGGCAAGTGTCCTCTCCAGGCCAGGCCAGGCCAGAATTGACATATGGGACACTCCACCTATTTGCTGGGAAACTTCGCCCAAATTGATCACCTCTCTAAGCCTCACTTTTGTGATCAGAAAACCAGGAAAGAGATCTACTGAAGATGAGATTGTGTAGGCAAAGTGCCCCAGTACTCAGGAGGTCCGAGATCGTGCTTGGTCCTCCCACCCTGGTCTCCACTGATCCTCCCCAGCACTGAAGCAGGGGCTGGGGCAGGTGTTCTAGGTGATGGGAGCTCTCAAGGGAGTGGGGAGTCAAATGTGGTATGAAGACTTCTTTGCTGGGCATCTTAGCCAAGACCCTCAGCTTCTCTGAGTCTCAGTCTCCCCAGCTGTAAAATGGGTCAACCAACATACATGAAGTCATCCAGCCAGTATCTGACACATGCGTCTCCCCACCCTCATGCACCCATTCAACCTAAAAATATTCTGACCACATCCCAAGGGGGCACTAAGTCCTATGGTGGGCCAGGGGTGGGGGTGTGTGGCTGAGCCCCTTGTTGGCGGGCAGAACTCAGTCTCCCCTAGAATCCCCCTGCAGCTACCTGGGTCTGCGAGGGAGTGAGGGCTTGTGGGCTAGCCTGGGCTCACCTTCCTGAGCAACTTCTCCTCCATGGAAAATGACGCCTGGACAGACCTGGGAACGGCCCTTCTCACTGCCTGGGACACTCCTGCTCACCTAGGGGAACCTACAAACCCAGCCCACACCCCCAGCACATACAAAGTGCCACAGATATAAACAGTCACACATCGCTTAGCGACAGAGACACACTCTGAGAAATGCATGATGAGGCGATTTTGTTACTGTGTGAACGTCTTGGAGTTGACTTACACAAACCCAGACAGTCTTCCCTCCCCTACACCTAGGTGATAGGGTGTTGCCTGTTGCTCCTGGGCTACACACCTGTACCGCATGGTCTTGTACCGAGTACTGCAGTCGACAGTAATGAAATGGTCAGTATTTGTGTGTCTACATGTGGAAAAGGTACAGTCAAAAGATGGCATTATAATCTTATGGGACCAACGTCACATACGCAGTCTGCTATTGACCAAAGTGTCCTTATATGATGGTGCATCCTGTATTAAAACTCAAAGGCACCCCGTCTCACAGCTTCACCTCGGACTTCTCAGACCCAAATAAACAAATAAATGCAGGGAGGATCAGAAATCAGTCACAGGGACAACATGATGCACTCTCCACAGCACATGAGGAGCAGGGCTCTTGCAGATTCACGAGGCAGCCTGGAAATTGGGGATACAAATGAATTCCGCGGCCGCCGACCTGCCTGGATGGGGCCTGCGGGTGTGCTCCCGTGAACGCGGGCCTCTCTCCTCCCCAGGAATCAAAACAGCTTCTCTGACAGGGAAGACATTTTCCTTCCTCTCCCCAGGCAGCGCTGGGAGCTTCACAGATTTTATCATTTATTCTCACAAGTCGGCAGGCATTGGCCTGGTTTTTCACAGGAAAGCTGAGAGAGGCTGAGGGTGCCAAGGTGAGAGCCCTCCACCCCCTAACACCCAGCAGGAAAGGGTAGGAGCGGGTGGTGGGACGGGAGAAACAGCTGAGGATTCTTTGTTTTGTTTCTGAGATGGAGCCTCACTCTGTTGCCCAGGTCGGAGTGCAATGGCACAATCTCGGCTCACTGCAACCTCCGCCTCCCATGTTCAAGAGATTCTCCTGCCTCAGCCTCCCAAGTAGCTGGGATTACAGGCGTGTGCCACCATGCCCGGCTAATTTTTGTTATTTTTAGTAGAGACGGGGTTTCACCATGTTGGCTAGGCTGGTTTTGAACTCCTGGCCTCAAGCAATCCACCTGCCTTGGCCTCCCAAAGTGCTGGAATTACAGGTGTGAGCCACCACACCCGGCCCAGCCAAGTACTCTTTTTGGGTGGAAGTGCGGCCTCAGGTAGCTGAGAGGCTCAGGAATGTCCACAGTACCATCAGCACCTGGGCCTCCCCACTGGCCTCTAAGTCCTCCCAGCCTTAGCACCGTCTTTTTCCACACGCGCTACCAGAAACATATTCCTAAGACCCCATCTCCCCTTCCTTATCCACCTTCAAGGTTTCCGGGTTGCCATCCCTCCTGAGCTTAGCATCTAAGACGCTTTGACCCATCGAGGCCAAGCCCAGGTGACGTCTGTCCTCCACCACATCAGCTCCACGGAGCCACGTATGGGTACCTGCAACTGCTGTTTCCCACCTCTGCGCCCTGCTCACGCAGTCTCCCCATGCTCTAACTGCAGGCCTTCATCACCTGGCCAACTCCTACTGATCTGAAGGGTGCTCTGATGAACAAGCCACAATAGCAGTAGGAGGAGGAATTATTGTCTAAAAAGCTAACAGCTAATATTTACATATCAATAATAACATACTGTTAGGATTTGCATGTGTGGAGGAGGGGCTGTGAAGATTCAGGCTCAAGCACTGGCCCCTCTGCACACACTCCAGCCACACATAGACAACCACTGCTCCGGCCACTGTCGTCCTGAGTCCACGGGGATTCAATGGCCCCTTCGATGTGCCACGGGCTCATTATTGCTTCGTGGTTTTTCTTTTTCCACTCTTGCTCTTAGGCGGACCCTATGGCTTCTGTGGGCCTTGGCCTCACCCTGCTCCCAAGCCAGATCCAGGTATGGAGGGCCAGGGTCAGACGGGAGTCAAGGGTAAAAAGCACATTGCCCTCTTTGACTGGTGAGGAGACTAAGACCAGGGCCCCACACCACCCTTGCCCCAGTCACCCATCCGGAGATGATTCCTGAGACTCTGGAGCCACTAAAGCCCCTGGGGAGCATTTTTGCTGACTTGCAGCCCTGAATTATTTGCTCCCTGATCCAGGGGTCTCCAGGTAGGAGCTCAGGCTGCGGACACCAGGTGCCCGAAACTATTCCAGGCTGCTCCCCACTTCTCCCCACTCTCCCCAGGACAGCTCCGTTCCCCCTCATATCTCCTGAAGTTCACAGCACCCTCTCAGCCCCCCAGCCTCCATGGGCCACAATCTGCTTCAGGGGGGGCCACTCCCCTGCTCAAAACCTTTCCAAACACCCACCTCCTGCAGGATCAAACCCAACTGTCCTTTAAAGGATCACTGTAGCAGGCACAACGGGTGTGTGAGTCACAGAGCTGGTTCCATCCGTCCCGCTGACCTATCTGTCCCCAAAAAAGGCCTGGGCTTTGGACACAGTGGTCTCAGCATCTCAGCCGTCCCCATGGCCACAGGCCTGAGGAACAAACGAAGGGTGCATTGCTCCCACCCCTCATTACCGTCACCGAGGCCTTTGCCAGGCCAGGCCTTTGCCACAGCCCAGTCCCTGGGCTGAGCACTGGGACACAGAGGCAGGTGGGCCAGTCCCAACCCTGGAGGGGATCCTGGGGCAGGGGACTGGCCATTAGTGGGCCTCACAGGGTGGGGGGCCATGCTGGGGAAGATGCAGAAGGGGCTATGGAGGCGCCAAGCAGGGGTTTCTACGCAGTGTGCTGAGGTCAGAGGAGACTCCCCAGAAGCAGTGATGTTTGAGAAGTGAGAAGGAAAGCATTACAGACCCAGAGAACCTGGAGCTTCGCCCGGCAGAGGACAGGGCCCGGCAGGCGGGGGCAGGCAGCCGGAGCTGACACTTCTGAATGCCAACCCCGTTACCCATGGGTTCTGGGCTCCACGACCGTCATCAACCAGGTCACCCTTCCACAGTGCTGGGAGTGAAGATGAGGAAACCCAGGCTCAGGCAGGTGAAACCATGACTCGAAGACATCCAGCAAGTTAGTGACATGGATGAAATGGCCCTGGTTTAAATAAGTGGGCACCTACATCTCATCCCTACAAGTTTAAAATCATGTTTTTAAAAACATTCACTGTAGGATTCCAACTGTTGGCTCTTTGGGGGCTGCAGAGCCTTCATCAATCCTTCCTTCTGTTATCTGTGGAATTTCCACAGATAACAGACTGTGCTGTGCACAGTCTCGCCCTCCTGGAGTTTACTGGGATGGAAGTGTGGTGAGGCACACGATGAACTAATCACAAGAACTAAGCAGGGCTGGTGCCCCTGGGGTCCCTGCTCAGGTTAAGAATTGTACTAAGTTAGGTCTGGTCCTTTTCACACCCATCTTTTCATTCCTGTGCACACAGCAGACACTGCTAATCAATGCCAGTCTCCAGAGCCTTCTCAACATGGCATCTCGGGCAGCCCCTATCAATCTATCAGAGCCGGCACTGGAGAGGACAACGATTGCCAGCCTTGCTGCAAATGGACATGCAGAATGGCAAGCACAGTGCATCAGACCGGTCAGCTCCCAACCTCCCTCCCTCATTCTCAGGATCCCAGACCTCTGAAATTCTATCAGATGTCCAGGTGGAATACATGATATTCAGCATTGTTCTCGATCAGCATTCTTACATGAAAGCAAAAGCCCTCCAGATGTCTGCTCACTTTCTTGGGGAATTGGGAGGTGATGCTGGGACAGGCTGCTGACAAGTACCCGGACTGTAAGTCCGCACTCTGCTGCTTCTGGAGCCTCAAGGAGGGGCACTGCTGGTCCTCCATGAAAATGGACAGACTGAGGTTCAAACTTCAGTGCTACTGTTCATGAGCTGCGTGACTCAAAGCAAGTGTCTACACTCTCTGGGCCTCTGCTGTTTCATCTAAAAATGAGGACAGAAATACCACTCCCCAAATTTTGGCCAGCACAGTGCCAGGCATCTGTCAGCAGCCCATAAATGCTGGGTCCCTCCTTCCCTTCTTCTGAAGTCAAGCGGCTGTGGTACACAGGTGGCAAACCCCATTCACATCTGCCACTGGGGCCATCACATGCCCTGCCACAGCCAGGCTCACACGGGACATGAGCAGGAAGCAGATTGGATGGGCCCTGCGGCCTCTGTCCTCCACAGCCAAGGATCTTTACCACCCAAGGAAGCATCCATTTCTAAGAGTTTTCTCTTCCTCTCTTTCTTTCCCTTCCCCTCTAAGCAAAACTGCCTGGCGGCCAATCCTGCCTCTGTCCCCAAGGCAGTTCCAAAGGGCCCATCTCATCCCGCAGAAGTGATGGCGGTAATTCCATTAATGGGAAGCAAGATGAATGGTACCCTGTGCCCAAAGTGTATGAGGCAAGACGGAATGGGGGGGCCCTGTGGGGAAGGAAAGTGTTGCTGGAATTCACCCTCCGTTGGGGCCTTATTAGGTCCTGAAAGAGCCGCTGCACTCGCTAAAACCTGCTTTTGCCAGCAGAAGCCTCATTTTACAAATATACAACAACAAAAAAACCCGTAAATGGGAAGAAAACCCTGAAGATTACGCTCCCCTGCTGCAGCGAGGCCGTGAGCTGCCGCCTAGAACTGAAGTCTTTAGCCTCCTCAACTCCCGCTTTAAATAAATGGCCTAAATGCCAGCTCACCATTTCGTGAATGCGGAGCACGGCTGTTTCTTTGCCGTTTAAGGACTGCTTGCCAACGGTGGGACGGGACAGCTTTGGAAACATTTTCTTATAAAAGGCTTGCCTGTTCCAGATGCTATAAAACCCCATCACCCTGGCTGTCGGTCCCAGGAAGGGTGGATACGGGCCCCTCTGCTGTCACAGACACACGTGCCCTGACTGCCCGCTGTCATTTCTTAGGTCTTCTCCTGCCCTGAGAATCAGTGGCATTTTGAAGGCAGTTTCACTGTGGAATGAGTGTCCATTTCCACAAGTATGCAAAGGGTTCCGTCCCCTCCCCCACTCGGGATCAAGCCCTAAATTGTTCTTTAGGCCTCAGTTTATCCAAATGCAGGATGTTGGGGAGGCCCAAGCTAGTCCGGAGACCGCCATGGATGATGGCAGACAGAGCAGGTGGATGTGGAATAAGGCCACCTGGGGCTATGTGACCTTGGCAAGCCACACAGCCTCTCTGAGCCTCCACTTCCTCATCTGTCACATGAACCTAACCTCACACACCTCATAGCCTTGGAGCAAGGATTCAACGCAATCCCGGCTCACGCAGAAACGGTCATTTTTCAGGCCAATTTTAGCACCAATAGTGTCTCTATTCTTCTCTGCAGAGCCCTCCTGCAGCACCCAGCACGGCCCTGACACATGGGCCGCTGAGAATCTACTGCTTTGAGCAGAATCTGTGGTTTTTCTGCTGCCAAGAATTAGAAAAACATCCATTCATACCAGGGCAGAGTGGTTCCGACAGGGTGGTCTGGAAGCCACGGGCGTGGGTTCAAATCCTGACTTGGCAGTGGGCACACTGTGCGCTCTTCGGCAACTGATGCAGCCTCACTCAGCCTCCCTTTACTCATCTGTAAAATGAATTAATAGAACCTGCCTCTCAAGGTCACCAAGAGAAGTCGATGCGATCACATGTGACCAAGGCCTGGCCCAGGCGGGTCCCCATGACCAGCAGCATTAGGGGGAGCGGTTGTGAGTCTCAGAAGAACCTGGGGAAAACTCCCACATTGCAACTGGAAAAACTGATTTCTCAAAGACACCTTGAAGCAAAGCAAAGCCCGATGAGGCCTTCCCAGGACCCTGGGAGTGCTGGGACCTCACACAAAAGGCAGCATGTTAAATTCCCAGGGATTGCCCTTTAATGGAAGAAAGAGATTGAAGGAACTCCATTCTTTGTGGCAGCCATGGGCCACCACGCTGTCCCAGCTACCTCTCCCCAGCACTGCCTGGCCAGGAACCCTGCACCTGTTTCTTGTTTAGGAACCACAACACCAGCCCTGTGCAGGCAGGGACTTCATGCCTGGGGCTCATTACTGTATCTCAACAGAGCGCCTGGCTCTGTGGGATGAAATGAATGAACAAAGAAAACAAGGAAGGGATGAATTCCTTAGGGAGGGCAGCTCTGGACTGAGAGCCTGCCAATATGCCCTGGCCTGGGGAAGCGCTCCCGAGCGTCACAGGTGCCACCAAGCACCGATCTCACCCCATACCATGTCATTTACCATCAACACAGAGTATCAAATGCCTCTTCTGGGCCTGGCATGGAACTGAGGACTATACACCCTTAGCACAATGGATCGGGAAAACTGCCCCAGAGACAGGAACTGCTATTACCCCTTGCTCCACAAATGGGAAAACGGAGGCCTGAGTGGGCGGTGACAAGCCCAAGAGACACGGTGAGCACAAGGTGGGTGTGACTCACGGCCAGGTGTGCCTAACTCTGCCGCTGCCACCTGTCTTTCTGGGCATAAGTACAGCCACAGAGCTGGCCAGGCCTTGCAGGAGAAAAGCTAGAGCTGTGGCCCTGAGATCTGCTCCCTGCCAAGAACAAGGGTGACTGCTCAGGGGCAGGAGTGGGCAGGCAGCAGCGCTGAGGTCTGGCCCCTGTCCTGCCCCCACGCAGATGCAGCAGACAGTCGGGGCAAGAGGCCCAGCCGGGGAGGGACTTCAGCTAGCCAGCGTGCCTGGGATTCACGTGCAAAGAGCACTAACTTTGGGGCCAGCCGGGCCTGGATTCAAAGCTCAGTTTCCAAAGTGTGTGGCTTATGGCTTTGGACTGGCAGCTTCATTCTCTGAGCCTCAGTTAACTTCATCTGAAAAATAGGATCAGCTCAAAGTTGTCACGAGGATTAACGAAGGCAACACACGGAAAGCACCTGGCCGGGTCTCCAGTGCACAGTGGGTACTAAGTAAGTACCCCTCACCTGAGCCTCCTCGTCCATGTTTTCAGAGTAACCAGACGTCACTCCCTGTGGCTGCTGAGCCTCCCCATTTTGGGGCTGGGAACAGCGTGGTGGCTGGTGGAATCTGAGCTCCTCACCCTCTCTGATCTCTGGGGCACCATGTTTTTGGTGCTGTTCCCGAGTGAGAAGGTTGGCAACCGTGCCACTTGATTTCTGACCCTTGTCACTCAAGGAGCGGAAGTCAGACGGGATGGGTTTGTTAGTGCAACAATCTCTGGCAATGGTGTGAGAGACTAAGTCAGGGAGGGCTGACCATGGTATGTCTTTGGCACCAGAGGCTCAGGATGAAGAGGGAGAGCCCTTGGCTGGCCGACTAACCCGCTGGGCCAGCAGTCTGCAGACAGTGCTTAACACAGAACTTTCTCTTCAAATCAGATCTGGCCCCAGCTCCATGCAGAGAACCAACAAAAGGCCCCTGCTCTGTGTGAAATGTGTGTGTGGGTGCTACGGCCCCTCCCATCAGGCTGGCTTCAAGTCCAGATGAACCGGCCCTGCCCTAAGAAGGAAGCCCCAGGCCGGGCGCAGTGGCTCACACCTGTAATCCCAGCACTTTGGGAGGCTGAGGTGGGCGGATCATGAGGTCAGGAGATCGAGACCATCCTGGCTAACACGGTGAAACCCTGTCTCTACTAAAAATACAAAAAATTAGCCGGGCGTGGTGGTGGGCGCCTGTAGTCCCAGCTACTCGGGAGGCTGAGGCAGGAGAATGGTGTGAACCCAGGAGGCGGAGCTTGCAGTGAGCCGAGATCGCGCCACTGCACTCCAGCCTGGGCCACAGAGCGAGACTCTGTCTCAAAAAAAAAAAAAAAGAAGGAAGCCCCAAGCGTAGGGCTTCATGCTGCGCTTTCACTGTCCTGAAATGCTTCATATCATCTTTGAATCTGTGTTAAGTGTTGTCTGGTGGAATAATGGAGCACATGCTGGCAGCAGAGAGTCTCAGCTGCCTCCCCAGGACGGGTACTCAGCTGCCTGCTCCCACACCCAGCAACCTCTGCCACCCGCTACCTGCAGCAGGGGCCCAGATGCAGGCAGGAGTGTCGGGGGCAGGTGCACCCGCACCTGTGAGGTCTGCACTCACCCTGAAAGTATCTTGTGTCCAGGGAGTGAGACATTAAATAGCAAACAAAAAACATTATGACAGATGGAGAGAGATTGCAAAGGAAAGGAAAAAACTTTTTTTGGTTTTTTTACTGCTTTTTGAACAAGGGAACTTGCATTTTCATTTTGCACTGGGCCCCACAAATTTTGTAGCTGGCCTTGTGTTTCATTTCCATGGACTTCTGACCCTTCCCCTCCCACTCTGGGGATCTGGGGACACCCCTAGGCCTCTGCAGAATGGGAAGACGCCACTAGGTCTAAGACCATCACTTCCCAAGAGGTTTCTTGGACATTCAGCCCCTGCCCTGCAGGTCTTATGGGTTGAACTTCTATGGTTGGCTGTTTATTACCATCTTGTGTGCCAGGCCCCACTCCAGGTGCTGAGGGTGTCTGATCAACCTTTTGAGGCCTCTGTGCTGGAGGGGCTCCAGGGCACAGTGCAATAACACAACAGGCAGGACCAATGGCAGCAGATGCGGGGGGATGGAGCACTCAGTGGCAAGCCCCACAGACAGCATGGGGGGCGTGGAAGGAACGGCCACTGCAGCTGGCACATTCCAGGTGGCTCCCAAAGACAGGGATGCTGCGGTTGGCTCTAGGAGACTCCTCTATAAAAGGGGAACACCTTGACTTAACTGGCTGGACTGTAAGAGGCTGAAAGGGCTGTCAGTTGATTCCTCCCAGGGCACTGCAGGGAGAGGGAGAGGCTGAGGCAAAGGCTCAGGGGCCACAGGACACTTGTATGGAGGACAGTCTGCAGTAAACTCCCTTAATGACTCTGCAAAACCAACAACAAAGAGAAGGGCAGAGGCTCAAGAACCACATTTCCTGAGCACCTACTATGTGCCAGGCACCGGGCTGCAGTGGCCCTTCCACACAACTCCCTGACCCTCCTAAGCTATTCATTCCTTGTGCCTTCCAATCCCATCTGACATTTTACAGACATCACCTTCCTTTCCTGTGATTTAGAAAGTCCACCGAGGCAGGCGGATCACTTGAGGTCAGGAATTCAAGACCAGCCTGGCCAACATGGTGAAACCCGTCTCTATTAAAAACACACAAAAAAATTAGCCGGGCATGGTGGTGGGTGCCTGTAATCCCAGCTACTCGGGAGGCTGAGGCAGGAGAATCGCTTGAACCTGGGAGGCAGAGGTTGCAGTGAGCCAAGATCGTGCCATTGCACTCCAGCCTGGGTGACAAGAGTGAAACTCCATCTCAAAAAAAAAAAAAAAAAAGTCCAGTTAGTACCCCAGCGGTCACCCAGGCAGGGGTGGGGGGTTTTCGGATATGACCTGTCACCCCTAGAGCGGCACGGCACAGTAATTAAGAGCTAGAATGAAGAATGGGGTCAGCCTGGATTTGCTCCTGGGCCACTCACTAACTGTGGGGTCTGGGGTGGACCACTGACTTGCCCTAGGCTTCAGTTTCTCCTCTGTAACTTGGGGTTAATAAGAGCCCCACCCTCTGGGGATGCTGTGATGATTCAATGACATGGTATCAGTGAAGGGTACAGCACTCGGCAAGCGCTCAATAAATGTCAGCCACTGTTTTTGTCATAAAACCCCAAAACATCACATCAGAAACCCAGGTGTCCTGTGACGCTTCTCGGGATCACAGGAATCTGCTCCCTCCTTCCCACATCTGCCGAGACTCTGCTCCGAGCCTCCTCTCTCCCCCATTGTTATGTCGCATCAGTCCATAAATATTTAAACAACATGTCATCAGATTATTATAACATATGATCTATAGCACTGATGTGCAGCAGTGCTGTGCATTTGGGCTTCATTTTCAGAATATCAAGACATAAAATATTTATGTATTTAGCCAACCACGCGATCTCACATTCTGTCTCAAAATGCTGGGTGGTGGCAAGACGCTGAACTGAGATACAACGTGTGAAGGGGATGCCTTGTTCTCACGTCGGTTCCTGGGGCATCTGGATTGTTTCTGGTTCATTCTGGGGATGTCACCACGTGGCCTGTGAACAGTGGCTGACTGGGTATATCACAGCAAGCACAGAGAGGGCCAGGACCAAAGACCCCATCAAAACACCACAAATGTCCAAACCACTATGGACTGTGCTATTTGCATTTCTGCATCTCCATAAGTCTGCACACAGTAGGTGGTTGTTAAATGTCCACTGGGAAGTGAACGCATTCACCTGTGGTACACAGCACACCCTATGAGCTGGCACACAGTAGGGACTCAGTCATATTTGTTCTGTTTCATTCCACCCCCAGTACCCAGCACCAGGCCAGGTACATCAGCAAACAGTGCTGGATGAATGGCAATTGAAGGAGTAAATGTGTGACCAGATAAACCACTTAATTAGCTAATAAATGAATGAAGGATAATGACTCCCTATCTGCTCGTCCAAATTACACTGTGTAAGACCCTCCTCCTGAGAAATAAAGGCTCTCCAGTAACCTGCACTGGGTAGGAAAAGGGGTTTTTCTGGGTCATTCAATATCTCAATTGCTAACATTAGCACATCACAGTGACCATATGTCCTGAAATTTTCAGGACTCTGTAATTTCAAAGATGCCACCCCAGAAGCCATTTGAGCATCCAGGGACTTCGCACAGCAGACAGCATCTTCCAAACCGCCTCTCCTGACCCTGAATGGCACTAAATACTTCTACAAATCACAGCCCATTTGGGAGTTTGGCAAGTGGGGGCGTGATGTGTCTTACCTACAGGTGATCCACGTCTGAAGACACAGAACACCATAAAAGTCTGTGTGAGTGAAAGGTGTTAGCTCAGAGTACAAGTACTTTCTCTGCATGTTTCCCCAGGAAGACGAGGCAGGCACCTCGTCTGATTCCTGTGTGTTTCCCCAGGGGCCAAGAAGGTGTGTGGTGCTCAGCCGTCCCTTGCTGAATGGCATCGTGAAACTTGGTCACGGGGCTTCCTCATTTCAGGGTCCCAGTGCCCAGCCCAGGGGCAGCCCAGCACCTGGTGTGCCCATCACCCCTTGGAGAAAACCACAGAATGTTTTCCAAATGCCACGCTGTCACCACCAGGCTGGCTCCAAGAGCAGGCGGCTCCCACACTTGTCCCAGCCTCTGCACAGACAAAAACCCAGTCCTCATTTCCTCTCGGGTTAGGTAAGGAGGCTGGCATTTAAAACACACACAAAAGGCCACTACATTGCCGGGGGAGACGAACAAAGGAAAGGTACACACACTGACTCAGTCCGGCACGCTGTGCCCACTCAAGGTCCTGGTGTAACTGAATCCAGGCGGACTTGACCGGACCTGCCAAGCCCAGGGGCGGGCTCCCTCTCCTTTGCTCTCTTCTGTGTGCCATGTGGTGCCCAGTGATCCTGCCATCTGGGCACCCACCCTGGTGGCCCACCAAGGCCACATCAGCTACAGAATCTTTCCTCTTTCACTGCTGAGTTTCCTACTTTCTAAGATGGGGTGGAATCTGGGGTCCTGCTCATTTGCCGAAAAGTCATGTCTGTGCTCAGAGGTGGCTTGGTTAGCCTTTCCTCAAAGCAACCCCAAAAGATATGCCCTCTAAACAAAATAAGCGTGTGCTTGGTAGAAAATGCAGCTTTAAGTCACAGCACTGACCCATTCCAACCCAAAGCCGTCCTATGCAGACATGTGGGAGCTGCCTCTGCCGGGAAGGGGCATAGGGAGGAGAGCCTGTAACTCTGGGAGGTAGAGCCCTTCTGGGCTTAGGTTCCTCCTCATTGGAATAATTCGAGGATGAGCGTTTCTCAAGAAACCTCTTCTCCCAGGGAAGGGCCAGCTCAGCTCAGTGCAGCCCTGTGCAGCCCACTGAGGGGAGTGAGGAACGTTTGCTAACAGATTCGTTCACTCCATATAAACATTCTCCAAGGATCCTGCCGCGTGCCCACTTAAAACTTCCCATTCACTCAACAAATATTAATTGAGCTCCTCCTATGTGCCAGGCACAATGCTGGGCAGGGAGAACACTGTTGTGGTCCACAGACCAAGTCCCACCCCTCCTAGAGAGCATGTTCAGTCTGTGAGTCAGGTTACAACTATGCGATGGCAAGACGGATGCTCAGGGGCCCTGGCATGGTACCTGGGTGCACGCTGTTCCTTCCAGCTGCCTGGGGGCCCTCACCCAGGCCCTGACATGGGCAGCTCACAGTGCACATCCTGGTCAGTTCTGGAGGGCAGTCTCTGTCCTCCAATTTTCAGCTCAGACCCCCATGCTGTGGGTGTCCTCACAGCACTCAGGCTGATGCTCATCAAGCACCACAAATCCTGGACTCTCTGGGTCTGTTTCCTCGTCTATAAAATGGGCATAATGGTACCCACATCACAGCATCACTGGGAGGATGAAGTGAGTTCCCTCAGGTTAAGGGTTAGATTAGAACATGACCCACAGTAAGTGCCTGGTAAGGGCATCTACCGAAGGCAGCAAAGGCCAAGGAAGCAAGAGGAAGTTCCACAGCCCCAGCTCTCACCCCTCGGCCCCACCTGCCTCTCCACCTTGGGGTCTACCTGCCCTTTACCCCAGCCCTCTCAGCCCTCTGGCAAACCCCACGTCTCCCTCCAGGTGGGTTCAAACACCCCTCACTGCCAGAAGCTCTTCTACTTCTCCAGAGAGTACATCCCAAAAGATGCCACCTGCAAATCCATCAAGAGCACCTAAGAAGGGGTTGTGACAGCCTCTGTCCCCACCAGGTGGTGAGAGGCCAATGGGTGGGGCCGTTAGAGGGTCTTTGTGCGGGCTCCCAGCACAATGCCCGACCCAGGACTTCCATCCGGACATACGTCATGAAGGAATGAGATAATGTGTCACACACCAGCCAGCACAAGCATCTCTGATTAGCAGAAGAGAGTCCACTTAGCCCGTAGGACAGTGGATGGTCTGTGTTTTTGCATCAAAACTTTTCAGCCGCAGTCCAGGCCCAGGTGTCACAACCAAAGCCTTGGCCTGAAAGCTGGGACAGTGATCTGATTTAGGCTACAGAGCAGCAGGCTGCATGTGGGACCTGAAGCTGGTCATGATGTCTCTCTGGGCCTCAGTGTCCCCATCTGTAAAAGGAGAGGTATTTTTTTTTAAGCAAGAGAAACTTGTCTTTTTTTTTTTTTTGAGACGGAGTCTCACTCTATTGCCCAAGCTGGAGTGCAGTGGCGCCATCTCGGCTCACTGCAACCTCTGCCCCCCGGGTTTGAGTGATTCTCCTGCCTCAGCCTCCCGAGTAGCTGGGATTACAGGCGCCTGCCACCATGCCCAGCTAATTTTTGTATTTTTAGTAGAGACGGGGTTTCACCATATTGGTCAGGCTGGTCTCAAACTCCTGACCTCGTGATCCGCCTGCCTCGGCCTCCCAAAGTGCTGGGATTACAGGCGTGAGCCACCACACCTGGCCAAAACTTTTCTGTTTAACATTTTTCTCAGATATATTTAACCATTTTAAAGCAAACCGCTGGATGGGATGTATTACAATCACGATGTTGTGCAACCACTGCCTTCATCCGGTTCCAAAACATCTGCGTCACCCCAATAAAAACCCATGTCCCTTAAGCAGTTGCTCCCCAGTCTCCCCTCCCCAGAGGCCCTGGAAACCACCAATCTGCTTTCAGTCTATGTGGATTTATCTATTTTGGCTATGTTATGTATCTTAAAATGACTCCTATGCAAAACCTTCTTATGTAAAACAGGCATCAGGAAGGTGGGTTTGCCCCTTTCGCCTCCCCGGAGCTCACAATCCTCATCCTTAGTAGCCTTTCAGGAAAGCTCTGATGTCAGGCGCCATTCTTTGCAGAACTCTTTTTTTTTTTTGGATACAGAGTCTCGCTCTGTTGCCCAGGCTGGAGTGCAGTGGCACAATCTCAGCTCACTGCAGCCTCCGTCTCCCAGGTTCAAGTGATTCTCACGCCTCAGGCTCCTCAGGCTCCCGAGTAGCTGGGATTAAAGCTGCCCACCACCACGCCCAGCTAATTTTTCGTATTTTTAGTAGCGATGGGGTTTCACCATGTTGGCTGGGCTGGTCTCAAACTCCTGACCTCAAGCGATCTGCCCGCCTCAGCCTCTCAAAGTGCTGGGATTACAGGCGTGAGCCACCACGCCCGTCCTGGTCTTTGTGATTTTTACACTACCTTTTTCGTCATATGGTACCTCTTAGCAGAATTCTAATCCTAAAGTTGAAGTTCTAAGGCAGATCACCCCCAAGGGTGCCTGAGGATCACGGGGGCTGGTGCCCGGTGTTACTGGCCCGTTTTCCGGATGAGGGAGTAGAGGCTGGGCCTCTGTGAAGCCCTCCTCGCATGAGGTGACTGCGGAGGAGTGGACTTCCAGAGCCTGGTGACACGCTCTCCCCCCACACAGACTACAGCTTGGTCTAGGGTGTGACGAGCCGGCACAGAAGCCGCCCCAGAGGGATGGCCACTTCCGGAGGACAAGGAGCTCTCCACTGGCTCAGGAAAACGAGCCAGTTTAAGGGAAACCCAAATGGCTTTGGGGGGGCGGGAGCACAAAATGTGCAGGACTCCCTCAGGCCTTGCCATGCAGACCTTTTCAGGAGGACTGCCAGGGGAAGAGGGCTGCTCACTTCTGCCCCACGGCCAGGCCTGTGACAGCCGCTCCTGTCAGCGCAGTCCGCTGCGGGGCCGACGCTGTGTAAATAATTAACAAAACATCTGCCTTGCTTCATAACACACCGTGGCTGACACAGCTCTCAGGGCCTTCAGAGACCCTTCGACGCCACGCCGAGGACTTATGGCCTCACCTTGTGGGGGCAGGTGGGGATGAGAGCAGATACTGAGAGGCAAACATTTTCCTGAGGCACCACAGGGCCACCCTGGTGCTTAAATCCTGCCTCTTTGCAAACTGCGCTAACTCCTTCCCTTCCGTTTTGGGAGCCATGATCCTAGGAAGGTGCTCTGGTGGAATCCAGAGGGGTCCCCGGCACTTACTTCTGGCCTTGTTTAGGGCCTCAATGCAGGGGCACTGGAGACACTCTGGGCCACGGACCAAGGGTCCTGGCTGAGTGATCCTGGGTGGGTCCTTGGTCATTAAAGATTTTCCATGTGTCTCATGTAATCTTGCGGAAATGAGCATCAAGCACGTACAAGGTGCTGAGCACATGAAATGCATTATTTCATTTAGTTCCTACCCCAAAGCTTCTGAGGCCATAATATTGTCCCTGTTTTCCAGATGATGACGCTGAGGCTCAGTGAGCAACGTGCTCATGAGAGGCAGGTCTGGGACTCCAGCCTCACTCACTCCATCGGGTGCCCGGGCTCACGCTCTCAATGCGGTTGTGGGGGAGCACCTTGTTCTCTCTGAGCCTCAGGTTCTGTTCTGTGAAACAGATGGCTGGCGAGAGTCCTTCAGACTCCAAAAGTCCACAATAAATAAACCCAGTGCTCGTCTCAACCCCAGTGGGTGTGTGCGAAGCTCTCTGGATTGGGAGCCCAGTGAATTCCTCATCAGCAGCTTGGATTCATTAGAGCTGAAGGTCATGTGCATCCATCCTTTTGCAGATGTCTTCCCAACAAGCCCAAGTTTCAAAGACGTTGAGGACAAGGAACAAGAGAGGGCAGGCATTCGAGAAGGGGCCTGTGGACTAATTCCCATACTGCCACTCACCTGCAGTAAGAACGCGCCTCTGGAACATGGAGAAGTTCTTCTTAAAGGGATCTCTGTTCACCCAGGTCAACATGACCCACCCCGCAAACCTCAGCCTAATTCTGAAGCATGAGGGTTAAACAATTTGGGGAAAATGCAGGCACTGCAGGCTCTGAATGGCAACTTCCCTCCCCCTTCCCCTGTCCAAATTCCTTCACACTCTACGGAATTCCTACATAAAGCCCCTTTTTTCTTTTCTATGAGGTCACCATCACGCAGATGTCTAAGAGAAAGAAAGAACGGCTCCGTGCAGATCCAGGCCATTGCAACTGAATGCATTTCAGATCTCGGCCACCCCATCTTTCAATTCCCATGGCCCCCCCACTCGCCCAGCCACAGCTACAGTGGCGGTGGCCAGTCAGGTCTGGTGGGGTGCTGTGATCCTGCCCTTGCTGGAGGCCAAGAAGGCCTGGCTAGAAGACCTGTGCCTTTACCACCAGACCACCCGAGAAGTCATCTGTGGAAAAATCCAGAATCGGAGACAACGGCGCAGCCCGTGTATGTGGGGGTCTGTTTCCACACAAGCAAGTCCTGTTAGAGGGACAGATGTCAAAATGCTAGCTCCCACTCCAAGTTCAAGTTCCCAAAGTTAACGTCACAGGAAATTACACCACCAACTGATTTGCCCCAATGTCGGCTCCTCTGTCTGGAAGTCGAGTCTGAGAAGGCCATTGGTTTAGTTCAGCTTTGGCCAAAGGAAGGGACCAGCTCAGACAGGAATGAGTGAAAATGCTGGCCTGAATTTTTTTCTTTTTAAACTAACATTTTCCCCAAAAGTTGTCTTGCCATTACCCAAGAGTCATAAGTGAAAAGACAGCCAAATACCAAAAAGCCACTGAGGCCCTCAACAGTGCCTGCTCATTTCAAAGCCATCTCACGGACAGCCAGGGGGTGCCTGGGCCACCGCAGACCACCCCTCACTACAGGAGCACTCCTGCTCCCCAGAGCTCCATGTTCCATGTAAAGTTCCATGGCATGTGCACACCACTTCCTAAGAATGATGTCAGCAAAAAAAAAAAAAAAAAAAAAAAAAAAGATAAAAATGTGGAAAAAAGGACTATTTTTACCTCCCCAAATCACAGGCCAGACGGGAGAAAAATCCATCAATGCCAGAAATGTGGCTGAGCCTTCGCACAAGATCTATTATTTCACACCTTAAATTAACGCATCTCAAAGCAATTTGCAAATGTTCGTCAATTTGCAGAACATACATGGAAAGGAGAGAAATACCTTTTCCTTTCAACACTGAAGGACACTGGCAGGGGGGCACAACAAGGCCCAAACCACACAGGTCCTCACACACAACATTCATTTCGAGCACATGTAGTAGAAGCCGTGATCGAAATGGAAATGAGCAGGGAAAAAAGGCAGGCAGGGGACTTAAATGACAAGTGACAAGAAGCCTACCTACAAGTGATCACGCTGTCAGATACTTAGGACTGCGAGTCAGGCCGGTGAAGGTGACATCAGGGGGTCAGAACGCCGGACTCTTCCTGCGAACAGTGTCCCAGCCTCATCTCCACACAAGCCTAGCAGTGCCTACCCGTATTTAATCTTGGATGATTCACCAGGGCCCTCCACTCTCCACCCTCCAACTCCTTTGCTTGGTCTAGCCTGAGAAGAGGAAGGAAATATTCTTCTCTTTTTGACAATTGTTTTGACACTTCCCTTATGAAAAGTATCTGGGGCACTTAAAGAAAAGAACAAATGTGAATGGCAGCCCTTTCTCTCCAGTAGCTCTGGCCCTGGGCGAGGAAGGCCAGCAGTGCCTTCTGGAAGACCTCTCCCAAGTCTCCGTCAACCCAGCCCTGCAGGAACCTAGCCTGTCTTAACCTACTTGGCTTTGCAGCATGCAACAGGAGCAGAGCACGACAAAGGCAGCCAGATGTGGTTTAAGGTGAGGAACTCTGGAATCAGAGACATGGGTTCGAATCCCGACTCTGCCATTTGCGAGTTTATGACCCTGCCCAGGTTACTTAACCTCCCTCTCTGTAAGATCAGGAAAATGACACTGAACCTCAGCACAGGCCAGGCACCCAGCCCACAGTGCCTGCTACCTTCCTAGTAGGGGAGACGATGGGCTCTGCTCAGATAAGCCTGGGTTCAAATCCAGCTCTGCTGCGTATTAGTACATGGTCTTTGGCGCATTCTCTCATCTCTCTGTGCCCCAGTTTCCTATCTGTAAATGGGCATCATGACAGCTCCCATCTCAGTGCTGGTGAGTGGACTGGGTGAAATACGGCACCAGACCTAGCACATGGTATATCCTCAGTAAATGGGGACATGGCCGGGCATAGTGGCTCATGCCTGTAATTCCAGCACTTTGGGAGGCCAAGGCGGGCGGATCACCTGAGCTCAGGAGTTTGAGACCAGCCTGGCCAACACGGTGAAACCCCATCTCTACTAAAAATACAAAAATTATCTGGGCGTGGTGGCACGTGCCCATAATCCCAGCTACTCAGGAGGCTGAGGCAGGAGGATCACTTGAACCCAGGAGGCAGAGGGTGCAGTGAGCTGAGATTGCGCCACTGTACTCCAGCCTGGGCAACAGAGTGAGACTCTGTCTCAAAAATAAATAAATAAATAAAAATAAATGGGGACCATCTGTCGTGGTGCCACTTTAATGAAATTATGCAAGTCATGTCTCTGAACCTTGGTTTTCTCATTTGTGAAATGGGGATAATAAACCCTATCTACGATGAGCAGAAAATGAACGGATGTGTGCTAAAGTACTCAGCACTAGGTCTGTGCACCGTAGCCAGTCAAATACCATATCCCAAGTGCAATGGAAAGAGGAAAGGCTGTGAGGCTGGGCAGGTGACTTTGGATTCTCCCCCCACCTCCTCTCAGCTGCCCCAGGACACAGGCTTGACCCCTGTGTGCCTCAGTTTCCTTGTGCACAAAACCAAAAGCATTTTCTGTCACAGAAGACCAATGGGAGATTCACACCTCCTAGAACGGGTCCCAGCACACAGCCCCTTCTGCTCCGTAGAAGGGAACTTCCTCCCAATTTCCCTCCTCTGCCCTTGTTCAAACCCACCAGAAATGCCACCAGTTAAAGCCGGGCGCTCCATTTCTGGAAACCCAAACAGCTCTAAATCCAGACCAACCTGGGTCTAAGGCCTTCAGTCTGAGACTTTATTTTGTGGAGATACAAACTACTTTTTAGTCATTTCCGAAGCAGACGGGACAGCAGAGGCTGACAAACCACAGGGACCATTTTAAATACTGGGCCTTTTCTTCTGGGAAGTTAGGCAAGAACCTTCCCAAATGTTTGCCCGTCAGGCTCTCTGCCAGGGAGTGACTCATTCCACGGCTCCCCACAGGCATATTTTATTTGGGGGTGGGGGATGCAGGGAGGGCTTGGCCTTGATGGGGGAAGGAGAGGGGGCATTTCCAGCAAACCCAGAAGGTGTTTTCTTTTTTTCATTTTCAGGACAAAAAAGAAAAGGAATGTGGGTCTTTTTTGTTTCCTTCCAGGTTTTGTTTGCTAAAAGAAGACGTCCAAAGTTCACTCGGTAAGCTCAAACTCGCTGAGTCCAAACTCGCTGAGTCCGGGGCAGGCGCTTCCAGACGGCTCTGCGTCCCTTTCAATGAAATTCTTCTTCCATTAACGACACAGTTTTTAAACGTGCCTCCAAGACCTGCCTGCACGTACTGTACACGAAACTAGGGCGACATTTTCCCCCAAAAAAGGCAAGCTGAATTCGGAAAAGTCAGAGCAACTAGGGAGCTCTGGAGTTTCTAAAGTTTGCCTTAAAGCAATTAAGACTTTCAACTGCAAAGATTTTCAACAGTTAGAGAGCGCGCGCACACACAAAAGCCTGTCCGTCAAAACTGCAAGGACAGACCTCGGAAGCTGGTGTCCCAAGCCCGCTGTGATCAATTTGTTACCGTCCTGGGATTCACACTTGGAGCCTAGGCGAGGTATAAATAAATCAAAAGATCCGTCTACTTAGCAGGGCAGGCAGAGAGGCCCCCACATACACAGACAAGTCTAGGGTCAGCCCCCCAGGCCTGGCTGGAGAGAGACAAGAACAAAGACAGGGGAGCCCAGAGGATATTTAAGAAAACACACGTCCTCGGGTGCCCGGCCGAGGGGCCCACCACAGCCTCCGCTCGCCCAGCCTGTGTGTGCAGAGAGGGTCCTGCCAGTGGTCCTGCCACGGCCTGGCTCTAAGACCTTTGCCTCTGTCAGGCCCAGCCAGGCTCTGAGTCTGCCCTCCCGGCCCCTGGTTCACCAGATCAGGCCCAGCCCCGACCCCCAGCCCATGCCAGGCCGCTTCTCTCTCCACGGGCTCCCTGGCTTGGGGGCCATCACTGCGCAAAGGCCTGGTGGGCGCAAAGGGGGCCCCTCAACCTCAGTAATAAACACGCTCGCACGGTCCTGCACACTCGTTATACTCACACCCACACAGGCACACTTTCGCCCTTCTAGGCTCACGCATGTGCTTGCACACAAATCACTTTGGAATGCACACACGTGCACACACACACTCCCTGAGACCCGTACGTACTCCCTGCGGCGCCCGGCACACTCCTCCGCCCGTCGTCCCCACTCGGGAAGTGGGTAGCGGGGAGCCATGCCCGCGTCCCCGCACGCACTCACCCCAACAACGCCACCAGACGCTCCGGGGTGCACACGCACACCCGCCGGGGACGCGCACACCCCGGGACACGCGGACACGCCGCCCCCGCCCGCCGACACGCTCAGCCCCGCGCGGCCACACGCGCGCCCGCCTCCCGCTCTCCCCCGCGGAGCCCTGGGCGCGCGCCCGCACTCGGCCCAGCTGGGGGTGACGGCCCCGCCGCCCGGCCCCCGCCCTTCCCCGGCCCGCGGGGCCCCACCGGCCCGGCCCCAGCCCCAGGCCACTCACCGGCGCGCGGGCGGGCTCGGCTGCCGCGGGGGGACCGGTGCGCGGGCCCGCGGGCGGCTGGAGCGGTGCGTCCCACACGAGTTGGCGGCGCCGCGGCTGCACGCCAGTCAGCTCGGTTCCGCCGCCGCCGCCTCCTGCGCTGGCCCGCGCGCGCGCGCGCCCGCCCCTCCCCGCCGCGGGGCCGCGCCACCCCCAGCGCTCGTGCGCGCTGCCGCCACGCAAGCTTGAGGGGCGGGGGGCGCCCCGGCGGCGTCCTTACTGGGCCTGGACCCCTCGACTCCGCCAAGTCCTGTGGTCGATCCGATCGGCCGAGGAACCCCTTCCCCATTTCAGAGATGGGAAGACTGAGGCCCAGACTCACAGGGCGCAGGCTGGCGTCTCCCCATCTTCTCCGGCTCTAGACTTACGATGAGGGTCTGCAGTCAGCCAACCCTTGGACTCTTCCTGTGCACCTTCGGATTCCCCATCGCCTAGCATTGCTCCTGCCACAGCCCTAGTCATACTGAAATTGGCACAGTAACAAGCACTTATTGTGCACCAGCTGAATGCAGGCACCAAGAGTAGGCTCCAAGAGTATTCCGATGAGGGGAAGGCCCTGCCCCCTGCCCTCAAAGTGCCAGCGACTCTTCATCTGGAGCTCCCACTTCCTGTGGCCCCCGGGGGACCAGCAAGAGCCAATGTGCAGAGGTTTCTGGAAGTAGTAGTAAAAGTCCCCACTAAAGAATGCTGAACGCCGCCTCTAGAAGTCAGAGCCTCCCTGAGACCCAGGCAGCTCAGTTCTCACTTCACCTCCTCCCCGCACCGAGAGCCGCCGCTCCTGGCTGGGCCGGTTCCGCCCCTGCTGCCTCCCCTCCACGTTCAAAACTGTGCTGCACCCCAGGAGGGCTGGAGCCAGGGACACTGACTGCCTGCTTGGGCACAGCACTGTACTGGGCACAGGGTGAATGCCTGTCTGGCTTCTGTTTGCCAAATGAGTGAAAGGGCTTCAACTGGCCGTGATCTGTAATAATGACAACTGAGCGTCCACCATGTGAGCCAACGTTACCCTTGTGCCCATTTTACAGATGGGCTTTGAGGCTTAGAAATGAAATTTCAGGCTGGGTGTGGTGGCTCACACCTGTAATCCCAGTACTATGGGAGGCTGAGGTGGGAGGATGCCTTGAGGCCAGGAGTTTGAGGCCAGCCTAGGCAGTATAGCAAAACCCCATGTCTACAGAAAAATGTAAGAATTAGCTGGGTGCGGTAGTGCCTGCCTGCAGTCCCAGCTACTCGGGAGGCTGAGGCGGGAGGATCTCTTGAGCATAGGAGTTAGCAGCTGCAGTGAGCTATGATCGCACCACTGCACTCCAGCCTGGACAACAACAATAAAAAGCAAATTCTTTTGTTCAAAGTCACCCAGATGGTAAGTGGTTGAGCTGGAAAGTGGACGGCAGATTGTCTAATTCCAGTGCCTGTGTGTCCAATCACTAGGCAGCCCTGCCTCAGAAACAGCGTAGCCCTGGGCTTCTGGAACAAGAGGGCAGACGAGGCAGCAGCTGGCCCACAGGAGCGGGCCTGGTCCCAGCTCTTGTGGATGAAAATGCAGACATCACAAACCAATGGGAAGGAAATGGATTGTTCTGCAAATTGTTTAGCCGTTTAGCTGGAGATCTGTTTACAGCCTTGCCTCAGATGATATACACCACAATAAATGTCAGACAGATTGAAAAGTTAAATAGAAGAAATAAACACTGCAACAAATAATAGAAAGAAATCGAAGTTCTGAGACAGAGTATTGCAGTGTTTAGACTAGAGGATTTGTGATACTGGCCATATTCGTGCAGCAAACATTAGTTCAGTCATCGGTTCACCCGACACATCTATGAGCACCTTCCATGGGCCAGGTCCTTTTCTAGGCACTGGGATAAAGGAGTGAACAAAATATGGCCCTTTCTTGGGGCTTCAGTCAAGGGGGAGGGATGGGGTGGGAGGAAGACATTGTGAATATCTGCCATTTCAAGGATAAGAAGTTTGGTGGAGAAATAACTCAGGGAAGGGTAGGAGGACTCAGGGGTGCTTTTTTATAGGGGGTGCTAGGAGAAGGCCTTTCTGATGAGGTGACATCTGAGCAGAGGCCTGAATGAGGGAGTGGGAGAAGTCAGTAGGGGCCCACTGTGTGGAGGGCAGGTCCCATGCTCTGGCAGCTATTCAGTTAAGCTACAGAGCAAGAACCAGAAACTCCCTTTTGAAGGAAACTTTGAGAGCCACACCAGGCCACTGGGAGAAAAAGGACTGCCCCCACCCCCAACACACAATATCTGTGTAAGACTTTACTGCTTGCAAAGCCCTTCCCCAGCTTCACAGAACCCCTATGACAGATACTTGTGATGTCTTCATTTTCCAGTTAGGAAACCGAGGCTCAGAGAGGTCAAGTAATTTGTCCCAGATCACACAGCCAGTGATAATCAACAGAGGTAGGTCTGGCTGCAGGCAGGCTGAGTGTTAGGGGAGTAAAGAAGCCTTGTCCTGGGATACAGGAGTGAACAAAATCTAGCCCTGACTCTCTTGGGGCTTCAGCCAAGGTGGGAGAGTGGGATGGGAGGAAGACACTGTGAATGTCTGGCATTTCAAAGATAAGAAGTTTGGTGGAGACCGGGTGCAGTGGCTCACCCTGTAATCCCAGCACTTTGGGAGGCCGAGGTGGTGGATCACCTGAGGTCAGGAGTTCAAGACCAGCCAGGCCAACAGGGCGAAACCCCATATCTACTAAATATAAAAAAATTAGCTGGGCATGGTGGCACGTGCCTGTAATTCCAGCTACTCAGGAGGCTGAGGCTGGAGAATTGCTTGACCCCAGGAGGCCGAGGTTGCAGTGAACTGAAATCATGCCACTGCACTCCAGCCTGGACAACTGAGCAAGACTCTGTTTCAAAAAAAAAAAAAGTTTGATGGAGAAATAAAGCAGGGATGGGTAGGAGGACCCAGGAGTGCTTTTGCATTGGGGGTTCCCCTCCCCCTTGGATGGGAGCAGGGTGGGGGAGGCTCATGCACCCCATTTTCCTAGCCTTCCTCCTTCTCCTCCATCCCTCATGGCCACTTCTTTCCCTCTGTCCTGGGCCCCGTGCAGATGGTCCCAGCTCCTGGTGACCCTATGGGGCAAATATCAGGGTTAGCCTGCTCAGAGATCCTTGAATTCCCTGCAGTACCCTGCTACCCTGATGAGGGCACAGTGGAGTGATAAGGTACAATGCAAGCTGAACCCCACTCAACTTTTGTTTTTAACTCAAAGGAGTTTTTAGGGAGTCCCAAAATGAGTCATCGTGAAGCGGTGCTTTGCAAAATGACACCCAGAATAAGGATGAACGTCTCCCTGCACACGGTGCCTCACACTTCTGCCCACCGAGGCGTTGTTCATCTGGTCTGGGAGAAAGTCTGTCTCCGTTTACCCCAAAGAGTTTCAGGATTCAGTGTGTGTTGTTTCATTATGTCTCTGCACGAAGGGAAGAGAAACTACCGCTTGCCGGGCACCTTCTCTGCATCTGGCCCTGTATGAGACAGTTAATTCTTACAGCAGCCCTTGAGATATGGGTCATGATTTATGTTTTATAGATGAAGGAATCGAGGCTCAGAAAATAGCCAGGATTTGAATCCAGGTTAACTCAAGTCCTTTACTCTTGTTAGTATTGGGGGAGGGGGTAGTGGGGGAGAGAGGAGAGGCAAGAAGAACTTAGAATCAGGCCCTGTTCCTTTGAAGTCTCTTTGTTACAAAATATCTCCTTGCCAGCTTCCCGGCTATGGGGATTTTTGTGGGGAGAGAGTTCCAGTTTTCCCAGAAGGATTCATTTGCTCTCATCATCCGGGTGTGATGATTAACAGCAACCCCTTTCCCTCTGCAAGTGTCTTGCTTTGCATGATCAACTTTAGGGTCACCTTGGTTGTCTGCAAAGGCCACTGCATTGGGGGATTTATATTTTACATTATACAAAATGGGGGCGTCTTGTCTGCTGGGCCCTTCGCCACATACTGATGTCTGGGTGTCCCGCCAAGAACTTCCAGGAGAGTTTAAGCAGTTAAGTCACATTTTTAGGAGCAGCAAACCCTGCTGGCTGCAGAAGGAGTTGGGACCCTCTCCACCTCCTCCCCAGCCCTGCCACCACTCCCTGTGTGACCCTGGGTCAGTTCCTGCCTAGCACAATGTGGGGATGGGTC
The DNA here is from genome assembly GCF_028878055.3 of Symphalangus syndactylus. NCBI lineage: Eukaryota > Metazoa > Chordata > Mammalia > Primates > Hylobatidae > Symphalangus > Symphalangus syndactylus. Next base: position 20,607,839 of record NC_072425.2, read on the forward strand.
TCCAAGAGTCCTGTCAACCTTGATCTTCTAAGATTTCTGTTACTCGATGACCTTGGGGAATTTCGGTCAGGATAGGGATGTAGGAGACATCACATCATCATATGGCTCACTTTATAAAGTAGCCAGCTCATTTTTGGTTATTTAACTTAAAAAATGTTTAATTTGTTTCTTGAATAGATAATACTTGCCCACAGTTCAAAATTCAAAAGGCACAGAAGGGGACAAAGTGAAAAGTGTCCTTTCTACCCCTACCTCCCAGCCACCTCGTTCTTATCCCTGGAGGGAGCCAATGTTACCAAATATATGCTGTCCCAGACAGTGTGTTTTGTGTGGGTGTGTATATATGTATGCATGTGTGTACGGTCATGTGTATGTGAAAGTATATGTATTTCTTCTTATTTTTTGCTCATATAAGAGCCTACAATCTACACTATTGTGTATCTTATGTTTTCTTCACTTCTTGGAGACCATTTCCTGTTAGCTCCAGAAAAACTGCTTCCTTTTATGTGACTGCATAGTTTTCCAAATGATTTGCATTTAATTCACATAGAGGCTGGGCGAGGTGGCTCACGCCTGTAATCCCAGCACTTTGAGAGGCCAGGGCGGGTGGATCACCTGAGGTCAGGAGTTCAAGACCAGCCTGGCCAACATAGTGAAACCCTGTCTCTACTAAAAATACAAAAATTAGCTGGGGGTGGTGGCGGGCACCTGTAATCCCAGCTACTTGGGAGGCTGAGACAGAAGAATCGCTTGAACCCAGGAGGCAGAGGTTGCAGTGAGCCCGAGACTGCACCATTGCACTCCAGCCTGGGCAACAGAGTGAGGCTCTGTCTCACAAAAAAAAAAAAAAAAAAAAATCCACATAGAGCAAGCATCTGCTCTGTTTAATCCGCATAGAGCAAACACTCTGTGTACTGTTCTAAATATTGTGGGAGAGAACAGAAGTTTCAGCCGTGGCCCCTGCCCTCAAGATTTTATGGTCTGGTTGGGGACAGGAACATTGGAGAGGAAGAGAAGAGTACTCTCTCCACGGGTCCACATGCCTGTATATGAGGTTAGCTTTGGAGCTAATTTTTAAAACTCTCTGCTCCAGGCATCTGTGGAGTTGTTTTAAGAGTCCAGACATAGGTTCTTTTGAGACTTGAAAACTCAGTCTGCCTCTTCTTTGCAGTTCAAGTTCCTGCCATCCATTTCCCCACTGTGGGCCTCAGTTTCCTCATCTATCAAAGGGGGGCAGGCAGCCTCTTTTGCAGGATTGGGGTAGTCGCCTGAGATTGTACTCCTGAAAATGCTCAGTAAAGGGTTAGAGGCTGTGCTCCAAGGCTAGAGGATCCCGGAAGAATGAGGTGGGGTTTGGAGGAATACTTTAAGTGCGGTGTGTCATCGGCTCTTCCTGCCGCAGGGAAGCATCGGCTCTTCCTGCCGCAGGGAAGCATCGGCTCTTCCCGCCGCAGGGAAGCATTTTGTCTTTCATGCGTTGCTCATCTTGTGACAGGGCCTGCTAACTGGTTACCTCCTCCTGCCTTTGGCAGTGACTGCTGCCAACTCTGAGTCCTCGTCCCCGACATGGTTGGAGACCCCACACCCAGGCGGTTTCTGGAATGTGGAAAAAAAAGAAGTTATCAAGGATTATCATTCCCACCCTCACTTTACAGATGGGACTTACTTAAGGCCATGCAGCCATCAAGAGGCAGAAATGCACGCTCTGATTTCCCACCTCCCCGCACTTCCCTGAACTTCCCTCCACCATCCGCTCTAACATCTGTTTCAACTAGCAGACTCAAATCCTACGGCCTGCAGGAAGCACCATGAACTGCATATGAACTGCATTTCCTGTCTATTCCCTTACCTGATACTCTCAACTGCACTTTGAGGTAGAGATTGTTGCCCATTGTACAGATGAGGAGACTGAGACTCAGAGACCATGAATATTAAAATCACAAAGGAGTTGGTGCAATGTCGGTCCCCCAGAGAAACCCTCAAAATCATTGTGCTCCTTAGGAAGACATAGGAGTTTCTGGCTGCTGAGAGGCAACAGACATGGCAATGGGGTATTGGGGGAATGTGATTTTGGCCTTTGAAGGCGTTTTGTAAGCTCACAGCACACTGGGACTGTATCCCTGCTTGCTTTCTGGCACCTGTTCTCTCCTGATGCTGAGTTGAATAGGCCGATCTGTTGCTGGCTTCATCTCTCTCCCCCCATGAAGCAGGAGTGTTGATGGATATGCCTTGGCTTCCAGCAGCTGCCCAGAGCCTGGCACAGGGAAGACCTAGGATTCATGGTGTGACCAGTGAGCCATATGATGGTGTGATGTTTCTTGCATCCCAATTTTTACTGAAATTCCCCAGGGTCATCGGGTAACAGGAAATCTTAGAAGATCGAGGTTGACAGGACTTGTGGAGACCCATCCCCACATTGTGCTAGGCAGGAACTGGCCCAGGGTCACACAGGGAGTGGTGGCAGGGCTGGGGAGGAGGTGGAGAGGGTCCCAATTCCTTCTGCAGCCAGCAGGGTTTGCTGCTCCGAAAAATGTGACTTAGCTGCTTAAACTCTCCTGGAAGTTCTTGGCGGGACACCCAGACATCAGTATGTGGCAAAGGGCCCAGCAGACAAGACGCCCTCTTTTTGTATAATGTAAAAAATGAATCCCCCAATGCAGTGGCCTTTGCAGACAACCAAGGTGACCCTAAAGTTAATCATCCAAAGCAAGACACTTGCAGAGGGAAAGGGGTTGCTGTTAATCATCACACCCGGATGATGAGAGCAAATGAATCCTTCTGGGAAAACTGGAACTCTCTCCCAACAAAGAATCACCTGTGCCTGCAGGATGGTCCTGGGTGATGCCTACTGTCCTGGCATAATTAATAATAGTACCCCCTGGCTGGGTGCGGTGGCTCACACCTGTAATCCCGGGACTTTGGGAGGCCAAGTCAGGTGGATCACCTGAGGTTAGGAGTTCAAGACCAGCCTGGCCAACACAGTGAAACCCCGTCGCTACTAAAAATACAAAAATTAGCCGGGCATGGTGGCACGTGCCTGCCATCCCAGCTACTCGGGAGGCTGAGGCAGGAGAATCGCTTGAACCCAGGAGGCAGAGGTTGCAGTGAACTGAGATCATGCCACGGCACTCCAGCCTGGGTGACAGAGCGAGACTCCATCTCCAAAAAAAAAAAAAAAAAAAAAAAAAACACAAAGAAATAAATAAAAAAAAACCAGTGCCCCTTTTCACACTCACAAGTGGCCCGGATCAGATAATAAATTATATGGCCACTCTGAATTTCATGTCACATGAAACAATAACAGGCAGGTGACTAAATACATGAACAAACAGCCTCTCACTCATTCAGGCACTGAATCGTGCATGTAGGTAGCACCAGCACCAGCTCTCTGATGTGGGTATCCGTGTCTCAGGTGAGAAAACATGCACAGGAGAAAACTAATGTTCAGAGAGATTAACCAGTTTGTCTCAAACACACTTCGTTGTTTTGTTTTGTTTGTTTGTTTGGTTTTTGAGGCATGGTCTCACTCTGTCGCCAGGCTGGAGTGCAGTGGCGTGATCATAGCTCACTGCAGCCTCAACCTGTCAGGCTCAAGCAATCCTCCCACCTCAGCCTCCCAAGTAGCTGGGACTACAGGCATGTACCACCACACCCAGCTAATTTTTTTTTTTAAGACAGAGTCTCGCTGTGTTGTCCAGGCTGGAGTACAGTGGCACAATCTTGGCTCACTGCAACCTCTGCCTCTGGGTTCAAGCGATCCTCCTGCCTCAGCCTCCCAAGTAGCTGGGGTTACAGGTGTGTGCCACCATACACAGCCAATTTTTGTATTTTTGGTAGAAATAGGGTTTTGCTGTGTTGGCCAGGCTGGTCTCAAACTCCCAACCTCAGGTGATCCACCCGCTTCAGCCTCCCAAAGTGCTGTGATTACAGACATGAGCACCACGCCTGGTACATTTTGCTATTTTTTGTAGAGATGAGGCTTTGCCATGTTGCCAGGCTGGTCTCAAACTCCTGAGCTCAAGCAATCCACCTACCTCAGCCTCCCAAAATGTTGGGATTACAGGCATGAGCCACTGCATCTGGCTCAAGCACACTTTGTAGCAGGATGTCTGACAGGCTCAGAATCTGTGTTCCTATTTTCTCTGTGCTACCAAGCATGACGGTGCAGGGGAATAAATGAACTGAGTCCGCTGGGTCCCACCCTGGCCATATTTCTTCTCCAGGTGTCCAGGTAACCCCTTGGCTTTGGAGATGAGTGAGGGGCCCAGGCACCCTTCCTGAAACTCCTGGCTGATGTGGCTGGAGTGAGTCTCTCTTGTGAGCTCGAGGTCTCCTCTGCATGCCCGGTAGGGCTGGCTGCTCTCAGAGCAGATGGAGGCAAGAGGCCCCTTGGATTTGGGGCCGATGACATCATCTGTCCATCAACCCCAAATCCCAAATGTGAAGCAACTGTTCTGAAGGAAGAGGCAGTCATTTGGTTGTGGGTTTCTCAGCCCTGGCCCTGGTTGGCTGGGAATGGGTGTAATTTTTCCAGGCATCAGGACACACCAGGCTTGTCTTGTGGGGTGGAGTGGGGAGAAGGAACCACAGGAGGAACCTGGCAAAACAGGGATGGGAGCGGGTAGGAAGAGGGCAGGGGCAGGGAATCAGAGAAGATTCTTCAAGAAGGGGCTTGCCAGGGTCTGGGTACTGCTACTCCCTCCCCTCAGCCCCAAACCTGCCCTCCATACCAGGACGGTAAGTGGCCAGGGTCTAACCCATCGTCAAGAAAGAAAATTAGGGCTGGCATGGTGACTCATGGCTGAAATCCCAGTGCTCTGGGAAGCCGAGGTGGGAGGATGGCTTGCAGCCAGGAGTTTGAGACCAGCCTAGGCAACATATTAAGACCCCATCTCTACAAAAAAAAAAAAAAAAAAAAAAAGAGAAAAACAAAAGAAAAAAATAAATTAGCTGTGCATAGTGGCACGTGCCTGTGGTTCCAGCTACTCGGGAGGCTGAGGTATGGGGATGACTTGAGCTTAGGAGTTTGAGGTGGCAGTGAGCTATGATTTTGCCTCTGCTCTCCAGCCTGGGTGACACAGTGAGATCCTGTTTCAAAAAAAAAAAGAAAGAAAGTCCCCTTCCACCATTCAAATGGTATTCTGAGGGACCTGGTTGGGTATGGTGCTTGCTGTTTTGGGGTGATTCCCCCGAAACAGGATGAGTGGCTAGAGAGGCACACTGGAGGAAAGGCAGCAAATCTGGGGCTCCGGAGTCCCCGAAGAAGGAGGCATGTGTGAGCCACATGGCTCAAAGCAGCAGGCTGCAGGATCCCAGACGAGTGGCTCAGGCAGGCCCCTGGGATAGGTGGCCATTTGACTGTACACATTCTGCCTGCAGCCTGTGGCCAAATACCACCACCCCTGCTCTGCAGTCAGCCCCCCAGAGCTGGACTGAGGTCAGGGAGTCTTGGCAGAGCCCCAGCCTTGGAGCCAATCAGACCAGAGTTCAAAGCTTGGCTCTGCCACCTTCCAGCACTATGGCCTTGGACAAGTCACTTCACTTCTCAGAGTCTTGGAGCCTCATTAGGAAACCATAGGTGTTAACATCTTTCTCACCAGGTTACAGTTCTGTATGGGAAGACACTGAACCAGCATGTGGCTGAAATAATATCAATACCAATTGTTCATCGAGCTCAGAGCCTAGCACTTCACATTTTCCATATAACATCTCATTTCATTATCCCAACAAGCCTATGAGGTGAGTGTCAGGGTTATCCTTTATAGATACATATATAGCTGAGAATTTGCCTCAGTTTCCCCACCACACACACAGAAAAGGTTCAGAGAGGTAAAGTGACTCGCCCAAGGTCACACAGTTGGGACGTAGGAAAGCTGCAATTCATAGCAGACATGCAGATACATTTGGCTAGCACAGCAAGCCCCAGAGTCACTTACTTATTTATTTATTTATTGAGACAGAGTCTTGCTCTGTTGCCCAGGCTAGAGTGCAATGGTGTGATCTCGGCTCACTGCAACCTCTGCCTCAGGGTCAAGTGATTCTTATGCCTCAGCCTCCCAAGTAGCTGAGATTAGAGGTGTGAGCCACCATATCCAGCTAATTTTTGTATTTTTAGTAGAGGCGGGGTTTCGCCATGTTGCCCAGGCTGGTCTTGAACTCCTAGCCTCAAGTGATCTGTCCGCTTTGGCCTCCCAAAGTGCTTGGATTACAGGCAGGAGTGAGCCACCCTGTCCCGCCTCCAACATTAATGCTAAAATAGAGATCATAAGACTGACAAAACAGACTCTTAGTAACAACAAAATACCAAATTATAGGCCAAGTGTGGTGGCTCACGCCTGTAATCCCAGCACTTTGGGAGGCCAAGGCAGGTGGATCACTTGAGGTCAGGAGTTTGAGACCAGCCTGGCCAACATGGTAAAACCCTGTTTCTACTCAAAATACAAAAAGTAGCTGGGTGCGGTGGCACGGGCCTGTAGTCCCAGCTACTTGGGAAGCTGAGGCAAGAGAATTGCTTGAACAGGAGGCGGAGGTTGCAGTGAGCCAAGATTATGCCACCGCACTCCAGCCTGGGCAACAGAGTGAGACTCTATTAAAAAAAATTATAAACAAGACCTAAGGCCATGCCAGGCAAGGGTTAAGTCAAATACCTTACAGTTCAAGAATAAACTATGTTTTAACTGCCACAAGCTTTGTCTTTTTCTCTGACAACTAAACAAACACCGGCCTCAAAATAATATTAATATTAAAACAATTGCAATTCATCCAACTCACAAATACTGACTTACTGGTCCACCAACCATAACTACAACTTTCATTAGACAAGAGACTAACTTCAGTAACTTTCTCCTGATAAAAAGATCACCGACTGTAGATGAGCCCTGGTGGGTTTATGGAGAGTGTGCACTCGTGTGCCTTGCGTCCCGAAAGGACCTTTTGACTTACAGGGCCTAATTATAATACATTTAATGTTAAGTCTCCATCCCGAAATGAACATGGGTCCTATGTTACATACCTGTTTGTTCAATTCACATGTGTCATGACTACCTTCATAAATATTCTTTTGTAACCTGTTAAATATATATGTTGTTTAGGCAACCTGTTCAGCATCAAGCTTCTACCCCAACCCCTCCTCCTTCGAAGTAACAGTCTCTGGTCTTATCCAAAGACACATTTCCCAGCTTGTGGGATGGCCCCCTTGCAGGCTGTAACTCTTTATAAGAAACAAAGCCTCCTCTCCTTTTCCAAATTTATACATTGTGATTTTTTTTGTTGTTGTTGACTACCATAATGATCCCCTCTATCACTTCCTACCACTGAAAAATTCCATACCATAGGCCAGGCACGGTGGTGGCTCATGCCTGTAATCGCAGCATTTTGGGAGGTCGAGGGGGGCAGATCACGAGTTCAGGAGATTGAGACCATCCTGGCTAACACGGTGAAACCCCGTCTCTACTAAAAATACAAAAAATTAGCCGGGCGTGGTGGCGGGCGCCTGTAGTTCCAGCTACTCGGGAGGCAGAGGCAGGAGAATGGCGTGAACCTGGGGGGCGGAGCTTGCAGTGAGCAGAGATCGTGCCACTGCACTCCAGACTGGGTGACAGAGCAAGACTCCGTCTCAAAAAATAAATAAATAAAATAAAAATTCCATACTATAGGCCTTTATGTATTTATTTATTTTTATTTATTTTGAGATAGTCTCACTCGATCACCCAGGCTGGAGTGCACTGGCACAATCTCAGCTCACTGAAACCTCCATCTCCTGGGTTCAAGTGATTCTCTTGCTTCAGCCTCTCTAGTGGCTGGAATTACAGGCATGCACCACGACACTCAGCTAATTTTTGTATTTTTAGTAGAGATGAGGTTTCGCCATGTTGGCCAGGCTAGTCTCAAACTGCTGGCCTCAAGTGATCCACCCGACTTGTCCTCCCAAACTGCTGGGATTACAGGCATGAGCCACCGTGCTCGGCCATATAGGCCTTTATTTAAAAAAAAAAAAAAAAAAAAATCTATCACCTGAGGTCAGGAGTTCAAGACCAGCCTGGCCAATATGGTGAAACCCCATCTCTACTGAAAAATATATATATGTACAAAAATTAGCTGGGTGTGGTGGTACATGCTTGTAATCCCAGCTACTTGGGAGGCCAAGGAAGGAGAATCGCTTGAATCTGGGAGGTGGAGGTTGCAGTAAGCTGAGATTGTACCACTGCACTCCGGCCTGGGCAGCAGAGACTCTGTCTTAAAAATAGATAAATAAATAAATAAAATAAATACAAAATGAAAAATAAAATCCTTCATTTGTAGAGTTTGCTGATTTCTGTGGTGTAAAATACTCCTACCATGGCTGACCTAAAGCTCCCCAAAACAACTCCCAAATATTTAATAAGCAGCTCTTATTTAGTAATCAGCTCCTGCCCACCAATACACACCAGTTCTAGCATACCACTCACTGGTCCTATCTATCCCCCTCTCAGGCTCCGTAAAGGAATGACCCTGGTCTCAGAGCCTTAAGATTCCATTTTCCTTTGCTGGGGAGAAGGAAGGCTGCCTGCACTGAGCACTCACTGCGTGCCAGGAATGAGGCTGCTGCATCCCAACCTGGGACCTCTTTGAATACTTACAACAACCCGTCAGTGAAGGTATTATGATCTCCACTTAATAGATGAGGAAACTGAGGCTCAAAAAAGTAGCATAGGCCAGGCGCAGTGGCTCACACCTGTAATCTCAGCATTTTGGGAGGCCAAGGAGGGTGGATTGCCTGAGGCAAGGAGTTTGAGACCAGCCTGGCCAACATGGCAAAACCCCTTCCCTATTGAAAATATAACAAATAGCTGGACCCGGTGGCAGGTGCCTGTAATCCCAGCTACTTGGGAAGCTGAGGCAGGAGAACAACTTGAACCTGGGAGGCGGAGGTTGCCGTGAGCCGAGGTTTTGCCACTGCCCTCCAGTCTGGGCAACAGAGTGAGACTCCATCAAAAATAAATAAATAAATAAATAATAAAAATTAAAAAATGACTTTGACTGGGTGTGGTGGCTCACACCTGTAATCCCAGCACTTTTGGAGGAGGGTGAGGTGGGAGAATTGCTTGAGCCCAGGGGAACGAGACCAGCCTGGGCAACATAATGACGCCCCATCTCTATGAAAAACATAAAAATCAGCCAGGCATGGGGGTGGACACCTATAGTTCCTGCTACTCAGGAGGCTGAGGTGGAAGGATTGCTTGAGCCCAGGAGGTAGAGGCTTCAGTGAGCTGTGATGGTGCCACTGCACTCCAGCCTGGGTGACAGAACAAGACCTTGTCTCAAAAAAAAACCACAAAGAACAACAACAGCAAAGTAATGTCTGCTAGCCAAGGTGGCCCAGAAAGTAAACGTCAGAGTCAGGACTCGAGGCCAGGTCTGTCTGATAAGACCCTTTGCACTGAAGCGCTCTGCCTCAGGAGATCTAGGGCTGATGCAAGCAAGGCTTGTCTTGTTTCTGAACCTCGGTTTCCCCATCCACAGGGAAAAGAATTGGACAAATTAATTTCTAAAGATGCTTTTGGGCCTAGTGAGCCACAATTTTAAGATTGCAAGAGTGTAGTTAGGTGGGGACGGGCTTACATCAATGGAATGAATAAAATCCCCAAGGGAAGAATTTCACTGGTTAACCAGGGAGAAGTGTGCAGGAGTGGGGATGCTTCCAACTGTACCTGGCCATAAGCAATGTGATGCTGTGAAACCAACCTGGGTTTGAACCTCTACTTCCTGGCTGTGTGGCCAGGATTCGTTTTTTTTTTTTGAGATGGAGTCTTGCTGTCACCCAGGCTGGAGTACAGTGGCGCGATCTTGGCTCATTGCAACCTCTGCCTCCCAGGTTCAAGTGATTCTCCTGCCTCAGCCTCTTGAGTAGCTGGGTTTACAGATGCCTACCACCACTCCCAGCTAATTTTGTATTTTTAGTAGAGACAGGGTTTCACCATGTTGGCCAGGCTGGTCTCAAACTCCCTACCTCAGGTGATCAGGGCCTGAGAGGGGGATAGATAGGACCAGTGGTATGCTAGGGCTGGTGTACATTGGCTGGCAGGAGCTGATTATTAAATAAGAGCTGCTTATTAAATATTTGGGAGTTGCAAAGCAGTTGTTGGGAGCCATTACTTAATCCTAGTTCACCTCTCTGTTTTTGGTTCTGCTAGTAGTCTGCCCTATTGTTCTAGAAGCCTAAAGGGATAGTAAAGGGTCCCCAGTATGAAAACCTTTGTACCTGGTGTATGTGACAAAAGATCTTCCACCTTTACAAACTATCGTGCCATCTTTCCTTTTCCATCTCCCTAAGTGGGTTTGGCAAGAGCCAGTGCTTTTTGCTCCCTGGTCTAGAAGTCCCAGAAGCTGAAAGGGGAGAGGGAGGCCTGCGGTTTCTCTTTTCAGCAAAGGCAGAAGTCAAGCCTCTCACTCTCCCCCTCACCGTCTGGGCCCTTCTCCCTCTGGCCTGTACCGGCTGGTTGGTCATCTCAGGTTTCTGGAAGCCTGTGTTCCCAGAGGAGGCATTAAGGATGGAGGAATGCAGGCCCTGTGAGTGATGCGTTAAGGGGGCTGTGCAGAGAAGCAGTCTGGGGGAGAACCCCCCCAACTCCGCCAGCTGCGTCCCAGCCCTCACCGGAGAGGAAGAGAAAGGAAGCGGAAAGGAAACTGATCCAGCAGGCTCTCAGAGGACTTCCTGCACTCCTAGGTTCAGCATTCGTGTGTGGGAGGGGTGGGAGGCAGGAGGGCTTAGACCATCTGGAGGAGTATGAAGGCAGCGGTTCCTCTGGGGGCTTGAAGCAACCATGGACCAGGGTCCCAGAGCAAAGGCGCTTGCTGGTTAAGATGGCAGGGGATGAACATTTACTGAGCAGCTACTGCCTTCTAGGCATCGTAAAAGCCTCTTTACTTTCCTAACCCAACTCTGAGGGGGCCTTCCTGCTCCCAGCCGAAGACCAGTCTCTGCAGTAAGTTATAACTAAGAAAAAAGTGAAGCAGCCAACCAGCGTGCAGAGGCATAAGTTTACAAAATGTCTCCAGCCCCAATCCAGCTCCCAAACTGCTGTAAAGCAAAGCCGCTTTTTCCTGAAGTTCAGGTGGGACCCAGAAGAGGGGAGCGAATCGGTACCTCCCGCAGAAAAGCCTCCCAAAGCCTGCTTGGGCACCACACCCTCTCTCCAAAGGCTGCGCCTCCTGGCACCTGCTCACATCCCTCCTCAATCGTGTCCCCGCTTCCGCCTCTCCATTTCAATTTCTGAATCTCCACTCATCACCAGGGGCGTCATAAACTCTGGTTTCCTTGGGACAGCCCAGGTTTATGGCTGTTTATTACTAACGGTGCCCCCTTTCATGCTCAAAGTGTCCTGGGAGAACAATCAATGATACAGCCTCCCTCCTCACTCACCACTGACCTGCAGCTTCTGCAAAAGTCCCGCGGCTGAGAGATTCTGCAAGGAGAGGGCACCTCATAGGAGGTGAGGAGGGAAGCAAGGCTCTCTACCATCTCCTTTTACTGTTTTGTCTCCAGCTCCAGTCCCCAGAGTTTTTTCTTTTTCTTTTCTTTTCTTTCTTTCTTTCTTTCTTTTTTTTTTGAGAGGAGTTTCACTCTTGTCGCCCAGGCTGGAGTGCAATGGCGCGATCTCGGCTCACCGCAACCTCCGCCTCCCAGGTTCAAGTGATTCTCCTGGTTCAGCCTCCTGAGTAGCTGAGATTACAGACATGCACCACCATGCCCAGCTAATTTTTGTATTTTTAGTAGAGATGGGGTTTTGCCGTGTTGCCCACGCTGGTCTTGGACTCCTGACCTCAGGTGATCCACCCACCTCGGCCTCCCAAAGTGCTGGGATTATAGGTGCAAGCCACTGTGCCCAGCTGCCCACCCCCCCCCACACCAGAGTTTTTCATTTATTCCATTCAACGCTAACCTCACCAATCAATTCCTTGTTTTGTAGATGAGGAAATAAAGGCCCATAGCTTAGCACTTGGTCCAAGTCAAACATCCAGTCCATTTCCAAAGCGGAGATTCAAACTCAGCTCTGCCTGAATCTGAAGCCCTCACATTCTCCATGATGCCAGGTCAGGGAGGCTGGCAGAACAGGATCAGCCTGGGACACCTTCCATTTCCAAGGAAGCAATCAACAGGGTCCCTCATGCCCAGAGGGGTCCGTGTCTTACTCAAGGTCACAGCTCATCAGCAGCAGAGCTGGTGCTAGAGCCTGACCCTCAAAACATCCCTGAGTTTTTCCTGAGCTAACAGGAGGCTCAGTGCCACTCTAGGGGGAGGACTCAAAGCCAGGGAAGCTCAGGTCACCAGTGTCTCCACCTCCCACTGTTTCGATCCCACTCATACATCTGAGCATTGGCCTCAGTTTCCCCACTCAACAGGCTCTCTAGAGTCCCTTGACTGAGCCTCTCTTCCTGACCCACCTTGCCAGCCCCTCTTCCAAGAGAATGGAGCCTGAGCCTGGACCCCCATTAAGAGCTCTGCCCCATGTAGATGTCGTGGGCCTGGGATAGGAGGCGTGTCCAGACCCTGAAAACTCTCACTGCAGTGCCTGTTCAACTGGGTCACCAGTGTGGAGTGCCACATCAGAGAAGTCCTAACCATGTCTCCCAAACTTAGTGGCATTGGAGACCCTCTCTGCCCTCATGCCCCACTTTCCCCCAACACATCTTATGCTCCAGCCATGGTTTTTCCTGTCACCAGGATTGAGCACGTAGTGCTCCCTTTGCCTGGGGTGCCCTTTCTTCCCACTTGCCGAAAGAACTCTTATTCATCCACCAGCACCCCCATTAATGCCCCTTCCCAGGGCATTAATCATCAGCTGGTAGACACTGGTGGGTGCTGTGGATTGTTTACAGCCAGTGTCCTTTCTGATTGGTCAGTGACTGTGACAAACAGGTTATTAAAGATTTAGACTCTCACCCCCAGTCTCTGTCCCTGTGGAGTCTTCCCTGACCCCAGGCAGGATCCTCCTTCCCTTTCGGGGCCCCTGTGTGTCCCTCTGCTGCAGCCCTATCCCACGTGTGGCTCTGACTGCTTAGGCTCTGTCTCCCTCCCTAGACTTTGAGCTCCAGAAGGGCAGGGACCATAACTGGGCCATCATGGTAGCTCCCCAGGGCCAAGCCAGTGCGTAGGCCAGAGCACTAGCACTTTAGGCACAGGTTTTACTCCTTGGAAGGGGGCTTCTAGAAGCTCGAGGAATGCTGGGAAACCTCCTAACAGCTCCCATTCCCTCATGAGAGGTGCTTCCTGTGGACTGGCCCCTTCCATAGGATGATGGTTGATCCCACTTTACAGATGGAGAAACCAAGATGCAGAGAGGTGAGGGACATTGGCCAAGGTCACACAGCAAGCAAGGGATGGAACCAGGATTTGAACCCAGGTCTGAATCTGAAGTTCCTCCTCTTCCCATGCAGTCTCTTTGAATCCCAAGCAGCTATTTTTGGGCAAGGAAGATCAGTCTTAGCTCAGGGGGCTTTCCCAGGGCCTCCAGTACCCCTGCTCAGGATAGGGATAGAGGAACGATGGCCACTGATTTCCTCCATCGACTCACAGGGGCCCAGGCCAGGAAGGCTGCACAGGATGGACTGACCCTTTTCTCTGATCCCCACTCCTCAGGCCTCTAAGCCAATCTTGGCCTTTGGCTGTCCTTGGTGTAAATTCCAGATAGGGATACCAGGAAGCAGTTCTACAAAAGATGTGGGACTTTCCAAGACAAACCCAAAAGAGAAGACAGGAATGTCCCTCCCATAGGGTCACATTAGGACTGCCCACTGAGAACATCCTCTCTGGCCCCGTTACCACCCACATGCCTGGCTCTCGGTTGCTCTCAGGGGGACTTCACAGTGGCTTGGTGGAGCCAGCCTCAAGACTTGAGCCATGAGATCTGGGTTCCAATCCTAGCCCCAGGGCTTGACTTGCTTGTGGCCTTGGTCAGCCACTTTACCTTGTTGATAATTGTAGGCTTTGCCTGTAAGTGAAGGGATTGCTGGGGAAATTAAATGGAATAATAAGTACCAAGTGCCAAGTGCATGACACAGGGTTAATGTTCCCTCCATACATGGGGATTGAGTGACACTCTAGAACATCTCTGGTCCTCCTCCCCTTCCCTGCCAATCTTGGTAACCTACAAATTCCCCAGGGAAGAGTACCAAGTCCTCTTGCTTTAACATGATCTGATCTGACCTTCAGTCTCTGTGGGCGGGGAAAACACAGTTTCCCCTTTTCTCTGTAGTCTGGAGCCTTCTCTCTACAAGCCCACGTGGGAGGCCCTGGGCTTCTCTTAGATGAGATTATTGCCCAGGAGAAAGTCCCTGTACCCTTAAAACCATAGAAACTTGAGTCCTGCCACCTTCACCTCTATGTGCTTTGGACTCGCACTTTTCAGAACTTGGTCGAGCTGCAAACCCAATCTGTGAAAATTCCAATTTATTCAACACAAAGGCACGCCAAAGGATTCACTGCTGGCTTGTTTTTAATAGTCAGCTCCCTTGTTTGTATTGTAAATGGTCTCCTTTTATAGAACTTCAAATTCTGGACAACTTCTTAGATGCCTCTGTAGAGCCGACTAAGGTATAGTCTACCCGAAGTCCAGCCACATTCCAGCAGCCACCTGAGCAGATGTTTCAAATGGAAGCTTCTACCCTCAGCTCCACAGATCACAAAGCCAGCTCACACCCAGAACCATACCTGTGACTAAAGGGTTTTCTTTTAGGGTAATGAAAATGTCTTGGGGCTGGGTGCAGTGGCTCATGCCTGTAATCCCAGCACTTTAAGAGGCCAAGGCAGACACATCAGTTGAGCCCAGGAGTTTGAGAGCAGCCTGGGCAACATAGTGAGGCTCCGTCTCTACAGATAATTTAAACATTAGCAGGGTGTGGTGGCACACACCTGTGGTTTCAGCTATTCAGGAAGCTGAAGTGGGAGGATTACCTGTGCCTGGGAGGTTGAGGCTGCAGCGAGCCGCAATTGCACCACTGTACTCCAGCCTGTGTGACAGAGTGAGAACCTGTCTCAAAACAAAATGAAACAAAAACCAAGAAAAAAAGAAAATGTCTTAGAATTAGACAATGTTGTGCTGGTTCCACACATTGTGAATGTGCTGAAAACCACTGATTGTACACTTTAAAATGATTGAATCGGCCCAGCGCGGTGGCTCACGCCTGTAATCCCAGCACTTTGGGAGGCCAAGGTGGGAAGACCACGAGGTCAAGAGATTGAGATCATCCTGGTCAACATGGTGAAACCCCATCTCTACCAAAAACACAAAAAATTAGCTGGGCATGGTGGCGCACTCGAGTCCCAGTTACTCTGGAGGCTGAGGCAGGAGGATCGCTTGAACCCAGGATGCAGAGGTTGCAATGAGCCAAGATTGTGCCATTGCACTCCAGCCTGGCAACAGAGTGAGACCCGTCGCAAGCAACAACAACATCAACAACAAAAAACAAAAGAACAAAACAAAACAAAATGATTGAACTGGTAAATTTTCTGTTATGTGTGTTTTACTATAAAAAAAAAGATGTAAGGACGCATCCATTCTCAGGAGCCGACCTTCACTTACATGCCCTGGGTGAGCACCTCTTTTTATCTTGGGTCCTGGATACCTCACTCGCCTTACCTAATCCTGGTCCTGGGGCCCAAGGCCTGCCCCATGGAGAACGAGAATTCTGTGTTTGCCTTGTAGCTTCTCTTGCACCCACCACTCCCCAGGAGAATCCTTTCTTTGGCCATTCAGGTTATGGGCTGATGCAGGAACATTTGAGGGGGGAAAAGGAAGAGAGAGAACTGGAAACAAGAATTGCTTGGGAGCAGCCAAGAAATATTTGTTGGAAAAAAGAAAAACTATAGAGATAGGAAATGGAGAGTGGGAGAAATGTGAAGAATCACCTGGCTCAATCTTTTTATTAAAAAAAAATAGCTTTATTGAGATATAATTAGCGCACAATCCACTTCATCCATTTAAAGAGTACAATTCAGGGTTTGTTTGTTGTATAGTCACAGATACGTGCAACCATCGCCACAGTCAATTTTAAGATGTTTTCATCACCAAAAGAGAAATCATCCCTTCCCCACCGAGCGTCAAGCAACCACTAATCAACTGTCTATCTCTCTGGATTTACCCATTCTGGAAATTTCAGAAAATGGAATCAGATAATACATCTTTTGTGACTGGCTTCTTCCACTTAGAGTAATGCTTTCAAGGTTCAACTATTAACTAAACAAAAACCTGTCAAACTATTTCCCAGTATGGTTGTACAATTTTGCATCCCTGACAGCCATATATATTCTAGCTGCTCTACATCCTCACCAGCACTTTGTATTATTAGTATTAAAAATGTTAGCCATTCTATAAGTGTGTAGCACTTGGTCATTGTGGCTTTATTTTGCATTTACCTAATGAATAATGATGTTGAATTTTACGCAGTTTTTTGACGTCCATATGTCTTTGAAGAAGTGCCTCTTCAAAGCACTTACTATTTTATTGTTGGTTAGTTTGTCTTCTAATTATTGAGTTATGAGTTATTTTAAAATTTTGGATTTTAAAATTTAAAAAATTTGGATCAGACATTTTCTCCCAGTCTGGCTTGTCTTTTTATTTTCTTAACAGTGACTTTCATAAAGGAAAGGTTTTTAGTTTTGAAGGCTAATTTTTCAATTTTTGACTTTTATGGTTTATGTTATTTGCATCCTGTTTAAATAATCTTTATCAAGGTCACAAAGATATTTTCCTTTATTATCTCTTCGAAGGTTTATATTCTATATTTAAGTCTATGATCCATTTGAAGTTTTGTATGGTGTGAGAGGTAAGGGTTGGGGTTCTATTTTTGGATATGGATGTCTAATTGTTTCTTCACCATGTGTTGAGAAGACTTCTTTCTCCATTGAAATTACCTTGGTTCCTTTGTCAAAAATCAACTGACCAAATGTATATTGGTCTATTTCTGGACTCATTTCTGTTCCGCTGATCCATAGGTCTAAGCTTACGCTATCACCATGCTGTCTTGCGTATTGTAGCTTTATAGTAAGTCTTGAAATAAAGTAATGTGAGTTCTCCAACTTCTTCCTTCTTTTTCAGAATTGTTTTGGCTATTCTAGGTCCTTTGCACTTCCATATATAATTTAGAGTCAGCTTGTCAATATCTACCAAAAAAAAAAAAAAGCCTGCCAGGATTTTGATTGAAATTGCAATATCAGTTAGGAAAGTATTAACATAATTCTTCAGAATTATTAATATTTTGTTAAAGTAGTGAGTCTTCTTATCATGAACATAGTATATCTCTCCTTTTATTTAGATCATTTTTTATTTCTCTTGGTAATGATTTTCCGTTTTCAGTGTACAAATCCTATTTCATGATATTTGTCCCTTAACTTTTCATGTTTTTAAGGCTATTGTAAGTGGTATTGGTTTTTAATTTCTTCTTTTTTTTTTTTTTTTTTTTTTTTTGAGATGGAGTCTTGCTCTGGCCCCCAGGCTGGAGTGTAGTGGCGCAATCTCGGCTCACTGCAAACTCCACCTCCCAGGTTCATGCCATTCTCCTGCCTCAGCCTCCTGCCCAGCGAGTAGCTGGGACTACAGGCACCTGCCACCATGCCTGGCTAATTTTTTTAAATATTTTTAATAGAGACGGGGTTTCAACATGTTAGACTGGACGGTCTCGATCTCCTGACCTCGTAATCCACCCACCTTAGCCTCCCAAAGTGCTGGGATTACAGGCGTGAGCCACCGGCCCAGCCGGTTTTTAATTTCAGTGTTAAATTTTAAAATTACTGTTATGTAGAAATACAATAGACTTTTGCATATTGGCCCTGTATCCTACAACCTTGCTAAATTCACATATTTCTATTAGCTTTGTAGTATATTTTTCTATGTAGATACCATGTTCTCTACAAACACAGTTTCACTTAATCCTTTCCAATCTGTTTGCCATTTATTTACGTATGTATTTATTTGCTTGTTTGTTGTATTGTACTATCTAGGACATCTAGTACAATGCTGAATAAAAGTGGCAACAGTAGAGATCCTTGCATTGTTCCCAATCTTAGTGGGAAACGATCTTTCATTATTAAGTATAGTGTTAGCTGTAGGTCTTATTGTAGATGTTATTTATCCGATTGTGAAAGTTTCCTTCTATTTCTAGTTTGCTGACAATTTCTTTTGTAAAAATCATGAGTAAGTTTTTATCAAATGATTTTTCTGCCTCTATTAAGATAATCATATAGTTTTTCTCGTGCCACTGCCCTCCAGCCTGGGCGACAGAGCGAGACTCTGTCTCAAAAAAAAAAAATTTAAAAAAAGATGACCATATGGTTTTTCTTTTTATATCTATTGATATGCTGAGTTACATTGATTTATTTTTGAATGTTGGACCAACCTTGCATTCCTGAGATAAACCCTACTTGGTCTTCATATATTAGCCTTTCTGTATGTTACTAGATTTGATTTGCTAATGTTTTGTTAAAGATTTTTGTATCTGTATTCATTAGGGATATAAGCCTATAGCTTTCTTTTCTTGTATCTTTGTCATGCTTTAATATCTGGGTAATTCTGAGTTCATAGAATTAGTTAGGAGTTTTGCTCTCTCCTTCTATGTTCTGGAAGAGTTTCTGTAGAATTAATATTTCTTTTAAAATAAATTTAACTGATAAAATTCACCAGTGAATGGGCTGGGAAATTTTTTCATGAGAAAGTTCTTACTACGAGTTTCTATTCCTTAATTAATGTATAGGACTATCTGGGTTTTCTGTTTCTTCTTTTTTTATATATATCAAAAATAGGCTTTATTTGGCAATGGCATATTTCAAGCATGAACACCATATTTTGGAAAACAATAGATTTGAGGGATATTTGTTACCTAATTTTTTCACAGCAGAAGGCTAGAACAAAATTTGACTTGCTTTCCACAGTGTTTAGAAATTTTTAACTGAGAATATCACTGAACAGCATGAAAGACATTTTCTTGGTGAGGCACTACATTGCCAATCTTTTTTCACTCCTTTTTTTCCTTTCCATGCTTTTTTCTCAGCTTTTCTTACAATTTTTGCTGGTTTTTAGTACTTCAGCCTATTTCATAGACCTCCAAGTGACACCCTTAGGTGTTGCTTTATTTAAGCAGTGTACTCAAAGCCAAACATATTATGGCTGGGCACAGTGGCTCACACCTGTCATCCTGGCACTTTGGGAGGCCGAGGAGGAAAGATCACTTGAGGTCAGGAGTTTAAGACCAGCCTGACCAACATGGTAAAACCCCATCTCTACTAAAAATACAAAAATTAGCCGGGTGTGGTGTCACGTGCCTGTAATCCCAGCTACTCGGGATGCTGAGCCAGGAGAATCACTTGAACCCAGGAAGTGGAGGTTGCAGTGAGCGAAGATTGCTTCACTGCACTCCAGCCTGGGCCACAAAATGAAATCCTGTCTTACAAAAAAAAAAAAAAAAAAAAAAGACCGGGTGTGGTGGCTCACTCCTATACTCCCAGCACTTTGGGACACTGAGGTGAGTGGATCACTTAAGGTCAGGAGGTCGAGACCAGGCTGCCCAATATGGCAAAATTCTGTCTCTTCTAAAAATACAAAAATTAGCTGGATGTGGTGGCACACGCCTGTAATCCCAGGTTACTTGGGAGGCTGAGGCATGAGAATAGCTTGAACCAGTGAGGCAAAGGTTGCAGTGAGCTGAGATTGTGCCACTGCATATCCAGCCTGGGCAACAGAGCTAGATTCTGTCTCAAAAAAAAAAAAAAAAAGCCAACACATTTTATTATTTCAATGCTGATGACAGTTTTACTGGTTTTGCTACATATATGCTAACATCAAATAGCTAACATACATATTCACATAATAAAATTTTAGGCTGGGCGTGGTGGCTCGTGCCTGTAATCCCAGCACTTTGGGAGGCTGAGGCAGGAGGATCACAAGGTCAGGAGATCGAGACCATCCTGGCTAACACGGTGAAGCCCTGTCTGTACTAAAAATACAAAAAATTAGCCAGGCGTCGTGGTGGGTGCCTGTAGTCCCAGCTGCTGGGGAGGCTGAGGCAGGAGAATGGTGTGAACCCAGGAGGCAGAGCTTGCAGTGAGCCAAGATCGTGCCCCTCTACTCCAGCCTGGGCAACAGAGCGAGACTCCGTCTCAAAAAAAAAAAAAATTTAACTGCTAGTTTCTCAAACTGAAAGAGAGAGAAAGTAATGTTTTCCCTCTTTTTTTAAACTTGTATTTTAGGTTTGAGGGTACATGTGAAGGTTTGTTACACAGGTAAACATGTGTCACAGGGGTTTGTTGTACAGGTTCTTTCATCACCCAGATATGAAGCCCAGTACCCAATAGTTATCTTTTCCGCTTCTCTCTGTTTCTTCTTGAGAACTTTGCTGGTTTGTGTCTTTCAAGGAATGTGCCCACTTCATTTAAGCTGTCAAATTTATGATCATAACGTTGGGCACAATACTTCCTTATTATCTTTTTAATGTTCATAGGATGTGTAGGGATGCCCTCTCTTTCTTCTTTCTTTCTTTTTTTTTTTTTTTTTTTTGAGACAAGGTCTTGCTCTGTCACCCAGGCTGGAGTGTAATGGTGCTATCATAGCTCACTGCCGCCTTGACCTCCTAGACTCAAGGGATTCTCCCACCTCAGCCTCCCAAGTAGCTAAGACCACAAACATGAGCCACCACACCCCGCAAATTTTTTTATTTTTTGTAGAGACAGGGTCTTGCTGTGTTGCCCAGGCTGGTTTTGAATTCCTGGCTTTAAGCAATCCTCCTGCCTCAGCCTCCCAAAGTGTTGGGATTACAGGCAGAGCCACTGCACCCAGCATTTCATTTTTCTTGTTGGTAATTTATGTCTTTTTTTTTTTCTTTGGGACAGAGTCTTGCTCTGTCACCCAGGCTGGAGTGCAGTGGCACTGTCTCGGCTCACTGCAAACTCCACCTCCTGGGTTCAAGCAATTCTCCTGCCTCAGCCTCCCGAGTAGCTGGGACTTCAGGCACACACCACCACATCTGGCTAATTTTTTGTATTTTTAGTAGAGACGGGGTTGCACTGTGTTAGACACGATGGTCTCAATCTCCTCCCCTCGTGATCCTCCCACCTCGGCCTCCCAAAGTGCTGAGATTACAGGCATGAGCCACTGCACCTGGCCTGTGTCTTGCTCTTTTCTACTGATTGAAGATGAGGTTTATCAATGTTGTTGATGTTTCCAAAGAGCCAGCTTGTGGTTTCATTTATTTTCTCTCTTGTTTTTCCGTTTTCTAGTCATTGATTTCTACTCTTATTATTTTTCTTTCTACCTGCTTTGGGTTTAATTTGCTCTTCTTTGTCTAGTTCCTAAAGGTGGAAGCTTAGCAAATGTATTTATTTTGGGACTTTCTTCCTTTCGAATAAAGCCATTTAATGTTATAACTTTCCCTTTATTGTACTGCTTTATCTGTAACACATAGGCTTTGATATGTCACATTTTCATTGTTATTCAGCTCAAAATATTTTCTAGTTTTCTTTGTGATTTCTATATATATATATATATATATACTTTTTTTTTGAGACTGAGTCTTGCTCTGTCAATCAGGCTAGAATGCATTGGCATGATCTCGGCTCACTGCAACCTCTGCCTCCTGGATTCAAGCAATTATTGTGCCTCAGCCTCCCCAGTAGCTGCGATTACAGGCATGTGCCATCACACCTGGCTAATTTTTGTTTTTTTTTGTAGAGACAGGGTTTCACCAGGTGGGCCAGGCTGATCTCAAACTCCTGACATCAAGTGATATGCCTGCCTAGGCCTCCCAAAGTGCTGGGATTACAGGCATGAGCCACCGCACCTGATTTCTTTCTATATATTCTTTATTGATGTATCACCAGGCATACTGAAAGTTTTTTAAAATCCACAGGTGAAAAAGATGTACAACAACTTCTAGATGGGTCTTATTGCTGGGAGTGAAGGGTAGGTGGAAATGGGATAAGAAAAGTGGTAGATATTAACGATGCTCACCACCATGTCAGTTCTCTTCTGAGCACATGAGAGGATTATACTTCACTTCCTCTTCAAAGTTGGACATGGACACATGACTTGCTTTAGCCAGTGAAACGTGAGGAGAACGGACACATGCCGCTTCCAAATGGAAACATCTAAGAGCTAGCACCTGAGTCTTCTCGCTCCCTTCCTTACCTGGTGAACCTTGAAGCCTTTGCTGAGATCACAGCATCGTAAATAGTGGAGCATCCCTCAGACTGGGTT
The DNA here is from genome assembly GCF_028878055.3 of Symphalangus syndactylus. Classification (NCBI taxonomy): domain Eukaryota; kingdom Metazoa; phylum Chordata; class Mammalia; order Primates; family Hylobatidae; genus Symphalangus; species Symphalangus syndactylus. Next base: position 20,630,059 of record NC_072425.2, read on the forward strand.
CCTAAGAGACTACAATGAATATAGCCCAATCTAATCAACCCTCACTGGATCGAGAATGCGATAGAAACAGACCTTTGTCGTTTAAAGCAACTGAAATTTGCAGTTTGTTTGTTACTACAGCATAACCTAGGCTTTCCTGACTAACATGGGGACCTTTGATTATATTTGTAAGTTTTTTTTTTTTTTTTTTCAAGACAGAGTCTCGCTCTGTTGCCCAGGCTGGAGAGCAGTGGTGTGATCTCGGCTCACTGCAACCTCTGCCTCCCGGTTCAAGCAATTCTCCTGCCTCAGCCTGTTGAGTAGCTAGGATTACAGGTGCACGCCACCACACTCAGCTAATTTTTGCCTTTTTAGTAGAGACGAGGTTTCACCATGTTAGTCAGGCTGGTCTTGAACTCCTGACCTCTTGATCTGCCCGCTTTGGCCTCCCAAAGTGCTGGGATTACAGGCACGAGCCACCGCGCCCAGCCAGTTTTTGTTTTTTCACAAGCCTAATGTTTCGTTTTTTTTGTTTTGTTTTGTTTTGTTTTTATTATACTTTAGGGTTTTAGGGTACATGTGCACAATGTGCAGGTTTGTTACATATGTATCCATGTGCCATGTTGATTTCCTGCACCCATTAACTCGTTTCGTTTTTTAACATGGGTAGCAGGTACATGAGTATTTGTCATATAATTTTCTACACCTCCGGTATGTCTTAAGTAACTTTTTAAAAAAATTTATTTGTGCATTTTTTGAAGACAAAATCTCTCTCTGTCACCCAGGAGGGAGTGCCATGACCTGATCACCACTCACTGCAACCTCTGCCTCCCAGGATCAAGCAATTCTTGTGCCTTAGCCTCCCAAGTAGCTGGGATTACAGGTGCACACCACTATGCCTGGCTAATTTTTGTATTTTTAGTAAAAATGGGGTTTTGCCATGTTGGCCAGGCTGGTCTCAAACTCTTGGCCTTAAGTGATCCTCCCACCTCAGCCTACCAAAGTGCTGGGATTACAGATGTGAGCCACTGCGCCTGGTCTGTTTTTAGTAACTTTTAAAGGAAAAACAACATTAGAGGAGAAGGAATAGAAGAGGAGAAGGAGGAGGAGGCACCTGGGGTGATGGGTCCTTTTTTCTATTCCTGATGTCATTTCTCCATTTATCCTCTGGGTTTGGGAAGTCAGTGGGGAAAGTTTTGATTGTTTCTCCAGCCAGATAATCATCTATGAGCAGTGGCCCCTCACCCTCACTCTGCTTGTCACCATCTGGTACATTACATATTTAGTGTATGGTTACTGTCTCTCTCCCCTTGAGAACAGGGAATTTATTTTATAACCCCAATGCCTAGAACAATGCCTGGCACACAGAAGTCACTCAATACCTGCTTTTTTTTTTCTTTTTTTTTGAGACGGAGTCTCGCTCTGTCCAGGCTGAATGTAGTGGCCCAATCTAGGCTCACTGCAACCTCCTCCTCCCAGGTTCAAGCAATTCTCTGCCTCAGCCTTCTGAGTAGCTGGGATTACAGGTGCCCGCTACCACGCATGGCTAATTTTTATATTTTTAGTAGAGATGGGGTTTCACCATCTTGGCCAGGCTTGTCTTGAATGCCTGACCTCGTGATCTACCCGCCTCGACCTCCCAAAGTGCTGGGATTACAGGTAGGAGCCACCACGCCCGGCCAATACTTGCTTATTAAATGAGCACATGCAAAAGATCACCTCCCTCACCCATGTCTGCCCAGGGAGTTCAATGACCACGTTCTGTCCCTGTTCCACGTTCCTTCTCACTTGCCTTTCCCCCAGAGTGAACACCCAGTGGAACTGATGAAAGTGTAAGCAGCTCTTTACTCAAAGGTCCAGATATTTGGCTGGGCATGGTGGCTCATGCCTGTAATCCCAGCACTTTGGGAGGCTGAGGTGGGTGGATCACCTGAGGTCAGAAGTTAGACCAGCCTGGCCAACGTGGTGAAACCTTGTCTCTACTAAAAATACAAAAATTATCTGGGTGTGGTGGTAGGCCCCTTTAATATCAGCTACTTGAGAGGCTGAGGCAGGAGAATCGCTTGAACCCGGCGGGGGCCAGAGGTTACAGTGAGCCAAGATCATGCCATTGCACTCCAGCCTGGGTGACAGAGCAAGATTCCATCTACAAAAAAAAAAAAAAAAAAAAGTCCAGATATTTGTTCCAACACCATGTTTCTGTGTTTTGTGTGTGCGTATGCATGTGTGAGTCTGTCTGTCTGTCTGTCTGTCTGGGGCTGGGATGAGGGGACTAGGGGCTGTGCCCCTCATGCAGCCATTTCCTTCTACTCTATTCCCTGCCCAGGTAGGAGTCTGGTTAACTGCACCCCGAGAAGCATGGACAGACCCCAACTCCCCATCAGGGCCACCCTTCAGCCTCTGGGAGGGGCCTGGAACTTGGCTTTCTCCAGGAGATTTGGGGAATACATTACCAGTGTCCTTCAGTGGCCTCTCATCCACTTCTTGGCTGCAGAAATTCCCTGGCCACCTGGGCAGGGAGACGCTCTGGCTCCACCAGCCCACGCAGAAGCCTGAACTCATGTAATTAGACATAATGACACATGGCGGGAGCTTCCAGAATCTCACACTCTAATGACGCACCCACCTCCCAACCCACCTCCGGGGCCAGCAGAGCTCCTAATTAGGTCTGGCGCCAGCAGGTGGGAGATCTAAGGGTTGAGGGAGCAAGGAGAGAATCCTGGCCTTGGGGTTTGTCAACCTGTGCGCCAAGTCCAGTTTGATTACTTTTTGACTATGAGGCATTGGGCAAGTCAATTCACTTCTTCAAGCCTCCATTTTCTCATCTGTAAAATGGGGTTTTGTATTCACATCACAAAGTGCTGTTGTGAGGAGTGTGAGTTCCCTCCTGCTGGGAGGTTGCCAGTGGGTGGGTCTGGGGGAGACTGGCCTGCCATGCCCAAGGCCAGGGCCTATGTCCTGGGGTGGGACCTCCTTCAGGTGTAGGGGAAGCTGCCACACCTTCAAAGGCCGATTGGACAAAAGGCAGTTCTCCGAAAGCTCACTGAAGGACCCTGCCTCATATTACCGAATTGACTGGTTTTTCAAAAACTTGTTTAAGAAATACTCTTTTTGGCTGACATGGTGGCTCACACCTGTAACCCTAGAACTTTGGGAGGCCGAGGAGGGTGGATCACCTGAGGTCAGGAGTTCGAGATCAGCTTGGCCAACATGGCGAACAAAACCTCATCTCTACGGGCATGGTGGCACACACCTCTAATCGCAGCTACACAGAAGGCTGAGGCAGGAGAATCACTTGAACCCGGGAGGTGGAGGTTGTAGTGAGCCAAGACTGTGCCATTGTACTCCAGCCTGGGTGACAAGAGTGAAACTCTGTCTCAAAAAAAAAAAAGAACATTTTAAAAATTATGTTTAATGTACATTCTTCCAATGGATATATTCCATTTTAAGGATTATTTAATTTGTCCAAAGTTAAGGGTCATAATACATTTGCTCTTCTAGTGCTCCTCCTCCTCCTCCTCCTCCTCCTTCTTTTAGATGGAGTCTCGCTCTGTCACCAGACTGGAGTGCAGTGGCATGATCTCAGCTCACTGCAACCTCTGCCCCCCGGGTTCAAGTGATTCTCCTGCCTTAGCCTCCCGAGTAGCTGGAACTACGGGCACATGCCACCATGTCCAGCTAATTTTTGTATTTTTAGTAGAGACAGGGTTTCATCATGTTAGCCAGGATAGTCTCGATCTCTTGACCTCGTGATCCGCCCGCCGCAGCCTCCCAAAGTGCTGGGATTACAGGCATGAGCCACTGTGCCCAGTCTATTCTTAAATAATATCCTATGAATATGTTTTTCATAGTATCACATGGGAACTTTAGCTTTTAGACTGATTGTTTTAAAAAACCTCTGGGAAAAAGCAATTTTCTGTCTTATCAGAACTTTAGCATCTGAAGGATCCTTTGAAGATTTTGTTAAATGGTCAACTCAACCAGTTATCCAAATTTACTGCTTATCTCAAAATGTATTTCTCTTTTTTTTTTTTTTTTTTTTGAGACGGAGTCTTGTTCTGCCACCCAGGCTGGGGTGCAGTGGCATGATCTCGGCTCACTGCAACCTCTGCCTCCTGGGCTCAAGTGATTCTCCTGCCTCAGCCTCCCGAGTAGCTGGGACTGTAGGAGTGTGCCCCCACGCCTGGCTAATTTTTGTATTTTTAGTAGATGTGGGGTTTCACCGTGTTGGCCAGGCTGGTCTTGAACTCCTGACCGCAAGTGATCCACCTACCTCGGCCCTGCAAAGTGCTGGCATTACAGGCATGAGCCACCGTACCTGGCCTACAACATGTATTTCTTTTAATTATATTTTTATATTTTGATTTCACTTTTGAAAAATTTTACATGCATTTCGTTCTGCAAGACCTAACAATGAAAAACAGCTGTCTCCTGTCTAATCCATCTTTGCTCCCAGTTCCCAACCATCAGAGGTAACTGCTTTTTAACAAGAAACAAGTTTCTTTTTTATTTGGCTTCATGCTTCCACTGTTATCACGTCTATACTGTTATTTCGTGACTTTCAGTTTTATGTATAATCTACTCTCTTCTTACTTTGGAAGATTAGAATTTGCTTCCCATACCACCCTGCCCCTACTTCCCCTGGTACCATCTTCCTTATATGATCAACTCATAATTTTTGGTTAGATAAATATTGGAGGTTTATTTTGTGGCCATGTGAACAGTGTTGATAGCCCAGCCATGTAGAGTACTGTGATTGCATTTATTCTCTTGTGCAGTTTTCTGTTTTTCCTAGAATTGTTCATTTTCTGTCTATTTATTTATTTATTTAGAGATAGGCTCAAGCTATATTGCCCAGGCTGAACTGGAACTCCCGGGCTCCAGTGCTAAGCTAATATCCTGTTCTTCCCTCCATTTACATCCCTAGTTTTAACCTGGTTCCATCGATGTTCCTTACCTGAAATAATAATTCTGATCATATTTGCCAAAGGTGGTTTTCCTTCTTTCTGTATGATTTGGCATTCTACTGTCAGGAAAAGCTTTCTCTTCTGTCCAGTTACTTTTTCATTTTTTTGTTTATAGCAGTCGGAGTCAGGGGTTTCTATTTTATTCAATGGGTTATCATTCATTGCTATCATTATTAATTTTAATTTTTCAATTACACCAGATTTGGTGCGGCCCCATCCAGCTGGCCCCTGTGTCCCTTTGACATGTCCGCACTATGCTTTGCATGCTTAGTGACTTTTTGCCACAACAAAGCGTTCCAGGTTTATTTTATTCTTCCTCTCTCCCAGCCAGGACTCAGCCTTCCTCCAAATGGCATTTTGAAAACAAGATCTTGGCACTGGGTATGTTCATTGCTACCAGAGCATTGCTGCTCCCAGACCTACTTGGTGAACAGAGCTGAAAAATACACACACACACACCAAATATGCATATATGTATACACATATGCATGCAGGTACATATACATGTATATATGTGCACACACCTTTCCATCTATATTCTCTCTCTCCACACAAACACACATTCTCACCATGTGTTCTCACTGACAGCTCCAACTCCAGCCCAACACCACGGGCTTCTTCAGTTTCCTCCTTTTTTTTTTTTTTTTCCTGAGACGGAGTCTCACTCTGTCACCCAGGCTGGAGTGCAGTGGTGTGATCTCGACTCACTGTAACCTCTGGGTTCAAGTGATTTTCCTGCCTCAGCCTCCTGAGTATCTGGGATTACAGGCACGCACCACCACGCACGGCTAATTTTTGTATTTTTTAGTAGAGACGAGGTTTCACCATGCTGGCCAGGCTGGTCTCGAACTCCTGACGTCGAGTGATCCGCCCGCCTCGGCCTCCCAAAGTGCATGGATTACAGGTGTGAGCCACTGCGCCTGGCTTTTTTTTTTTTTTTTTTTTTTTAGACAGAGTCTTACTCTTGTTGCCTAGACTGGAGTGCAGTGTCACAATCTCGGCTCACTGCAACCTCTGCCACCCGGGTTCAAGCAATTCTTCTGCCTCAGCCTCCTGTGTAGCTCGCACTACAGGTGCACACCACCACGTCTGGCTAATTTTCATATTTTTTAGTAGAGACAGGGTTTCGCCATGTTGGCCAGGCTGGTCTTGAACTCCTGACCTCAGGTAGTCCGCCTGCCTTGGCCTCCCACAGTGCTGAGATTACTCGCGTGAGCCACCGCGCCCAGCCGGTTTCCTCCTTTCTGCATCTGTGCCTCCCTGCCTCATCAAGGAGAAATCTGAATCCTCTTGTCCATGCTAAGCTATACCTCTGCTCCGCCCTGGTGCATACCCATCTTTGATTCCAGCAGGCTGCCACCCAGGTCCAGCCTCACAAGGGCCGCTGTGACTGTCGTCCTCGAGCCTCAGGATTTTGACTGGACGCACTGAGAAAGGAAGGCAGGCAGGAGGAAGAAAGGAAAGAAGGGAGAGATACAGAAAGGCAGCAAAGGGGAGAGGGAAAAGGCAGGCAGGCATGGGATGGGTTTTTAAAGCTTTAGAAGATTTCTTGGATTTTCAGGAATGTTCAGTTTGTCTCTACCCCATGTCCCTGATGCTGCCACTGGAGGGGAACAGAATAGAGATCTAAGCCCAGTCTAGGCTGCAGGTCCCAGAGGTGAGAGGGATCCGAAGGCCCCAGATCCTGACTCCCCGTAGCCATGATGGCCTTGCTAATTCATTTCATGCACACAGTGGGAACTTTTACAAATTAAAACAAAATGAGAAAAAGCTCACTGGGGTGGCTCATGCCTGTAGTCCTAGCACTTTGGGAGGCCATGGTGAGCAGATCTCTTGAGACCGGGAGTTTGAGACCAGCCTGGGCAACATGGCGAAACCCCATCTCTACAAAACATACAAAAACCATCCAGGTGTGGTGGTGCATGCCTGTGGTCCCAGCTACCTGGGAGACTGAGGCAGGAGGATGGGTGGAGTCTGGGAAGTTGAGGCTGCAGTGAGTTGAGATTGCACCACTGCACTCCAGCCTGGATGACAAGAGCAAGGCTCTGTCTCAAAAATAAATAAATAAATAAAATGTTTTAAGTCGGGATAGATTTGTTAAGCTCAATGATCTGGTGATATGGCACAGTGATCCTTTGACTAACTGACTTAGCCACGGTAGGTGTGGAAAGGGAAGGTGGTCTCTACTCACGGGCTCTGGGGTCCCTTCCTTTTGCACCCAGAGTAGCTCTGCTCATTTGCATTAGAACTCTTTGGCTTTGGATGATATTTCTTTTGATAAAGGGTTTGAAAGAAAACTGAGCTGCGTGCAGTAGCTCACACCTGTAATCCCAGCACTGTGAGGGGCCAAGGTGGGCAGATCACCTGAAGTCAGGAGTTTGAGATCAGACTGGCTAACATGGTGAAACCCTGTCTCTACTAAAAATATAAAAAAAATAGCTGGGCTTGGTGGCACGTGCCTATAATCCCAGCTACTCAGGAAGCTGAGGCAGGAGAATCGCTTGAACCCAGGAGGTAGAGGTTGCAGTGAGCTAAGATCACACCACTGCACTCGAGCCTGGGCCACAGAGTGAGACTCCATCTCAAAAAAAGAAAAGAAAGAAAAGACAAGAAAGGAAACTGAGGCTGAGTTCCAGTCCTCCTGGGCCTCCTCCTTGCTGGGTGACCCTGGGCAAGCCTTTCCTTCCCTGAGCTTCAGTTTCCTATCCAGGAAAGGACAGGTTGGATCCTGAGTTCTGTGTATCTCAGTGTCAGGTGTGTTGCACACATAGCTGGGGACCAGCCACCGGCCCCCAGGGAGGGCCACCAGTTCCCCAGGCAGGGGAGGGAGGAACCACCTTCCCCACCCTCTTCCAGAGAAACAGGTCAGTGGCTGGGCTTGGGCCTGCAGCCAAGGGGAACTCGGAGACAATAAGCCCAAGTCACCCAGCTGGCAGGTTGTGCAATTTCCACCAGCGCCTGCAAACAAGATGTTGGCCCCTGAACTTTGAACTCTGGGCAGCCTTCTCCCCACCCCTCAGACCTAAACCACCCAGTTTAGGGGACAAGGCTGGGGGTGGGCAGGGTGCTCACTTACTTCCAAGGACAGCCAGGTGGCTCTGGGCCCCTTGAAGAGAGAGGGTCCCACCAAGGAGGGTGTCAGAGCACCTGGCTGTGGGGAGTCAGTGGAGGAGGCTGGCCAATGGGGAGCTGTCAGCGTGTGTGTGTGTGTGTGTGTGTGTGTGTCTGCATCTGCACGTGGACAGGCGGCACCTGTGAGCTGAGTTGTCTCTGCCTGTGCATGGAGCCATGGTTACTCTCAGGGGAGTGGCACCAGCAGATTGTCGGATGCTGGATGCTGCTTTGTGCCTGCAGGGTGGTCCATGCATGAGTCTGTGGGGGTATGATATGCGTCCTCATGTGTGAGTCGTCCTGGCAACTGATATGTGTGTGTGTTACCTGTTTGCATGCATGTATAAAATGGGGCCCATGGCAGAGTGCAGACAGGTGAGACTGCACACACGTGTGATTCTGTGGGGGCACATGCAGGTGTGTGGCTCTGATTGTGTGCCGATGAATGTGCGTGTGGGTGTAAATACACGTATGTGTGCACAATGGTTGGTGTTTACCATCGAGGATACACGTGTGTGTGTGTGTGTGTGTGCATGCCTGTGTGAGCCCCACTTGCTGGGCCTGTGGTCTCTGTGGTGGTACTATGGTTTGTAAACACGCATGACCTCTTTACTACACATGAGTGCAGGTAACATGGATGTCCATGCAAGTGCCAATGTAGGACCTGTGTCCCTGGAGCTTTGGCCCAGCTTGTCACACGCTTCACCCCCTGTGCCCCTACCAACCTGTCAATGACTTTCATGCTTCCAGCAAGTCTCTATTCTGAACCTCAGTTTTCCCATCTGAACCGCATAGGAGGAGGTTGGACTGGATGAGCCCTCAGGCTCCTCCTACCTCTGCAGCGGCTTGGATACCACATTGCAAAGAACGTGCAAACATGAGGAAAGTGAGAGCCCAGAATGCCTAGAATTTACGTCAGTCCCTGGCTGAGGGACAGGAAGCTTTGAAGTGACAGATGAAGCTAGGGACCCAGATCCTGGGATAGGGCAGGCCCAGCAAGGGCCCGAGGGACCCACTGTCTTCCATCTGGCGAGCCACCACCACGGGCTGGAGGGAGGGGACTGACTGATGTGACCTCTGCCCAGCAACGTGGAAGGGCAGATGGGAGTGGGGAGGCCTAGGTGGGAGGACCTCTGTGAGCAACCTCCAAAAGGAATCCCAGAGACACTGGGTGGGAGGCAGTACCACCCCTCTACTCACAGAAAGGAGTCTGTCCCCACTCCTTTGTTCCTTAAGGAGTGGAACCCTTGGGCAGCTGTCTTGGCACAGAACGAGCCTTCATTCGCCTTAGGGCTGGTTCCAATATTTGAGGCTCCAGCCTGATTTTCAACAGATGCTGAAGGGGAAGGAATGGATACCCTGCTGAATGCCTACCCTGTACTAGGCACTTTGCCAGTGTGGCAGGAAGGGCTTCTTTGCCCCCTTCACTACTTTCTTCTCTGCCCTGGTTCTCAACAGCTCCACCCACCCTTTGTGCAATAAGTCTTCAGGAAGGTGAAGTAGAGAGATAGCACAGTAGCGCAATGCTACTCCACCTTTGTCACAAGAGACAGTCAGTGGTAGCATGAGAAAGCTTTGGTGTCTTGTAGTAAGTTTACTGCAAAGAGCTGGAAGGAGCCAGAGCCTCTTCCGTTAGTCCCGCCTGTGACATGACCTCAGGGGTCTGATGCTGCCCCTCTAGGATAAAAACTCTGTAAGTGGAGAAGAGGGAGACAATTCTTGGGCCGAAGATGCCAACTGTAAAATTCAAGGCCGGTCAGAAAAACAGAAACCACTCTAGGTATTTCCAACAGAGGAAATTTAATATAGGGAATTGGTTATCTGGAAGAGGGAAGAGCTGAAAAGTCAAACAGCAAATGGTGAGGCAATTTCTTGTTCCACAGTGGCAAAAGGTGCTACCACTTAGGGGTGGAGAGACAAAAGGAAGAGGCAGTGATACTGCCCAGGAGTAACTTGAATCATCAGAGCCACCTGGAGACTTGGAACTGCAGATGACTGGGTGGTTCTAGAGAAGCCAAAGACACAGAAGAGAGCAGCCTGTGCTGGGGAAAGGCCACTCCCACTCCCTCCCCAAGCAGAGGGAGGGAGAAATATCCAGATTGTCCCCTCCTCCCATGCTTCGATCTCCTGCCAGGGCTTCCCCTTGGCCCAACCTAACAGGAAGCCAGTTGGCAAAGGAAACTGGGAAAAGCAGTTTGCAGGAGAGGGGCAAGCACACAGGACTGCCCAGCACACTTGCCCACGATGCACACTGCAGGGCTGAGAACGTGTTGGGAAAAGCAAAGAAATACTTGACAGTGTCCCCAGGACTCTGGGGATATGATTAACTGTTGATCAGTTTCATGGACTGAACACACATACGCTTCCAGGGAACACACTGAACCCACATATGCTTCCAGTGCGACGTGCTCTGTGAGTGTGGCTTCAAGTTGTCTCCACCACAGCCCAGCAAATTTAGGACAAGCCTCCCTCTCCATGCTGCAGTGGAGGAAATGGAAGCTTTAGGAAGAGAAGTGCCTTCTACAAGCTCCACGGCTGGAAAATGGGCAGAGTCAGGACTCAAACCCTGGTGACTCCAGGGCCCCAGGCCTGGGAAAAAGGTGAGAAGTCAGGTGTCAGGTTACCCTTGGGAGGAGATGCTGGTTATTGATCTGAGTTGGAGGCCCTGGGTAAAATTCTGAGAAGGAGAGAGGCGTTGAGCTTGAGTGAGGCTGACTGGGGAGAGAGCTGTTGATGGTGAAATGGGAAGGGGGCATAGTGTAACAGTTAAGGGTGGGACTTACGAGCCCAACAGTTTGGTTCAGATCAGCTCTGCCACTTACTAGTTGCATGACTTGATCTCTCCATGCCTCAGTTTTCTCTTCTGTTAAATGGGAGTCATAGTGATCACAGTACTTGCTTCACAAAACTGTCGTAAGAACTAGTGTGTTGTGTAAGCAATTGCTAGGATCATTGTTGAGTCCTTACACTGAGCCAGCACTCTACCAAACACTCTACCTACATTATCCTATTTCATCCTTAAAAACAAAATATCGGCCGGGCGTGGTGGCTTACGTCTGCAATCTTAGCACTTTGGGAGGCCGAGGCAGGCGGATCACGAGGTCAGGAGATCGAGACCGTCCTGGGTAACACAGTGAAACCCCGTCTCTACTAAAAATACAGAAAATTAGCTGGGCGTGGTTGCAGGCACCTGTAGTCCCAGCTACTTGGGAGGCTGAGGCGGGAGAATGGCCTGAACCCGGGAAGCGGAGCTTGCAGTGAGCCAAGACTGTGCCACTGCACTCCAGCCTGGAAGACAGAGTGAGATTCCGTCTCAAAAAAAAAAATATCGGCCCGGCGCGGTGGCTCACACCTGTAATCCCAGCACTTTGGGAGGCCAAAGTGGGTGGATCACCTGAGGTCAGAAGTTGGAGACCAGCCTGGCCAACATCATGAAACCTCATCTCTACTAAAAATACAAAAATTAGCCGGGTGTGGTAGCACATGCTTGTAATCCCAGCTACTAGGGAGGCTGAGGCAGGAGAATTGTTTGAACCCGGGGGCGGAGGTTGCAGTGAGTCGAGATCACGCCACTGCACTCCAGCCTGGGCGACAGAGCGAGATTCCATCTAAAAAAATAAAAAAATAAATAATTTAAAAAGGTCCTTTTTATTCCTATTTTTACACGTGAAAATATTGAAGCTCTGAAACATAAAGCAACTAGGTTGAGGATGAGCATCAGTAGGAAGTAGAATACGACTGGGAGACTCCATCTAAAAAAAATAAAAAACAATAAAAAAATTTTTTTAAAGTCATTTTTATTCCCATTTTTACATGTGAAAATATTGAAGCTCTGAGACATAAAGCAACTAGGTTGAGGATGAGCATCAGTAGGAAGTAGAATATGACTGCAAAGTCCTATCCCTGGGCAGCTGCACCATTCCCTGTTTTGTTTCTCAGACCTTCCATTGGAAGACAAGCCCCTGTATTAAATCCCTTCTGTTCAAAACCTAGGGCATTTCAGGCTTCCTGATGAGATGCTGCCTGATACAACAGTTACTGTTTATTGTGGGTTTCCTGGGAACGGGCGCTCTTCTATGCACTTTACATACATTAATGTATCTAATCGTGTCCTGCTCATCCTATGCATTAAGTGCTATGATCTCACTCTACAGCAGAGGAAGGAGAGGGTGTGGAGAGGGGAAGCCACTTGCCTGGGATCCTGCAGCTCATGAGGGGCAAAGCCAGAGTTTGAGGACATGAGGTTCAAATCCAGAATCCACATCCTGACCCATGGCAGGAGACCACCCTACTTGCTGTTGGCCATCATTACTGCCAGGCAGCAGCCAGCCCACCAGAGCCTGGCCCTGGTGGCAACCAGTTAGCCTCTGTGACCTCCCCATCTGGCTCCATCTTCCCCCTCTGCTGTGGACCGTGTCTAATTTCTACCCACTTCAGAGGCTAGGACAAAGATGGCATCTCCAAGGCATTCTCTTCTCCAAGCTGAAGACCCCAGTGTCTGGGAGGGGCCGGGAGGTTAGGTGGGGCCTTCCTGGAGGATACTAAAAGGGCACCTAACCCTGGTGTCTCTTCCATCCCAGCCTGTCCCCCTTATGCCACTCATGGCATCAATCCTTCCAGAGGGACACTCCGATGACTCACCCACCACAGCACTTTCACTTCCTTCTTCTCCAGAGGAGGCATCTGACCTGCTTCAGCTGCACTAAAGGGCCTCTTCTCAGGGGCTTCCAAGGCCATAGGGGGCGGCCAGGGGCTCTGCTGCAGGCTTGAAGTCCAGGCCTGGGGCCTACAGTGCTGCCTCTGTAGGGAGCGGAGTGACCAGAGGGGCTTTGGGCCTCCTTGCTAGAGACTGGCTTCAGCTAAACCCTGTCCAAATTGTCAGTCACCCTCAACACCCATATAGGGTTGGCACACAGGGAGATGGACCTTGAGTTTCTTTTTGAGACAGAGTCTCACTCTGTCGCCTAGGCTGGAGTGCAGTACAGTGGTGCGATCACAGCTCACTGCAGTCTCCAATAACGGGGCTCAAGCAATTCTCCCACCTCAGCCTCTCGAGTAGCTGGGATGACAGGTGCATGCCACAACGCCCAGCTAATTTTTGTAGAGATGGGGTTTTACCATGTTGCCTAGGCTGGTCTTGAACTCCTGGGCCCAAGTGATCTACCCGCCTCAGCCTCCAAAAGTATTGGGATTACAAGGGGGAGCCACCATGCACAGCTGACCTGGAGTTTTAAAGCTGGAGTTGTATCTCTCATACTTCCTGATGGCATTGAAGGGACCCATATTCATTCATTCACTCATTCATTTATTCCTTTATTCCCTCATGTAACAAGTCTGTCCTGGGCTTCTATGTACCAAGCATTCCCTAGGGTACCAAGAAACCAGGGCTCGCTCTCTGCCCGTGAGGAGCTCATGGCCCATCTATGGGTGGGGGTTGTGGGAGTTGTGGGTAGCGGGTCAGATCCATAAATAGAAAACCCTGGTACAGTGAGATTGGGCATTGGAGAGGGCTGGGCGGGTCCAGGCAGTGCAGTGGTTAAGTCACAGGGCACTGTAGGGTGGACCTAGGATTTGTGGAGTCTGAAGCTTTTCAATTTTGGAAGCCCCATCTGTAGAAACAGAATACAAAATTAGATTCTAAAGCATTTATTTAGGAGAAAACAAAACCCAAGACAGTATCAAGGGCTTGGAGATGCTTCTGAGATCTCTTCACACAGTTTACCAGAAATGTTTGCATGGAAATGCTTCCTCATTACAAGCTGGTTTCCCTCTCTCCCTAGAGCACTCTATAGCTCCCAGCTACTCCAGGGGTGCTGGGAAGGGCAAGGCTGAAGATGAAGCTTTGCTAGGGTCACAGTGCAGCCTCCTTGGAGCAGGCATGTTGCACAACACTGTTCCCATCCCAGTCTAAGAGGATGGTGCACGGTTCAATGACCCAGCTGTGGAGTCAGACCTGGGTCACACTCCCCACTCAGCCATTTTCTGACTATGCCACCTTGGGGAAGTTGCTCATCTCTGAGACTTGGTTCACTCATCTGTAACATGAAGCTATTGATAGAACCACACATTGTGTTTTTGTAAACATTCAATGAGATCATCCATGCAGAGCGGTTCATAAACATGAAGCACTGGATGAACGCCACTGTCACAGTGAATGCCACTATTCATGATGAAGGTCTGTGGCTGTCTTGTCCTGCCTCTGTGTGTGTGTGCGTGTGTGTGTGCGTGTGTGTGGTGGGTGGTCAGGAAAGGCTTCCCAGAAGAGGTGACATTGGTGTTGGGCCCTAAAGGAAAATGTAGAGAAGGACATTCCAGGCAAAGAGAATGGCGCATGAAGTGACTGGTGTCTTGAGGAAGGGAAGAAGCCCAGCCAGCCAGGAGCAACCTAGAGGGATTCTCTAGCCTCTGGGTGGCCATATCAGGGCTGGGCCTGAGCTTCCCAGGCCCTCCTGGTTGCAGCCCCAAGGCTGCAGCCTGGCAGAGGCCAAGTGTTGTGTCTGGGTGGGTGGGGGGTGCCCAGCTTGGTCTCTGCTATGCTGGCAGAAGTTTCAGCCTCTCACCCCTCTGCCTCCCCTGTTTCCGGTCCTCTACTTCCTTCCCCTCCACAGACCACAGAGGCGTTTCAGAGGAAGCCGCTACTTATTTTAGCAGCAATCCCCGGACACCCCCACCCATAGCTGCCCTGGCCCCCTTACAAGGCACCAAGTCACCCTCTGAGACCCAGCCCATGGCACTCATAAGTGAGGAACAGGCCCTGTCCCCGGGCCAGCCCTGTGCACCCCTTCCCCACAGCACAACAGGGTGCCTTGAAGCTGGGACACGTGGCTCCAAGTCGGGCTGTGACACTAACTTACTGTATGATCTCCTGAAGGCCCTGCACCCTGCCAGGCCCCCATGTCCCCATCTGTGACATGAGGCTTGACACTGGACAGGCCCCGACCTCTGGGCAGAGTATGGGAGTGGGGTAAACGTGGGTGCTCTGCCACCCTGCCCCTGGTCTTTCATCCCGGCTGGAAGGATCTGACAGAGAGTCTTTGGGTAGACTGGAGTGGGGAGCCTGAAGACAAAAGAATCAAATTCAAACTTACCTATGAAAGTGAATTTGTATTCCAGTAGGGCCTGTGCAAGTGAGGACCCCCAAAGCCGACGCTTTTGTAGTGCTATGGCAAACCTGCCTTTAGACAGTGTCCTCAAGTCCTCAGGAGATGGTGGAGAAACTGAGGCTCAGGGAGCAGATGCCACAGGCCCAACACAGTCGCACAGCTGGTGAACGGCAGACCAGGATTTGAACCCGTGTTTGTTAAAAATCAATGTCTGGCTGGGCGCAGTGGCTCACGTCTGGAATCCCAGCACTTTGGGAGGCCGAGGTGGGTGGATCATGAGGTCAGCAGTTCGAGACTAGCCTGGCAAACATGGTGAAACCCCGTCTTTACTAAAAATACAAAAATTAGCTGGTGTGATGGTGGGCCCCTGTAATCCCAGCTACTTAGGAGACTGAGGCAGGAGAATCTCTTGAACCTGGGAGGCAAAGTTTGCAGTGAGCCGAGACCGCACCAGTGCACTCTGCCTCAAAAAAAAAAAAAAGAAAAAAAAGTCCATGTTTCATCCACTACCCGCAAGAGCCTCTGGCGAGCTACACCTGGGTGGGGAGAACATTAGGGAGGCAGAAAGAGAGACAGAGAGAGACAGAGAGAGACAGAGAGGGCCTGCAGCAGCATGGTGCAGGAGAGGACACAGGCACCGTGGCCACAGACCTGGACGCAGGTCCTGGCTCTGCCCTGTCTAGCTGTGTGACCCTTCACGGGCCTCAGTGTCCTCATCTGTAAGACGGGGTGACACAGGGCAGTTGTAGGTGCCCCACAGAAGCTGGCACTGCTTTCACCCGGGTCTTCCAAGTCCATTCGGAACCACATTGATGAGAATAACACGTGTCTGATGCTTCCCTAGTGCCAGGCATCGCTCCAAGTATAGCGATCTAAACACATTCACTCATCAGACCCTCCCCAGGACAGGATGAAGTAGATGCCATTATCCCCCCATGATCCATGTGAGGAAACTGAGGCACTGCATCCACGCTGGGCTCTGTGTTGGGCACTGGGGGTACAGCTGTGACACAGACATGCTCTTTGCTCTTGAGGAGCCCATGGCTGGTGGGGGACAGATGTGTCAGCATCTATGTTGTTACAACACCAGATGGCTGCCAGTAAGGGTCATGTTTGGGGTTCAAGGGAAGCCCCCAGGGACTGGGGGGTGGGGGGAGGGAGGGATTCCTTTCGACTGGAAGGCAAAAGATGGTATTTGAGTGGAGCCTGAACAGGTGCCTAAAGGAATTTTTCAGGCTGGTTGTAGCTGAAGGCCTTGCCAGGCAGGAGGAGCAGCACAGGCAGAATCAAGGAGGTTGGGGGATGTTTGTGGGGAAGGGAAAGGAGCCCCGAGTTTGTGAATCTGGCGTGTGGCCAGGAGTAGTACACGTGTCCGCCGTCCACAGGCAGATGCGTCCACCCTCAGGTCTGTCTGTGGGTCTGGATGTTCAACATGGCCCTGTAGCAGCTTCTGTTGATGCACGGCCCATATCTCCTCGGTCCAACTTTGAGTTCCCTGCCCTGCAGTGGACTGTTCCCACTACATGTTCTCACCCCTAGTCCCCTGCCTGGGCTTTCTCTGGCACCACAGGAGCTCCCAGCGATCAAGTTCACGCAGGTTAACCCAGAAATGTCAGGGCTGCAAAAGTCCCCAGGGAAGGCCCTCCCCCAGGAAGCAGTGGCAGGCAATGAAGACCCTTGGCGGGGCCCCAGTGGAACTGAGCCCCATGTGCCCACTCAGGGACCTGCTGATTTGCACAGAAAGACCCTTATTGGCTTTTCTCTCTTCCCTGTCCCACTGTCCCCACTCTCTCTCTCCTACGTCCTGTGATCACCGTCTCCCAAATAAGCCACTGACATCCATCTTCTACCCCATCTCCCCTCCCATTCACATGTTCACATTTTTGTCCAGATGGCAAATGCCCATGGTGCCCACTCTGCCGGACCCTCTTCTGGGGCCAGGGGAGCAGAGAGGAAGTGGGCATAGCCTTGCCCTAGAGCACCCACAAACTCGCGTAGCTGAGTACTCACCCTCCCTCCGCCATGGCTGTCCTCCCACCAGATGAGCTGGGGCAGGAGGAGGGTGGGTGCTGAGCTAGGCCACTGCCTCACAGGGTCGTGGCTTCCCCACCCTTGGTTCTCTCTAGCATGTAACTTCCCAAGGAAGCGTGTGCGATGTCCAACATGAAGGAGGAAGCGCTCGTGCTCACTACACATGCGGCGCTTTCTGTGTATTAAACCCATTCATCTTCCCAGCAGCCCTATGAGGTAACTACTCTTCATATGAACCCCATTTTATAGACGGGGAAACTGAGGCACCAGATGGTTTTCTTGAGATTATATAGCTAATAAGAGGCAGAGCTGAGATTTGAACCCAGTCAGTCTGACCTCAGAGCCTCTGGCTTAACCTCAATGCTTCACTGTTTGGGGAAGGAGGGAAGACAGGAGGGGAGGTGGTTCAATGCAGAAGAAAAGATTCAAAGGCACACAACGGTCTGCAAGAAGGCAGATCAGCCTAGAAAAACATGCCTGAACACATACGTCCACACTAGTGTGCTCTGACATGCACAAATCCATGCACGCTATGTGTACCGTGCACACAGGTCTACACAAAAATGCGTGTTTAGCTAATGCACATATATCCACGTAAATGTGCTCATACGTGCATGCCCCATACAGTCAGGGATCTTTTCATACTCCTGGACATCCACACGTGTGGGTCATATCCGGGCATCCACAAGCTACCCCCTACACTTGCACATGTAAACATGCATGCATATTTGCAGACATACTCACACATGCACATTGCATTGGTTTGCAATTACGCATGTCTCACTGCCCAAGGGTACACACACAGATACTCACATACGTATGTCTTCCCAGGCACCGGCACACACAAATACAAATTAGTGCCCGGTTCGAATTCTTTGCTTAAAGAAAACTTGTGACTGTATTAAAAATGTAGGACACATCAGCCAAATAATTAAAGCGAGGAGGGAGGCAGTGGGACATCTCGCCGCTCTCTCGGGGCTGCCTGTGCGGGCTGTGCTCAACGCGGCTTCCTCCTATATATTTGAGGAAGAGGCACTTTATTACAGTAATTTATCACCCCCATAAATGTGGCTCCTCGGTAACGCAGAATAATTTGGGAAGAAATATGTTTTAAAAATTAAAAATGCAGTCAGCATGCGCCCCGTCAGGTCTGCAGGGAGACATCGCTGCAACTCCGGTAACTGCCTGTGTAGCTCTCATACCTACAACTTCCATTATTTAAAGTGTGATTATATTTTTCCTGCTTGGAGCTTTGTCAGCTATAAATAAAAGATAAGGGTGAATTGTTGCAGGGTCTGGTAAGCACTTCCATTATTGGTACTTAAGGGGGCTTGGGGATGGAGGGAATGGGCCAGGATGGGGAAGGAAGGGGAGGCCACTGGGGGGTACTGACTGGGCCTGCCTGAGCTGTTGGCATGGGTGGGCCCAGTCTCTTTTCTGGTTGTGTTTTCCTTTGGATCCAGGGTGGCGTGACCCTGTGAACTTCAGCTCTATAGCCCACGAACACTACGGACCATAAAGAAAACCACCCACGGTGGTTGCTGCCTGCAACACCTCCCAGCGTGCCCGCCCTGATCCTGGGTCTCCCCAGGGACCCCACAATCACAGGACACACACATGGGAGAAGGTCTCATAAGATAAAGGGATTTATCCACTTGAAGATGTGTGTTTTTTCCACAACCAGGAGCTGTTTCCAGGTGAGTCCAGGGATGCGGCTGGGTGAGGAAGGGGATTCACAGAAGTGTTTGTGGGGGTGGAGAGGTTTCTTTATTAGCCAAAAGTAGGTCATTCCTGAGTCAGAGGACTATTCCAATTAAACCGAGAGTGACCGAGAAGGAAAGGACATTCCTTCGAGAACAATCAGATCGGAAAACAAACTGGTTTGTTTTGTCAAAAGAGAAAAGGAGCAACAAAAAAACGATTAGAAAAGAAAGCTGGAAATAATCTCTCTGCCCCAACTCTCAGTCATGCACGTTTCTCTAAATCTGAAAGCTTGGATTGGCATCCTGGCCATGCCAGTTCACAGATACGTGACCACGGGCAAGTTTTTTTTCACTTCCGTGAGCCTCAGTTTGCTCCTCAGTAACTGGGGATAACAGCGTCTGTTTTCAGGTTATTGTGGGGTTTTTTTTGTTTGTTTTTTTGAGTCAGAGTCTTGCTCTGTCACCCAGGCTGGAGTGCAGTGGCATGATCTCGGCTCACTGCAACCTCCGTCTCCTAGGTTCAAGTGATTCTCCTGCCTCAGCCTCCGGCGTAGCTGGGACTACAAGTGTGCACCACCGTGCCTGGCTAATTTTTTTGTATTTTTAGTAGAGACAGGGTTTCATTATGTTGGCCAGGCTGGTCTTGAACTCCTGACCTCACGTGATCCACCTGCCTCGGCCTCCCAAAGTGCTGAGATTACAGGCGTGAGCCACTGTGCCCGGCTGTATTGTGGGCTATTATTAAATAAGGTAACAGACATAGAGTGTTGGGCCTGGCTCCTGCCGCACTCCAGGTGCTCAATTCGGTTGATGAAATAAAGTCAGACAGAGGCCCGGCAATCACACTCCTTGTGTTTACCCAAATGACTTGAAAACTTATGTGCACACAAAAACCTGCACACAAATATTTATAGCAGCTTCATTTATAATTGGCAAGATGTGGGAAGAACCAAGATGTCCTTCAATAGGTGAGTAGATAAACAAACTGTGGCCCATCCAGACAGTGGAATATTATCCCGTAATGAAAAGAAATGGGCTGTAGGAATGAGGAGTTACGGTTTAATGGTTATGGATTTTGGTTTGGGTAATGGATGGTGGCATGACAATTTGAATGTACTTCATGCCACTTCAAAATAGTTAAAATGAGGCTGGGTGTGGTGGCTCACGCCTGTAATCCCAGCACTTTGGGAGGCCGAGGCAAGTGGATCACTTGAGGTCAGGAGTTTGAGAGCAGCCTGGCTAACATGGTGAAACCCCGTCTCTATTAAAAATACAAAAATTAGCCGGGCGTGGTGGTGGGCGCCTGTAATCCCAGCTACTTGGCAGGAGAATCATTTGAACCTGGCAGGCAGATTTTGCAGTGAGTTGAGATCACGCCATTGCACTCCAGCCTGGGCCACAGAGCTAGACTCCACCTCAAAAAAAAATTTAAAAAAGTTTAAAATGAAAAATTTTATGTTATGTATATTTTACCACAATAAAAAAAAGAACTATTAAGTCATGAAAGGGCATGGAGGAGCTTTAAAGGCATATTACTGGGTGAAAGAAGCCAGTCTGATAAGGCAACATACTGTATGATTCCAACTATATGGCACTCTGGAAAAGGCAAAGCTATTAAAACAGTAAGAAAAAAAAAAAGATTGGTGATTGCCAGAAGTTGGGGGTGGAGGAAGGGAGGGGAGATGATGAGGTGGAGTACAGGGGATTTTGGGGCAGTGAATCTATTTTGCATGACCCTGTCACGGTGGGTGCTTGTCATTATATGTTAGTCATTGTACATTAAATTTGTATACATGAGTCATCATGCATTATACATTTATCTCGTGCATTCTATAGTGAATCCCAGTGTGAACTATGGACTTTAGTCAACAATAATGTGTTAATACTGCTCACCAATTGTAACAAATGTACCACAGTAATTCAAGATGTTCACAATAGGTGAAATAGTGGGGTTGGAGGTGGTGGGGTATATGGGAATTCTCTGTGCTTTCTGCTTCTTTTCCTGTAAGCGAAAAACAGCTCTAAAAAAAGTAAGGTGTTTAAAAATAAAAATTAAAGTGAAAAAATGAAAAATGAAAGCTCTAAAACTTAATAAAAAATAAATAAAATGGGCCAGGCACAGTGGCTCACGCCTGGAATCCCAGCACTTTGGGAGGCCAAGGCGGGTGGATCACCTGAGGTCAGGAGTTTGAGACCAGCCTGGCCAAAACAGTGAAACCTCGTCTCCACTAAAAATACAAAAATTAGCCGGGTATGGTGGCGGGCGCCTGTAATCCCAGCTATTCGGGAGGCTGAGGCAGGAGAATTGCTTGAACCTGGGAGGCAGAGGTTGCAGTGAGCTGGGATCACGCCACTGCACTCCAGCCTGAGCGACAGAGTCGGTCTCCATCTCAAAAAATAAAAATAAAAATAAAATGGACATCAAAACTGGCCTTCCCTTAGCATTTAAAACCATAGAGAGCAGGGCTGGATATCTTAGTAATTATTCCCCCAGTGGTTTCCAAACACTTTGAAATTTTTTTCCAAGCATAAATTTATGGTGTCCCCCTCCACCCCCAAGACACTTCAAAAGCTCACTATGACCAGAGCAAACTAGATGAAACCAGCAAACAGGTTTGGAAGTGACTCCAGCTCCATCCTGTCATGGGGTCTCTCTAACTGGGCCCATTCTCAACTCTCTGGGTTGGCCTGATTTTAGCCACAATGGATCACTGAAATGCATCTGAGCTCTGTGAACTGGTAAACTGATCTAGCTGATTCAAACCATTTGAAGCTGGCAGTGGCTGGTTGTATTTGTCCTAATTCAGCTCAAACCACTTTGAACTGGCTGAAATTAGGCCCAAACCAAGAATCAAGAAGTGCGTCCCCAAAACAAAGCCTCATTAGGAAGAGAGGCTGAGATTCCATTCGGAGTGATGGAACAGAGGGTCTCGGTGGCTCGGGCTGGAATAGCCTAGTTTGAACAGATGAGTGTTCTGCTGCTGAGGCTGGAGAGAAGTGGAGGGCCTGGAGCCCCTTACCTCCTGTCTTGACTACTACAAGGCCTCCTGGGAGCCCTAGGACTCTGTTCAGAGGAATAGAGGCAATAGGGTTGGGCTGAGGAAAGGAAGATGGGAGGTGAGGAGGCAGAGGCAGCTCTACCAAGATGATGGGAGGAGGAAGGGAGGAGAAGAGCCCAAGGTGGGAGGAGTTTTCAAGATGCAACACCCCGGAGCTGGTCTGTGGGCTAACAGGAGAGGGAGGTACTGATGAGGAGCACACAATAGGATTCAAGCCCTTAAAAAGGCAAGAAGCGGGGCCGGATGCAGTGGCTCACGCCTGTAATCCCAGCATTTTGGGAAGCCGAGGTGGGCGGATCAGGAGGTCAGGAGTTCAAGACTGGTAGAGACAGTCTCTACCAAAAATACAAAAATTGTCCGGACGTGGTGGCATGGGCCTGTAGTCCCAGCTACTTGGGAGGCTGAGGCGGGAGAATCACTTGAACCCAGGAGGCAGAGGTTGCAGTGAGCCGAGATCGCGCCACTGCATGACACAGGTATGGGTGACAGAGTGACCGTGTCTCAAACAAACAAATGAACAAAACAAAAGGCAAGAAGGAATGGGATTCAGAGCACAAGTAATGGCATTGGCCTCTGGGAAGAGAAGGGACATGGCCTCTGGATGCCAGGAAGGAGGACACAAAGACCAAGGCAGACGCGATAGGTTCACAGGGATGGGGCAAGACCAAGAAGGCAGTCACGCCTCTTGAGCATCTGTTCCATCAGTAGTATTTGGGACATGGTTGCCTATTGAGAGAGATGGGGTGGCAAGGGGGTGATACATTTGAAAAGTGAAAAGATAGGAAATGCTTACTCCAGAAAAGAGAAACACAGAAGGCTCTGTTGGGCAGCTTGAGGTGCCCATTTGAGGTCTGTGGTCATGAATTTAGAATGAAACCCAGAAGCTTAGTTGTGTGATTTTCTCCAGTGATACTCACTTGGGTGGGGTGGCACAGACACATAGATTCAGGAAGTCACCGGGTGTAGTAAATTGAATGGTGCCCTCAAAGAGATATGTCCATAGCCAAACGCCCCAGAACCTGTGAATGTAGCTTTATTTAGAAAAAGGGTCTTTGGGCCGGGCGTGGTGGCTCATACCTGTAATCCCAGCTCTTTGAGAGGCCGAGGCAGTTGGATCACTTGAGGTCAGGAGTACAAGACCAGCCTGGCCAACATGGCAAAACCCCATCTCTACTAAAAATACAAAAAAAAAAAAATTTTTTTTTATGGTGTGCACCTGTAATCCCAGGCATGGTGGTGTGCACCTGTAATCCCAACTACTCGGGAGGCTGAGGCACGAGAATCACTTGAACCTGGGAGGCGGAATTGCAGTGAGCCAGGATGGCACCACCACTCTCCAGCCTGGGTGACAGAGCAAGACTCTGTCTCAAAAAAAAAAAAAAAAAGAGGGGGTGGGGGTCTTTGGAGATGTAATTGAATTATGGAGATGTAATTAAAGATCCCAGGATGAGATTATCCTGGATTATTCCTGTAGACCCTGAATACAATGACAGTGTCCTTATAAAGATAGAAGACAGCTGGGCGAGGTGGCTCAAGTCTGTAATCCCAGCACTTTGGGAGGCCAAGACAGGTGGGTCACCTGAGGTCCAGAGTTTAAGACCAGCCTGGCCAACTTGGCGAAATCCCGACTCTACTAAAAAATACAAAAAATTAGCTGGGTGTGGTGGTGGGTGCCTGTAATCCCAGCGACTCAGGAGGCCGAGGCACGAGAATTGCTTGAACCCAGGAGGCAGAGGTTGCAGTAAGCTGAGATGGCGCCACTGCACTCTAGCCTGGGCAACACAGAGAGACTCCCTCTAAACAAAACAAAACAAAACAAAACAAAACAAAACAAAACAAAAACAACAACCACAAAAACAAAACAAACAAACAAAAAAACCGAAGACAAGACACAGAGGAAGAAAAGGTCGTGTAAAGATGGAGGAGGGACTGTAGTTATGCAACCCCAAGCCGAGGTACATCTGGAGCCAGAAGTTGGAAGGGATGAGGAAGGTTCTCCTCTGGAGACTTCAGAGGGAGTTCGGCCCTGCTGCCACCTTGATTTCAGACTTCTGGCCTCCAGAGCAGTGAGAGAATAGACTGCTTTGCTTGAAGCCATGCAGTTTCTGGTAATTTGTTACATCTGCCGTAGGAAACTCACACACCAAGGGAAGATGATGGGGTGAAACTGTATCACTCAAGTAGAGGAAGGAAGCCAGGAGGAGACCAATGGATAGTGAGAAGAGGCAGGGCCAATGGATTGGCAGTGCCGATGAGAGTCCAAGAATTATGGCAGTGGTGGTACTTGAGCAAGAGTCTGCAAGGGTATGAGGCAAGTGTGGTGTGGGGTGTTTCTAGAGTGGGGAACTGAAACCAAGCCAGGGAGGTGACTTAGCCAAGCTCCCACAGTTATTTGTGGCAGAGGAAGAGACTTCCAGTTGTCAACCTCTTCCTAAGTCATTCACTCATTTATTCAGTAAATTCTCATTGAGTGCTAGGTGCTCTGAATACCAAGACTGAAAGATCCAGTTCCAGTCCTCAAGGAGCTCGCTGCACAAACATACGAGATTATCTCATCATTCATTTAATCTATTAAATATACATTGTAAATATACATTTTACATAGCAAAGATGTATTAAATGTCTATTAAATATACATTGGTGAACAAAATCACCAAATACATATCGGTGAACAATCAACAGCCCTCATGGAGCTTGAAGAATAGTGATTTACTTGCTGTGGGATGTTGGGCAAGTATCTCCATGTCTTAGTATCTCCGTGTCTCAGTTTCCTCACCTGTAGAATGGGGATCCTAATAGTAGTCAATTAACAGTGTTATTATGAAGATGAAAGGAGTTAACAGCATGTAAAATGCTTAAACATAGTAAGCTTTCAGTAACTTCACTCCTTTTATTCTCTAATAATTGCAATGCATGTATATCTTGTACTCTCAATAGACCTGTTGCTGCAGTCAGTGCCCCACCCAGATCCCCTGGGTACTTGATTTTCTGGTACATGCAGATGGTGTCCTGCACAAGCACCTGTGATTGATTTTCTGCCTGAGTGCTTCCTCTTCACCATATTGCAGAGTTGGTTGGCTGAGGCCAGAAGCGTGGGGTTGTTAACACACTCAGGAATAGCATTCAGCCAAGGGTGCATAGGAGTGGAAGGATAAATATACCAGCTTCCTTTCCCCTTGAATAGGACAGCTCTAGGGCATGTTCTACTGTGACAGTTCCCCGGTGACATGGAGCCTTAGTTGCCCATAGTGGGAGCCTGCTTATTAACACATATACTTTATTGCTTTTCCTTCTTTGTGTTGCTTCCCCATTTCCCTATTGTTATTTCCTGAGATCAGCTTTAAAATAAACTAGCTGCTTACACTTAATCCTCATCTCAGGATCTGCTTCTAGGGGAACATAACCTGAGACAGTTGGTATTGCAAATGGTCCTGGGAAGTAGATTCTCAAGATGGAATTCTCGGACGCAATTACTCGCAGTCAAGATGGCAATAAAAACCACATTGCTGGTGGTAAGTGAAGTGGTGGTAACCCCTGGTGTGCTGTAGCCTGAGCCTTGCTAAGGCTCTCACCTGATTGGATTGGGAAGATTTGTAGATGGAAGGATACACAGTGGTATATCTCTAGCACTTGAGAGATATGGGGGCAATGGTAACTGTAAGGACTGCAGAGTTGTTTGGCTGAAGTTAACTGCAATTAAAGCCCTAAACAAAGAAAATGGCAGGCTTAGATTAGCCAACTATCAATTTATGTCCCAGTGTGAAAGCCAGAAGGCTTACAGGGTGGTGCTGAAATAGACCATTAACTCCTGAAGCCAGAAGGCAGACTGTGCTGAAAATCAGACCTAAGATCTGATTGAAAGAGTAGTGGCAGTACACAGGGGGCTAAATTCACAACTACAGAAAGACTTCTATGCTGAAATCAGAGAGCCAATAGGGAAAGACTGGGACCCTGAGACCTAGGAGGGGAACATTTGTGTGGGTATTCCTGTTAAACCGGACCCTCAGATTCCCCTGAAAGTCTGGACTGGTAGAAGTGGTCCCCCATCCTCTTTGCTAGAGAAGAGCAGCCTCCCCTTGGTGGGAGACAATGCAAAGCCACACCTGAGGTGGATGATTTGCTTCTCAAGATAATGTGGATTATTCTGCAACATCCTCAATTTTTCCCAACTGCTATTCAGACCAATAACTAGGGTCAGGTCTTGGCACGGTCTAAAGTTTCTTTAGCAGGAGATGAATTGTGCAGGAGCTGGCTCATGTGTACTTGTAGGAACTAGGAGAACACCCCTGGGAGTGATCATCCTACATTAGAGGACAGAGGATATAAGGTGATACGGATATGAGGATATATGGGACACTCTCTGGTGACTCCAGAGCCCTGGTCCCATTCTATAATGCTGCTGGGATGGCTACTTGAGGCTTGGACATGAAGTGAGCCTACAGCAAATGAGATGGAGATGACAAAACTGCCATGGCAATGTTTCAAGGAAGGAATAAAAAAGCTGGCTAGGCACAGTGGCACATGCCTGCAATCCCAGCACCTTGGGAGGCTGAAGTGAGAGGGTTGCTTGAATCCAGTTCAAGACAAGCCTGTGCAACATAGTGAGACCTCATCTCTTCAAGAAATAGAAAAGTTAGCCAGGTGTGGTGGTACACACCTGTAGTCCCAGCTACTTAGGAGGCTGAGGTGGGAACTGTGACTGTGCCTCTATACTCCAGACTGGGTAACAGAGTGAGACTCTATCAAAAAAAAAAAAAAAAAAAAAGGCTCATAGAGGTGGATATGTCAGAATGGACTGCCCCAGCCTGGCTAAGATAGTAAATCAGAAGTGATACTACATATTAGGGGCAATTGCGGAGATGAGAGCCACCTTCAAAGACCTAAAGGATGCAGGAGTGGTGGTTCCTATCATACCCCCATTTAGGCCACCAAGAAAGCCTTTGTAAAAACCTGGTGGTAGCTGGGCATGGTGGCTCACGCCTGTAATCCCAGCACTTTGGGAGGCTGAGGCGGGTGGATCATCTGAGGTCAGGAGTTCAAGACCAGCCTGACCAACATGGAGAAACCCTGTTTCTACTAAAAATACAAAATTTGCCGGGCATGGTGGTGCATGCCTGTAATCTCAGCTACCTGGGAGGCTGAGGCAGGAGAATCACTTGAACCTGGGAGGCAGAGGTTGTGGTGAGCCAAGATCGCACCACTGCACTCCAGCATGGGCAACCAGAGCAAAACTCTATCCAAAAAAAAAAAAACAAAAACCTGGTGGATCATGGCAGAAGATGATAAATCACTGCAAATATAACTAAATGGCAGGACCAATCACAGCTGCTATGCCAGATGTGGCATCTTAATTGAACAGATTGTCATCACCTCTGGCTCTTAGTATGTGGCTATTGATCTGTAGAGTGTATTCTTTTCTATCCCCATCGGAAAGGTGGGTGAGAGCAGTGCGTATTCACACGGGGCAGACATCAACCCACAGTCACTGTCTAAACCCCAGATTATGTTAACCTTTCTACTGTCTGTCACGGTACAATCTGAAGGCGTCTTGATTATCTGAACTGAGGTGGCTTTGTATTGTGACAACTTGACTAAACTGAAACTATGTTTCCCAGATTCCCTTCCCTGCATAGCTCTGGGGTAGTGTTGGTCATAAGACATTTTGAGGCCAGGCAGGGTGGCTCACACCTGTAATCCCAGCACTTTGGGAGGCCAAGGTGGGCGGATCACCTGCGGTCAGGAGTTCAAGACCAGCCTGGCCAAGATGGCGAAACCCCATCTCTACTAAAAATACAAAAATTAGCCAGGTGTGGTAGCAGGCACCTGTAATCCCAGCTACTCATGAGGCTAAGGCAGGAGAATCACTTGAACCCAGGAGGCAGAGGTTGCTGTGAGCCGAGATCATGCCACTGCACTCCAGCCTGGGTGACACAGCAAGGCTCTGTTTCAAAAAAAAAACAAAAAAACATTTTTAGTGAGATTTGGAAGACGGAAGTGAAGCAGCAGACAGGTGCATTTTGTGCTTGGAAACCGGGTACCAGGTGCTATTGTCCGGTACCTGCTGGCTTACCTTGCAGTCAAGGGGCAGCAGCCAGTTCTCTAGCTTCTCTGCCTCCTGACGTTCCTCTGTTCAAGTGCCTGTGTGCCAGGCACAAGCCCGGGTGCTGGGGGTATCTTGCTGGGTAAGACAGGCAGAGTTCCTGCCTTGTTGGGTATATATTCTCTTGGAGTTCAGTGAAGGAGATAGAAAATTCTTCGAAGCCAAGTTCTTCAGAGCAGAGCCTGCACTCTTCCCCTTGTCCCCACCGTCCAGTATAGCATGACCCCACTACTGTGTGTAGAATCAGCAGCTCTGTGCCCATCTACCTACTTTTCATCTCAATTCCCATCTTCATCTCTGTCTCTTCTGGATTGGCATCTGCAACCCTGAACCACTAGCGGTGGTTACTTCTGAGAAGTGAAATTGGGAAGGAGGGCTTTCCTGTTTATTTGACATACAACTGAGGCAAAGAGAGATGACAGAATGTGTCCAAGGTCACACAGCTGATAAGTGGCAAGCTGAGATCTTGCCCGCCCCCAACCCCCCTCCCCACCTTTGCACATCATGTTTCCAACCATGACAAGGACGGTCCCCTTCCTCCCTCACCCCTTCCAGCGCTGCCCAGCCTCCGCACATCAAACCCAGACTTTCCCCTGAAAGCCCCTTGTGTCTTCACTGCCTTCCTCCTGACTGTGGTTGAAGGACAGAATTAGAACTCATCTTGCAGTGGGAGGTTGTAGCAATGGCAGCAGAAGAGAAGTGACTTCTCTTCAACTTCTAGGAATTGACTTTGACAATCAGATAGGGCCAGGGGCTGAGTCACTGGCGGGGGCCCACCCCGGCTGGGTTTCAATTAGTTCAGAAGGTGGCAGTGTATGAGGGCAGAGAGGGGGTGGAAGAAGGCAGAGGCCTCCAGTTTCACTTCCTCTCTGGGAGGCCCAGGCCGTTCAATGCTGTTCCTGCCTCCTCGCTGTGGGAGGGCTCACCCAGCAGCTATCAATCCAGGCCAACTGGAGTGGGCTAAATGTAGGTCCTAAGATACCACAGATGTAAGGACCCAACACCTCATTTTGCAGATAAGGAAACCGAGATTGAAAGAGGTGAAGAGACTTGCCCAAGGCCACACAGCATATTCACCGCTGGAGCTCAAACCCAGGACTCTCCAAAATTACCCACCACAAGGCTCCAGAATGGGCGCTGTTTCCAAAACGCCCAGGCTGGGGACCGTCCCAAGGCCAGCCCTTAGCTGGGTTGAGGGTCACTGCTCTGTGACTGAGACCAAAAATGGGTTTTGGAGGCAGATATCTGGTTTCTTTTTTTCTTTCTTTTTTTTTTTTTTTTTTTTTTGAGACAGAGTCTCTCTCTGTCGCCCAGGCTGGAGTGCAGTGGCACCATCTCGGCTCACTGCAAGCTCTGCCTCGCGGGTTCACGCCATTCTCCTGCCTCAGCCTCCCAAGTAGCTGGGACTACAGGGGCTCACCACCTCGCCTGGCTAACTTTTTGTATTTTTAGTAGAGACGGGGTTTCACCATGTTAGCCAGGATGGTCTCAATCTCCTGACCTCGTGATTTGCCTGTCTCGGCCTCCCAAAGTGCTGGGATTACAGGTGTGAGTCACCACGCCCGGCCCAGACATCTGGTTTTTAATCCTGGCTCTATTGCTATGGTAGGGCCTCAGAAAGTGATTCATTTCTTCTTAAAATGAGCATAAAGGATATTTTCCAAGCAAATCTATGCCCAATTGCCTAGAATGTAGTAGATACTCAGTAAATGTGAGCTCTATTTCTGCTTTCCAATAGTTTCCTGACTCTGACAGAATCCTGGTTTTTTTGACAATGTCTCTTGGGGTCCTCAGTAGGAGGGAGTGAAGAGGAAGGCAGAGAAAATTGGGCTTCTACTCCCCCACCCCCCCACCAATATCCCCTAGGAACCAGAGTATGTCTGACTTTATCCATTTTATATGTTGTTCTTCAAAATGGTCCCATGAGGCCGGGCACAGTGGCTCATGCCTGTAATCCCAGTACTTTGGGAGGCTGAGGCAGGTGGATCACCTGAGGTCAGGAGTTCAAGACCAACATGGCCAACATATTGAGACCCCATCTCTACTAATAATAGAAAAATTACCCAGGCATGGTGGTGTGCACCTGTAATCCCAGCTACTTGGGAGACTGAGGCAGGAGGCTTGAACCTGGGAGATGGAGGTTGCAGTGAGCTGAGATCACGCTACTGCACTCCAGCCTGGGTGACAGAGCGAGACTCCATCTCAAAAAAAAAAGAGGGGGGACTGTGAATGACAACCTGGCAGTCCCCCACTGCCTTAGAGATGTAAATGCAGGGAGGACCTACTGGAATTGCAGGAAATAAGAACCGCAGTGCTGTTTTTCCACTGAGGCATTTGACATATGCTTCACACATCTAACATTTGATCACTGGTTTCCTGGGGCAGCAGGAGTCTGTGGCCAGCCCTGTGGGTTCCCACTCAATTGCTCTGCTCCATTTCTGTCCTAACTGACGGAAATCTGATTTGGGTTGACCACTGGGTGCCCCTGTGATTCACGGGCTCCCTTTCTGGCCACAAGGAGGGAGGAAATGGGCACCAAGGTGAACCTATTGGGATGATTTCATCCCTCTTGCCACTGATCTATCAGGGCCTAGGCGACAGGACTCTGCTCCTTAGACAGGAGGTGATGCCTGCTGGGGAGAGGGAAACATTCCCTTTGATCAAAAACGAAAAGTTAGGACTGAATTTAAGGAAGAGAAGGGCTGGGCGGGGTGGCTCACACCTGTAATCCCAGCACTTTGGGAGGCCAAGGCAAGTGGATCACTTGAGGTCAGGTGTTCAAGACGAGCCTGGCCAACATGGTGAAACCCCGTCTCTACTAAAAACTACAAAAATTAGCTGGGCAGTAGTGGCTCACACCTGTAATCCCAGCTACACGGGAGGCTGAAGCAGGAGAATTGCTTGAGCCTGGGAAGCAGAGGTTGCAGTGAGCTGAGATCGCGCCACTGCACTCCAGCACTCCAGTCTAAAAATAAAACAAACGAAAAGATACATGGCAAGAGGAAAAGCTGCACACTTCGCTTGCCTCTCTGTGTGACTGAAGACATAACTCTCAGCCCTGCAGCAGCCATCCATGACCTTCGGGGACAGGCTTGAGGACAAAGTGAACCTGCCATGAACACATGAACTAGTCAGCTATTGCTACAATAATGCTGCAAACAGCCCTCCCCAAACTCAGTGACCAATGCAGTCTTGTCTCAGGCTCCCAGGTCATAGGCGAGCAAGTTGATGTGGTTTAGCTAACCTAGAATGGGCTGGGCCCCGCTGTGTCAGGCTGCAGGCTGGGCTCTGGTCTTCCCCCGATGTGTTTATTCTGGGAACCAGGCTGAAGGGATGCTACAGCTGGGATGAATTCTTCTCATGGCAGGTCTCAGGAGTGCGAGGGGCTGAGTCAACTCACATGAGCACGTGTAAGGCCTTGGATGACCAGTCATGGTTGCTCACGCCTTTAATCCCAGCACTTTGGGGGGCCTAGGCAAGTGTATTGCTTACGCCCAAGAGTTTGGGACCAGCCTGGGCAACATAGTGAGATCCCATCTCTACAAAAAATTTAAAACTTTGCTGGGCATGGTGGTGGGCACCTGTGTTCCCAGCTACTTGGGAGGCTGAGGCAGGAGGATCACTGGAGCCCAGGAGTTTGAGGCTACAGTGAACTGATTGTCCCACTGCACACCAGCCAGGGCAACAGATAAAGTCCCTTTCTCAAAAACGCAAAAAAAAAAAAAGAACTTGACTCACATTCCAATTGCTGATTAGAGTCACATGACTAAGCCCAGCACACCATTCAGGATGTACACTCACCCAGGGCAGGTGGAGGCCTGTGAATATTTATGGACGAATACCCCAATGTATCATGCAGCCATGGACATAACTGACCCAGGAACAGCCCTGCTGGCCTTCAGTTTTCCCCTCGGTGAGACAGGAGTGTCTACCAGTCGAGTTAGAGTTTTTCTACTTGCAGCCGAGATGGAAGCTGGGTTGTGGGGTGGGGTGGGTGGCTGCAGGGCCTCCTAGGGGGAATGTACCATGAGAAAATATGGATTCTGGAGTAAGCAATAGGGCCTGAACAAAAAGGAGAGTTCCAGACTTGAGGCAGTGGCTGGGACTTGAACCCCCAACCCCATCCTCCTGCTGAGGTGTGTGCTGCACCCAAGGGAAAAGCTAGTTGTAGGTTTTTGAACTTAGAAAGCAGCTTCATCAACTTCTGCATTGGGACTTAAGCACCTCCAGGTAGGAACCTTCTGAGTGAGCATAAAGCATTCCGTCACAGACCCAGGAGCTGCCCAGGTCTTAGGGGCTGGAGCTGTAAGGAAGGGTCTGGTGCTGGGTCAAGGCACAGGCAAGGTCTGTGTGGAACAGAGGCTGGTGCAGCAAAGGCTCAGAGGCCAGGGCCTGGGCGTGGTGGCTCATGCCTGTAATCCCAATACTTTGGGAGGCCAAGGCAGGCAGGTCACCAGGAGTTCAAGACCAGCCTGGCCAACGTGGTGAAACCGCAGCTCTACTAAAAATACAAAAATTAGCTGGGTGTGGTGGTGGGCACGTGTAATCCCAGTTACTCGGAGGCTGAGCTGGGAGAAACGCTTGAACCTGGGAGGCAGTGGTTGCAGTGAGCCGAGATCATGCCACTGCACTCCAGCCTGGGCGACAGAGCAAGACTCCATCTCAAAAAGAAAAAAGAAACAAAACAAAACAAAACAAACATGCTCAGAGGCCAGCCCAGCTGAGGTGCCCTGGTCAGACTCAGAGGTCCATGGAAGACTCCATTTGGGAACAACCCGAACTCTCTTGTTGGGGCAGAAGGTGGGAGGTTTGTGGTGGACTAGGGTTCTGGGACAAGGAGGTGGGCCTTGGGGCTGGGCGCTGGATGTGACTCTCCAGATGATGTTTTTGCACCCACAGGACATGGTGAAGCCTGTTGAGCCTTACGTCATGGCCTGAGGTTCCCAAGTTCAACACCCACATCTTCCACAGATACAGAAGTCCCCAGTGGTCAGCCCCAGTGAGAAGAGAGTAGGCAGTGGGGAATACTGGCTTAATAAATAAGAAAATAACAAAAATAGGAAGAAACGGGCCACGTGTGGTGTCTCATGCTTGTAATCCCAGCAATTTGGGAGGCCGAGGTGGGCGGATGACTTGAGGTCGGGAGTTCGAGACCAGCCTTGCCAACATGGCGAAACCCCGTCTCTTCCCAAAACACAAAAATTAGCCAGGTGTGGTGGTGCATGCCTGTAGTCCCAGCTACTTGAGAGACTGAGGCAGGAGAATCACTTGAACCTGGGAGGTGGAGGTTGCAGTGAGTTGAGATCGCGCCACTGCACTCCAGCCTGGGCGACAGAGTGAGACGCTGTCTCAAATTAAAAAAAAAAGAAATGAAATGATATCAACAGTTGCATCTGTCCATAGTGTGTAGGGCAGCATTCCAGGAGAGCCCTGGGGCATCCGGGGTGTCTGATATCCTATAGGCACTAATGCTTCCTTAATCCTGCCTGGTGTCCCCCACCTGATTTTAGAGTGGGGACCGCAGAACAATGTCTGGTCCACAAAGAGCTCAGCCAGGCTGACCACGGAGGCTTAGTAGACGGAGAAGATGGTCAGAATGTGTGGTTTCAACAGTTAAATCCAGGCACCCTGGTGTGTGTTTCTCAAATTAGTGATATGTCGGTGGTGGTAGAGGGAGGTAGATCTCACTGGTTGTAACCACAAGCATCCTGGGGCCGTACTGGCAGTGGGGGAAGATGGTGGAGGTAGGGGAAGAAGGGAGGA
The DNA here is from genome assembly GCF_028878055.3 of Symphalangus syndactylus. Classification (NCBI taxonomy): domain Eukaryota; kingdom Metazoa; phylum Chordata; class Mammalia; order Primates; family Hylobatidae; genus Symphalangus; species Symphalangus syndactylus. The sequence continues at coordinate 20,663,875 of NC_072425.2, forward strand.
GTGGGGCAGTTAGGTGAGGACCACGGGAACTGTAGGACTTTAGGGAATTCAGATGTGTCATGGTTACTGTGGCCAGCAGGGCCTTGGGTCCTCTGCCCACACGACTTCATGAGGTCTTGCAACCACCCCAATGGGAGGGGCTGTTACTATCATTTCAAAAATGAGGAAGCAGAGACTCAGAGAAGGGAAGTACCATGTGCAGAGATGAAGGGAATGGAGCTCAGCTAGCAGTCTACATGACTGTGGCCAAGGGGCCAAGAGGGCCAAAGCTCAGTTCAGGTCAAAACCCATCTCTGAGAGGGTCCAACTGGACAGGCAGGTGTGGTGGGCATCTGTGCTCCTGCCAGCCCTCCAGCTCCCTTTTCTTATATCCTCCTCTCCCCCCGGTGGAGCCTCAGGGGCCATATTTGTACCTCTCTGCTCCCCTAGCGACAGCTGATTAGACCAGAGGTGCAGATGATTTGAGCTGAGCCTCTCAGCTTCTTTCTCCTGTGGCTTTGGCCTTGAGAATCAGAGATACTGGGTTGCCTTCCTGGCTGGTTATTTGAAAGGAGGCATAAAACTGGGCTTGGACTGGCTGTGTTTGGCCACTTGCTCATAGAATGGCAGAGAGAAGACTCAATTATGGAAAGGTTGAAATGCAGTTATGGGAGAGAGAGACAGAGACAGGCAGAGACAAGATAGAAAGAGGCAGTCATGCAGGAGAGATACTGAGACAAGGCGGGGAGGGGGAGAGGGAGAGAGAAAGGAAGGAAAATAAGAAGGAAGACTGAGATAAAAAGAGAGATAGTCACAAGGAGCCTAAGACGCTACCTGCAGATCTCCTGACAACTTTCTGGGTCCCTACTCCTGCCTTCCTGAAGCTGCTGCATGTCCTTCCTTGGATCTCTGGGACCCTCCTGTTTTAATAAATCCCCTTCTCTTCTTGGGCTGTTTTGAAGAAGCTTTCTTTCTTTTTTTTTTTTTTTGCAATTAAAACCCCCGACCTCATTGCATTAAATCTGTACATTGTTTTAGGTGTACAGATTAATAATACAGATTGTTTTGGGTGCACAGATATTAATAATATTAATCCTTCTCATCCATGAGCATGAAATAGCTTTCCACTTATTTAGATCTTCAATTTCTTTATCAATGTTTTCTAGTTTTCGGTATACAAATGTTACACCTCCTTGGTTAAATTTATTCCTCGGTATTTTTTAATGCCATTGTAAATAAGATTGTTTTCTTGATTTGTTTTTCACCTAGGCTGTTGTTTTTGTATAGATCTGCTGTTGACTTTTGTGTGTTGATTTTGCATCCTATGACTTTGCTGAATTTATTTATTAGATCTTACAGGGTTTTTTGTGTGGAATCTTTGGGATTTTCTGTATATAGAATCATGTCATCTGCAAATAGAGATCATTTTACTTCTTCCTTTCTGATTTAGATGACTTTTATTTCTTTTTCTTGTCTGATTGCTCTTGCTCGTACTTCCAGTACCATGTTGAATAGAAGTGGAGAGAGTGGGCATCCTTGCCTTGTTCTAGATTTCAGTAGGAAAGTTTTTGATTGTTCCCCATTACTTATGGTGTCAGCTGTGGTTTTTTCATAAATGGCCTCTATTATGTTGAGAAACTTTCTTTCTATGCCAAAACTGTTAAGGGTTTTTATCCAGAAAGGATGCTGAACTTGGTCAAGTGCTTTTTCTGTTTCAACTGAGATGATCGTGTGGTTTTTATCTTTCATTCTGTTAATGTAACGTACCACATTGATTGATTCATGCATGTTAAACCAGTCTTGCCTGTCAGGAATAGACCTTACTTGGTCATGATGTGTAGTCTTTTCTGTGTGTTGTTGATTTTGGCTTGCTTATGTTTTATTGAGGATTTTTGCATCGATGTTCATTATAGAGATCGGCCTGTAGCTTCATTTTTTGTGTGGTATCTTTGTCTGGCTTAGGTGTTAAGGTGTTAAGGTGATTCCAGCCTCATAACATGTGTTTGGAAGTATTTCCTCTAACTCTATTTTTTTGGTAGAGTTTAAGAAGAACTGGTAATAATTCTTTGAATGGCTGGCCGAATTCAGATATGAAGCCATCTGGTCCTAGGCTTTTCTTTGTTGGAAGATTTTAAATTACTTTTTGATACAGCTTGGATGTTGTCCCCACCCAAATCTCATACTGAAATGTAATCCCCAGTGTTGGAAGTGTGACCTGGTGGGAGGTGATGGGATCATGAGGGCGGACTTCTCAGGAATGGCTTAGTACCATCCCCTTGGTGCTGCCCTCACCATGGTGAGTGAGCTCTCCTGAGATCTGGTCATTTTAAAGTCTGTGGCAGCTCCCCCTCTCTCTCTTGCTTCTGCTCCCACCGTGTGAGAGGCCTGGCTCCCCCTTCACCTTCTGCCATGATTGTAAGTTTCCTGAGGCCTCCCCAGAAGCAGAAGCCAACATTATCCTTCCTGTACGGCCTGCAGAACCATGACCCAACAGAACCTCTTTTCTTACAAATTACCCAGTCTCAGATATTTCTTCATAGCAATGTGAAAATGGCTTAATACACTTGTTCAGTCCTTTTGTTATTAGTGTGTTCAAGCTTTCTATTTCCTCCAATTCAATCTTGGTAGGTTACATTTTTCTAGGAATTTATCCATTTCCTCTAGGTTATCCAAAATGTCCATACCCAAAGCAATGTACAGGTTTAATGCAATCTCTATCAAAATTCCAATGGCATTTTCACAGAAATAGAAGAAACAATTCTAAAATTCATGTGGAATCACAAAAAAACTCTGAATAGCCAAAGAAATACTGAGAAAGAAAAATAAATAGGAATCATACTTCCTGATTTTTTTTTTTTTTTTGAGACGGAGTTTTGCAGTTGTTTGTCACCCAGGCTGGAGTGCAGTAGCACAATCTTGGCTCACTGCAACCTCTGCCTCCCAGGTTCAAGAGATTCTCCTGCTTCAGCCTCCTGAGTAGCTGGGACTACAGGTGCGCACCACCACGACAAGCTAATTTTTTGTATTTTTAGTGGACAGGATTTCACCATGTTGGCCAGGCTGGTCTCTAACTCCTGACCTCAGGTGATCCACCCACCTCGGCCTCTCAAAGTGCTGGGATTACAGGTGTGGGCCACTGTACCTGGCCTGATTTAAATTATATTACAAAGCTACAATGATTAAAACAGTGTGTTACTAACATAAAAACAGAAACATAGACTGATGGAACAAAACAGAGAGCCCAGAAATAAATCCAAACATATATGGTCAATCAATTATTGATAAGAGCACCAAGAGGACACAATGGGGAACAGATAGCCTCTTCAGTAAATGGAAATCCAAATGGAAATTTGGATTTCCATATGCGAAAGAATGAAATTGGACCCTTATCTTATACCGTTTGCAAACATCAATCCAAAATGGATCAAAGACCTAAATGTAAGACCTGAAACCATAAAGTTCCTAGACTCTCCTAGACTCTTCCTGAAACCATAAAGTCTCCTAGACACAGGATAAAAGCTCCTCAGCATTGGCCTTGGCAATAATTTTTTGGACGTCACACAAAAAACTCAGGCTATAAGAACAAAAATAAGTAAATGAGACTACATTAAAAAAAAAACTTCTGCACAACAAAGGAAGCAATCAACAAAATGAAAAGACAACTAATGGACTGGGAAAAAATCATTGCCAACCACATATGTGATAAGGGATTGACATCCAAAATTTATAAAGAACTGTTACAACTCAATAGCAGAAAAACAAATTATCCAATTTTAAAATTGGGCTAATGACCTGAACAGATAATTTCTCTAAAGAAGATATAAAAATGGCCAATAGGTATATGAAAAGGTGCTCAAAATCATTATCATAAGGAAATGCAAATTAAAATTACCACGAGATAGCACCTCATAGTAAGGATGGCTGTTATCACAAAGACAAGTGACAGCAAATGTTAGTGAGGGTGTGGAAAAAAGGGAACCCCAGTACAATGTTGGTGGAAAGATAGATTAGCACAGCCACTGTGGAGAACAGTGGGGAGGTTCCTAAATAAATAAAAAATAGAACTACCATGGGACCAAGCAATCTCTCTTCTCTGTATATACACAAAGGAGATTGTATTAGTCCATTTTTGCATTGCAATAAAGAAATACCTGAGACTGGGTAATTTATAAGGAAAAGAGAGGTGTCATTAGCTCACAATTCTGCAGTCTGTACAGGAAGCATGTTGGCTTCTGCTCCTGGGGAGGCCTAGGGAGCTTTTACTCATGGTGGAGGGGCAAAGCCAGAGCTGGCAACTAACACGGCAGGAGCAGGAGGAAGAGAGAAAGAGAGAGAGGGAGGAGGTGCCGCACACTTTTAAACAACCAGATCTCGTGAGAACTCACTCACTGTACAGTACCAAGGGTGCTAAGCCATTCATGAGAACTCTGCCCCCGTGATCCAATCACCTCCCACCAGGCCCTTCCTTCAACACTGGGGATTACAGTTCGACATGAGATTTAGGTGGGGACCCAGATCCAAACCATATCAGAGATGAAGTCACCTCAGAAAGACGTCTGCACTCCCATGTTCATTGCCACATTATTCACAATAGCCAAGATATGGAGACAATCTCAATGCCCATTGATAGATGAATGGATAAAGAAAATGTGATAGATATGTACAATGGAATATAATTCAGCTTTAAAAAAGGAGATTCTGTCATTTGCCACAATATGAATGGACCTGCAGGACGTTACGCAGGTGAAATAAGCCAGACACAGGAGGAAAAATGTTGCATGATCTCGCTGATATGTGGAACATTTTTTCAAAATATACTTTGTCTCAATACACAGAGAATGAAGCAGTGGTTACAGGGGTGGGGTGGGAGGAGGAAATGGGGAGATGTGGGTCAAAAGGATACAAAAGAGCAGGTATAAAGGATGAATGAGCCAAGAGATCTAACATGCACTGTGAGGACTAAAGTTCATAAAATTGTATTGTATTGGGGATTTCTGTTAAACAAGCAGATTTTAGCTGCTCTCATCACACATTTTAAAGAAGTAACTGTGAGATGATAGGTATGGTCATCTGCCTCTCTACAGTAACCACTTGACTCTCTCTATATATAGCATCATGTTGTCAACATCACACATACACAGTAAAAATTATGTTTTAAGAAACCAACAGGCCGGCTGTGGTGGCTCACACCTGTAATCCCAGCACTTTGGGAGGCTGAGGTGGGTAGATCACCTGAGGTCAGGAGTTCGAGACGAGCCTGACCAATATGGTGAAATGCTGTCTGTACTAAAAATACAAAAATTAGCCAGGTGTGGTGGCAGATGCCTGTAATCCCAGCTACTTGGGAGGCTGAGGCAAGAGAATCACTTAAACCTGGGAGGTGGAGGTTGCAGTGAGCTGAGATTGTGCTACTGCTCTCCAGCCTGGGCCATAGAGCGAGACTCCATCTCAAAAAAAAAAAAAAAAAAAAAGAAAGGAAGAAAAACCAACAGTCTTGACCTGAGACATAGCAGGGGTGGCCCCTGTGATCAGATTTGCCAGGGCTGCCCCACCAGAAACCTGTGAGTCACCCTGGCTCTGTCTCCCACTTCCCTACTTCCCTGACGCCTCCTTCCCCAAGTCCACAGGTTTTGTCCTCACCCATCTCTCCATCTGCCTCCTTTGCAGCCCCCGAGGCCACTGCCCCAGCCCAGGCCTCTCCCCTTTCTCCTGGCCTCTGCTCAGCCTCCTCTCTGTCATCCTGTCCCTAGCCTCAGCTCCTGCAGAGGGGCCTGGCTCACTCATGTGTTCAGCAAATGTAAAAGCAACCCTGCCCAATGCCAGGCCTGCTCCTTGCTGGAACAACACAGTCCATTGGGAAGCCAATGGGTCAGGTCATTAAGAGCAAAACCCACATTCTCACTGTAGCCCACAAGCTCTTCCCAGCTTGGCCAGTCTCTCCAGACTCACTTTCCTAGGAATCCCTGCTTTCCAGCCCCACTGGCTGCCTCCTGCTGCCTCAGGCCCTTGACACATGCTGTGCCCTCTGCCTGAACAGCTCTTCCTGAGACTGGCTCCTTCTCATGCTTCAGGTCCAATTCAGAGAGCCAGCTCTGATTCCTCCTCCAATATCTAGATCTAGATCTAGATAGACTTTTTTTTTTTTTTTTGAGATGGAGTCTCATTCTGTCACCCAGGCTGGAGTGCACTGGCATGATCTGGGCTCACTAAAACCTCCGCCTCCAGGGTTCAAGTGATTCTCCTGCCTCAGCTTCCTGAGTAGCTGGGATTACAGGCGCACACCACCACACCCAGCTAATTTTTTATATTTTTGGTAGAGACGGGAGTTTCACCATGTTGGCCAGGCTGGTCTTGAACTCCTGACCTCAGGTGAACTGCCTGCCTCAGCCTCCAAAAGTGCTGGGATTACAGGCGTGAGCCACCACACCTGGCCTCCTCCTCCAATCTAATGCAAGTCTCCTTTCTTCTACATCTTGGCACTCCGTTTATTTCCCTTAGAGAACTTACCATATTTTGTAGTCATTTTTGTTTCTTGACGTGATTTTTGTCTGCCACTAACATCAAACTATAATCTCCATGAGTACAGGGGCCTTGACAGTTTTGTTCACCACCGAATCTCCTGTACCTAGGACACGGTCTGTGGCGATAAAGAATGAATGAGTGAATGAACAAATGACTGAGGCTCCGCAGCCAGGAGTGGGATGAGGCCGAGAGCAATCCTTGAAGCCTCCAGCTTTAGCTCTGCCCCCGGACACACACAAGCCTCCTCTTGTGATGAAACTGCCCACAAGGGCAACAGCCTTCGTCAGCGTTCTGTGGGTCCCTTTAGTGTCTCTTTGCGCAGCTTATTCATTCCAGAACACAGGAGCTTTGTGTGAGCAAAAGGCCATCAGTGTGTGTGCAACTGCCCCCTTTCCCAGGACGAGTCTGAGAACTGTTGACCACTTGGAAATAGAATTTTAAAATTACTGGGGCCGGCTCTCAAAGCTCCCTTTACTTACGTATCTGTGTATGTGGGTACACTTTGCTTTTGTTATGAGGGTGGGATGATAATTCAAAATAACCAAGCAACAGTAATTACTTATTTTTATTGATTGATTGACTTTTTTTTTTTTTTTTTTTGAGACAGAGTGTCGCTCTTTTTTTTTGCCCAGGCAGGAGTACAATGGCGTGATCTCAGTTCACTGCAACCTCTGCCTCCCTGGTTCAAGTGATTCTCCTGCCTCAGCCTCCTGAGTAGCTGGGATTACAGGCATGTGACACCACACCCAGCTAATTTTATATTTTTAGTAGAGATGCGGTTTCACCATGTTGGCCAGGCTGGTCTCAAACTCCTGACCACAGGTGATCTGCCTGCCTCAGCCTCCCAAAGTGCTGGGATTACAGGCATGAGCCACCTTGCCCGGCCTCAGTAATTACTTATTAAGTATTAATTCATTTTAATTAAATATTAATTATGAATACAACTATAGTTGACCCTTGAACAAGATGGGTTTTGAGCTGTGTGGGTCCCCTTATACGTGGATTTTTTTCTTTTCCTTTCTCTTTTTTCTTTTGAGATGGAGTCTCGCTCTGTCACCCAGGCTAGAGTGCAGTGGCACGATCTCGGCTAACTGCCAGCTCTGTCTCCCGGGTTCATGCCATTCTCCTGCCTCAGCCTCCCGAGTAGCTGGGACTACAGGCGCCCACCACCACCCCCGGCTAATTTTTTGTATTTTTAGTAGAGACGGAGTTTCACTGTATTAGCCAGGATGGTCTCGATCTCCTGACCTCGTGATTTGCCCGCCTCAGCCTCCCAAAGTGTTGGGATTACAGGCGTGAGCCACCGCGCCCGGCCCTTTTTTTTTTTTTTTCTGAGACAGAGTCTCACTCTGTCACCCAGGCTCAAGTCACTCACTGCAACCTCTGCCTCCCAGGCTCAAGTGATCCTCCCACTTCAGCCTCCCCAGTAGCTGGGACTACAGGTGTGTGCCTCCATGCCTGGCTAATTTTTTATTTTTTATTTTTTATTTTTTTGTAGAGATGGGGTTTCACCATGTTGCCTAGGCTGATCTCAAACTCCTGGGCTCAAGCAATCCCCTTACCTTGGCCTCCCAAAGTGCTGGGATTACAGGCATGAGCCACTGTGCCCTGCCAATACGTGAATTTTTTCAAGTAAAAGTTACACCGAGTTTACCTGCTCTCCCGCCTCCCCTTCTGCCTCCTCCACCTCTTCCATTTCTTTCACCCAAGACAGCAAGACCAACGTCTCCTCCTCCTCCCCAGCCTACTCAGCGTGAAGATGATAAGGATGAAGGCCTTTATGATGATCCACTTTGACTTAATGAATAGTATGTGTATATTCTCTGCTTTATGGTTTCCCTAATAACATTTTCTTTTCTCAAGCTTACCTTATTGTAAGAACTCGGTCTATAATACATAACATAAAAGATATGTGCTAATCAACTGTTATCAGTAAGGCTTCTGGTCAACAGTAGGCTATCAGTAGTTAAGTTTGAAGACAGTCAAAAGTTATACATGGATTTTCAAGTACGCAGGGGGTTAGTGCCCCTAATTCCTGCATTGTTCAGAGGCCAACTGTATTAAAATAATGGCTAAAATAATCAATAAGCCAATAGTCATACTGTAAAAAGAGAAAGCAAGGTCTCTGGGTGCCAGGCAGTCTTGCTGGGTGGCCCAGTAGGACAGAGTGTGGTGGTATGCACATGTGGCTAGAGCATGGAGAGGCCATGAGAAAAAGGGGTCTCCTAGGACCCAGAGGTGCAGCTTGACAGTAAGAGCTGGGGAGGTGCCCTAAGAGGTGGGCAGAGGCCAGAAGTGCCCATCTCAAAGACTGTTTCTGAGCTAGGTGGGCTGGGGGTGTCTATGGTTGTTCCTTCTGCTAGTCTTCCAGCAGACCAGGCTCTGGGGAAGGCTCATGGTCTTGTCCTTTACCTGCTGTCTGGTGGGTGGGATTGGGGGCCAATGTAACTGGATTCTATCTGAAGGAGAGAAGCCTGGTCAAGCTGGGTCCAGAGTAGAGCTGTCAAAGCCCAAGGGGTCTGAACGAGCGTTGGATCTGCAGTCAGAGTGGAGCCCAGTGGGGTGCTGGTAGAACAGCTCTTCAACAGCAAGGCCCTAATTTGTAGCATTTTTGCCAATTTCATGGTGTAAATCTTCACACCATGGCTGATTTCAAGCCACCAATGTGTTGTCACTGAATGCAGAGTTGGGAAAACAGCCAGCTCCAGCACAGCCAGCCGAGGCAATGGGGATGGGGAGCAGCTGATCACAATGGCTATACTGGCAGGTGGCCTGGTGCACCCTGAGGAATGAGGCCACAGCCCCAAAAGATCACTAGAGGGATTGGCACAGGTAGGCAGCTCTCACCAAAGGGACCAGAAGAGACAGCAGGTTTCTTGGCTGCTCGTGGGACTGTGTTTATGTCCCTAGCACTATCCCCATGGGTGTGTGGCAGGTGACTACTGTAGTGAGGCCCCAGCCTGGGAAATAAGAGAATGGCCCATTGCTCAGGACTCTGGCCTGTGAGCACAGCTAGAGGAGCAGCAAAGGCTGGGGGGATTCACTCGTTCACTCACTCATTCAACAAAGACTGAATAAGCTCTGACTGTGTCCTAGGAGCAGTGCTAGGGATCAGGGATACAAGTGAACAGAAAAGACATGGCCCTTCCTTTCAGGGAAATTAGAGTCTAGCAGAGGCTATGGGCATGAAAGCAAGTAATCAAAATGCATTGCGTGTGAAAAGTTCTGGGCCCCATGCAGTGGCTCACGCCTGTAATCCCAGCACTTTAAAAGGCTGAGGTAGGTGGATCACCTGAGGTGAGGAGTTCAAGACCAGCCTGGCCAACATGATGAAACCTTGTCTCTACTAAAAATACAAAAAATTAGCTGGGTGTGGTGGTGTGCGCCTGTAATCCCAGCTACGTGGGAGGCTGAGGCAGGAGAATCACTTGTACCTGGGAGGCAGAGGCTGCAGTGAGCCAAGATCACGCCCCTGCACTCCAGTGACAGAGTGAAATCCTGTCTCAAAAATAAAAAAAAAAAATGAAAATAGAAAAGTTCTGGATGGGGATCCCCAGGGCCCAGGGAAGCTCAGGGTACAACCAGCCCCAAGTGGGAAGGGGCGTCAGGGAAGGCTGTCCAGGGGAAGGGCTGTGCGAAACTTGGAAGTCAGCCCTGTGGGGGATGGAGAGTGTGGATGGGGGAAGGGAGAGTGTTCCAAGCAGGGGAACAGCCTGTGCAAAGACCCCAGAGGAAAGCACTGAAGGACCCTCAGTCTAGCTGGAGGGTGGGGTGAAAGAGGAAGGAGTGGTAGGGAGGAAGGAAATGAGTCAGCAGGGGCTGCAGGGAGGAAGCCATTGGAGGTGTTCGCTGAGGAATGCTGAGATCCGACCCCCTCCTCCCCCATTCCCACCAAGGGCCATTCTGGCTGCTCTGGAGGCAAGAGGAGGCAGGGGGAACCAGTTACAAATGCCCCAGCAAGAGACAAGTAGGGCTTGAGCTGCAGAGGAAGGGGACAGGGTCAAAACGTATTTCAGAGGTTGACGGATACATGTGGAGTTGAGCAAACAGTGATCAAAGATTGTTGGCTTGAAAAGCAGAATATTGGGGGTGCCATTTGCCAAAAAGGGGTAAGCCTGGAAGAGGAATAAGTTGGTGTGGGGGAAGCTCATGGTGGGCATGTTGTGCCGCTTTCTGACTCCAAGCTTCTTTGCTCCTTCAGGGAGCTCCCCACTCCTAGGAGTCTTGGTAGAGCAGAGGTCAGGACCAGCAACATCATTTGCAGGGCAAATTATGCAAATTGCAAATGCAAATCCCATGCAAAATGGAAATGCACAGCCCCTTGTTCAAAAATACTTGCAAATTTCAAGACGGTGACCACAGATCATTGAACCAAATGAGGGGCTGCACAGGCCACCTGTCCCTGAAGTCGGCCCTGACACAGGTACTTATTTTTCCAACACTACTCATGGCTCAGGAGCCACAAAATGACACTGAAATAGATGGTATCTAAAACCATGGAATCAGGTGAGGACACCCAAGAATAGAACGTGACAGCAAAGGAGAGGACCCAATACCGACCTTGGGCACTCAAGCATTTACAGGTCAATAGAGGAGAAGAGTCAAGGAAAAAATTGCAAAGGAGCCAGAAATGTACAAAACCAGAAGGGTGTGGTGTCTTGAAAGCCAAGAGAGGAAAGTGATCGAAAAATTGCTTGACGCCGGGCACGGCGGCTGATGCCTGTAATCCCAGCACTTTGGGAGGCCGAGGCAGGTGGATCACAAGGTCAGGAGATCGAGACCATCCTGGCTAACATGGTGAAACCATGTCTCTACTAAAAATACAAAGAAATTAGCTGGGCATGGTGGTACGCGCCTATAATCCCAACTACTCAGGAGGCTGAGGCAGGAGAATTGCTTGAACCTGGGAGGCCGAGGTTGCAGTGAGCTGAGATCGCACCACTGCACTCCAACCTGGGCAACAGAGCAAGACTCTGTCTCAAAAAAAAAAAAGAGAAAAAAGAAAAAAGAAAAGAAAAGAAAAGAAAAACTGCTCGACATGGAGAGCTGCTGAGAGGCTGAGGAACACAACCACTGGGCAGGGGCGGGGGAGGTGGGCTGAGGGTGGGTGATGAGGTGCCCGGGGCAGTGCTGCTAAGATGTTGTTATAATTATAATAATTATTATTATTTGGAAGAGTCTCCCTCCATTGCCCAGGCTGGAGTGCAGTGGCGGGATCACAGCTCACTGCAGCCTCAACCTTCTGGGTTCAAGCAATCCTCCCGCCTCAGCCTCCTGAGTAGCTGCAACTACAGGCATGTGCCACCAAGCCTGGCTAATTTTATTTTTATTTTTGTAGATATGGGGCCTCCCTATGTTGCCCAGGCTGGCCTCAAACTCCTGGGCTCAAGGAATCCTCCCGCCTCAGCTTCCTGAGAAGCTGGGACTACAGGTGCGCACCACCAACCCCTGGCTTTTTTTTTTTTTTTCTTGTAGAGACGGGGTTTCACCACGTTTCCCCAGGCTCAAGCAATCCACCCGCTTTGGCATCCCAAAGTGCTGGGATTACAGGCTTGAGCCACCACACTCAGCCATTGCTCAGATTTTGATGTGCACAAAATCACCTAGGGGTCTTGTGAAACTGCACATTCTAATTCCTCAGGTCCAAGGAGGAGCCTGAGACTGTGCATTTCTAATAAGCTCCCAGGTGCTGCTGCTGTGCCTGGTGGGAGGACCACACCTTGAGTAGCAAGCTCTAAGGCCATGGGTTTCAAATGTGGCTGCACAGAGAAAACACCTAGAGAACATGACTAGCATGGACCATATCCCAGACTAATGAACTCAGAATCCTGAGGGGTGGGAACAAGACACTGGGAATGTCTCAAGTTCCACGGGTAATTCCAAGGTAGCCAAGGTCAAGGACTATTACTAAGGTGTTCAGAGCTTAAATTAGTGTGTGTTTGTTGCTGCAGATAGCTCTTCCTGTTTACTCCTTACATGGATATTATTATTATGATATATTTCTAGTATGCCTTTTATTCTGATCATTATCGTAATGTAATATGATGTTCTTAGAGTTTACCATTTATTGCAATGCATTGAGTGCGCACTTTATACTCATTATCATCATTACTATCGTTGTTATTTTAAAAATAAGCGGCCGGGCGCGATGGCTCAAGCCTGTAATCCCAGCACTGTGAGAGGCCAAGGCGGGCGGATCACGAGGTCAGGAGATCGAGACCATCCTGGCTAACACGGTGAAACCCCATCTCTACTAAAAATACAAAAAATTAGCCGGGCGTGTTGGCGGGCGCCTGTAGTCCCAGCTACTCGGGAGGCTGAGGCAGGAGAATGGCGTGAACCCGGGAGGCGGAGCTTGCAGTGAGCCGAGATTGTGCCACTGCACTCCAGCCTGGGGGACAGAGCAAGACTCCGTCTCAAAAATAAATAAATAAAATAAAAAGAAGAAGAGCTCTTGGAGGGATGGATAGGTGGAGAACAGAGGATTTTTAGGACAGTAGAAACACTCTGTACGATACTATAATGGTGGATAAATGTCATTATACATTTGTCCAAAGCCATAGAATGTACAACCCCAAGACTGAACCCTGAGCTAAACTATGGACTCTGAATGATAATGATGTCTCAATACAGGTTCGTCAATTGTAACAAATGAACCACTCTTGTGGGGATGTGGCTGATGGGAGAGGCTGTGCCCACGTGGGGGCAGAGGGCATATGGGAACTCTTTGTACTTCCTGCTCATTTTTTCTGTTAACCTGAAGCAGCTCTTAAAAAATAAGATCTTTTAAAAAATAGAAAGAGCTCATGTTTATGGAAGGCTTGCCTTGTACCAGACACTGTGGTATGTGCTTTGTGTGATTTATCTTATTCCACAAATGAAGAAACTAAGAATCAGAGAGATTTTTAAAACTGTCCCATGATTACATAGCTAATATGTGGTGGAGACAGTTTGCAATTTCAGATCTATTTCAAAGCCCATGTGCCTATCCACTATTCTCTAAAACCATATTTTTCAAACCTTTCTAATGATAAAGATGATCTGGCCGGGCACGGTGGCTCACACCTGTAATCCTAGCAGTTTGGGAGACTGAGGTGGGTGGATCACCTAAGGTCAGGAGTTTGAGACCAGCCTGGCCAACATGGTGAAACCCTGTCTCTACTAAAAACACAAAAATTAGCTGGGCAGGTGGTGGGTTCCTGGAATCCTAGCTATTTGGCTGAGGTGGGAGAATCGCTTGAAACTGGGAGGCAACAGAGAGACTCTGTCTCAAGAAAAAAAAAAAGATAATCTGATACTTGTTAAAAAATACAGATTCCTAGGACCCTCCCCTGGGGAACCTGACTTAGTAGCTCTGAGGTGAGACTCAGTCTCTATATTTTTCTTCCTCCCTCCCCCTGAGATCCTTATCATCAGGCAAGCTTGGGAAACACTGTTATAATACCTAATGATAGGGTTGTGGTATATGGTTTTATTGTTGACAATAAAGTTCATTCCCTTCTTTGTAAGAGGATTATCCAGCCCCAACCTTGCCCTGCCTCCTGGTAGGCAGGAGTACAGCTCTCTGCACCTTTGCAGTGAGTTCCTCTGACCATTGGGAAGGGAGTGACATGAGCTGTGCATGTCTAGCACAAGCTTTAATTGCAGTTGCATGGTCCAGCTTGCTCTCCTACACTTCTGCTCTCTCTCCTGAGAGTGACGTGTCCCAGAGTGGGGCTGTGCCTTCAGCCTGGGTCTCAGAACAAGAAAACATATGGGGCAGAGCTAACCTATAGTCCTTGTGAGAAATAAAGGTTTGTTGCTGTAAGCCATTGAGATTTGGTGGGGGGGATGTTGTTTGTTACACAGCACAGCTGACTAATACAACATTTAGTTATAATATTATTAACAATGGTGACATCTTTTGAGTACTTATGTATGAAGCAGTTTATACATATATTTGTATAAAGTCTGTAATCTTAGCAAAAATAAACTGCAAGCTTGGGATTATTATTGCCATTTTGGAGATGAGGAAACTGAGGCTCAAAGAGAGCTTGCCCAAAGTCACCCTGCCAGGAGTTGCACAGCCACCGTCTGATCCCAAAGCTCTTCATCTCACACCTGAGTTTTCCTGTCCCCTCCTTCCCTCTTTTTCCCACCTCTCCCCTCCGTTTTCTGCTAGTATCAGTCTCAAGTGCAACCTGTTGGCAGAAACAGACATATGCAATATTTAATTCACTTTAATTAAAATATATTTTAGTGGATTTTTTTTCTGGGACATAACTCATTTTGATGGGAACCCATTGGATTTTAATGGGAAACCTATTAGAGGAACATATTGTGATCTTTAATGAAGCTGGGCTGCGTGGAGAACCACCTACAGGTAATTAGAAGCCCTCCAGGCCCTTGGGGAATAAGGTGAAATGAACTTCGGTTTGTTTAAGACAATTAGTGCAGACAATGATCTGGGAACGAATTAAATGGTCCTTGATTAGGAGCAGCTGTGCAGGTGGTGTCCTCAGGAAAATGGGAGGCACAAGTGGGGCTCTTAAGAAAGAGTGATTATTAGTGCTTATCTGTTTATATTGGCAGCCAGCACTTCCCCAGGCTGGAGGTTTGATCAGGTGGCTCCTCCCCGCCCCACCCCTCCCTGCTGCCCTTCCTCATTGATATAGGCTCCTTCTGGGTCTGCCAGGTGTCTCAAGGGGCCTTCTGGGTTCTGATAGCAGATGGGCGCATCTATAATAGCAGAGCTGGAAGCTTCTTTACTCCCACTAGTACATGACTCCATATTGATGGACACTTCTATGCTGGTGGGATTGGCAACCTCTATGTTCTTAAGGATGCGCGCTTTTTTTTTTTTTTTTGAGACAGTGTTTCACACTTGTTGCCCAGGCTGGAGTGCAATGGCATGGTCTCGGCTCACTGCAACCTCCACCTCCCAAGTTCAAGCGATTCTCCTGCCTCAGCCTCCCAAGTAGCTGGGATTACAGGCGCCCTCCACCACACCCAGCTATTTTTTGTATTTTTAGTAGAGACGAGGTTTCACCACGTTGGCCAGGCTGGTCTTGAGCTCCTGACCTCAGGTGATCCGCCTGCCTTGGCCTCCCAAAGTGCTGGGATTACAGGTGTGAGCCACTGTGCCTGGCCAAGGATGGGTGTTTCTGTACTTACTAGTTAAAATGACTACTTCTATGCTTACACACATGCATGTGCTTACGTTTGCTGCTCTAGGAGCCACCGTACTCCTAAAAGACGCATTGCCCCCATTCTGGCCTGGGCTTATTCTATTCGCGCTGGACCACTGGGTGCATTCACACCAGGAGGAATACTAAATAGTGCACCAACCATGCCAGGCGCTTCTATACGGTAAAGATAAGCATGCTTCTCCGTTGCCCTGAATGAGTCTCTGCATATGCAAGGAATAGGAATCTTCCCCGGAAGATGGGAAGGCTGCCTGGGAGAAGGGGCATCGAGAGAGAATCCTGGTGGGAGTTAGCAAGGGGGCACTTCTAGAGTGATAGAAATAGAGCTCACACGTGTGGCTGCTTCTACACTGATGGGAAGACAGGAATCTATAGTGGTTGAGCTGGGAGTGTCCACAGGGACAGGAATGATTCTTCTGAAGGAACTGGTGAGTCTACACTGGCAGGGAAGCGTGTTCTACGCAGATAGAGATGGGCACTTTTCTACACTCACGTAAATGGAAATCCTGGCATTTGCTAGAATGAGTGTTTCTGTAGATGGGCATGTCCACGTTGGCAAGGATGGGCATATCTATACTGCCAAGGTTAAGTCCTAGAAAAATATGGAGCTTTTGCACCGAAAGGGATGGGCATTCCCTCATCGGTGAGGATGTGTGCTTCCACACCAGTCTCACATTTCCTAACTCTTTTTTTTTTTTTTTTTTTGAGACAGAGTCTTACTCTGTCACCCAGGCTGGAGTACAGTGGCGCGATCTTGGCTCACTGCAACCTCTGCCTCCTGGGTTCAAGCAATTCTCATGCCTCAGCCTCCCAAGCAGCTGGGATTACAGGCGTGTGCCACCATGCCCGGCTAATTTTGTACTTTTAGTGGAGACAGGGTTTCACCACGTTGGCCAGGCTGGTCTCAAACTCCTGACCTCAGGTGATCCGCCTCCCTTGGCCTCCCAAAGTGCTGGGATTACAGGTGTGAACCACCGTGCCTGGCACATTTCCTAACTCTTGACCAGTAAACCAGAGTGATCCCACTGACGTGTCCTCTGTTTCAGACCATTCCCTGTGCTCAGGGATGCTTGGCTCAGAGCACAGAGCCATCCTGCCTGTGGATGGAAGAGGCAGCTACTCTGTGGGTGGCGTGGGGGCGGGGAGAGACAATGACGAAAGAAGCAGGACCACTGGTGACCTATACATGCCCAGGAGAGGACTATACGGGAAGCCCCGATCCTGGGGAGAGCCCAGAGGAACTCAGCTCAGCCCAGAGCCCAGAGCCCAGAGCCCAGAGCGGATTCCAGGCAAACTTTCTGGTACCTAGAACCAGGGAGGCCAGGGAGGGAGGCAGCCGGGACCCCCCATCACCACCCAGCAGCCCAGAGCCCCTTCCCTAATCCCCTCTCAGCTCCAGCTCCTGGCAGGGGCTGCTGCGAGATTCCCCGTGCAACCCTGACACGGGGCTGTAGCTAAAACATTGGTCTGGCAGTTTTCCCTCTTTAAGTTGAAGTGTGATGTTGGCAGGCAGCAAGCTGTGGTGGCAGGCTGCCAGGGGGAGCATGTGTTGGAAATCCTTGTTCCATGTTGCAGCAATCTGGGGCTCCCCCACCCACAAACTGCTCCAGAGCCAGCCAGTCCTGGGGACCAGAGCCTCATGCTGATGCGGAGCAGCCACCGAGATGAGGGGCCTGATGAGGCAGAGGGGCTCGGAGGACAAGGAAGAGGGAGAGAAGCGTGAGTAGAGAGCATCAGAACTGAGATGGAGCCACAGAGAGACATGGAAATAGAACAGCCAGAGACAGAGACCCAGAGAGACACACACAGCCAGAGAGAAACCAAGAGACCCACGGTCAGAGAGATCCAATGAAGACTGAATTTAAGGAAGATAAGGGCGGGCACGGTGGCTCACGCCTGTAATCCCAGCACTTTGGGAGGCCGAGGTGGGTGGATCACTTAAGGTCAGGACTTCGAGACCAGCCTGGTGAAACCCCGTCTCTACCAAAAATACAAAACTTAGCCGGGCACGGTGGCACACACCTGCAATCCCAGATACTCAGGAGGCTGAGACAGAAGAATCTCTTGAACTCAGGAAGCCAAGGTTGCAGTGAGCCGAGATCGCACCACTGCACTCCAGCCTGGGTTACAAGAGCAAGACACCATCTCAATTAAATAAATAAATAAATATAAGGAAGATAAGAAGCACAGAAGAGTGAGCAAAAGCGACAGAATGGGCATACAGTTCTGTCTCTAAATCTCCTGTTGTCAGAAAAAAATATATATATTCAAATAAATGTATACTATCTATAACAGTTGTAGAAAACAAGAAAGAGAATCCTCAGTGGACCAGTAACTTTGGAGTTCCTGAAAGATGGAAAGTAGACAGGCTTGGACTGACAGAGGGGCTTACAGTGTCTCTGCCACAGGAGGAGAGATCCACTGTGCAAGGTGGGGCTGGCCTCAGGAGTGCTCCAAGCTCAGTCAGCAGAACCCAGGAATACTCAGACCAGCGAGACAGCCTGGGGCGGTCATGAGAGTTAGCAGTTGAGGGGTTTAGAGCAGCCAAGCTGGCCAGCCCCTCACTGCCCAACTGCCCCCAGCACCCCCACCCCACCCATCACTCATGCTGAACACCCAGCAGCAGTGGAGTTTGCCCACAAGCTGGAGGTGTGCGAGGGAATATTTAGGTCTCAGAGTCAGAACATGCCCTAAAGCAGCCACCCCCAATCTTTTTGGCACCAGGGACCAGTTTCATGGAAGACAGCTTTTCCACGGAGCGGGTAGGGAGAAGGAATGGTTTTGGGGTGAAACTGTTCCACCTCAGATCATCAGGCATTAGATTCTCATAAGGAGCATGCAACCTAGATCCTTGCATGCTCAGTTCACAATAGGGTTTGTGCTCTTATGGGAATCTAATGGCACCACTGACCTAACAGGAGGTGGAGCTCAGGTGGTAATGCTTGCTCGCCCGCCACTCACCTCCTGCTGTGTGGGCCAGGTAGGACAGGCCACAAACCAGTATGGGTCCCTTGGCCTGGGGGTTGGGGACCCCTGCCCAAGAGTATCTAGTGGCACCCTAGGAAATGGGAAAAACATCAACTTCTATCACAGACCACTAGTAGCACGCCTTCCCGGTGAGTATCAGAGGCAAAACCTTGTGGTCAACACCGTCCTTCAGAGGCAGGCAGATCAGAACTCCCAAAGCAAAGGTGAGCAGAAAACCAAGAATGCCCAAGTATTTGAGCAAAGTCGACCCCGAAAGAGAGGCATCAGACTTAACAAAGAGAAGACCTGAGACCCGAGGGAAAAGACTTCAAGAGCAAACACCAACTAAAGAAGACCTTTTTTTTTTTTTTTTTTGAGACGGAGTCTCACTCTGTCGCCCAGACTGGAGTGCAGTGGTGCGATCTCGGCTCACTGCAAGCTCCGCCTCCCGGGTTCACGCTGTTCTCCTGCCTCAGCCTCCCGAGTAGCTGGGGTTACAGGTGCCTGCCACCACATCCAGCTAATTTTTTTTGTATTTTTAGTAGAGACGGGGTTTCACTGTGTTAGCCAGGATGGTCTCGATCCCCTGACCTCGTGATCCGCCCACTTCGGCCCCCCAAAGTGCTGGGATTACAGGCGTGAGCCATCGCGCCCCCCGAAGACCTTAAAGTGTGCAGTTACTATCCCGAGGGAGATGGGAGAAGATAACATATTCATGAATTGAGGACAGGCTGTTACTAAAATGAATCACTAAAAGATCTTGGAAATTTAAAATAATTGTTCAAATTTAAAACTCAGTAGGCTGGCTGAATAGTAGCATAAATACAGCTAAAGAGAAAATTGGAATCAACTTAAAGATATGCAGCCCCTATGCCTCTTCTAGGTGTTTGCTTAGAGAAGCTCTTATGTGTGTACGGAAATACGTATAAAAGTGTTCACTGCAGAACTGTTTGAAATAGCAAAAAATTGGAAGCAACCTATCATTCAACAGAGACCAGAGAAATAAATCATGTTTTGATCCCATTACAGAATCCTATACAACAGGTGAAATGAATTACCTAGAGCAACATGTATCCACAGGGATGCATTTTTAAAATATGATGCCCAGTGGAGGAAAATAGGCAATTGCAGAATGACAGATTTTATGGCACGCTTCTGGCTCACTGCAACCTCTGCCTCCTGAGTTCAAGCAATTCTCCTGCCTCAGCCTCCCAAGTAGCTGGGACTATAGGTGCATGCCACCACACCCGGCTAACTTTTGTATTTTTAATAGAGATGGGGTTTCACCATGTTGGCCAGGCTGGTCTCAAACTCCTGACCTCAGGTGATCTGTCAGCCTTGGGCTCCCAAAATGCTGGGATCATAGGCATGAGCCACCACTCCCAGCCCACTATATACCTTTTTTGATGCAGTCAGTATAACTTGGATGATTATACTTCAATTAAATTTACATTAAAAAACGTATATGGAGCCAGGAGCAGCGATGCACCTCTAGTCCCAGCTACTCAGGAGGCTGAGGCAGGAGGATCACTTAAGCCCAGAAATTCAAAACCAGCCTGGCAACATAGCAAGACCTGTCTCAAAATAAAAACAAAGGTCGGGCGCGGTGGCTCATGCCCGTAATCCCAGCCCTTTGGTAGGCCAAGGCGAGTGGATCACCTGAGGTCAGGAGTTTGAGACCAGCCTGGCCAATGTGTTGAAACCTCATCTCTACTAAAATACAAAAATTAGCTGGGCGCGATGATGTGCTCCTGTAATCTCAGCTACTTGGGAGGCTGAAGTGGGAGAATTGCTTGAACCTGGGAGGTGGAGGTTGCAGTGAAGTTTGCACCACTGCACACTCCAGCCTGGGTGATAAAGCAAGACTCCATCTCAAAAACAAAAACATATATGGAGAGTGCATACCCAAAATATATAAAGAATCTGTACAATGTGGTAAGATGAAGATGGGCAAAAGATTTGAACAGAAATTTCACAAAAGAAGATACATGAATGACAATAATTGCATGAAAAAGATACTCCACTAGTCCTTAGAGAAATGAAATTAAAATAAAAACGAGGTACCACTACACACTAAACGTAAAAATACTGGCAATACAAAGTGTTGGCAAGGATATGGAGCAACTGGAACTCTCATAAATTGCTGGTGGAAATGCAAAATAGCACAGCCACTTTGGAAAAGAGTATGTTATCATCTTATAAAGTTAAACATAAACTTACCCTGTAACACAGCAATTCTACTTCCAAGTATTTACCCAAGAGAAATTAAAATGTATGTCCACACAAAGATTAATACACAGATATTTGGCCAGGCACAGTGGCTCATGCCTGTAATCCCAGCACTTTGGGAGGCCAAGGTGGGCAGATTACTTGAGGTCAGGAGTTCAAGACCGGCCTGGCCAACATGGTGAAAACCCATCTCTACTAAAAATACAAAAAAATTAGCCAGGTGTGGTGGTGTGAGCCTGTAATCCCAGCTGCCTGGGAGGCTGAGGCAGGGGAATTGCTTGAGCCCAGGAGGCAGAGGTTGTAGTGAGCCAAGATCACACCACTGCACTCCAGCCTGGGTGACAGAGTAAGACTCCATCTCAAAAAAAAAAAAAAAACAAATACACACAGATATTCATAATTGTATTATTCAGAATAGCCCCAAACTGGAAGCAACTCAAATGTTCGTCAACTAGTAAATGGATAAATTAATCGTATTATCCATACTTGGGAATACTACTCAGCAATAAAAAGTATGAACCATTCATAACACATGCAAAAACATGGCTGAATCTCAGAAATATTATGCCAAGTGAAAGAAATCAAACATAAAAGACTGTGCTGCCTGATTTCATTTACAGAAAATGCCAGAACAGGCAAAACTATAGTGACAGAAAGCAGTTGTTATCTAGGGCCAGGGAAGGGGCAGGGGATCAATTGCAAAGGGGCAGTAGGAAACTTTTTTGGGTGGCAGAATTGTTTTATATTTTGATTGTGCTGATGGTTACAGAATTTCACACAATTACCAAAGTCATCATATGGTACACTTAAAAAATAAGTGAGTTCTATTGTATACAAATAATACTTAATTTGTAATAAGTGCGTCCTATCCTATACAATGATAGGACTCACTTATTTTAAGTGTACCATATGATAAAAAAGGTAATTAGAAATCACGAAGACCAGGTCGGGCATGGTGGCTCACGCCTGTAATCCCAGCACTTGGGGAGGCTGAGGTGGGCTGAACACTTGAGATCAGGAGTTCAAGACCAGCCTGGCCAACATGGTGAAACCCTGTCTCTAATAAAAAATACAAAAATTGGCCAGGCATGGTGGCATGTGCCTGTAGTCCCAGCTACTCGGGAGGCTGAGGCAGGAGAATCACTTGAACCTAAGAGGTTAAGGTTGCAGTGAGCCAAGATTGTACCACTGCACTCCAGCCTGGCGACAGAGCAAGACTCTGTCTCAAAACACACACACACACACACACACACACACCCCACACACAAAATAAAATAAAATAAAATAAAATAAAGATAGGAATCAAATATGGGGAAATGTTACAATCTGACAAGGTTGGGTGATATGTACTAGTCTGTTTATTATATTACTTATTCTTTATATTTTTCTGAATTGTGGACATATTTCAAAACTGCTCTGGAAAGAATAAATTAATTTAAAATAATCTGAGGGATTCTCTCAGACTGTAGTGCAAAACCCCACACAATTAAATGGCATAGAGACTACACACAGAAGTTTCAATATTTATCTAGTACTTAGTAGAAGTTCCCATAAGGAAAAAATGGAGAAAAGATAATCAATCAATCAGTAGAGGACATTTCCTCAAAGTGAACAAATACAAGAATCTTTAGATTGAGAGGATCAATCAGGTGCTAAGTAAGAGAATTTTGGGGGGCAGGGGTCAGAGGTACAGGGATTCCTAGACATGGGTAAAATTTCAGTGAGTAAAGTCTTGAGAGAGAAAGAGAGCGAGATTGCTTATTCTCAGAGAAAAAAGAATTAGAATGGCAAGTGACTTCTCTTTAACAATATTGGAAGGCAATGGAAAAAGAGATTCGAATTTCTCTAGGAAATTATTTTGATCCTAAGATAATATACCTATCCTAACTGACTTCAAAAGTGAGAGGAGGCCCTGCACGGTGGCTTACACCTGTAATCCCAGCATTTTGGGAGGCCGAGGCGGGCAGATCACCTGAGGTCAGGAGTTTAAGACCAGCCTGGTTAACATGGCAAAATCCTGTCTCTACTAAAAATACAAAAAAATTAGCCAGGCATGGTGGCGTGCACCTGTAGTCCCAGCTACTGGGGAGGCTGAGGCATGAAAATCGCTTGAACCCGGGTGGCAGAGGTTTCATTGAGCTGAGATGGTGCCACTGCACTCCAGCCTGGGTGACAGAGCCATACTGTCTCAAAAAAAAAAAAAAAGTGAGAGGAAAATGAAGATGTTTTGGACAGATTCTCTCTAAACAAATTTATTACTCACAGATTCTAAAGGAACTGCTCGAGAATGTATTCAAGAAAAAGAAAGTGAATACAAGGCCAAAAAAGACATAGAGTACAGGCAACAGTGATTTTTAAAAAAGTAAAACTTTGTAGCTACGTCTAATATTTGCATAACATGATAGCAGCAACAGCTAGCACAGCAATAGCCATGATGACAGTAACAATGTAGGAACAAAAACCCCACATGATTTCAACGTGGGATGTATTCAGGAGTAAGGATGGGGAGTGAAAGTGTCACTAACTTCTTCAAGGAGAGGATAGAAACACGGAGGAACTCTAGACATACATAGAAAAATGCAAATTTAAATATGTCTTAAACATTTATTGGAAGGAGATTTCTGTTTCTCGGTAGGATATAGTAGGTTATCACTGGCCAAGCCTCTCACTTCATTAATTAGGTAAAAAGGAAATAAATTGCAAAGTCATTAGAGGCATCACTGAGCTATGGCAATGAGGTCAAGATGAACTAGAATCCAGAGAGGGAAGAATTCTCCCTAGGTAAGTTGGTGATCATAATGAGATCGCCTTTGCAAAATTATGACTGAGAAAGTGAGAGAGATCTAACTTAATTGACTCCATCTTGCTTCTAACCTCCAAGCTGTCCTTGTTCATTCCTGGGCATAGGCTGAACTAACTTTGGGAGAAACTTAGTTTATACTTTATAGTTTAAAACAAAGTTTAAAGTTTAAAACAGCCCTTTCCCAAAGAAGACCTCCTTCTTGCCTGGGGACTAGATTGCTGTAGGACTAACATCGGCCACAAGATTAGAAATTATGGTTTAGAAGTCACGCAGCTGGAGGCTTCAAGATTCTGACCCTCCCTAAACTGTCCCTAAGATCAGTGTTTGAGATATTTTGCAGACCCTACACTTGATGGATCAGCTGGCACCACTCAGATCAATAAACTGGCTCATCTGATCTTTTGACCCCCACCCATGAACTGACTCAGCACAAGAAGGCAGCTTCTACTTCCTGTGATTTCATCCCTGACCAATCAGCACTCCCGGCTCACTGGCTTCCCCCCACCCACCAAGTTGTCCTTAAAAACTCTGCTCCCCAAATGCTCAGGGAGGCTAATTTGAGGAATAATAAAAATCCAATCTCCTGCACAGCTGGTTCTGCATGAATTACTCTCTATTGCAATTCCCCTGTCTTGCTAAATCTGCTCTGTCTAGGCAGCAGGCAAGGTGAGCCCCTTGGAGGGTTACAGTAACTGTTTTCCTCTCTGGTAGCATTTCCCAGTTCTAGGCTTGGACTGAAGATCTCGTTTGACTCAGGCTGAGAGGCTCTGCTGAAGGAAAGAGAAGACAAAAAAGCTTTTGGTGGCTTTCTTATAATGCCCATGTGATGGTTGAAAACTAAAGGAATTCCCAATGTGTGGGTGGTGTTCCTCGCAGAGCATTATTTGAGTTCTGGGTCTGTGTGGAGGCTGAGTGTCTGGGCCAAAACTTCTGGAAAGTGGAGTGAAATCTCTGGTGGTTTCACTGTGCTGAATCCCAACAGAGGGAGGGGACTGCCACCAACACGGGATCCCCCCATCAAGAGACTAAAGAACAAAGCTCAAATCTCCAAAGAGAGGATCTGAATCTCTCACCATCATTTAGAGCAGACAAGATAGAGATCTTCCAGCCTCTCAATCAGAAGCCCAGGGGAACCAGATCCAAAGAACAGGAGTGAATGAGAGATAGTCTGAGACTTACCAAAAGTGCAACTCGGTCCTGACCTACCTCGATTCCTGATTGTACTGAGGTGATCAGCTTCTGCATCCTATCTGCTTAACAGAGGGATGGGGAAATCTGGAGCCTCTATGATTCTTTTATGCACAATGTGTGGCATAATTTTTTAAATTGTTAGATATGTACAGTGACAGGAAAATGTGACTAATAATCAATAGAAGAAAAAACAATAGAAGCAAAGCCATAGATAAACTAGATAATGGAGCTATTAGACAAGGGCTTTAAAATAACTACAATTAGTGTGTTAAATAAAATTGTGGAAAAAAATGGACAAAATGAATGCAAAGATGGAGAATATTGACAGATATTTGAAATGTACAAACATAATCAAGTGAACATTCTAAAATAAGAATATCAAAACTAAAAAACTCATTAAATGAGCTTAACACTAGTTTAGATACAGCTGAAAAGGTAATTAGTGAAGAGGGAAATAGGTCCAAAGAAAATATTTAGATAGGTCAGAAACAGGGAAGAAGGCAAATGAATGGAAAATATAGAACGAAGACATAGGTGACACAGTGAAAAAAAAAAAGAAAGTCTTCCTCTCTTTCCTCTATTATCATTGTGTAATTGTAGTTCCAGGAATACAGAAGAAAGAAAATGGAGTAGAAAAACATTTGAAGAGATAATGACTGAGAATTTTTCAAAACTGCAAAATGGGAGTAACCAAAAAATACAGGAAGTTCAGCAAACCCAGGAGGTTAAAAATAAGGAAAACTACATCAAAGGGCATTATAGATAAATTGTTGTAAACAAGAGATAGAGATTATTTTAAAATAGAAAGAGACACAGGGAGGAAAAAGACACATTACCCATCTTCAAAGACAGTAAGATGTAAAGCTGACTTTTCAATGGAAATCACAGAAGATAGAACACAGCATAACGAAATTGTTAAAGTATAGAAGGGAAAATTCTGGCAACTTAGAATGCTACACACAACAAAATACTCTTCAAAACTGAAGGTGATGTCCTCTTAATGTTTCTCCAAAAATTTGAAAAAAATACTGAAGGTGAAACAATAATGTTTCAAATAAACAAAGGTTGAAAAATTTATTGCTAGAAGCTTCACAGAGTAAAGAAGACTTCTTCAGATTAGTAAACTGAGTCCAAAGAGATGTACGGAACTTCAGGAAAGAATGAAGAAAAATAGATACCAGGGCAAATATTTTTAAACTGTTTGTAACAATGATACAAATGTGTTGTAAGGTTTATACATAGATGGAAGTAAAATATATAACAGAATCATAAAGATCACAAGGAGGTAAATGGAGTTAAATTATTTACTTCAGTAAACTGCATCATTTAGGAAGTGGTAAAAGGACTAAGTTAATACCTACAGATGTGGGACAATGTCAAACGGTCTAATATGCCTATAATTGGAATCCCAGAAGTAGAAGAGAGAGAGGAAGCAGATCTGAAGAAATATTTAAAGAGATAATGGCTGAGAATTTCCCTAAAATTAATGAAAGACAACAAATAACAAATCACAGATCCAGGAAACTCAGACAATGCCAAGGAGGATAATTTTTTAAAGAGAGAATTACATCATATTCAAACCCCTGAAAATTTATGAGAAAATCTTGAATCTTACAGGCAGCCAGAAATAAAAGGCACACTACATTCAAAGGTACAATGCTGGGAACTACAGCAGATCTCTCAGCAGAAACTACACAAGCTCAGAAGTTCTTAGAGTAACATCATTAAAGTATTGAAAGATAACATACCTGTCAACCTAAAATTTTCTACCTGGTAAGAATATCTTTCAAAAAACTTAGGAGAAATCAGAACTTTTTAGACAAAGACTGAGAACATTTATTACTGGCAGATCCTCACTGAACACATGTTAAAAGAACTTTTTTAGGTAGAAGGAGTAAGATATCTGAGACGGTTTGGATGTTTCTTCCCTCCAAATCTCATGTTGAGATGTAATCCTCAGTGTTGGAGGTGGGCCTGCTGAGAGGTGTTTGGCTCATGGGGGAGGATCCCTAATGAATGGCTTAGCACCATCCCCTTGGTGATGAGTTCTCACTGTGGCAGTTCACATGAGGTCTGGTTGTTTAAAAATGTGACACCTCGGCCAGGTGTGGTGGCTTATGCCTGTAATCCCAGCACGTTGGGAGGTGGAGGTGGGCAGATCATGAGTTCAGGAGATCAAGACCATCCTGGCTAACGTGATGAAACCCCGTCTCTACTAAAAAAATACAAAAAATTAGTCAGGCGTGGTGGCACACACCTGTAATCCCAGCTACTTGGGAGGCTGAGGCAGGAGAATTGCTTGAACCCAGGAGGTGGAGGTTGCAGTGGGCCAAGATGGCACCACTGCACTCCAGTCTGGGCAACAGAGTGAGACTCCATCTCAAAAAAAAAAAAAAAAGTGGCACCTCCTTCTTCTCTCTCTTGTTCCCTCTCTCATCACATGATTTGCCTGCTCCCTCTTTGCCTTCTGCCATGATTGTAAGCTTGCCGAGGGCCTTCCCAGAAGCAGTTGCTGGCACTATGCCTCCTGTACAGCCTGCAGCACTGCGAGCCAATTAAATCTCTTTTGTTTATACATTATCCAGTCTCAGATATTCCTTTACAGCAATGCAAAATGGACTAACACAATACCAGATAGCAGCTTGGATCTGTACTAAGAAATGAAGTGATGGAAATAGCCTAAATTAAATTAAATATAAAATTCAATGTATTATGGGTTTATAGTATATGTAAAAGTAAAATGTATGTTAAAATAGCACAAAGGATAGGAGAGAGAAGCCAGAAGTATACCATTGTATGTTCTTTACACTACACATGAAACAGTGTAATATTATTTGAAAGTTGATTGATATCAATCATATATGTATATTATAAACCATAGGGCAACTATCAACATATTTTTAAAGATGTATAAATAATAAGCCACTAGTTAGCATCATAAAAAAAATCAATCCGAAAGAAGGGGGAAAAAAGAAACAGAACAGATGGAACAAATACAAAACAGCAAGCAAAATGCTATGTCTTACTTTGGCCATTTCATGATTTTATTAAGGCACAGAGTCTAAATACACCAAATAAAGAAAAATATTGTCAGGTTGGATTTAAAAAAATAGCAAGACCCAACTATATTCTGTCTACAAGAAACCCACTTTAAATATAAAAGCATAGACAGGGTAAAAATAAAAGAGTTAGAAAAGATAGACCTTCCAAACACTAATTAAAAGAAAATTAGAGTGGCTATATTAATATCAGAAAAAATAGACATCAGAACAAGGAGTATTGCTGTGGATAAAGAAGGAAATTACATAACAATAAAGAAGTCAATTCACCAAGAAGACATAATAACACGTAACAACCGAGGTTCAAAAATACATGAAGCAAAATTTGATAGAATTGAAAGGAGAAATGGACAAGTCCACGATTATACATGGAGATTTCAACATTTTTCTCTATTAATAAAAATAATAAGTAGATAAAAACCAGAAAAATTATAGACAAAATATCATGAAACTTCACCTAATTCAATTTTAAAGAATACCCTGCCCAGCAACAGAAGAATATATAACTCTGTTCAGGTGCACATGAAACATTAATCAAGATAGACCATATTCTGGGCCCAAAAAATAACTTAACAAATTTAAAATAATTGAATTTACACAAAGTATGTTATCATATATAATGGAATTGAACTTAAGATCAATAATAGGCTAGGAAAAAAATAAAATAAAATACAAAAAAGAAAAGATCAGTAACAGAAAGATAATTGGAAAATGGTTGGAAATGAAACCATACATTTATAGATGATCCCTGGGTCAAAGAATAAGTCACAAGGGAAATAATAAAATATTTTAAATTGAACAAAAATGAAAACACAACATAAAAAAATGAAAATGAAAATACAGTATATCAAAATTTATTGGATGCAGCTAAAGCAGTATTTAGAGAAAATGTATAGCATCAAATACTTATATCAGAAAAGAAGAAAGTTTCAAATCAGTTATCTAAGTTCCTAAGTCAATAAACCAGAAAGAGGATCAATTAAACACAAATCAAGTAGAAGAAAAGAAATGATAAAGATTTATATGAGCATAAATCAGTGAAATTAAGCGTAGAAAAGTAATCAAATGAAACTATTAGCTTGTCATTGAAAACACTACTAGCATTCATAGATCTGTAATCAACCTGGCCAAGAATAAAGGAAGAGAAGATATAAGTTACAAATATTAGAAATGAAAGCTAGGATATCTCTTTAGATGCTACAGACATTAAAGAAATAATAAGATAATTTGACAAACAATTCTATGTTCATAAATTTAACCACTTACATAAAATGGACAAATTCCTTGAAAGGTATCAACTATCAAAACTCACTAAAGAAGAAATAAATAACCTGATTAGTCCTATATCTATTAAGGAAATAGAATTCATAGTTACAATGTTAAAACTTAAAGGTAACTTCAAGCCCAGCTGGCTTTATTGGAGAATTATATCTAATATTTAAGGAAGAACTAACACCAATCATATACAAACTTTTCCATAATATATAAGAATAGGGGCCTAGACAATACCATTTGGACATAGAAAGGGGCAAAGATTTCATGACAAAGATGCCAAAAGCAATCGCAACAAAAGCAAAAATTGACAAATGGGATCTAATTAAATGTAAAAGCTTCTGCACATCAAAATAAACTATCAACAGAGTAAACAGACAATGTACAGAATAGGAGAAAATATTTGCAAACTAAGCATCTGACAAAGTTCTAATATCCAGCATCTGTAAGGAACTTAAACAAATTTACAAGAAAAAAAAAACATTAAAAAGTGGGCAAAGGACATGAGTAGACACTTTTCTAAAGAAGATATACATGCAGCCAACAAGAATATGAAAAAAGGTCAATATCACTGATCATTAGAGAAATGCAAATCAAAACAACAGTGAGACACCATCTCACACCAGTCACAGTGGCTATTATTAAAAAGTCAAAAAATAACATGCTGGTGAGGTTGTGGAGAAAAGGGAACGCTTATACACTGTTGGTGGGAGTGTAAATTAGTTCAACCATTGTGGAAAGCAGTGTGGCAATTCCTCAAAGACCTAAAAACAGAACTACCATTCAACAGAGCAATCCCATTACTGGGTATATACCCAGAGGTATAAGTCATTCTACCATAAAGACCGCACATGAATGTTCATTGCAGCACTGTTCACAATAGCAAAGACGTGAAATCAACCTAAATGCCCATCAGTGACAGACTGGAGAAAGAAAATGTGGTACATATACAACATGGAATACTATGCAGCCATTAAAAAATAACAAGATCTGTCTTTTGTGGGAATATGTATGGAGCTGGAGGCCATGATCTTTAGCAAGCTAACACAGGAACAGAAAACAAATACAGCATGTTCTCACTTATAAGTGGGAGCTAAATGAGGAGAACTCATGAACACAAGGTAACAACAGACACTGGGGTCTACTTAAGGGTGGAGGGTAGGAGGAGGGAGAGGAGCAGAAAAAATAACTACTGGGTACTAGGCTTAGTATCTGGGTGACAAATAATCTGTACAACAAACCCCCTGTGACACCTATATAACATGTACCCCTAAACCTAAAATAAAAGTTAAAAAAGAAAAGGAATAGGGACCAGTTTCCAACTCATTTTGTGAAGACAGCAAGCAAAACTG
Source organism: Symphalangus syndactylus (assembly GCF_028878055.3). Taxonomy (NCBI): domain Eukaryota; kingdom Metazoa; phylum Chordata; class Mammalia; order Primates; family Hylobatidae; genus Symphalangus; species Symphalangus syndactylus. Next base: position 20,694,434 of record NC_072425.2, read on the forward strand.
CAAACTAATATCACTCATGAACATAGCTGCAAAAATCTTCCATGAAATACTAAAAAATCAAATTCAACAATACATAAACAGAAGTGTGGCTTAGTGGGATTTCTTATGGAAACACAAGGTCGGTTTAACATGTATAAAACAATCAATTTAATTTACTAAATTAAAAGACAAAGGAAGAAAAAAACATGATAATTTCATTATATGAATAAATTTTTTGAAATAAAATTCAGCATCTATTTAGGATTAAAAAATCTCTCAGCAAACTAACAGAAGTTCCTCAACCTGGCAAAGGGCATCAACAAGGCTCTTACAAGTAACATTGTATTCGATGGCGAAAGACTGAATACTTCCAGGCTAAGATGAGGAACAAGGCAAGGATGTCAACCACCGCCCCCCTACAAGGCAAGGATATCAACTACTGCTGCTTCTATTCGATGTTGTTCTGGAAGTCCTAGACGGTGCAATGAGGCAAGAAAGAGAAATAAAAGACACAGTTTGGAAAGTAAGAAATACAACTCCATTCAGAGAGGACATGATTGTCTAGTAGAAAAATCTCAAAGAATCTAACAAAAGATAAAAGAACTAAAGTGAAAGTTATGAAGTTTTCAGGATACAATGTAATACATTAAAATCAATTGTGTTTCAATATAATAGAAATGAACAATTGTAAATCAAAATAAAATGTACCAATTACAATGGTATTGACAAAATGCTTTGGTATAAATCTAACAAAATATGTGCAAGATATGTATTCTGAAAACTACAAAACACTGATGAAAGAAATCAAAGAAAACGTGTATAAATGGAGAGGTATACATTATTCATATATTGAAAAATTCAATATATTTAAGATGTCAATTCTCCTTAAACTGATCTGTAGACTCAACACTATTCTAATTGAAAGCTCAACAGAATGAGCTGATCGAAAATGTTAAGTGGAAAGGCAACAGAACTTGGATACCCAAAGTAATTTTGGAAAAAAAAGTAAAATTGAAAGACTCATGTTACCTGGTTTCAAGACTTGGGATCAGTCATATCCCAAACCTCAGCATCATGCAATGTATTCGGGTAACAAACTAACACAAGTACCCCTGAATCTAAAATAAAAGTTGAAATTATTTTTTAAAAAAGATTCATTATAAAACTCTGGTAGTCAAAACAGTTGGTGTTAGAGAAATGATAGATATAAAGACCAATGGAACAGAGTAGAGTTCTGAAGTAGACCTACCTATACATGGTCAGTTGATTTTGAACAAATATGCAAGGCAGTTAAACTGAGAAAGGACAGTCTTTTCAATAAATAGCACTGAAACAATTGCATATCCATATGGAAAATAAAAGAACCTCCATCCATACCGTTCACCATACTCAAAATGAATCATAGGTGTAAGTGTAAAATCTAATACTATAAAACTTCTAGAAGAAAACTATGCAGAAATCTTTGTTACCTTGGATGAGCAAAGTTCTCTCAGCTATGACACCAAAAGCATGATCCATGAGAGAAACAAAAAACGATAAATTGAATTTCACCAAAATTAAGAACTCCACCTTTTTTAAAGACACTCTTGGTTTGTTTGTTTGTTTGTTGTTTTTTGAGGCAGGGTCTCACTCTGTAGCCCAGGCTGGAGTGCAGTAGCAAGATCTCGGCTCACTGCGACCTCTGCCTCCCAGGTTCAAGCAGCCCTCCTGCCTCAGCCTCCCTAGTAGCTGGGACTACAGGTGTGTGCCACCACGCCTGGCTAATTTTTGTAGTTTTAGTAGAGACAGGATTTTCACATGTTGGCCAGGCTTGTCTTGAACTCCTGACCTCAGGTGATCCACCCACCTTGGCCTCCCAAAGTGTTGGGATTACAGGCGTGAGCCACCATGCTCGGCCTAAAGACACTATTGAAAGAATGAAAAGACAACCACATACTGAGAGAAAATATTTTCAACTTGTATATCTTATAAAGGATTTGTATCCAGGATAAGAAGGAACTCCCAAAATTTAATAACGAGAAAACACACAACCTAATAAAAATATGGTCTCAAGATTTGAATAAATGGGAGAAAATACACCAAACAAATTGTTTCAGCTCTTTATTGCTGAGTACCAAATAACTCCCAAACACGTAGTAGTGCAAAACAGTAACAATTTCTTATTTCTCAGTATTGTATGGGTCAAGATTTCTGTCAGGGCTGGGCTGGGCTGTCCTTCTGCTCCATGTGGACTCATCTGGTGACCCTCAAGTGGTTGCATTCAGTATGTGGCTGGGCTGGAAGGTCCAAAAAGCTTTACTTACATCTGGCACCTGCTCCAATATGAAGGCTTTCTCCACACCGTGTCCCATCACTCAGTCTTGCGTGAACGTCTGTACTTCGTGGCAGTAGTGTTGCCAAAGCACGATGTTGAAAGCTCCTGGAACTGCTTAAGGGCTAGGCAAGGAATTGGCACCATGTCACTTCTGCCACATTCTGTCAGCCAAAGCAAGTCACAAGGCCAGCCTGGATTTCAGGTCAAGGGAATTAGACTCCACTTCAGCAGGCAGATGCACTTATAGGGACAGGAAGAATTGTTGGCAACCATATTTGGAAACTACCACACAAATGATAACAATCAGAAGGTAGTATTTGTACAAACGTAGAAAAATTAATGTAGGTAAAACTTATTAAAGGAGAAAATATGACAAACCACAAGAAAAATAAAACAACTGAACTTCTATGTAATTTTAGCATGACTTAAAAATATACAAAGCAAATACTGATTGAAAAGAAATGAGAAATAAATAAATCCCCAAAATGATGGTATGTTTTAGTATCCACCTCTCTCAGAAATGACATCAAAAATAAATAAATTTAAAATAAGTAAATATAAAGTAAATAAGGATGCAGGGAGTTGAATGGCACACTAAACAAGTTTAATTTATTAGATAGATGATAGATATAATTTTCTACCCATCAAACAGAAAATAGATACTCTTTCCAACCATCCATCAAACAAAATGCTGACTGTATTATCCCTTAAAATAAATCTTAACACATATCATAAATTATATAGGTCACTTCCTCTGAGTTTGATGAGATGGAAGTAGAAATAAACAATATCAAAATTAACTCTTAGTCCAGAAAGTTTTTTAAGCTGAAACTGTTGAGAAAATAGCAATAGTTAGAAATGAGTGGTAGCATTCCACATCCAGCAAGTCTGAATAGATTGTTTTGGATCAGCCCTCCCACTGAGAAAAAACAACCAGAAAATCTGGATTAAAAACTACGTTTGAAGGCATTGGAGAGCTACCAAGATAGTGTAAGTTTGGGGCCAAGATCTGGAGTGGGAGGAAATATAAGATAGGTGAGCCCAGTATTTGGCAGCAAATTTCCACTCAAGGGACTTGCTAATTTAAAAATTGAAGTAACAGTTTGGAGGCCAAGAAGCTGAGCAGAAATTTCAGCAGTCTCAGAGGCCAGTGGACAAAAATTGGAGTTGAGGATCTGTGAAAGATGGGGAACCAGGTAAACATTCCCAGCTTCCTTTGAATGAACCCTGGAAATAGATCAGCCCTCACAAGGATGAAGTCCAACTTTGAATCATCTCAATTCCTCCCCAGTTGGAATAAGATGAGCTGCCTCTAGCTTATCTGTCTGCCAGAAGCAAAAGAACATCTTCTCTGGAGAAAGATCACATCATCCAGAGCTTCAAATTATTTCTATAATTTTTTCATACACAATGCCCAGCACTCAATCAATAAAAACCAGGTCTGCAAAAGACAAGCTTTGATTGAAAACCAAGAGAATAAAAAGCAGGTAAAAATAGGTTCGACTTTTGCCAAGAGCTGAGTAGTTTGAATCTCTATCAAACCAATCCTGCCTCAGATGACAACCATAGATTCTTGCAAAATATGGTAAACAAATATCTGAAAGCCATAGAGAGCAACCAACAAGCAGGCAGAAACCGGAGGGAAATGACATTTGAAAGAAGGGATAGGCACTGGGTGATCTGCACATTTCAACAGCTCTTTGCACAAAAGAAAAGAAAAGCATAATCTGCCCTCTGTGGAGTTACTAAAACTTGGATAGAAAATCCAGTCTTGGCCAGGTACAGTGGCTCATGCCTGTAATCCCAGCACTTTGGGAGGCCAAGGTGGGCAGATCACTTGAGGTTAGGAGTTCGAGACCAGCCTGGCCAACGTGGTGAAACCCTGTCTCTACTAAAAATACAAAAAATTAGCCAGGCATGGTGGCGCACGCCTGTAATCCCAGCTACTCAGGAGGCCAAGGCAGGGGAATTGCTTGAGCCCAGGAGGTGGAGATTGCCATAAGCCGAGATCATGCCATTGCACTCCAGCCTGGGCGACAGAGTGAGACTCCATCTCAAAAAAAAAAAAAAAAGAAAGAAAGAAAGAAAAAATCCAGTCTTACTCACATAAGAATCAAAAGACAGAGTTTCCACTGTAGCTGGAAATTGAGGGAGTAACTTCTAGAAAGGAGAGAACTAGGTAGGGGGAGCCCCAAATTGTATGTGTAAACTATGCCCAAGTCTCTGGATGCCTCCTGAACTAGCATCCATTGGGCAGGTTCCAAGCAACGCATCCAAGACTAAAAGAACTGAGCTGACATTTCAGCTGCCGCCCACCACGGAGGAGATAGAATTTACAGTTTGGGTTCAACCAAGGCAATTGTTTATTTTAAAAAATACAAAACAACAGGCCGGGCGCGGTGGCTCACGCTTGTAATCCCAGCACTTTGGGAGGCTGAGGCGGGCGGATCACGAGGTCAGGAGATTGAGATCATGGTGAAACCCCATCTCTACTAAAAATACAAAAAAATTTAGCCGGGCGTGGTGGCGGGCACCTGTAGTCCCAGCTACTAGGAGAGGCTGAGGCAGGAGAATGACGTGAACCCAGGAGGTGGAGCTTGCAGTGAGCCGAGATCGTGCCACTGCACTCCAGCCTGGGTGACAGAGTGAGACTCCGTCTCAAAAAAAAAAAAAAAAAACAACAACAACAAAAACAGCACTTTTAAGGACGCATACTAGAATCCAGTTTCTATAGCTTATCACTCGCAAAGTCCAGGATATAATCCCAAGCTACTTAGCATATAAGAAACAAGAAAACATGACCCATTCTAGGAGAAAAAATAATTCATGGAGAATGCCCTTAAAATGGCCCAGATGTTGGAATCAGCAGAAAAGTGTTTTAAGACAGCTATTTTAACTATGCTCCATATCATAAGGGAAAATACACTTATAATGAATAAAATATAGGAAATAGGCTGGGTGCAGTGGCTTATGCCTGTAATCCCAACACTTTGGGAGTCCAAGGCAGGTGGATCACTTGAGACCAGGGGCTCAAGACCAGCCTGCCAACATGGTGAAACCCCATCTCTACTAAAAATACAAAAATTAGCTGAGTGTGATGGTGGACACCAGTAGCACAGCTACTTGGGAGGCTGAGGCATGAGAATCGCTTGAACCTGGGAGGCAGAGGTTTCAGTGAGCTGAGATCATACCACTGCACTCCACACTCCAGCCTGGGTGATAGAGCAAAACTCAGTAAAAAAAAAAAAAAAAAAAAAGAAAAGAAAAGAAAAAAGAAAAGAAAAGAAAAAAAGAACAAAATACAAGTTGTATAACTGAAAAATACAATATCTGAAGTAAAAAATGTACTGGAAACTTATTGAAGATTAAAGAAAAGGAGAAAAGTCAGTTAATTTGAAGATAAATCAATGGGAATTATCCAGGCTGAAGAACAGAGCCTCAGGTACCCAAGAGATCATATCAGAAAGATTAACATCCATGTAAATGGAATACCAGAAGGAGAGGGGTAGGATGAGGGCAGAAAACATATGTGAAGAAATAATGGTGCCGGGTGTGGTGGTTCATGCCGATAAACCCGGCACTTTGGGAGGTCAAGAAAGGAGGATCACTTGAGCCCAGGAATTCAAGACCAGCCTGGGCAACATGGCAAGATCCCATTGCTATCAATCAATCAATAAATAAAAATTAGCTGGGTGTGGTGGTGCATGCCTGTGGTCCCAGCTACTCAGGAGGCTGAGGCAGGAGGATTGCTTGAGCTCAGGAGGTCGAGGTTGTAATGAGCCTTGTTTGCACCACTGCATTCCATCCTGGGCAACCGAGCAAGACCCTGTCTCAAACAAAAAAAGAAAGAAAGAATGGTTTAAAATGTACCAAAATTTTTGAAAAACAAATTTACAGATTCAAGGACCTCAGTAAATACCAAGCAAAATGAATACAATAAACTACTCTCAAGCACATCGTTATCAACCTCTTGAGAACCAAAAGTAAAGAGAAAAATCTTAAAAAGGGCAAGAAAAACTAATATATTACATATAAGGGAACAATTATTTTAATGACCACTGAATTTTTTTTTTTTTTTTTGAGACAGAGTCTTGCTCTGTCACCCAGGCTGGAGTGCAGTGGCACCATCTCGGCTCACTGCAAGCTCCGCCTCCCAGGCTCACTCCATTCTCCTGCCTCAGCCTCCCAAGTAGCTGGGATTACAGGCGCCCACCACCATGCCTGGCCAGTTTTTTTGTTTGTTTGTTTGTTTTTGGTATTTTTAGTAGAGACGGGATTTCACTGTGTTGGCCAGACTGGTCTCAGACTCTTGACCTCGTGATCTGCCTGCCTCGACCTCCCAAAGTGCTGGGATTACAGGTGTGAGCCACTGCACCTGGCCACTGAATTCTTATTAAAGACTATGGAGGTCAAAAATGCTTTAAAAATTTGCTTAAAGAAAAAATGCTTTAGGCTGGGCACAGTGGCTCACACCTGTAATCCGAACACTTTGGGGGGCTGAGGTGGGCGGATCACTTGAGGCTAGGAGTTTGAGACCAGCCTGGCCAACATGGTGAAACCCAGTCTCTACTCAAAATACAAAAATTAGCTGGGCTTGGCAGCGGGCACCTGTAATCCCAGCTGCTTGGGAGGCTGAGGCAGAAGAATCGCCTGAACCTGGGAGGAAGAGGTTTCAGTGAGCTGAGATCACACCACTTCACTCCAGCCTCGGTGAGAGAGGGAGACTCTGTCTCAAAAAACAAACAAACAAACAAAAAAAGCTTTAAAAAATTCTGGCAACCTAGAATATTATATGTAGTGAAAATATCCTTTGATAATAAAGGCAAAATAAAAGTGCGTTCACATTTTTTTCAAAGGGGAGAAAATATCACAAATAGGTTATGTACTGCATGAAATGCTAAAGGAGACTCCTCAAAAAGAAAAAAAAATCAAGGCATAAAATGCTATCCCCAAGTCTACCTATATCAATATTTACATTAGTGTTAATGCACTAAACACTATAATTAAAAATCATATTGCCCTAATGAATAAAAAACAAAGCCCATAATATGCCATCTACGAAAGACCCACTTTACATATAGGTTGAAAGTAAATACAAAAAAAAAAAAGTTATACCTTGCAAAAAGTAAGTATAAGAAAGCTGGAGTGGTTATATTAATATCAAATAGACTTCAAGAAAAAGAGTATTTCCAGAGATAAAGAAAGCATTTCATTATTATATGGGGGTAAAAATCATAAATGTGTATGTTCCTTAGAGGTCTGAAGTACATCAAGCAAAAATTCATAAAATTAAAGGAAAAAGGAGACAATTTCATAATCATAGTTGAAGATTTTTACACCCCTCTTTCAGCACTTAATAGAACAATTAGACCAAAAATAAACCAATAAAAATGTAGTATATATGCACTACATCTAACAATTGCAGAATAGACATAGAACTTTTCAAATGTCCATAGCATATTCACCAGTACATATCATATGCTAGACCATGAAGCAAGACTCAATGCATTTTAAAGAAGTGAAGTTACACAGAATGTTTTCTGACCACAATAGAAATGTTATTGAGAATCAATAAAAACAAGATATCCAGCAATTAAATAATATACTTCTTCTTTCTCTCTCTCTCTCTTTTTTTTTTTTTTTTTTTTGAGAAGGAGTTTTGCTCTTGTTGCCCAGGCTGAAGTGCAATGGAGTGATCTTGGCTGACTGCAACCTCTGTCTCCCAAGTTCAAGTGATTCTCCTGCTTCAGCCTCCCGAGTAGCTGGGATTACAGGCACCTGCCACCAAGCCCAGCTAATTTTTGTATTTTTAGTAGAGATGAGGTTTCACCATGTTGGCCAGGCTGATCTCGAACTCCTGACCTCAGGAGTGGGTGATCTACCCACCTTGGCCTCCCAAAGTGCTGGGATTACAGTCGTGAGCCACTGCCACTGCACCTGGCCCAAACAATATACTTCTAAATAGTCCACGAGGCAAATAATAAAACTGAAAATAAATTATGTAATATTTTGTATTGAATGATAATAAAAATGTAACATATAAAGATCTGTGAGATGCAGCTAAAGCAGTCCTTGGGGGAAAATTATAGTTTAAATACTTATATTAGAAAAGGAGAAAGTTTAAATGTTTGTATTAGAAAAAAAGATTTAAAATTAATTACTTATGGTTTCACATTAAGAATCTAATAGGCCGGGCGCAGTAGCTCACCCCTGTAATCCCAACACTTTGAGAGGCGGAGGTGGGCAGATCACCTGAGGTCAGGAGTTCAAGACCAGCCTGGCCAACATGGTGAAACCCCATCTCTACTAAACATACAACAATTAGCCAGGCATGGTGGTAGTGGGCACCTGTAATTCCAGCTACTTGGGAGGCTGAGGCATGAGAATCACCTGGACCCAGGAGATGGAGGTTGCAGTGAGCTGACATTGCACCACCACACTCCAGACTCCAGCCTATGTGACAGAGTGAGACTCTGTCTCAAAAACAAACAAACAAACAAACAAACAAACAATCTAAGAAAAGTCAACCAAATTAATTAGAGGAAGAAAATAATAAAACTAAAAGTAGAAATCAATGCTACAGAAAACAGACGAACAACAGAGAAAATTAACAAAGTGAAGCGTTAAATCTTTTAAATGATTTTATGTTTTAGAGATAGCGTCTTGCTGTCATTCAGGCTGGAGTGCAGTGGTGCAATCATAAATCACTGCAGCCTCAAATTCCTGGGCTCAAGTGACTCTCCTGCCTCAGCCTCCTGAGTAGCTAGGACTATAAGTCCATATCACCACACCTGACTAATTTTTAAATTTTCATAACAATGGCATCTCCTTATGTTGTGCAGGCTGGTCTCAAACTCCTGGGCTCAAACTATCCCCCTTGACTGACTTCCCACAGTGCTGGAATTACAGGCATGAGCCATCACGCTGGCCTTAAAAGATTTTTAAAAATTGATAAACCCCTAGTCATATATCAAGAAAAAAAAAGAAAAACCCCACAAATTATCAAATACCAGGAAGGAAAGAGGAGTTAGCACTACAAATGTCACAAACATTGAAGAATAAAAAGTGATAATATTATGAATAACTTTGTCAATAAATTCAACAATTTAAATAAAATGTATGAATTCCTTGAAAGACTAATTATCAAAAATGACCCGAAGTGAGACAGAAAATATAAATATCCATAAATATTAAAGAAATTGAATTTGTTATTGAAAACCTTTCCACAAGGAAAGCTCCAGGCCCACATAATTTCATGAGCGAGTCCTAGCTTTCTTTAAGAAAGAAAGAAGACCAACCTCATGCAACTCTTGCAGAAAACAAAGGGGGTAAGAAAACTTTCCAAATTATTTTATGAGCCCATCACAATCCAGTTACCAAAACCTGACAAACCCATTATGGAAAAAAAGAGAAAATTACAGAGCAACATCTCCCATGAGCACAGACCAAAAAAATAACAAAACATTAGCAAATAAAATTCAGTGATATATTTAAAAAGAGTAATGCATCATGACCAATTGTGATTTATCTCTGCAATACAAGGTTGGTTTAGCATTCAAAAATCAGTCAGTGTAATTCACTGATTAACAGACTAGAAAGGAAAAAAAAAAACCATATGATCACTTTCAGTAGATGCAGAAAAAGCATTTGACAAAATCCAGCATCCATTCAGGATTTTTAAAAAGAACACTCAAGACGGGCATGGTGGCTCATGCCTGTAATCCCAGCACTTTGGGTGGCTGAGGCAGAAGGATTGCTTGAGGCCAAGAGTTCAAGATCAGCCTGGGCAACATGGCAAGACCCTGTCTCAATTTAAAAAAAAAAAAAAATCAAAATAAAAGAGCACCCTGCAAACTAGGAATAGAAGTAAACTTTCTTAATCTTATAAAGGGCATCTGAGAAAATCACGGAGCTAACATAATACTTAGTGAGGAAAATTAAACACTTTCCCCCTAACATCAGAAACAAGGCAAGGATGCTGCTATGAACTGAATGTGAATCCTCAACATTCTATGTTGAAGACTAATGCCCAGTATGATAGTATTTAGAGATGGTGTCTTTAGGAGGTAAATAGATCATAACGGCAGAGCCCTCATGAATGAGATTAGTGCGTTTTTAAGGAAAAACATGAGAGAACTTGCTTTCTCCTCCACAAGAATTTTAGGACATATGAAGATATCCAGAGGTCAGGTGCGGTGGCTCATTCCTGCAATCCCAGCACTTTGGGAGGCTGAGGCAGGAGGATTGCTTGAGCCCAGCAGTCTGAGACCAGCCTGGGCTACATAGTAAAACCTCATCTCTACAAAAAATTTAAAAAAAAAAATTAGCCTGACATGGTGGCACGTTCCTTTAGTCCCAGTTGCTCAGGATGCTGAGGTGGGAGGTTCACCTGAGGCGGGAGATTGAGGCTGCAGTGAGCCATGATCCTGCCTCTATGCTCCAGCTGGGCAAACACAGTGAGGCCCTACCTTAGAATAAAGAAGGGCTGGGTGTGATGGCTCACACCTGTAATCCCAGCACTTTGGGAGGCCAGGTGGGTGGATCACCAGAGGTCAGGAGTTCGAGACTAGCCTGCCAACATGGTGAAACCCTGTCTCTACTAAAAATACAAAAAAATTAGCTGGGCATGGTGGTAGGCACCTGTAATCCCAGCTACTTGGGAGGCTGAGGCAGGAGAATCACCTGAACCTTGGAGGCAGAGGTTGCAGTGAGCCAAGATCTCGCCATTGCACTCCAGCCCTGGGCGACAGAGCAAAACCCTATCTCAAAATAATAATAATAATAATAATAATAAATAAAGAAGAGAAAGAAGAGGAGGAGGAGGAAGAAGAAGAAGAAAGAAGAAGAAGCAGAAAGAAGAAGAAGAGGAGGAGGAGGAGGGGGAGGAAGTGGGTCCCTCACCACACACTGGATCTGCTGGCACCTGATCTTGGGCTCACTTGCCTTCAGAATTGTGAGAAATAAATGCTTGTTATTTGAGCCACCCAGTCTATGGTATATTTGCTATATTAGTCCAAACTGACCAAGATAAGTGCACACTCCCCCAATTGTAATCAATAGGGTCCCAAAGATCCTAAGCATTGCAATAAGGCAATAAAAAGAAATACAATCTTCTCTATTTGCAGATGGCACAACATAATTGTTTAGGTAGAAAATCTCAGGGAAGCTATAAAACAACTACTAGAACACACACCTGAATTTAGTGAGGTCACATATGCAAGGGTAATATACAAACATTAATTAGATATTTATATACTGTGTGAAACAATTGGAGAATAAGGTCTAAAAAACAAGTTGACTTACAAAAGGATTAAAATACATATAAATCACAAGAATAAATTTAACAAAAATTATGTGAGATATCTATACTGAAAAGTATAAGACATTTCTGAATGAAATTGAAGAAGACCTAAATAAATGGAAATATATAAGATGTTCATGAATTGAAAGACACAAAAATATTAAAATATCAATTCTCCCCAAACTGATCTATAAATTTAACTTAATCTCAGTTATAATCCCACAATTTGGTAGCAATATGTCAACTAATTCAAAAGTTATTTGGAAATGCAAATGACTTAGAATAGGCAAAGCAGTCCAGAAGATAAATTTGGAAGGCTTTCCTACCTGACCTCAAGTAATTAAGATTGTGGTACTGCTACAAGGACTCTATAAGATTTATAAGGACTATAAGGGCAACAATGTATCAAGGGAACGAAATAGAGAGCTCTAATACTTAATTTTAAATAAGAGCACCAAAGTAATCCAATGGGGAAAGGTAAGTCTTGTCAACAAATGGAACTGGGACAACCGGATATCCATATGGAAAAATAAACCTTTACCCATTTCACATCATACACAAAAATTGACCTGAAATATATATGTTTTAAAACCTAAGCATAGATGGGTACAGTGGCTCATACCTGAAATCCCAGCTACTCAGAAGGCTGAAATGGGAAGACTGCTTGAACCTAGGTGTTGGAGACTGCAGTGAGCTGTAGTGGTGTCACTACACTCCAGCCTGGGCAACAGAGCAAGATCCCATCTCTAAAACAAAAACAAAAAACCCTAAACATGAAAGTTAAAACTATAAAACTTGCAGAGGAAAACATGCAGAGCAACTGAAATTCTCATATATTGTTGGTAGTAGTGTTAAATGTCAAATCACTTTAGACTTACGGAGGCAGTAAAAAGATCAGAGAGGTGGGAAGGGAGGAATGGGCAGAGCACAGAGTATTTTGGGGGCAGTGAAAATATGCCATATGATATTATAATGGTGGATACATGCCATTATACATTTGTCCAAACCCATAGGATGTACAACACCAAGAATGAACTCTGAGCTATACTATGGACTGAGTGATAATGATGTCTCAGTATAGGTTCGTTGGTTGTAACAAATGGACCACTCTGGTAGGGGATGTTGATGGTGTGGGGTGCTCTGCACGTGAGGGGCAGGGGATATATGGGAAATCTCTATACCTTCCTCTCAATTTTGCTGTGAAAACTGCTCTAAAAAAATTAAATCTTGACTGGGCACGTTGGCTCACGCCTGTAATCCCAGCACTTTGGGAGGCCGAAGTGGGTGGATCACCTGAGGTCAGGAGTTTGAGACCAGCCTGGCCAACATGGTGAAACCTGTCTCTACTAAAAATACAGAATTAGCCAGGTGTGGTGGAAGACCGCTGTAGTCCCCAGGCTGAGACAGGAGAATCACTTGAATCTGGGAGGCAGAAACTGCAGTGAGCCGAGATTCGCACCACTGCACTCCAGCCTGGGCCAGACAGAGGGAGACTCTTATCTCAAAAAAAAAAAAAAAGAAAAAGTTTTTAAAAATCATTTTGAGAAATGTTCTGACAGTTTCTTATAAAACTTATCATACACTTGCCTCATGACTCAGCAGTTTCACTCCTGGGTATTTATGGAAGAATGAAAATGCAAATCCACAAAAATAAGTATACAAGAATGTTCATAGAAAATTTATTCCTAATAGCCAAAAACTGGAAAGATGTCCATCAATAAGACAATAAAGCATGATTTATTCAGACAATGAAGTACATTCAGTAATAAAAAGGAACAAATTAAGATAATATGAGTGAGTTTAAAAAATACATTATTTTGAGTGAAAGAAGCCATTATACAAAAGAGTACATCCTATGTGATTCCATTTATGTGAAATTCTAGAATAAGTAAAGTAGTCTATTGTGAAAATGAGTCAGAACTCTGCCACTGAAAAGGGGTGAAAGCAGGCTATTGACTGGGAAGAACCATAAGAAAACTTTCCTGGATGTTAGTAATGTTCTCTATCTTGGTAGAGGTTTAGATTTCACAGGTGTGTGCATTGATCAAAATTCATGGAAAGTTGTACTTAACATTTGTACATTTCAAGGTATACTATATGTTTCTTTTTTCAAAAGAAAAAAGAATAAACAAGTATGGAACAATAGTTAAGGGTACGCAAGCTGAAGTGCTTAAGGGTGAAGTGTGTACTGATGCCTGAAATTTACTATGAAAGCATAAAATATAAAATAGATTGATGGGTGAATATTAGTTTTGAAAAAGAAAGACCAACTTTCGGTCTTTGAAGACAAAAAGAGTAGAAAATCCAAAAGGAAACAAATGAGAGAATTCAGTAAAAAGGCTGGATATAAGATTAACATAGAAAACCCAATAGCTTTCCCAGCCATTAGTACTAACCAATTTTACCTTTTGCAGTGAATTCCCACTCACAATAGTATCAACAAGTAAAAATGTTGAGAAATAAACTCAACTAGAAATGTATAACGCCTATAAAAGAAAAATACACAACTTTATTGGTATAAATAAAAGAATGACTCTAAGAAAGACTATATTTTTGAAGGAGATTTTATTTGTAAAAAAAGTAGATTTTCTTTAAATTAATTTATTAATTCAATGCAATACTAATTAACATTATAGTGGAACATGTCAAGTTGATTCTAAAGTTCTTAAAAAATTATTTTAAATAAATTTAGCGGGTACAGGTGTTGTTACATGGATATATTGCATAGTAATGAAGTCTGGGCTTTTAGTGTATGCATCACTTGAATAGTGTACATTGTACCCAATAGCTAATAGTTCTTCACCCCTTTCATCAATCAGTCACCTGATGTCAGGAGTTTGAGACCAGCCTGGCCAACATGGTGAAACCCATCTCTACTAAAAATACAGAATTAGCCAGATTTGGTGGAAGACCGCTGTAGTCCCCAGGCTGAGACAGGAGAATCACTTGAATCTGGGAGGTGGAAACTGCAGTGAGCCGAGATTCGCACCACTGCACTCCAGCCTGGGCCAGACAGAGGGAGACTCTATCTCAAAAAAAGAAAAAGTTTTTAAAAATCATTTTGAGAAATATTCTGACAGTTTCTTATAAAACTTATCATACACTTGCCTTATGACTCAGCAGTTTCACTCCTGGGTGAAACTGGTCCCATCTTTTGGAGTCTCCAGTGTCTATTATTCCACTTTGTATGTCTATGTGTACACATTGTTTACGGCCCACTTATAAGTGAGAACATGTGGTATTTGACTTTCTGCTTCTGAGTTATTTCACTTAGAATAATGGCCTCCAGTTCTATCCCTGTTGCTGCAAAAGACACGATTTCATTCTTTTTTATGGCTGAGTAGTATTCCGTGGAATATATATATATGTGTGTGTGTGTGTGTGTATCTCACATTTTCTTTATCTAATCATCTGCTGATGGATACTTAGATTAATTCCATGACTTTGCTATTGTGAATAGCACTGTGATAAACATACGAGTGCATATGTCTTTTTAATATAATGATTTCTTTTCCTTTGGGTAGATAGCCGGTAGTGGAATTGCTGGATCAAATGGTAGTTATATTTTTAGCTTTTTCAGAAATATCCATACTGTTTTCCATAGAAATTGTGCTAATTTACATTCCCACCAACAGTGTGTAAGCATTCCCTTTTCTCCACATCCTTGCTAACATCTGTTTTCTGATTTTTTAGTAATAGCCATTCCAACTGGTGTAAGACGGTACCTCATTGTGTGTGTTTCGTTTTGTCTTATTTTTTCTTTTCTTTTTCTTCTTCTTCTTTTTTTAAAAAAATAGAGTCTTCCTCTGTTGCCCAGGCTGGAATGCAGTGGCATGATCTCAGCTCACTGCAACCTCCACCTCCCAGGTTCAAGCTATTCTCATGTCTCAACCTCCCAAGTAGCTGCATTACAAGCATGCACCAACAAACCCAGCTAATTTTTGTATTTTTAGTAGAGATGGGTTTTCACCATGTTGGCCAGGCTGGTCTCGAACTCCTGGCCTCAAGCGATCCACCCACCTCGACCTCCCAAAGTGCTGGGATTACAGGCATAAGCCACCGCACCTGGCCCTCATTGTGGTTTTAATTTGCATTTATCTGATGATTCATGATGTGGACCATTTTTTCATACATTAGTTGGCCACTTGTATGTCTTCTTTAAAAAATGTCTGTTCATGGTCTTTGCCTACTTTTTGATGGTGTTATTTGGTTTTTTCTTGTAGAGTTGTTTGAGTTCCTTGTAGATTTGGGCTATTAGTCCTTTGTTGGATGCATAGTTTGCAAATATTTTCTCCCATCTTTAGGTTGTCTGTTTACTCTGTTGACTATTTGTTTTGCTGTACAGGAGCTTTTTAGTTTAATTAAGTCCCATTTGTCTATTTTTATTTTTGTTGTTTGTGCTTTTGAGGTCTTAGTCTCATTATTTATTTGCCTATGCCAATGTCCAGAAGACTTTCTAGGTTTTCTTCTAGGATTTTTATAGTTTTAGATCTTACACTTAAGTCTTTAATCAATCTTGAGTTACTTTTTGTATATAGTGAGAGATATGAGTCTAGTTTCAATCTTCTGCATGTGGCTACCCAATTTTCCCAGTACCCTTTATTGAATAGGTTGTCCTTTCCCCAATGTATATTTTTGTTGGCTTTGCTGAAAATCAGCTGGTTGTAGGTATGTGGCTATATTTCTGGGTGCTCTCTTCTGTTACATTGAGCTATGTGGCTATTTTTATACCAGTACCATCCTGTTTTAGTTACTATATGCTTGTCATATAATTTGAGGTCAGGTAACATGATGTCTCCAACTTTGTTCTTTTTGCTTAGGACTGCTTTGGCTATTCGGGCTCTTTTTTGGTTCCACATGAATTTATTTTATTTTATTTTATTATTTTTTTTGAAATGAGGTTTTGCTCTGTCTCCCAGACTAGAGTGTAGTTGTACGATCTCAGCTCACTGCAACCTCTGCCTCCTGGGTTCAAGCGATCCTCCTGCCTCAGCCTCCCAAGTAGCTGGGACTACAGGCATATACTACTATGCCTGGCTAATTTTTGTATTTTTAGTAAAGATGGGATTTCCCCATGTTGGCCAGGCTGGTCTCAAACTCCTGACCTCAAGTGTTCCACCTGCCTCAGTCTACCAAAGTGCTGGGATTACAGGCATGAGCCACCACATCTGGCCTCATATGAATTTTAGAATTGTTTTTTCTTCTGAAAAATGACATTGGCAATTTGATAGGAAGTGCATTGAATCTGTAGATTGCTTTGGACAATATCATCATTTATGATATTGATTCTTCCAGTCCATAACTATGTGATGTTTTTCCATTTGTTTGTGTCATCTATGATTTCTTTCATTAGTATTTTGTTGTTCTCCTTGTAGAGATCTTCACCTCTTTGGTTAAATGTATTACCAGGTTTGTTTGTTTGTTTGTTTGTTTGTTTTTGCTATTGTAAATGGGACTGAGGTTTTGATTTGGTTTGCAGCTTGTTATTGGTGTATAGGAATGCAACTGATCTTTCTGATCTTTGTATGTTATTTTTGCATCCTGAAACTTTACTGAAGATATTGATCAAATCTAGGAATCTTCTGGAGGATTTTTTAGGGTTTTCCAGGTAGAAGATCATACAATCATTCAACAGAGATAATTGATTTCTTCTTTTCCAATTTGGATACGTTTTACTTTTTATTTATTTATTTTTTTTTGAGATGGAGTCTCGCTCTGTTGCCTAGGCTGGGGTGCAGTGGCACAATCTTGGCTCACTGCAAGCTCCGCCTCCCAGGTTCACACCATTCTCCTGCCTCAGCCTCCCGAGTAGCTGGGACTACAGGTGCCTGCCACCATGCCTAGCTAAATTTTGTGTTTTTGGTAGAGACAGGGTTTCACCATGTTGACCAGGCTGGTCCCAAACCCCTGACTTCATGTGATACACCTGCCTGGGCCTCCAAAAGTGCTGGGATTACAGGCTTGAGCCACTGTGACTGGCAAATGCCTTTTATTCTTTCTCTTGCTTTATTGCTCTAGCTAGGACTTCCAGTACTGTGTTGAATGGGAGTAGTGAAAGTGGGCATCTTCGTCTTATTCCAGTTCTTAAAGGGAATGCTTTTAACTTTTTCCCATTCAGTATGACATTGGCTATGGGTTTACCATATGTGGCTTTTACTATTTTGAGGTATATTTACTCTACACCTACTTTGTTGAGGATTTTTATCCTGAAGTGATGCAGAATTTTATTGAATGCCTTTTCTGCATCTATTGAGATGATCATATGCTTTTTGTTTTTAATTCTATTTATGTGGTGAATCACATTTATTGATTTACGTATGTTGAACCATCCTTGCATCCCTGGAATAAAGCCTGCTTGATCATAGTTTATTATCTTTTTGATGTACTATTGAATTGAGTTTGCTAGTATTTAGCTGAGGATTTTTGCATCTGTGTTCATCAGGGATATTGGCCTGTGGTTTCCTTTTTTTTGTTGTGTTCTTGTCTAGCGTTGGTATCAGGGTGATACTGGCTTTGTAGAATGAGTTAGGGAAGACTCCTTCCTCCTTGATCTTTTGGAACAGTTTCAGTAGGGTTGGTACCAGCTCTTTGTATATCTGGTAGAATTTGGCTGTGAAAATGGCTGTCATGAGCTTTTTTTGGTTGGGAAATGTTTTCATTACTGATTTATGATTCTAAAGTTTTTGCAGGAGGAAATATATAAGAATAGCCAAGAAACTTTAAAAAGAGAACAATAATGAAGACTTTCACTACAAGATACCGAAGTACAACGTTACAGTTATTACCACTCTATGGTATTGATGAGAGAAGATATGAATGGACCAATGAAACATATGGAATTTTAAAAATAAATATAAAAATTTAAGAAGAAAAAGTAGGAGATATTTTAAAAATCTCTTGGCAGAAAAACTTCCGTGAGAAATATTTTCATAATTTCATGGCAGGAAAATCTCCATTAAAAAGACAAGCTTATGTGAAAAAGATGGACAATACATATAAAATTTCTGTATAATGAAATGTCACATAAATAATATTAAGAGAAAACCAACAGAATGAGAGAAATATTTGTAATGTATGTAACAGATAAAAGATCAATACTTGGCCAGGCGTGGTTGCTCATGCCTGTAACCCCAGCACTTTGGGAAGCTGAAGTGGGCGGATCACAAGGTCAGGAGATCGAGACCATCCTGGCTAACACTGTGAAACCCTGTCTCTACTAAAAATACAAAAAATTAGCCAGGCGTGGTGGTGGGCGCCTGTAGTCCCAACTACTCGGAGAGGCTGAGGCAGGAGAATGGCGTGAACCCGGGAGGCAGAGCTTGCAGTGAGCCGAGATTGCACCACTGCACTCCAGCCTGGGCGACAGAGCGAGACTCCATCTCAAACAAAAAAAAAAAAAATAGAAAATCTATGAATATGATATAATCACATTTATGTAAAAAACAAAAAATATACATTGTGACAGAAAGATGTAATTATTTAGCTAGTGTCATTTTCCTTTCTTCCTTAGTAATAGAAGTGCAACATAACTAGCTAAAAGACCACAGATCCCAGCCTCCCTTGTAGCTAGGGATAGCTGTATGACTAAGTTCTGTCCAATAATATATAAACAGAAGTTATTAGGACAGTCTTCTGGGAAGGCTCTTTAAAAGGAAAACTGACAGCCAAGGAACTCTCTCTTTGTCATTCCATTTTTCCTTCTCCCTCCTTCCTTTTTTTTCCTTGAGATAAGGTCTCACTCTGTTGCCCAACCTGGAGAGCAGTGGTATAATCATGGCTCATTGCAGCCTTGAATTCCTGGGCTCAAGCAATCCTCCTGCTTCAGCCTCCCAAGTAGCTAGGACTACAGGTGCGCACCACCATGCCCAGCTAATTTTTTTTGGTAGGGGTAGAGATGGGTTCTCTCTATGTTGGTCTTGAACTGGTCTTGAACTCCCAGGCTAGAGCAATCCTCTTGTCTCAGCCTTCCAAAGTGCTGGGATTACAGGCAGGAGGCACCACACCTGGCCCTTCCTTCTGTCTTGAATAAGGACATGATGGCTGGAACTCCCACAGACCTACTGGACCATGGGGTCATAAAAGCCAATGCCAAGAACAGAAGAGCAGAAAGTTCAGAGGAGTCCACGTCCCTGACAACCATGAAGCTGCTGTGGTACCTACCTTCAGACTGCTTTTCCACAAGAAAACAATACACTTCTCTGCTTCTATTTCTACTTCCATCAGTCTCTTTCACGACGCTAAACGTAATTTCCAACTAATACATAAGCATGTAAAACTTAAGTACTCAGAATATATACAACCCAAAAGATTGCAGTGGTTACCTCTAAGAAGGAGTTGAAGTTGGAGGAGTATAAAGGGAACACTTCAGTTTTACTATCTGTATTTCTATCGTTGAAATATTTGACAACCAAGATGGGATTGTTTATTGTTGTATATAATAAATAAATTTGAAATCATTCTGTTAAAAAAAAGAAAAAAAAGGAAAGAGACTGGAAGAATATGGCAGGTGGTAATAATGGATGCCTCTGAATGATGGAATTATCAGTTATTGATGTTTTACTGTATTTTCCAAATAAAAAGATCACTTTAAAATAAGAACAAGATTAATTAAAAGTTATTTTCAAGGAAGAAAAGCAGAGGGAACAGAGGGAGGAGTAAGAAAAGGAGAAAGGGAAGACACGAAGCCTGGAGTTCTGAGAGAGACAGAAAAAAGATAAAGAGCAAAAGACTGTGGAAGTTGAACCTACGGGCGACAGCCCAGCTCTGTGCTCAGATGCTCCCTCAAGATCCTGCTGATCATTGTACCCAGATTCCCACAGGGCCCAAGTCTCTCCATTCTGACCAACATCCCAGCCTGCCTGTTATAATAGTTATAAGCCAAGATAATGTCAGAGTGTCTGATTATATACAAAGGGAAGATGATTCCAAGATGGGCAGGAGATCCCAGAGACCCATTTCAGCATGCTCTGTTCCTCCTTTCTGTAGGGAAACATCCCTGGTCTTTGACCCTTGAGAGTCTCTTAGTGAATGGAACTGAGAAGGCTGTGGGGGAGTCCTGAGCATAGATACCCAGAAGGAACAAGAAATGGTGCTGAGACCCAAGAGATCAATGTCTTGTTGTGCCAGGCACAGAGGTCTATATTTGTGTTTGCAGTCTGAGCATCCTGCCAGGAGTCCAGATAGGAGATAGGTGAGATGGTGGTCAGGGGTTGAAGCATGCTCTGAACGTAGCCTTTTCTAAATTGGAGCTCCTTAGTATTCAAGGAAAATGGAGAAGAGTAGGCAGGAGGATGCTGGCATTCAGCATGGTCAGGACTGGAAAGACAAATGGAAAAGTAAAGCAGGAGGAAAAGAGATCAAATCAAAAAGCCCAAAGGTGCCTAGGTGCTTGCTCCCGGCCTGGGATGGAATTGATATTCCTAGGGTTGATCCCTTGATTAATATAAACAGAGGCATGCAAAGAGGTGTCGCAGTTCTGGTGACTGGGAGAAAAGTCCATCTAGATTGAAATAAGACCACTCTTAGGACACAGACTGTCATAGATAATGGCAGACACCTGGGAGGATATCAAAGCCAAAATAGAAGTCCAAGGTCTCAGCTTGGTGGATTAGGATTCAGGGAGCCAAAATATTGAACAGAAACAGCGAGGCAGACACTCAGTCATCTAGTGGAAGATAATAGAGAAAACTGTCAATAAATGAAGCACAAGTTCAAGCCTGCAGAAAGATATTTGCCAAACAACAAATATGAAGAATTAGGATTTTTGAAGGATAGGATTCATTTATTCAGCTAAGAATCATGATATTCTAAGGGTTAGACTAGCATTGGCAAATGCCTAGCAATCATTTCATGGCTCACTCATTTTCCACCTATGGAAATTAATTAATTAGTCATTAATCAATCTTGGAATAATTTCCTGTAAAACGTATACAAGATTTCATTGTTCTCCCCAAGAGAGCTCTTTGGGAAGCCACTACCAGTCACTTATAGTTAACATAGGAAGATGAAATCATGTGATACCCTAGGGATATAGTACACAATTCTTCCCTGTGGATGTGACCTACAGGGTATTTATGAGCTCCCCAGGGTAAAGGATTCTGTCATGAGGAGATCATCCCAGAGACAGCTTCCTCAGAACTCTCCTTGGTGCTGAAAATTGGTCTTCATTTCCCTACAGAGCCTGCCACTTCCCACCCTGCCACCATTGTTGACATGAATCAAACTTTCCATAGTAGCCAGAGATACACCTTGTAAATAAACAGAACCCAGAGTTCTGAGGGATGAAAAGGATTTGGCAGTAAATAATTCTGAAAGGGATATGTTGGGAGTCGTTAAGAGGTAGGCTCTAACAAGGTCAGCACCCAGGTAACTGTGGGAGTCCATATCAGAGAAGCTATGGATGAGCACTAGAACATCCTTCAAATCATGAGAGAAGCTGAGAAGAAAATTCAAGATTAACAACCTATAGTACTACTAGAAGACAGTGAAGATGGGGCAGGTCTTAGAGATAGGAAATCAGAGCCAAATTCAGGCACTGGGAAATGCAAGTGAGACAGAATCACATGGCGCCAAAGACTTAATGTTTGTATCCCCCAAAATTCATACCTTGAAATTGTAATCCCCAATGTGATGGCATTAAGAGGTGGAGCAGCCAGGCACGGTGGCTCATGCCTGTAATCCCAGCACTTTGGGAGGCTGAAGCAGGCGGATCATGAGGTCAGGAGATGGAGACCATCCTGGCTAACACGGTGAAACCCCGTCTCTACTAAAAATACAAAAAATTAGCCGGGCGTGGTGGCGAGCGCCTGTAGTCCCAGCTACTCGGGAGGCTGAGACAGGAGAATGGCCAGAACCTGGGAGGCAGAGCTTGCAGTGAGCTGAGATCGCGCCACTGCACTCCAGCCTGGGCGACAGAGTGAGACTCCGTCTCAAAGAAAAAAAAAAGAGGTGGGGCCCTTCGTAGATGATTAAGTCATAAGGATGGAGCCTCATGAATGGGATTAATGCCTCTATAAAAAGAAGACTCTAGAGAGCCCCCTCGCCCCTTCCACCATGTGAGGAAACAGCTAGAAGATACCATCTACGGAACAGTAGGCATGTCCTCACTAGACACCAACTCTGCTGGCACCTTGATCTTGGACTTCCTAGACCCCAGAACTGTGAGAAACAAATTTCTGTCATTCATAAGCCACCAAGTCTATGGTATTCTTTTATAGCAGCCCAAAGGGACTAAGACACATGGACATTGATGAAATTCTACTGGACAGATTTTTCCTGGTTCATGGATACTTATTTCTTCATAGATAATTTTTAACAGGACATTTTGTCTTATTTTAAAAAATAATATATAGTTATTGTAGGAACACTGGGAAGAAAACAAAAGTAGAAATAAGGGGAAAGATATTGCCCATAATCCAGAGACAGTCACTGTTGTCATGTTGGCATATTTCATTCGTCTTTTTTCCTTGAATATTGACATAATGAGATGATACTTTTACATCCCAGTTTTTCACTTAACATTATGTTATTGCATCTTCTCATATTTAAAGATCAATATAAAAATCACTTGTGGCCAGGTGCAGTGATTTGCCCCTGTAATCCCAGCACATAGGGAGGTCAAGGTGGGAGGAATGTTTGAGCCCAGGAGTTTGAGACCAGCCTGGACAACATAAAAAGACCCCATCTTTAAACAAATATATATTTTAAAATTATTGGGGAGTGGTTGGTTATGCATGCTTGTAGTTCTAGCTACTTGGAAGGCTGAGGCAGGAGGATGGCTTGAGACCAGAGATTCATGGTTATGGTGAGCTATGATGGTGCCATTGCACTCCAGCCTAAGCAAGAGTGAAATCTTGTCCCTAAAATAAATGAATAAATGGCCAGGCATGGTGGCTCATGCCTGTAATGCCAGCACTTTGGGAGGTTGAGGCAGACGGATCACCGGAGGTCAGGAGTTCCATACCAGCCTGGCCAATATGATGAAACCCCATCTCTACTAAAAATACAAGTTAGTCAGGCATGGTGGCATGTGCCTGTAATCCCAGCTACTCAGGAGCAATTGCTTGAACCCAGGAGGCAGAGGTTGCAGTGAGCTGAGATCACACCACTTCACTCCAGCCTGGGTGACAGAGCGAGACTCTGTCTCAAAATAAAATAAAATAAAATAAAATAAAATAAAATAAGATAATGAATAAGAATCGTTTATACTGGTTGTATCATATAGCATCATGTATGGATGAACCATAGCCTATTTTTTTTTTTTTGAGACAGAGTCTCACCCTGTCACCCAGGCTGGAGTGCAGTGGCACAATCTCCGCTCACTGCAACCTCTGCTTCCCAGGCTCAAGTGATTCTCGTGTCTTAGCCTCTTGAGTAGCTGGGATTACAGATATGTGCCACCACGTCTGGCTAATTTTTTTTGGTTTTTTTTTTTTTTTTTTTTTGGCAGACAGGTTTTGCCATGTTGGCCAGGCTGGACCATAATCTATTAATTGTTCTTTTATTATTGTATATATTTTAAGGTTGCTTCTATTCTTGATTTTTTATGAAAATCACATCAATGGTATGTAATTGAATATACTTGTGCCAATATTTCTATTTTCTTAAACTCCAAGAAACAGAATCATGAACTACAGGATCTAAATTTTTAAAGCTCCTGACATATCATGTTCGATTGTCTTTGAGAGACATTGTACCCATTCACCCTCTCTCCAATGTACCAGAGAGCCTGGATTATCATGTCCATACCAACGACATCAGTTAGGATATAGGCTAAACTGCCATAGCAAAAAGATCAGAAAACACAGTTACTCAAGCAAGCTGGACATTTCTTTCTTTAGGTAAGAAGCCCCAAGCTGAGGAGGCAGTTCTCACTGAAAACATTCTGGGACTGTAGTTCCTTCATCTTCATCTGCCATCCCCTGGGGGACTGTCTCCAACTCTGTGATCAAAGGCCCTCCAGGTCCTCATTTGATTTTATTCTGCAAGAAAGGAGAGGGAAAGGCGGTAGAGAGTAGATGATTTTGTTTGGGGCAAGTGAACTGGATATTAGCCTCTCCAGATCCATGCTCTGTTCTGCTCTGTGCCTTGGAGCTGACCTCTATAGATTTCCTTGTCCTTCGGCTTCCAGTTTAGTTCAGCCAATGGAAGACACCAGTAAGAGATCAGAGGATGGAGTCAAGAGATCAGGGCACCAAGTGCTCTGGCTCACTCCTTGCTGGGAGTTGCCTGTGTCCCTTTATTGAAAGCCACAGCTCCTGGCCAGACACAGTGGCTCACATCTGTAATCTTAACACTTTGGGAGAACGAGGTGGGTGGATCGCCTGAGGACAGGAGTTCGAGACCAGCCTGGCTGACATGGCGAAACCCTGTCTTTACTAAAAACACAAAAATTAGCCAGGTGTGGTGGCGGGCACCTGTAATCTCAGCTACTCGGGAGGCTGAGGTAGGAGAATCTCTTGAACCCGGTGGGTGGAGGTTGCAGTGAGCCAAGATTGCACCACTTCACTCCAGCCTGGGAGAAAAAGCAAAACTCTGTCTCAAAAAAAAAAAAAAAAAAAAGAAAGAAAAGAGCCGGGCGCGGTGGCTCAAGCCTGTAATCCCAGCACTTTGGGAGGCCGAGGCGGGCGGATCACGAGGTCAGGAGATCGAGACCATCCTGGCTAACACGGTGAAACCCCGTCTCTACTAAAAATACAAAAAAAAATTAGCCGGGTGTGTTGGCGGGCGCCTGTAGTCCCAGCTACTCGGGAGGCTGAGGCAGGAGAATGGCGTGAACCCGGGAGCCGGAGCTTGCAGTGAGCCGAGATCGCGCCACTGCACTCCAGCCTGGGCAACAGAGCGAGACTCCGTCTCAAAAAAAAAAAAAAAAAAAAAAAAAAGAAAGAAAAGAAAAGTCACAGCTCATGTCATGTTGGATGGTCTACTCCATGTCATTCTCTCTGAGCTTCTATTTACTCCTTTCTCTAGTCTCTAAGGCCTGGAGAAGATAAGAGCTCCCCGTTGTTGCTCACCCAGGGGTACTGCATCACCTCCTGTTACTTTTCCTAAACCCTCCGCCTGCAGTGACTTTTCACACCAGCTGCTCATAGTCTGGCCAAATTTCACAAGGTAAAGAGTGCAGTGCTCTAGAAGACTCAGACATCAGCTGCAAGTTTGGGGTTTCCTAGACTACCCCCACTTCTAACCAGCTGACTACAAATCCAGGGATCCTCACTACTCCCTCAGGTTCAAACATTCCAGAATAATGTAACTGTGCAAGGGGTTCACCTTCCCTGCTGCCTAGACAGAGCTGATTTCTTAAGACATGGGAACTGTAATAGAGAAAGAATAATTCACACAGAGCCGGCTGTGTGGGAAACTGGAGTTTTCTTATTACTCAAATCAGTCTCCTTGAGCATTCGGGGAGCACAGTTTTTAAGGACAACTTGGTGGGTGGGAGGAAGCCAGTGAGCCAGGAGTACTGATTGGTCAGGGATGAAATCACAGGAAGTAGAAGCTGCCTTATTGTGCCGAGTCAGTTCCTGGATAGGGACCATAAGATCAGATGAGCCAGTTTATTGTTCTGGGTGATGCCAGCTGATCCATCAAGTGCAGGGTCTGCAAAATATCTCAAGCACTGATCTTAGGAGCAGTTTAGGGAGGGTTATAATCTTGTAGCCTCCAGCTGCATGACTCCTAAACCATAATTTTTAATGTTGTGGCTAATGTTAGTCCTACAAATGCAATCTAGTTCCCAAGCAAGAAGGTCTGCTTTGGGAAAGGGCTGTTAATGTCTTTGTTTTAAACTATAAACTATAAACTGGGTTTCTCTCAAAGAGAGTTCAGCCCACGCCCAGGAATGAGCAAGGACAGTTTGGAGGTTAGAAGCAAGATGGGGCGCCAGGTGCAATGGCTCACGCCTGTAATCCCAACACTTTGGGAAGCCAAGGCAGGTGGATCGCCTGAGGTCAGGAATTCAAGACCAGCCTGGACAACATGGTGAAACCCCGTCTCTACTAAAAATACAAAAAATTAGCCAGGCATGGTGGTGCGTGCCTGTAGTCCCAGCTACTCGGGATGCTGAGGCAGGAGAATCTCTTGAACCCAGTGGGTGGAGGTTGCAGTGAGCCGAGATCGAGCCACTGCACTCCAGCCTGGTGACAGAGAGATTCTGTCTCAAAAAGAAAAAGAAAGAAACAAGATGGAGTTGGTGAAGTTAGGTCTCTTTCACTGTCTCAGTCATAATTTTGCAAAGACAGTTTCAATAACTCATAGAATTCAGGATGGCATGATACATATGATTAGCAAAAAGATACAAACCAGAATCAGCCAAAGAAAAAGATGCGTAGGGCAAGGTCTGGAAGGGTCCCAAACATCAAGCTTCCATCATCCTCGGGGAGCAGTTACCCTCCCAGCACATCAATATGCATAGTATGGACAACCAGGGAAGCTCACTTAAATGACAGTGTCCAGACTTTCTATTGGGGCTTTATTTCATAGGCTGATTAAATCATGGCCATGAGATTGAACTCAACCTTTAGTCCCCTAGCTGTCCCCAGAGATAGGGCTGATATCAGGTGACTCAAAGCCCCAGCTGTCTTATCAAATGGTTGGACTTTCTGGCATAGTCAGTCTCCACCCTGACCCTACCTTGTCTTCTGATTAGCATAAACCTCCTAGGAACCATTAGTCACCTAAACCATCGGGTGTGGCCCATGGGAGCCATCATTAATATCAAAGATACTTTTGTTATTCAGGAAGTTCCAGGGATTTGAAGATTACCTCCCGGGAACCAGGAACTGAGGCCAGCAAATTCTTTTTGTTTGTTTTGAGAAACGACTTGTGATTGAGCGAGGTGATTCATGCCTGTAATCCCAGCACTTTGGGAGGCTGAGATAGGCAGCTCACTTGAAGCCAGGAGTTCAAGACCAGCCTGGCCAACATGGTGAAGCCCGTCTCTACTAAAAATACAAAAATTTGCCCGGCATGGTGGCACATGCCTGTCATCCCAGCTACTCAGGAGGCAGGAGAATCGCTTCAAACCAGGAGGCAGAGGCTGCAGTGAGCCGAGATCGCACCACTGCACTCCAGCCTGGGTGACACTCAGTCTCAAAAAAAAAAAAAAAGAGAGAGAGGGAGAAAGGTTCTTGCTTTGTCACTCAGGCTGGAGTACAGTGGTGCAATCATGACTCACTGCAGCCTTGACCTCCTGGGCCAATGAATTATTTATTATATACTGTTCACACTGTTTCATGCATCCGTGTGAAGAGACCACCAAACAGGCTTTGTGTGAGCACCAAGGCTGTTTATTTCACCTGGGTGCAGGCGGGCTGAGTCCAAAAAAGGAGTCAGCAAAGGGTGGTGGGGTTATCATTAGTTCTTATAGGTTTGGGGATAGGCAGTGGAATTAGGAGTAATGTTTCGTGGGCAGGGGGTGGATCTCACAAAGTACATTTTGAAGGGTGGGGAGAATTACGAAGAACCTTCTTAAGGGTGGGGGAGATTACAAAGTACATTGATCAGTTAGGGTGGGGCAGAAACAAATCACAATGGTGGAATGTCATCAGTTAAGGCTGTTTTCACTTGTTTTGTGGATCTTCAGTTGCTTTAGGCCATCTGGATGTCTACGTGCAGGTCACAGGGGATACGATGGCTTAGCTTGGGCTCAGAGGCCTGACAATCACTCCCGGCACATTCCATTGATGAGAGCTTAGTCATATGACCATATCTGCCACAGAGTAGTTTAGGAAATACAGTCTGTATCTGAGCATTCTTATGCCACCAGAAATTCTGTTACTATGGAAGACAGAATGTATTTTGAGGGAATAAACGGCAGTGTGAGTTGGGTGCTATGGCACACGCCTGTAGTCCCAGCTACTCAGGAGACTGAGGTGGGAGGACTACTTGAGCCCAGAGTCTAGTCTGGGCAATATAGCTAGATCCCATCTCTTAAAACAATAATGATGATAACAGTAATAGCAATCTGTCACACTGTGCTAGGCACTAACATTTTAAAATCATTGCCAGTTTGATAGGCAAAAGATAGTATTTTGACATATCAATTTGCCTTTTTTTTTTTGAGATGGAGTCTCACTTTCTCGCCCAGGCTGGAGTGCAGTGGCACCATCTTAGCTCACTGCAACCTCCACCTCCTGGGTTCAAGCAATTCTCCAGCCTCAGCCTCCCGAGTAGCTAGGATTACAGGCAGCCGCCACCATGCCCAGCTAATTCCTGTATTTTTAATAGAGTCAGGGTTTCACCATGTTGGCCAGGTTGGTCTTGAACTCCTGACCTCAAATGATCCGCCTTCCTCAGCCTCCCAAAGTGGTGGGATTACAGGCATGAGCCACGGTACCCGGCCTACTTTGCCTTTTTTGCCTACTAGAAATAATTAAACATCCTTTTGTTACTGGAAAGGGGTTCTAATCTAGACCCCAAGAGTTTTGTTACTGGAAAGGGGTTCTAATCTAGACCCCAAAAGAGGGTTTTTGAAACTTGCACAAGAAAGAATTTGGGGTGAGTCCATAGAGTAAAGCGAAAGCAAGTTTATTAAGAAAGTAAACGAAAGGCCGGGCATGGTGGCTCACACCCATAATCTCAGCACTTTGGGAGGCAGGGATGGGTGGATCACCTGGGGTCAAAAGTTCGAGACCAGCCTGGCCAACATGGCGAAACCCCGTCTCTACTAAAAATACAAAAATTAGCTGGGCATGGTGGCAAGTGCCTGTAATCCCAGCTACTCCGGAGGCTGAGGCTGGAAAATTGTTTGAATCCAGGAGGCAGAGGTTGCAGTGAGCCAAGATGGTGCCATTGCACTCCAGCCTGGGCAACAAGAGCAAAACTCCGTCTCAAAAAAAAAAAAAAAAAAAGGGCTGGGCGTGGTGGCTCACACCTGTAATCCCAGCTACTTGGGAGGCTGAGTAACAAGAATCACTTGAACCTGGGAGGCAGACGTTGTAGTGAGCCGAGATCGCGCCATTGCACTCCTACCTGGGCAACAAGAATGAGATTCCATCTCAAAAAAAAAAAAAAAAGAAAGAAAAGAAAGTAAAGGAATAAAAGGATGGAATCATTGGCAGAGCAGCAGCATGGGCTGCTCGACTGTGTATACTTACAGTTATTTCTTGATTATATGCTAAATAAGGGGTGCATTATTCATGAGTTTTCCAGGAAAGGGGCAGGCAATTCACGGAACTGAGTGTTCCTCCCCCTTTTAGACCATATAGGGTAACTTCCTGATGTCGCCTTGGCATGTGTAAACTGTCATGGCATTGGTGGGAATCTCTCTTAGTTTGCTAATGTATTATAATTAGTGTATAATGAGCAGTGAGGACAACCAGAGGTCATTTTCGTTGCCATCTTGGTTTTGGCGGGTTTTGGCCAGCTTCTTTACCACAACCTGTTTTATCAGCAAGGGCTTTATGACCTTGTGCCAACTAACTAACCTCCTGGGAATGCAGTCCAGGAGGTCTCAGCCTTATTTTACCCAGCCCCTATTCAAGATGGAGTCACTCTGGTTCAAATGCCTTTGACATATTCATTTTTTTCTCTTGGTCATTTGTCTTTACTTTACTGTGATTTATTTTTTTTTCAGGCTTTTGGTTCACTTTTCCATTGGCTTTCTAAAATGTTTTATTGATCCAATGATCTCTTCTAGGTTTAAAGATAACAACTGTTTTCTGTCAAAGCAACACAAAAAAAAGAAAAAAAAAAAAGGCCAGGTGCGGTGGCTCACGCCTGTAATCCCAGCACTTTGGAAGGCCAAGGCAGGCGGATCACCTGAGGCCAGGAGTTCAAGACCAGCTTGGCCAACATGGCGAAACCTCGTCCCTACTAAAAATACAAAAAATTAGCTGGGTGTGGTGGTGGGCACCTGTAATCTCAGCTACTCAGGAGGCTGAGGCAGGAGAATTGCTTGAACCCGGGAGGCAGAGGCTGCAGTGAGCCGAGATTGTGCCATTGCACTCCATCCTGGGCAGCAAGAGCAAAACTCCATCTCAAAATAAAATAAATAGGAAAAAATAAAAGGCTCATGCCTGTAATCCCAGCACTTTGGGAGGCTGAGGTGGGTGGATCACTTGAGCCCAGGAATTTGACACCAGTCTGGGCAACAGAGTGAAAACACATCTCTACAAAAAACACAAAAATTAGCTGGGCATGGTGGCACACGCCTGTAAGTCCCAGCTACTTGGGAGGCTAAGGTAGGAGGACTGCTTGAGCCTGGGAGGTGGAGGTTGCAGTGAGCCAAGATTGCGCCACTGCACTCCAGCCTGGGCAACAGAGTGAGACTTTGTCTCAAATAAACAAAACACATGGCTGAGTGCAGTGGCTCACACCTGTAATCCCAGCACTTTGGGAGGCCGAGGCAGACAGATCTCTTGAGGTCAGGAGTTCGAGACCAGCCTGGCAAACATGCTGAAACCTGGTCTCTACTAAAAATACAAAAAGCAGTTGGGTTTGGTGGCAGGCACCTGTAATCCCAGCTATTCAGGAGACTGAGGCAGGAGAATTGCTTGAACCCAGGAGGCGGAGGTTTTTTTTTGTTGTTTTGTTTTGTTTTTTGAGACAGTGTCTCCTTCTGTCGCCCAGGCTGGAGTGCAATGGTGTGATCTCGGCTCACTGCAACCTCCACCTCCTGGGTTCAAGCGATTATACCGCCTCAGCCTCTTGAGTAGCTGGGATTGCAGGCACGTGTCACCACGCCAGGCTAATTCTGGTATTTTTAGTAGAGACAGGGCTTCACCATGTTGGTCAGGTTTGTCTCGAACTCCTGACCTCGTGATCCGCCTGCCTTGGCTTCCCAAAGTGCTAGGATTACAGGTGTGAGCCACCGCACCCAGCCTAACCCGGGAGGCGGAGGTTGCAGTGAGCCAAGATTGTACCACTGCACTCCAGCCTGGGCGACAAGAGTGAGACTCCATCTCAAAAACAGAAAGACACAAACAACAAAAACAAACAAACAAAAAAACTAGTTCAAAAATGAAACACAAAAACTGAAAAAAAAAAAAAAGCACCTAAAAAGACCAACTTCCCTGAGCCTCATATTGTCAGGCCACTCTCCTCTGCCCACTTAACTCCACGTGGACTCACAGGTGATGTTCCTTGGTCTCTTTCCTCTAGTTCTAGGTCTCCCCCAGGCAACTTTATGTGCCATCATCTGGGAGCAGTTAAAGTAAGTATACTTCTATGGTCTCTGACAAATGACAAGTCCCCTTTCTCAGGTTCAAATCCTGTGTTTAGGGGGCAGGGGATGGGCACCTCACTGGCAGCCTATTTTCCAAGAAAAGATTCTCGTGACCCTAGATGTCTGGTGAGTTTCCGCCCTTTCTGTTGCAATCTGTCAGCTGCGCCCTTCTGGAGGATTCTGGTTAGCTCAGTCAGCAGGCTGTGACTTCACCAGATACCACCCTTCATGTCTTAGTTTGAGCTTTCTCCAAAACAGAGCCTGCGACAAGGACGTGGGGACTGGGAGTTTAGTAACACCAGGAAACTGGAGCAAGGGAGAAGGAGGAATGAGCCAGCGGAGGAGCAGTGCCAGGAAAGGGTGTGTTATTGCACTGGGCAAATGAGGGTCGACCTTAGCTGGGGACTCCCCAAGGAACTTTATTTCATTTTTTGTCTTTTTTTTTCCCCCTTTTGTGGAGAACTGGGTCTCATTATATTGCCCAGGCAGGTCTCGAACTCCTGGGCTCAAGCCATCCTCCTACCTCTGCCTCCCTAAGAGCTAGGATTACAGGCATGAGCCACCGCACCCGGCCCGAGGAATTTTATAGAATGTACTGAGAACTGTGTCTTGCTAGGATCAGAAAACAAGATCCCAAAATGAAGGCCTCAAAAGCAAAAGTTTTTCTTTTTTTCTTTTTCTTTCCTTTTTTTTTTTTGTTTTTCTTTTTTTTTTTTCTTTTGAGACAGAGTCTCACTTTATCTCCCAGGCTGGTATGCAGTGGTGCCATCTTGGCGGCTCACTGCAACCTCCACCTCCCGGGTTCAAGCAATTCTCGTGCCTCAGCTTCCTTCCTGAGTTGCTGGGATTGCAGATGTCACCACTAAGGCTGGTTATTTTTTGTATTTTTAGTAGAGGCGGGGTTTCACCATGTTGGCCAGGCTGGTCTTGAGCTCCTGACCTGAGGTGATCCGCCTGCCTTGGCCTCCCAAAGTGCTGGGATTACAAGCCTGAGCCACTGCGGCAAAATTTTTTCTCTGGCTTTCTCCTGCCCTTATGTCTCTAAGTCCCATTCTCCCCCAAGTCTAGCCATAGAAACTAGAATCCTTCTTCCCTAAGGCGGTTCATAGAAACCAGA
Organism: Symphalangus syndactylus; assembly: GCF_028878055.3. Lineage (NCBI taxonomy): Eukaryota > Metazoa > Chordata > Mammalia > Primates > Hylobatidae > Symphalangus > Symphalangus syndactylus. Next base: position 20,727,309 of record NC_072425.2, read on the forward strand.
ACCCCTTTTCCCCGAAGCCAACCATAAAACCTTAAAAATATTAATCCAACTTTCCCTCTGCTTTCTAGGTAAAAACTGGCCATAAAGAAATTATCTGACTTACTTTGTTTGGCTTGTAGGTCATAAGATCCTCATTCCAGAGGGGGTCCTGTCCCATACTCAGAAGGAAGGAGCGCTGTCCAGAGAGGGTAAGAAGAATCTAGACAGACAGGCCCTGCTGGCTTTCCGCACTCCGTCTGTTAGCATTAGATCATTCCCTTTTTGTCCAATCGTATTTCCACACGGCTGTCCACACTTGGTTGAATTTAAACATAAAAATGGACAATTTCCCCTGTAGACTTGGGTTTTCATTCTGAAGCCTCCATGTACCTGTATATAATATTTGTGTGCCTTTTCTCCAATTAATCTGACTTTTCTGAGTCGATTTTGCAGTGAACCTTCAACGTGGGAAGGGGAAATCTTCCCTTGGTCTCCACAGTCTCTAAAGGACAGCTGACAGAGAGAGACATTTGTCCACTGGTTCCCCAATAACCTCCCAACACCTTTGTTGGCTGAAAGTTGACCACAAGACAGTCAACTCTCCGGACTTTCCAGCTGCCTTGGAAAAACCCTAAGTGTCCACCCCAGCTGCAGTCGAAATTAGAGGTAGGTTAAGCAGATCTGGTGTGTGCCAGAAATAGCATTGGTTACACTGTGTTTTTTTAAATATGTAAATACCTCAACCACATACTAACAAAAACATACATGTTGTATTTTGGGTAGATTCATGCCCAAAGCAGTCTGGGACCTCAGAAATATGGTGTGTGGGGAAGGAAGGACTAGAAGCTGGCCCACACGGGAAGAAGCCTCCAGGGGGCAAGAGTGTGTCAGACTCAAATGGGGGTGGGACACAAAATGTGAGGAAATGGAGTGACTTGGCCGGCAGTGGCCCTGGCTGCGAGGCAGCTGAGGATGCTGACCTAGCTTTAAAGGGCTGGGCAGGCTGACCTGAAGGGGAGACAGCAGTGTTCCCAACCCAGGGGGATCAGGGAAGGGGAGGGCGATGTACCCCATGAGAACAAGGCGTCCACAAACATACAAAAAATATACACAAGGATGTTCATCTTAGTGGTAACTATTCCAGCGATTCAGAACTGTAAGCTGGGCAATTGTAAGGCATTGGTTACAAATCATGGTGTGACCATTAAAAAGAGTCATTTGCAGGAATTACAGAGGGCATATGGAACTGCACGGGGTGAAATCCAGGCTGTGGGAAATTCTACCATCAAGTGGCATTGACCAGTGATCCCCTACAGGCTGCTTTTTTTTTTGAGACTGAGTCTCGCTCTGTTGCCCAGGTTGGAGTACAATGGCGTGGTCTCAGCTCACTGCAACCTGTGCCTCCTGGGTTCAAGCAATTCTCCTGCCTCAGTCTCTTGAGTAGCTGGAATTACAGGCTCCCACCATCATGCCCGGCTAATTTTTGTATTTTTAGTAGAGACGGGGTTTTACCATTTTGGCCAGGCTGGTCTTGAGCTCCTGACCTCAGGTGATCCACCCACCTTGGCCTCCCAAAGTGTTGGGATTACAGGCGTGAGCCACCATGCCTGGCTACGGGCTGCTTCTAAGGAAAAGAACAAGATGGAGGAGAACCTGTAGACTAAAACTATGTAAAAGACACCCCAATGTTTTAAAATGGCCAGAACTAAACTATAGTGTCTAAGTATGTCCACTTGATTGATAAAGCCACAAAGAAATGCAAAGAAGCAATTGGCACAAATGTCAGGATAGTGGGTTATTTTTTGGGGAGTGAGTGGGAGCCGTGGTGACTTGGCAGGAAACAGGGAAGTCTTCAGGAGGCTGTGGAAGTTCTCAATCTTGAACCAGGTAGTGGTTACAAGGGTGTTTGTTTATTGCAGTTCATAAAGCTATACATTTATTTTAGGAGATGAAATAAAAATAGGGAAAGATGTTATAGAAGAATGTTAAATAACATGAAAAATGCTTGCCCATATCATTATGGGAAAAGGCAGATTGAAAATCATTAAGTATACTATGATGCCACTTCGTGGGTGGATGGATGGATGGATGGATGGATGGATGGATGGATGGATGGACGGATGGATGAACAGACAGACAGGTAGGTAGGTGGATGGATGGATGGATGGATGGATGGATGGATGGATAGTCAGGTAGGTAGGTAGATAAATGGATAGATGAATGGATGGATGGATAAATGGATGGATAGATGGATGGATGGGTAGATGGATGGACAGATAGACAGGTAGGTAGGTAGGTAGATGGATGAATGAATGGATGATCAAAAGGATGGGTGGATAGATGATAGATAGATATAGAGATAGATAGATAGATACAGACAGACAGAAATAGAGATAATAGATGATAGATAGATGATAGATAGATATAGATAGATAGATAGATAGATAGATGATAGATAGATGATAGATAGATAGATGATAGATAGATGATAGATAGATAGATAGATGATAGATGATAGATAGATAGATAGATAGATAGATAGATAGATAGATAGATAGATGATAGATAGATGTAAAAAATAATTATGGAGGAAAATACACCAAGGTGTTACTAGTGATGCTTGGAAGTAGGCTTTTTCTGACTTTTGTTTTCTTTTACTATTCTGTGCCATGTGAATCTTGTACAGTGAATATTTTTGCTTCTCATGAACCACTTAAATAAATGTTACTTTTATTTATTTTAATCTTTAAAAAATGGCATTTGGGGCCGGGCATGGTGGCTCACACCTGTAATCCCAGCACTTTGGGAGGCCAAGGGGGGTGGATCACCTGAGGCTAGGAGTTTGAGACCAGCCTGGCCAACATGGTGAAACCCATCTCTACTAAAAATACAAAATTAGCCAGGCATTGTGGCACATGCCTGTAGTCCCAGCTACTCGGGAGGCTGAGGCAGGAGGATTGCAAGCTCCGTCAAGAGGCCGCAGTGAGCCAAGATCGCCCCACTGTGCTCCAGCCTGGGTGACAGAGTGAGACTCAGTGTCAAAGAAAAAAAAAAAGAGAAAGAAAAGAAAAAGAAAAAGATACTTGGAGCACTCGGAAGAAAGCAGCAGGTGCACAGCCTTCTTCACTCCTATAGCCATTCTTCCCTAACACACTGAAAAGGCTTTCACACCCCCTAATAATCCCAGAATTATGAACTAAGAGTAGACCCCTCATTTTTAAAAGGTCCGGCTTTTTTGGTAGTGGTATTAACATTGATTCAGGAGAGAACACTGAAATAAATCACGCGTGGAAAACACCATGGTACTCTAAGCATTCCCAGCCCTGGCAGGGTCCGAGGCGAATTTGGCACAGGTTGATGCCAGAATCCAGCAGGCGCTTGGGAGTATCTCCAAGGCTGGATCAAGAACCTGGCTGGGTGTGGTGAGACTGGGTCCACGCTTTGACTCTGCCAGGGACATAGGACTCCTTGGGGAGTCTGGTCAGAGAAGGCCTTTGCTGGTCAGAGTAGGGGAGGAAGTGGGTGGGTTTCTTCCCTGGCTGAGAGGAGATAGAGATGGGGGGTGCCTCAGGAGCCACAGCCTTATCACCCCCAGGGCAGCCCACCTGCCTGCCCTGCACCTACCTGCTCATCCTCTGAGGCCCCCGGGCTGAGTGAACAGCATTGCCAGCCCAGGACACCAGGCCAGAGTTGGGACACATCCTTGACTTGTCTCTCCCCTCTCTTTCTCAGCATCCCATCCATGCCACTCCTATCTCTCAGGGTCTCCCATTTGTCTCCATCCCAAGCTGCTTCTTGTTGTTGTTATTTGTTTGTTTTTGAGACAGGGTCTCGCTCTGTCACCCAGGCTGGAGTGCAGTGGTGCGATCTCGGCTCACTGCAACCTCCGCCACTCTGGTCCCAGCGATTCTTGTGCCTCAGCCTTTCCAGTAGCTGGAATTATAGGTGTGCGCTGCTATGCCTGGCTAATTTTTGTATTTTTAGTGGAGATGGGGTTTTACCATGTTGGCCAGGCTGGGCTCAAACTCCTAACCTCAAGTGATCCACCCACCTTGGCCTCCCAAAGTGCTGGGATTACAGGCGCGCACCACCATGCCTGGCCTCACTGCATCTCTTGAGTCTCAGTTTCTTCATCTGCGTGGTGTGGGTGCCGATCTTGCCTCAGGCTGTGAAGGGAAGAGGAAACTATGCACATAAAGGGCTTCCACCGTGCTTGGCACAGGACGGCGCTCAGTGAATGTGAGCTACTATCTCATCGCTGACTGACCCTCCCGCCTCCATCTCCACTCCCATGTACCACCCAGCAGGCTGAGTCATCTTGCTAAAATTCCATCTTGGTCCCTTAATTATTCCCTGATAAAAACCTTCCACATCTCTCCAAGGCACCTCATTGCTTTCAAGATAAAATGCTCTCTCTTGACCCCAGGATTCTGGGCCTTCCTGACATGACCAGCTCATTCCCCACCCTCTCCTCTCATGCCTCACCACCCCCCACCGCCCCCCGTCCTGGTCCTCACTTGCCTTTCTCTGATGAGCCAGGCCCCTAAACGCCATTGTCTCTGCACATGCTGATCCCATGCCCCGGGAAGCAATCCTCCACCATGCCCAGTAGGCTCTCTCCAGCTCATACCTCCTCAAGTTCAAGGTCACCACCTTTGTGGCTTCTCTTCTCTCCCTACAGGCAGATCAGCCAATGCGCTCCCCTCCACTCCTGCCTTGTAATGCCTTTACTATTCTTCTTGCCATGTCAGCTGGAGTTGGGGTTTCTATGTCCCCTATTAGAATATAAGCTTCTTGGCCAGGCGTGATGGCTCACGCCTGTAATCCCAGCACTTTGGGGGGCCAAGGCAGGTGGATCACTTGAGGCCAGGAGTTCGAGACCAGCCTGGCCAACATGGTGAAACCCATCTCTACTAAAAATACAAAAATTAGGCCAGGCACGATGGTGCATGCTTGTAATCCCAGCTACTTGGGGGGCTGAGGCAGGAGAATTGCTTGAACCCCGGGAGGTAGAGGTTGCAATGAGCTGTTGCCCACGCCACTGCACTCCATCCTGGGCAACAGAGCAAGACTCTGTCTCAAAAACAAAACAAAACAAACAAAAAAAAGAATATAAGCTCTTTAAGGATGAGACCATATGGAAATGAGGTTGGAAGTCCCAAGCAGCCCTAATCCCAGAGTCCCTAGATGCTCTCTAGCGTTTCTGTCTGTCTGGAAGGCCTGGGGACAGAAAAGCACGTGCTCAGGGAGGAAGCTGTAATACCGAGGTTGGGAATGCCCTTCATTGGAAGACACCTCTGAGCAGCATCTATCTAGCTCACAACGCCCCTTTCTCTCAAAACTGCTTTCCCACCCAGATGCAAATAATCTCCCCTGGACACAGCTGATGAGACTACAGGTGGTGGCCCCAAATGACCTGGTCTCAGCATAGAATTACAAAAACACAAAACCCAGCCATTATACAGTAATTTTAAAAGAATCTCAGGGCAGGTGTGGTGGCTTATGCCTGTAATCTCAGCACTTTGGGAGGCCGAGGTGGGTGGATCACTTGAGGTCAGGGATTTGAGACAAGCCCGGCCAACATGGTGAAACCCCGTCTCCACTAAAAAAAACCCGAAAAACAAAAAACAAAAAAATTAGCCGGGCATGACAGAGCGTGCCTGGAATCCCAGCTACTTGGGAGGCTGAGGTAGGGGAATCGCTTGAACCCAGGGGCGGAGGTTGCAGTGAGTCGAGATCACACCACTGCACTCCAGCCTGGGCGACAGAGTGAAACTCTGTCTCAAACAAAACAAACAAAACAAAACTAAACTGAACTGAACTGAACTGAACTGAACTGAACTGAACTAAACTAAACTAAACTAAACTCAGCCTTTACTTGAATTTCAAGATCGTTAACAAGGGTCCAGGTTAGAACTCACCACAGTGCCTTCCCCCAATCCCCTCTTCTCCCCCATCTCTCATCCCACACCTGCCCACTGCCATTCACACACGGAATCCCCACGTTCCCCCTTCCCTTATTGTTTTTCTCTTCCTTCTTCTTCCTTTATCTCAGTTCTTCATCGCGTTGATCTTAGCCTCTCTCCTCTTGCCCTCCTCTTCCCTCCCTCTCTGGGCTCCTGCCTCTCTATGCCTTTCTTCCAGTTCGTCACAACTCAGGAGGTGGGATCCTGGGTGGCAAAGGGTGGATGGAGTGGGGTGCGGGGTAGGGAATGTACATGACATTGGCACAAGAAAAATATGGCGCCCAACCTGCACATAGGGGACTGGTCCAGGAGCACCCAGCACTGCCTTCTATTACTCTTATTCCTAAGCCTCACACACAATTTGCATATAATTATCATATTCATCCTCAGCTCTTGCAGCAATCCTGTGTCACCTACATAGACTCCAGCATGCGGAATGACCCCAGAGGTGCGTGTACACAGAAGCACATGCACCCGGGCACACGTGTCCACATGGACAGTGTCCAGCAGCACACAGGTGCGAGCCCCATGAGAAAAGCTTCACTAGTGCAGATGAGGGAAAGGAGCACCACCCCGCAGCTCCTCAATGTAGTCCTCCATGACCCCTGGCCTCCCCTACCCTCCTGCACCACGGCCTGCCCCTGCTGGAGCCCCTCCACCCTCTCCCTCCTGTCTATTCTTTCTTTGTGCCCTTTCCTGAACTCAGCTCTGCCACCAGGCTCTGCAGGGACCTTGTTATTTTTACAGCTTCAGGGAGCAAACTCTCAGAGAGAAGGAATGGCTTTGCTAAGAGGGTAGGTGTGTAATGTCCTGAGCCACTGCCAGCCCAGCTGCCAAGGGGCAAGGTTTCCCAGGCTCAGCTGCGATGGTGGCTCTAGTCAGCCAGGACCAGCCCGGGGACTGCCAAAGGGACCTTCCTGGCAAGCTGGCTCAGTGCCACTGCCCAGTCTCCCCTCATGGACGGGAACACCCTGGGCGGGCTCTGGGCTCTGAACCCAGAAAGGTCCACAGACCAGCACCAAGGGGGAGGGATTCTGCATCAGCAATGGGGGCAGATCCCGAAATTCTCCCTGTTTGACGTCTCCCTTTAGGGCAGGCAGCTTCAGGGCTTTGCTCATCCGTAAGGATCAGAGGACTTGCAGGGTGGGCCATGGGACCAAGGGGCCTACCCAGGGGGCTGGAGGGAGAGGGACTAGTCCTGGAGCTCTTGGCACCAGAGAGAGGGAGGGAGAGGGAAGACGTGGGGCTTGGGAAAAAAAGGAGAGAAGCAGAGCATGTCTTACGAAGGTGGAGTTGCCTGTCAGGTGCAGAGGCCAGGGAAGATCACCTCCTAGACCCACGTTCATCTTGCCCTCTTTTTTTTTTTTTTTTTTTGAGGCAGGGTCTTACTGTCTCCCAGGCTGGAGTGCAGTGGCAGGATCTCAACTCACTGCAACCTCTGCCTCCCGGGTTCAAGCGATTCTCCTCCATTGGCCTCCCCAGTAGCTGGGATTACAGGCGTGTGCCACCATGCCCGGCTAATTTTTTCTATTTGTAATAGAGGTGAGGTTTCACCACGTTGGCCAGGCTGGTCTCGAACTCCTGACCTCAAGTGATCTGCCTGCCTCGGCCTCCTAAAGTGCTGGGATTACAGGCTTGAGCCACTGCGCCTGGCCTATCTTGCCCTCTTGTTCCCTCCTCCATCATCTCTCACCTATAAACTTGCCAAGATAGCCAAAGGGTTCCTCCAACGTTTCCTACTAACTTCCACCCACTCAATGTTCTTCCTGGCTGTCTGACTTCTGGCTGGAAAGACCCAGTGTGACATCAGATGTTCCCCCTCCAGGGTCCCTTTCTTGCTCCCTCACCTTGCAGCCTCCTGGGCCCCTGGGCCTCTGCCAAGAGTTGTTGACAAGATTGGGCACCTTGGAGTCCTTGTCTGTGCCAGGAGTGTCTCCTGGGAAAGCCAGGGGGCACCTTTTCTGGCACAGGGCCTGGGGAGCGGCCTCTGAGGGCTCCCCCAACACACCCACCCTCTTTCTGCTGCAGAGCAGGAATGTTGATTTCAGTGCAAATAACTCATTATTTTGCTTTCCAGACCAGAAAGCCCCACATGTGGAGTTAATTCCCCATTCTGACTTAAGGCTAGTGCCAGTCAGAACTGGGAGTTTTGCTTAATACCCACTAGGCACCATTGTTTCCATCACAGGGTTGATTAGTCCCCAAGAGCCTTGAGCTGAGGGAGGCTGCTCTGGGTGGTGAGTCCAGAGACCCAGATTTTGAATCTGCATTTGCCAACGACCATCTGCGTGAGCTTTGCTAGACAAGGCCCTTTCTCTCTCCAGACCTCAGCTTTCCCATCTGCAAAATGAGCAAGTGAACCTGGAGGATCACCAAAGTCCTTTCCGGCTGGCTTAAAGTTTCCTTGACATTCTGTGGTGCTGACATTCTGTAACACCCGACAACGGTCTACCATGATGTTCTAAGTCATTCCATGACATTTACAGCTATCTGCAGCACTCTCTGATGACGTCATCTTCGGAAGGTGGTCCTTGACATTCCATGACATTTACAATGATCTACAGCATTCTATGACATCCGTTGACATTTACAAGAATTCACAATACCCTGTGACATTCTTTGACATTCCAGAGAATTTTACGACATTCCTGGACATTCTATAGCACTCTGTGGCATTCTAGTCATGATATTCTGTGGCATTCTGTGACATTCTAAATTTAGACCATGTAGATTTGTCTCTCTTCCAAGGGGCCTCCCTGGCATTACTGGAGAAGCCACATCCCCGCCCCAGGACTCTTCACCCTAAAGCTCCTCTTGCCCATGCTGTGTGACCCCTCTGTGGTCAGAAGTTTTTGAACTTGGGCCTCCAGAGCCAGGTGGCCACTCCAGGATCTTGATCTGGGTTTTGGGGGTGGGGTAGAGGGAATAGCGGTCTCCCCAGGGTGTTTTGCACCTAAAGAAATCGGTTTTCCCCTCCCCCACTGCCACCAGAGTATTCCAGTAAATGGCTCTTACCTTCAGGATAAGGGTTTCCCTTGGCATAGTGTTGAGTTTAAGCATACCAGATATTTGAAAAATTTCGACCTACGGGAGCAGCAATTTTATTTTATTTTATTTTTTACTTTTTTTTGAGAGAGAGTCTCACTCTGTCACCCAGGCTGGAGTGCAGTGGGGTGATCTCAGCTCACTGCAGCCCCCGCCTCCCCAGGCTCAAGCGATTCTCCTGCCTCAGCCTCCCAAGTAGCTGGGATTACAGGCATGTGCCATCACACATTGGGGCAACCTCACCCGGCCTCACTTTCCTCATCCATCAATGGAGATAATCATCGGTTGTTTCTCAAGGGTTTGTAGAGGACTCAGGGAAATGCCGAGGGTGAAGAGGAACGCCTAGAGTCTGGAACAGAATAAGAAGGCTCAGGGTCTTTCTTCCTCCTTTTTCCCTTTTCCCTTCCCTTTTTCCCCTTCTCTTCCCTCCTTTTTCCCCATTCTCCCTTTCCCTAGAACAACAGTGAAACAATCCATGAGCAAAATGGCGCCAGCTGAAAAAGAAAGCCTGGGCGTGGGTCTTGGCTGCTTCCTCCTCTCCGTTCATCCTGGAGGATGCAGTTCTGTTCTGTGGGCCTCAGCGTTCCCATCTGTAGAATGGGCTGGAAGACCATGCGATCAACTAGGAAGGCCCTTCCGGCTCCGATGGTCTGGGCTTCCCCAGCTGGGGGAACAGAAGGATGACAGAACAAGGAATCTTGAAGTCTGGTCGGGCAAGAATTGGGGAGCAAGGGGTCACCATAGATAGTCTTTGAGGACAGGGCACTAGAAAGTGGCTTAAAGTCAGTGGAGGAGGCGAGACCTGAAGAAGTGCTTCTTTCTAAGCATTGAGGGATGATGACTTGGTTGTAATGCTGCTGCTCCACAGAGTTTTAGAACGACCCCGCAGATCTCCGCTAATGAGGGTGGGCAGGTGCCCCACCGGGTGGGCCGCATCCTCTCCAGCCTTGCAGGCCCCCGCGGGAAGGACCCAGGCTGCTGTGGAAACCTTAAGAGACCGCGCCCCCTGGTGTCAGAATGCTGTCATTGCAGCACGGGGCTTCCAGCCTGGGGAGGCAGCTTCTCACCTGCAGACCAGGGCTCTACCCCTTTCCAAGAGGAGGCTGGGGAGCAGCGCTTGGGAAGAAAGTGGCTTAAGTTGGGTCAAGCCTGTAGGGCTGAAGGCTGGTGAGGACCCTTCATAACCTCTTGAACAAATATTTATTGAGCACCTACTGTGTGCCCGGCAGTGCGTTGGGCCCTTGGATCCAGCTTTGAACAAGACAAAGCCCTTGCTTGGCAAGGAGCCCACACAATCCAGGGCTCTCAGACTGGCTGAGGACCTACTATGTGCCCAGGTCTTATCTCCCAGACTCTTCAAAACAACCGTGGAGGCGAGAATTATCATCTCCATTTTATTTATTTATATTATTTTATTTTTTGAGACTGAGTCTCACTCTATTGCCCAGGCTGGAGAGCAGTGGTGCAATCTCAGCTCACTGCAATCTCTGTCTCCCAGGTTCAAGCAATTCTCCTGCCTTAGCCTCCTGAGTAGCTGGGATTACAGGTGCGCGCCACCATGCCCAGCTAATTTTCGTAATTTTAGTAGAGACAGGGTTTCACCATGTTGCCCAGGCTGGTCTCAAACTCCTGACCTCAGTTGATCCGCCCACCTTGGCCTCCCAAAGTGCTGGGATTACAGGTGTGAGCCACGTCAACTGGCCTCATCTCCATTTTACAGGTGGGGAAACTGAGGCCTGAGGCCACACAAGTGTAAGGGGCAGAGCTGGGATCTGGACCATTAGACTTGGATCTGGGCCATCCAGAGTATCTCATCACACAAGGTTCATGTAGCAGAAAACACCTGCCCCTCCAAGCAAGTCACTCGCCTCCTCTGGGACATGGAGCCAATGAGGTGCCTGGAGGATTACACAGGGTAGGGGGTGTCCTGATGGCCTTGCCCTGTGTCCAGGGAGACCTCCTTCCAAAGAGTGGGGGTTGCTCCCCGGAAGTGGACATCCTGGGGCTCCGGGCATTGTTCTCATTGTCTGGCCCTCCTCTTTGTCTCGGGAGTATCCTGGGCTCACTTCTCCCCCAGCAGAGCCAGGGGCCAGCTGCCTGGAGAGCAGGACCTGCCGGCCGCAGGCTCATTAGTGCCCTCACAGACGCCCATCTCCTGGGACTCCCCACCTGGGGTCTGAGGGGGAGTTTGACACCAGTCTAAAAATAGCTGCTGTTTTGTTCCTTTGTCGGAGGGGAGGGGCTGGCAGAGGGATTCGGGCTCCTCTTAACGATGGACCCACCAAGAACAAAGGCTTTTCTTTGCTTTGGCTCTGCTTCCAGCAGCAGCAGGCCCCGGCTCCAGTCTCACCCTCAGGGCTCGAGTAGAACCCAAGCCGCTCCTGAAGAGCCAGCTTGAGGGCAAAGGCAGGCCCAGGCCTCTGACCAGGACAGCCCCAGCCCAGGCTGGCTGGCGGGCACATTGTGGGCAGTGGGGTCTGTGGGCAGGGCTCTGCAGCGGAGGGGTTGGCCTGTGACACTGTTTGTGATGTCAGACCCCCTGGCAAGGCTGATGGAGCATGGGACGGCAAATGACCATGCATGGCTGGTTGCAGGCAGGTGACTCTGTGGGATTGTGTGTGACTGTGCCTGGGACACTGTGTGGCTGTGTGCAGGTGACACCATGAGGGACTGTCTGGACTCTGCTGTGGAAATTGCATGACTGTGCCTGTGACACTGTGCGATGGGACTGGGCCTGAGCAGGTGAGGTCGTGACTGCGTGGCTGTGCAGGTGACAGCATGAGTGAGTGTTGGCTATTCATAGTGAGACTCGCTAACGGGCAGGTGACGTTGTACATGTTGGATTGACATGGGGTGATGGGGCTGATGGTACAGGGAACATTCTCTGTGACTCTGTGACTGTATTGGTAACACTGGGAGGTGGGGCTAACTGTGCAGGTGACATTGCAAGTGGCCCTGGGACTGTGTGCAGGTGATCATGACTAAACCAATGTCAGGAAACTGGCAGATCTCAGAGCCCATCAGGCGCCTGGAACAGCTTCCGGCCCTCTTCTCACCTTCCCTTCTCTGGGGCAGCTCATGGGGCCCTCCCTTGGATGGCTCCTCCTGCCTCGCCTGCTGCTCACCTGCCACCTGTGTCTCTAGGCATCCCTCTCTGCATCATCGGGTTCAGCGGATAAGGCCTCCCACCACCCAGCAGGGGAGCTGCACTTGGGAGAATAACTGGAGCAAAAGCAAACGCATGACACTCCTGCTGGGACCTGCCCAGGAGAAAGGAGGCCAGAGGGGAGCCCGGGGGTGGCTGGGAGGGCTGCAGCTTGATCTGTAATGTTTGGTTCATTTTTAAAAGGGAGAACACTTGCCTGTATATTTGCTGTGAATCTAGGTGGAATGATTATATGTGATTATTATACTATACTCTTGATTTTTCTGAATTTCTAACCTTTCAAAATAATGAACAAAAGCAAAACATGCTGATGATAGGATTTGTTATACACAAAAGTTAACATTGACGTCATGTCAGGTGCTGTGCTGAATGCTTTACATGGGTTATTTCACTGAATATTTACCATTGTCCCAGGAAGGAGGTCCTATTGCCATCCCCCATTGTATAGATGGGGAAACTGAGGCTCAGAGGGATTTATTAACTTGCCCTCCAGCACACAGCCGGTAAGTGGTGGATCCAGGATTCCTAGCCCAGACCTGCCTACTCAACGACGATTTTCAGACATATTCATCCACCACCTGCTACTGTCTCCTTCTCTCTCTCCCTTCAATGCTTTTAGCAAAAAAAGAGAGATAAATACATTTTTAAAAATAAACACAAAACTAATAGAGTAAAAAATCTCTCTCTAGGAGTAATCACTGTTATCAATTGGTCATAGATCCTTTCAGATGTTTTCTATTTACATGTGCATGTGTTTGTGTGTGTGTGTAGCTCGCAAGATCACAAATGTTATTCACATTACAACTTGGAAATGTGGATAAATGTTATTTCTTTATTTTGTCTTCTTGAGCCCCACAACCATTGGCCAGTGGGAACAATATGACACTTTCCCCTATGTGTGGATCCCATTTGTCCAGTCCAGTCATCTAAACTGGTCCTTCTTGTAGTTCCTGATCTCCCCAGATAGCTCCCTTTTCTCGCTTCTCTCCAGTGGTTGTGCCTGGATGCTCAAGGGGAAGTGCGGCTTGGGTGGCTGTATTAGTCCATTCTTATGCTGCTATGAAGAAATACCCAAGACTGGGTGATTTATAAGAAAAGAGATTTAATTGACTCACAGTTCTACATGGCTGGGAGGCCTCAGGAAACTTACAGTCATGGTGGAAGACACCTCTTCACAGGGTGGCAGGAGACAGAATGAGAGCTGGGTGAAGAGGGTAAAAGCCACTTATAAACCATCACTCCCATGATTCAATTACCTTCCACCGACTCCCTCCCATGACACCTGGGGACTATGGGAACTACAGTTCCAGATGAGATTTGAGCAGGGACACAGCCAAAACATGTCAGTGGCCTTGTGTGGGGGAGGGAGAGTTAGGGCCATAGGCTCAGAGTCGCCATCTGCCTTCTCTGGCCTCTGCGACTGTGTCCCTCTCCCTGGTTGCCGTGTGCCCTACAAGTGTTCAGACTGAAGGCTGAGGCGACTGTAATTTCTCATCCTCCATTCAGGCCATAGCCCAAAAGCCCCACCCAGCTTCCCTCTGCCCTGAAGTCCCCCTCTCTTGCCTCACAGTGGCCCTGGCTCTTACCACAGCCTCTACACCACACAGGAAAGCTTCAAGTCTCCCAAAGTGCTGGGATTATGGGCATGAGCCACTGCGCCTGGCCTACTTCATTTTTTTTTAATAGTGCTACAGTATACCAGAATATAGATATACCAAAATTTGGTCATCCATATTTCCTCTGAACAACACAGGAAAGCTTCGAGTCTCCCTCTGCTGGCTGTCACTGCTACTAGGCGGCTGAGCCAAGTGTCCCATGTGTTAATAATCAGTCCTCATAATAAATCAACCCAAAATGTAATGGCTTCAAACAGCAGTCATCATGTAATATCTCTCCTGATTCCTCTCAGTTGGGAATTTGGTGAGGAGGAGTTGGCTGGGCAGTTCTGGTGGAGTTGCTCCTGAGATTTTAGTAAGATGTCAGCAGGGCTGCAGATGATCTGCAGGTTGGATTGGGCTGGAGGATCCATTTTAAGTTGGCTCCCTCATATTTCTGGCAAGCTAGCATGGGCTATCAGCTCCTCTCTATGGGGGCCTCTCCACAGAGCTACTAGAGCTTCCTCACAGCATGGCGTCTGGGATCCAAGAGTGAGCATCCTAAGAGAACCAGGTAGAAGCTACGTTATCCGTATGACATAGTCTTGAGGTCACATAACATCACTTCTGCCATATTCTGGCCACAAGGGTGAACCCTGACTCAGTGTAACAGAGGACTGTCAAGAACTGTCTAAGGTGTGAGATTTTACCCTAATTGCAAGCTCACAGGTTAGCCTGCCACAGCTTCACGGATGCTGGTAGAAGACATGAGGCTCCCGGGTCTGGCACAAAGGACAGTTCATGACTCACAGCAATAGCAGCAGCCAGAGTATCAGCATTTTCTCATTGGTTTCCAAGTCTAAATTCCCACAGATCAACATGAAGAGCCCTAGAAATCCTGGGTACACACAGTGGACTGTGTTACAGGAGAGGAACCCTGAGTTTAGGAAGCCCAAGCCTTCTCTAATGGGCAGTGAGCATGCCTGCTTTTGGCTCTAGAGGGAGAGATTCTGCCTATCTTCCAAGGCTGCTTGCATCAGAAAGAAATTATCCAAAGATGCCACAAAACATGGGCTGTGGTAGCCAGACTCCAAGATGGCCATTATTGGTCACCTTCTTGGGTAGCCCCTGTTGCAACACAATTCCCCATGAAGCTTGCTATAGATTTAATTGTGCCCCCCCAAATTCATATGTTGCAGTCCGAACCCCCAATGTGACTGTATTTGAAGGCAGGGCTTTCTGGAGGTAACTAAGGTTAAATGAGGTCAGAAGGGTGGGGCCCTAATCCAACCAGATTGGTGGCCTTATAAGAAGAAGAAGCAATCTCCCTCTCATTCTCTCTTCCCACCATGTGAGGACACAGTGAGAAGGTGGCCATCTGCAAGCCAGGAAGAGAGCCCTCACCAGCAACCAAATTGTCTGGCATCTTGACCTTGAACTGACAGCCTCCAGCATTGTGAGAAATAAAATTCTGTTGTTTATGCCACCCAGTCTATGGCACTTTTCTATGGCAGCTTGAACAGACTAAGAGCTCTCACATTCTGGCATGACTTGTGAGCAAGGCATGACTGCCCTTTGCTCTGGACTATCTTTTCAAGGCAGATGGATGGTTCCCTGACCCATTATTGCATACTCAGAAAATATTTTTGTAACCACATTAACACTTTTCAAAATTTTAAGCCCATTCACACAGTTTTTTTTTTTTTCCAGAAACAAAAATGGGGTTGTCTAATACATTGCTTTCTGTTTTCTTTTCTTTTCTTCTTTTTTTTTTTTTTTTTTGAGATGGAGTCTCATTCTGTTGCCCAAGCTGGAGTGTCTTGGCACAATCTCAGCTCACCACAACCTCTGCCTCCCAGGTTCAAGCGATTCTCCTGCCTCAGCCTCCCAAGTAGCTGGGATTATAGGCACCCACCACCACTCCCAGCTAATTTTTGTATTGTTAGTAGAGACGAGGTTTCACCATGTTGGCCAGGCTGGTCTTGAACTCCTGACCTCAGGTGATCCACCCGCCTCGGCCTCCCAAAGTGCTGGGATTACAGGCATGAGCCACCATGCCCAGCCTCTTTTGCTTTTTTTTTTAACCTGCTACCTTAAGCTATTAAGGGTTAATAATATATTGTTTTCAATTTGTCTTTTTATATTAGAAAATGTATTATGAATTTTATAGATTCTGGGTCCATACTACAGATCTACTTCATTCTTTTTCCTTTTTTTTTTTTTTTTTTTTTTTTTTGAGACAGAGTCTCACTCTGCCACCCAGGCTGGAGAGCAGTGGCACAATCTTGGCTCACTACAACCTCTGCCTCCCGGGTTCAAGCAATTCTCTTGCCTCAGCCTCCCACGTAGCTGGGATTACAGGCGCACACCAGCACACCCAGCTAATTTTTGTATTTTTAGTAGAGACGGGGTTTCGCCATGTTGGCCAGGCTAGTCTTGAACTCCTGACCTCAGGTGATCTGCCTGCCTCAGCCTCCCAAAGTGCTGGAATTACAGGCGTGAGCACCACGCCTGGCCTACTTCCTTTTTTATAAATAGTGCTATAGCATTCCAGAGTATAGATATACCAAAATTTAGTCATCCATATTTCCTCTAAACAACATTTAAGTTGTTTATAAATATTACGTTGGTGCAAAAGTAATTGCAGTTTTTGCCATTACTTTTGCACCAATGTAATTTTTTTTTTACATTACTGATTCTTTAAGGAATAACCTTACAGACATATCTTTGCATGCATGTGCTAGCGATCATGCAAAATAATTTTTGCAAGTGAAATTGCTTGAGTATAGGATGTGCACTGTAATCCCAAAATCTATCCATTTTGATAGATACTATTAAAATGTCACCTCCCCTCCAATATCAATTTATATTCCCTCCCACAGCATGTGAGTGTGCTCAGTTCCCCACACCCTCTTTGTCATTGAATATTACATTTTTTAGTTTAGTAAACCTGTTGGGCAAAAAGTGATTGTATCACACATTTTAATTTTCATTGTTACTTGACAGTTTAAGCTCTCTTCATCTATTTACTGGCTTTTGGTGATATTTCTTTTTGAAATACTTGACAATATGTCAGCCCATTTACTATCAGGTCGTTATTATTTTCTTATTTGTTTGCAGGAACTCTTTGCATGTCATAGATATTACTCTTAGTCTATAATATAAACTATAGATAATTATTTCTAGTAAATTTGTGTGTCTCTTAAATTTATTTGATTCCTTTTGCTGCACAGAAATCTTTCATTTTTATAGACTTGGTTTATAGAGTTTGAGTTGGATTTTCTTTCTTTCTTTTTCTTTCTTTTTTTTTGAGACAGAGTCTCGCTCTGTCGCCTAGGCTGGAGTACAGTGGCATGATCTCGGCTCACTGCAACCTCTGCCTCTTGGGTTCAAGTGATTCTCCCACCTTAGCCTCCTGAGTAACTGGGATTACAGGTGTGCACCACTGTGCCCAACTACTGTTTTTTTTTGTATTCTTAGTAGAAACGGGGTTTTGCCATGTTGTCCAGGCTGGTCTTGAACTCCTGTCCTCAAATAATCCACCCCTCTCAGCCTCCCAAAGTGCTGGGATTACAGACATGAACCACGGTGCCTGGCCAAGTTGGATTTTCTTGATAACTTCTGAGTTCTTGCAAAAGCCTGTTGTGGAGCAAAGATAATAACCCTCTCAATAAAGGGGGTCTTGCTCTCTGAGCATCATCTGAAGCTGCAAGTGGTTTGAGGTCCTGAGACTGCAGCCGAAAGAAGCCACCTGGCATGGGGGAGGGGAGCATCTCAGAGGGTGATGATGGAGGCAGCAGGGGCCCCAGTGATATTTTTTGAACAAAACAAGCTGAACTCCTGGGAACAGTTCCCTTTGGACGGGCAAAGCTTCTTAAGAGGCCCCATGGGGGAACCTGAGAGGAGCTGCCCGTGATACTTGGCTGTCTGGGAGCCTGTAGGAGAAGCCGCCTGTACCTGCAACTATCAGTCTCTGCCCTCATTCTGGCTTTGGCAACATATATTCATAGCCACATGCAGCCATTCCCACCCAAAAGCATGCCATTCTCACCCAAAAGAAGAAAATGATTTGATTTACATTTCAGAAAGATCCCTCTAGCTGAGAGTGGCAGCTCCCCGGGACTCCCACAGGCCTCCAGGCCAAAGAAGAGGAGACCCAGACTGGGATATTGGCAGCAGTGGGCTTAGAAAGTACAATGGATAGAATTTGGGGGTGCACTTGATGGGGGTGGGGGGCAAGGCTTTGAATGGAGTGAAACACACGAGACAATTCACACGCCCACATGGGCATACATGCATACACATATGCCCATATTCTCAAATGGTTACATATGCACATTTAAGGATGCCCACATGGATGAAGCACGTGCACACGTGTGCACAAAGATACTCAGATATGTGTGCAGGCCCATTCAAGCGATGCACTATGAACACTTGCACATGTACCCACATGTACGCACGGGCTGTCTCAGCCAGGACCCCAGCAGGGAACAATCAACACAAACAAGGTGAGGAAAATTTTATCGAGGGGCCATTTACAAGGGTGAAGGCAGGGCTAAAGGAGACCCCAAAGCCACAGCGAAGCACCTGGGGGCTGGCCATAGCAGAGAGTGCTAGGCCTGAAGGGTCCAGGCGAGTGAGCAATTGCTGGAGCTGGTAAGAGCTGTGGCTTTGGAGAGGATTGTCCCATGGAAATTGTGGCTGTGGGAGAGAGATGCCACCCGAGCCACAGCCCCATGGGGAAGGAGCCAATCTGTCCCATCCCTCTCTGCCCTCTGATCTCCTGGCCAAGCCTCCCATTGGTTGAACCCAGACAACAAAGAGCCTGGCTGATGTGCTGCACAGCGTCAGCCTCCTTGGGGCACAGAGCAGGGCAGAGGGTAGATCTGGAAGGGCAGACAGAGAAGATACCCCTGCACGTATGGAGATCCCCGTCAGTGCACAGTGACGCATGCACCCCGAGAGAGATGCCCGTTGCACACATACCCACATGTGTACTGAATCGCCTACATGCAATTGAAAGCTGTGTGCACACAATCTCAAAAGCCCAGAGACCCACGTATACTTAAGAGGAAGGCTGAAATTAACACCCTCCACTGGTGGCGACTGGGCCTGAGATGAGCCCCCTCCCCCTGGCCACCTCCTTCCATGCCCCCCAACACCCCCAGAGCCCTTTGTTAATCTTGGCAAAGACTACATCCCAGCGAAACAACGGGCTGGCCAGGCCTGCACAAATCACTGGCTGTTTGGGGACGTTTCAGAGGCCTGCCTGAGTGACAGCTGAATTGAATCCAGGTTGGGCGGGGCAGGCACTCCTGGAGGCAGAGCTGGGAGGTCTCCATCTCTGACTGACTCCCACCCCACACAGGCACCTCCTGATCCCACCGACTCCCCTAAAGGGGCATCCGGCTTAAGCCAGAGCAACTGAGTCCCTTTCACTCCATTCAAAACCTTGCCCCCCACCCCCATCTAGTGCACCCCCAAATTCTATCCATTGTACTTTCTAAGCCTACTGCAGCCAATATCCCAGTCTGGGTCTCCTCTTCTTTGGCCTGGAGGCCTGCGGGAGTCCCAGGGAGCTGCCACTCTCAGCTAGAGGGATCTTTCTGAAATGTGAATCAAATCATTTTCTTCTGCTTAAGAGCTTTCAATGGCTTTCCAAACACTCCTCCAGATAAAGTCCCAGCTTAGCCCCCAGAATCTCGCACCATCTGGTCCCTGACCCCATCCTCAGCCTCCCTGTTCACCAGCCACCCTCTCCATTCCAAGCTCTCAGTCCTCTAGGTGCCCCTAGACCTTTGCAAGTGTTGCCATCTTTGCTGAGAAGCCTTTTCCCCAATGCTTCATCTACTGAGTCTTTGCAAACTAGAGCTCCTCAAACTTACTGTAGGGTGGGACTAGGTTGCTTTTTAATTCCAGTCCATTGTGGATCTATGTTTTTGTAGAACAGCAATAAAAAGGAAGTACTAGAAAAAGAAATTAAAAAAAGAAGTGAGGTATAATCTTGGATAATAGCTGAGCAGTTTCTTATAAAGTTAAACATTCACTTACCATATGACCCAGCAAGAGAAATGCAAACACATGTCCATGCAAAAGCCTGTATATGAGTATTTTCAGTGGTTTTATTTATAATTGCCAAAACCCGGAAACAACTCAACTGTCCTTCAGTGGCAAATGGCTAAGCAAACTGTGGTACATCCATACAAGGGAATACTATTCAGCAATGAAAAGGAAAGAATTATTGCTACATGCAACATGGATGGCTGTCAGACACATTATGCTAGGTGAAGGCAGCGAGATTCAAGAGATTATATTCTGTATGATGACATTTTGGGAAAAAGAAAAACAAAAAATGATAGGGACAGAAAACAGATCAGTGGTTGCCAGGAGCTAATTTGAGGGGAGGGGGGAAATGATGGCAAAGCAGCATGAGGAACTTTGAGAAGAATGGGGCTGTTCTGAGTGACAGCTGAATTGGGTGGGGCAGGCACTCCTGGAGGCAGAGCTGGGAGGTCTCCATCTCTGACTGACTCTCATCCTACACAGGCCCCTCCTGATCCCACTGACTCCCCTAAGGGGCATCCAGCTTAAGCCAGAGCAGCTGAGTCCCATTCACTCCATTCAAAGCCTTGCCCCCCATTCACATCTAGTGCACCCCCAAATTCTATCCATGTGTCTTGGTTGTGCTGGGGGTCACATGACTGTACAAGATTGTCAACAATAATAGAACCACACACTCCAAAGGGTGAATTTTACTGCATGTAAATTATATGCCAATAAACCTGACTTCAAAGAATACAGATGAAATCCCCTTTTTAATTGTGGTAATATATGCAAACATAAATTTTCCATTTTTTTTAACTTTTAGGCTCAGGGGTACATGTAAAGATTTATTACATAGGTAAACTCTTGTCATGGGGGTTTGTTTTACAGATTATTTCATCACCCAGGTATTAAGCTCAGTATCCAATAGTTATCTTTCCTGTTCCTCTCCCTCCTCCCACCCTCCCGCCTAGAGTAGACCCTAGTGTCTGTTGTTCCCTTCTATGTATTCATGTGTTCTCATCATTTAGCTCCCATTTACAAGTGAGAACATGTGATATTCGGTTTTCTGTTCCTGCTTTAGTTTGCTAAAGATAATGGCCTCTAGCTCCATCCATGTTCTGGCAAAATACATGATCTCATCCTTTTTTATGGCCGCATAGTGTTCCTTGGTGTATATGTACCACATTTTCTTTCTCCCATCTGTCACTGATGGGCATTTAGGTTGATTCCATGTCTTTGCTATTGTGAACAGTGCTGCAATGAACATACGCATGCATGTGTCTTTATGGTAGAACAATTTATATTCCTCTGGTTATATACCCAATAATGAGATTACTGGGTCAAGTGGTAGTTCTACTTTTAGCTCTTTGAGGAATCACCACACTGCTTTCCACCATGGCCTCCTGAGTTCAAGTGATTCTCCTGCCTCAGCCTCCCGAGCAGTTGCGACTACAGGCAGGTGCCACCACGCCCAGCTAATTTTTTGTATTTTTAGTAGAGAAGGGGTTTCACCATGTTGGTCAGGCTGGTCTCAAACTCCTGACCTCATGATCCACCCGCCTCGGCCTCCCAAAGTGTTGGGATTACAGGCGTGAGCCATCGCGTCCGGCCCAACCCCTTTTAAGTGTACAATTCAGTGACCTTAAGTACATTCACATTGCTGTGCAACCATCACCCATCCTTTTCCATCATCCTAAACTGAAACTCTGACCCCATTAAACACTAATTCCCAATTGCCCTCTCCCTCCAGCCCCTGGTAACCACCCTCTACTTTCTGTCTCCATGGATTTGACTGTTCTAGGTACTTCACGTGCATGTAACCATATAGTATGCCCTTTTGTGACTGGCTTCTTTCGCTTAGCATCATGTTTTCAAGGTCCATCCCTGTTGTAGCATGTGACAATACTTTGTTCTTTTCTAGGGCTGAATAATATTCCATTGTGCACATATGCCTCGTTTGGTTTATGCATTCATCTGTCAAGGGACCTTTGAGTTGTTTCTACCAGTTGGCTATTGTGAATAATACTGCTATGAATACTGGTGTATGAATACAGGCCCCATATTTTAAAAATTATTAGATTCAACAAACATAAGATCACCTTGTCAATTTGCTAAGCAGTTACTCTTAATTTTGCTGTCCATCTCCCTGGTCTGACTTTTGAGTAACAGCTGGCCCAGTCTCTGGGCTGGCCAGAATCTATCTTTCCAGAGCCCACAGACTGGATTTACTCCCCTCTGCCATCTCACCCTACGCTTCCCTGGGCTGCGCCACACCCTGCTGTGTGGCCTGCTTGGAATCTGGAGCTCCCAAGAGTTGGCCTAGCTCAGAGTCTCCTCTGTTTGCAGCCTTGGGGTTGGGATCAGGCCAGGTAAGGGGCTTAGAGAACATGCAACCAAGTGCAATCCTCCTGTGTCCAAAGGGACAGTCAGGGAGGAGGGCTTGAGCCCACATTTGTGTGACTCCAAATCCATGCAACCAAGTGCAATCCTCTTGCATCCAACGGGACAGTCGGGGAGGAGGGCTGGAACCCACATCTGCATGACTCCAAATCCCTGCTCCTCGCTGGAAAGTACATGCAGTAGCCATAGCCCCCTTGTCACTGGCTTCTGAGTTAGAGGCAGGATGCAGGGCCTGCCCCTCTCTAGCCGTCATGCTCAGGATTCTTGCAGAAACCTCCACCCTTTTCCAAGGTCAAGACACAGTCACCCAGTCAAGAAGAACTAAGTGTTGCTCAACTTGCGTTGGCTCCTGGGCTGAAGGCTGGGGATATACAAGTGAGCCATGGATGACCATGGGTGCCAATATGTGTGTTCACATATATGTGCATGCATGTGCGCCACATATATGTTGCCTGGGTGGGGGAGGGGGGCAGTTGGTATGTGTGTGTCTGTGTTCCAGGTAAGTCCAAATTTGATTTTTTTTTTTTTTTTGAGATGGAGTCTCGCTCTCTCCCCCAGGCTGGAGTGCAGTGGCGCTATCTCGGCTCACTGCAAGCTCCGCCTCCCGGGTTGACGCCATTCTCCTGCACAGGCGCCCACCAACACGCCAGGCTAATTTTTTGTATTTTTAGTAGAGACAGGGTTGCACCGTGTTAGCCAGGATGGTCTCGATCTCCTGACCTCGTGATCCGCCCTCCTCGGCCTCCCAAAGTGCTGGGATTACAGGCTTGAGCCACCGCGCCCGGCCTGATTTTTTTTTTAAGAGAATAATTGTCCCTTTTCAAAGACCAAGAATCAGCAGAGGAGGTTTTAAATAGTGTTGGGAGCTTCAATCTCATTTGTCATGGCTGCCCAGGACCCTGAGCTTCCAGAGGATCATGAAAAGTTAAAAAAAAAAAAAAAAGCTGAAATAAAGACATATGCCCATGCTAATACACCTGTGCTTATGCATAAACACACCAGACTATGCACTTAACCCCAGACTGGCTCATAAACACATCTTAGATAGGCATATAAACCCATAGACAACCACATATCCACATACCCACAAACACACACAAAACAAATCATAAATGCCGATATTTACTGTTTCTGATAGACCAGCCACTGTGTTAAGTACTCTAAATACAGTACATTGCTCTATTTAATCCTTTTACAAAAATCAATCAAGATGGGCATTATAATTTTCATCCCCATTTTACAGATGAGGAAAATAAGGGTCAGCGAAGTGAAGTGACTTGCCCAAGGCCGAAGAGCTGGGAAGTGGCTGAGCTGGGATTTGAGCCCCAGTGGGTGTAAGTAGAAGGCCAGAGGGCATACACTATTTGTTAACACACAATTGCATACATCACATGCCTGTGAATTTACACAGCAATCACATGTACTGACACATTGATATACACGTGTAAGCACATGGATGCACAAGGACACCCCGATGGCATACTTGTGCACAGAGACATAAAGACACACATGTACACATAAACACATAGTTTGATATTACCAGACTCAAAGACACATGTAGTAATGTAGACCACATGCAGTTGCATACACTGGGTTTACTGATACGAATGTGCAGAGCTAGGTCCTTGACTTAGATCTGAGTCTTGGCACAGACTTCCCTCCTCTCTTTGCCTGCCCTGTCCCCTCTTAGCAGGTAAGAGCTTGGGGGTGGGCAGTGCTGTGTTGATCCCTGCCAGCTGATGGCTCAGATCCTCCAGGGACAGGCTGCTGCCTCCTGCTCCCATGCAGCAGGTATGCAGAGCCACCCTCGGGGCTGGCATCACAAAGCGCCACACCTGGGCCCCTCCCAGCAGAGGCTGAGCTCAGGAAACCTCCAGGTGGCCGGCACAGTGGTGCTCCCCAGCCCTGGTTCATGCCTCCTGCTGCTCCTAGCTCCCTCTCCAGCCACAGGTGTGGATTATGGAGGTGGTGCCCCCCCACCCCCACCTCTCCTGCCTCATGTTCCATTTATTCCTCCTCCAAGACATCCCGCATGGCAATGCACGTGGAGCACAGAGCAGCAATCCCTTCTTCTCCAGCCTAGGGGTCAAGGAAGGCTTCCTGAGGGAAGGGGTGTCTCCACTGGGCTCTTAACCTAAAGGTTGAACAGGAATTATTCAGGCAATTCAGACAGGAAGAGAGCTGTAGCCAGAGGGCAGCATGTACAAAGTCCCAGAAGTGAGAGACAATAACGTCTTCTGGGACTTGCAGTTGATTCATTTTGATGGAAGGGGAACAAAAAGGATTGTAGTGATCAAAACTCTTGGTTAGGGGCTGCTTTGTGCTCTGCAAGACTGAGCTTTTCTAGGGGGGGTAGGGGTGAGCTCAGAACTACAAAGGCCCAGGGCAGCTGCCACAGCAGCCACCAGACCACGAAGCACAGCCACCGATGCTGTCTCAGACCTCAAGACACTGGCTCACTACTCTGGGGCCCATGGGCAGCCCAGGGCTTGTTTGGCCAACTCACTGGCCATGCTTGCCCTCATGAGCCAGGTCAATGGCACTGCTGGGTGGATATTCCTAATCCCATTCTTCAAATGAGGAAATCAAGATTTGCAGAGGTGACTCTTTTTTTCTTTTTTTTTTTTTGAGACAGAGTCTCGCTCTGTCACCCAGGCTGGAGTGCAGTGGCGCTATCTCAGCTCACTGCAAGCTCCGCCTCCCGGGTTCACGCCATTCTCCTGCCTCAGCTTCCCGAGTAGCTGGGACTACAGGCGCCTGCCACCACACCTGGCTCATTTTTTGTATTTTTAGTAGGGACGGGGTTTCACTGTGTTAGCCAGGATGGTCTCAATTTCCTGACCTCATAATCCACCCACCTCAGCCTCCCAAAGTGCTGGGATTACAGGTGTGAGCCACCGTGCCCGGACTTGCAGAGGTGACTTTTTAAAGCAAGGATATGACTTGTCCAGAGCTGGCCACAAAAAAGTTCCTCTGGAAGTAACTGGAAAAGTAGCTTGGCAGGATGGTCCCAGGACCTGGGAAAGGCAGGGTGAACTAGAGAGAATGAGGGGCCTGGGAAAGGGATACTCAAAAACTTTGAGGCCAGATTCCCTTGGGTGGGAGTGAATCTCTGTTCCTCTGATCTCCACGGCACTCTTCACTTTGCTTCATGCCACTCTCAGCTCCAGCCCCCTTCCTGAGAGTCCAGAGTCTCTCACATCTGTGTAGACAGCCCCAGATAAATCTCAGAATCCCAGAAAATGCCACTGAGTTTTATAAGTCCCAGATAATTTCTCTGTGAGGCAGGTTTATGGCTGTGAGCATGGTGACTCTACCCTCAATCAAACAGAAGGAACTCACTGCCAGGCTTCTGCCCAGCCTCCAGCTCAGGCCTTCACCTGAGCCCTAGATCCTTGGCTCTCCAAGGGGCCACAGACCTCTGGTCAGGAGAGAATGAGTGCAGGATCAGGGATTATACAGACCACGTTTTCATCCTAGCTCTGCCCCATTACCAGCTCTGTGGCCTTGGGTAAATCCTTTCCCCTATCTGGATCTTCACATGTCAGAATGGGATGATGTAACCACCTCAAGGCAGTAATAAGGTTGTAATAAAGTTACAAGGTTGTAATAAAGACTAAATGAGAAAATGGGTGGAAATGGCCAAGCACCACACTTGGCTCTTAGTAAAGGTTCTAAAAACAGATAGTGATTTTTTAGGTAGTTCCATATTTTCTGTGGGAAAAAATATAAATTCTTTAGTTTACAATTCAAGGATCTTCTAAATGGGGCCTCAGCCCCACTCTTCAGACACATCTTGCCCACGGCAGGGGGGTGGGCTCAGCAGTGAGCCCAGGGATAAGGTGCTCTTAGACATCACCTGGGCTGCTCCCCTGGAGGAGGCGGACAGAGGCCACTGATGCCCCACAACCTGTACTGTTCTGAAAAGGCTCCAGTATGGGTGACTAGAGCCTACGGGTAGAGACCTCTCTGGCTCCATCTTAGGTGGCCTGTGTGACACCTCCTCCTCTTTCTCAGCTAGGGCTGCCACCATCTCCCCCAACCAAAGTCTTGGCCATGCTTTGAAGGCAGGCATGTGGCTGGAAGTGAACAAGACACTCAATTTTCCAGTTTCCCACTCCCAGTACTGACAGAGGCCTACAAATCAGCCCATCACTGGACTTGGCTCAATATCACTTGTGTTTGATTATTGTCCTAGAGAGATCCTGGGTGGATTCCTTACCCTGCTGAGAATGTGAGGTGGGAAGACTTTGAAGATATGTGGAGACAGCATGGAAGAAGAGCTAGATCACTAGCCAGATAATTCCAGATTCAAGTTCCAGCTCTACTGCCATGTGCACTTGGACAAGATGCTCTCTATCACCAATCTTCAGTCTCTGAACCTGTAAAATGGGTGGATTAGTCCATTTTCATGCTGCTAATAAAGACATACCAGATACTGGGTAATTTATAAAAGAAAGCGGTTTAATTGACTCACAGTTCCACATGGGTGGGGAGGCCTCACAATTATGGCAGAAGGCGAGAGAGAGCAAAGCGACGTCTTACGTGGTGGCAGGCAAAGAGAGAGAGCTTGTGTAGGGGAACTCCCCTTTATAAAACCATCAGATCTCGTGAGACTCATTCGCTATCATGAGAACAGCACGAGAAAGACCTGCCCGCATGATTCAGTTACCTCCCATTTGGTCCCTCCCATGACACATGGGAATTATGGGAGCTAGAATTCAAGATGAGATTTGAGTGGGGACACAGCCAAACATATCAATGGGGTCAAGTAGGCTTATGTTGCAAATTCATTGGGCACACTAAATGAGATGATATATGCACAGCATTGGAATGGTGCCTGGCATACAGCAGACACGCTTGATCAATGTCTGCCTCTACTGGCGATTAGCACTAGCACCCAGGACAGCTCCCCGGTCCCTGCCTGGCTGCTGTCCGCGGTGCTGATAAAAGATTACAATCTCTACCATTCTTCCCTGTGTCTGCAAGTTCATCGGCCTCTGTGACATTCTCAGAGGTCTCAGAGATCAAGGGGGGTGGTGTGCATGCTACTTTCACAATTTTCTCTTAGGCATTTGTCAATAGGCTCAAAATACAGTTGTAGAATGAAGGCTATTGTTCCTGTGGTGGTAGATTTGTTCATTTTCCTCCTGTATATTTCATTGAATGCCCTTTGTGTTGGGTCCAAGAGCCTGAGCTTAATAAAAACAAGGACAAAACACAATGATATTTATTGACCACTGATTGCTAACCAAGCCCTCCCATCACTCCAGTCTCATAAACCATTGTCCAGAAATCTAAGTATTGTCAACAGCACTTGAAACATTCTTGCTTCCTCTTCTTCCTCGTCATTTCTGGTAATCTGTAGCAGGAAGGGATGGGATAAGCAGCAGGGTTCCCACCTCTCTCAGCTCCTACCCATTACTCCAGGCAGGGAGGTGATCAGAGCTGCCATGATTCTCAGCACATCCTCCAGCAGGATGAGTCAGGACACTGGGATTTGTGGAGGAAGGAAAACCCCAGAATGGCTCTTGCTTTTGGCCACTGGGGAGTTTGGCTGGGCCCCACCCTTCCCCCAGCCATCCTCCTCTGTGAACTGGAATGGTGGGAGCCCAGCTCCAAGTCCAGGACACATCCCCCCAACTTCCCCCATCTACATATTTATCACAATACAGCAACTGCATAATTTAAAGCAGTGTTAAAAAATATTCCAATGTGTTATGTGATTTTGCATTCCTGGGTGAAGAAAAATTGCTTCAAGAAGGTGGTTAATTATTTCAAAAGACAAATTCCATGAAATAAAATAAAAATAGACTCCTTGTCCAGAGAGAAAGTGAGAAAAAAAGGAGGGGGAGAAATGAGGCATGTTCCCCTTGGAATAGAATGTGGCTGCTTCTTCAAGTGGTGAGTGAGGCAGACCTCCCTGAGCCCCTGTCACCTGTCAGGAGAGCAGGAGACAAGGGGCAGGGACGCAGGAAGCAGGGGCAACAGTGGCGAGGCTGTGTCTGCCTGGAAGCTGGCAGTGCCCAGACAAGAGAAGGAGTGTGGCAATGAGGGAAGTGGTTAAAGCTGAGGAAAGAGGTGAGGTGGCACTGCCAGGCATTGGTAAACGTGGGCGTGGAGGGGAGGGAGGAGGCAAGAGGTCTTCTTGTTGAAGGGAAGGGTGGATGGCGGGGCCTTTTGTTGGTGTCGTTGATAAACTCCAAGAAAAATCACTCTCTTCCCCCGCTGAGTCCTGATCAATTTAAGAAACAAAACCAAGACTTATGAAAGCCAATGTCACCTTAGTTATTGATCCAGGCCAGGGGTAGGACACAGGTTTGGATGAGAGGCAAATGGGCCCATTGCTGAACCCCAGCAGGGGACAAACATATCCCCCTGGGATCCTGCCCAGGAAACTCCCATGGCGTAAAGGAGCAAAGGGGAATTCCCGCTCCCCGTAGGCAGTGCCCAGCTCAGTGTATTCTTCCCAAATTCACCAACCAGAGAGTCACTCAGGCATGACCTCCACAACACGTTTTGTGGAAACAGGAGACCTGCAGGACAAGCAGATTTGAGGACGGTGATTAATTCAAAGTTGGCTGTGGGGGGCTGCGGTGCTGTGGCACCAAGGCAGGAAAGGTCCACTTTGCCCTTAGACACATCAGCCTGGAACTTGCAAGAGACCTGGAGACATTTGTGCCAAAGCTTGAGTTTCCCTCCCACTTGCCCTTTCTTGCCCTTTCTGTGATTTCTTTCTTTTTCTCTCTTCTTTCTTTCTTTCTTTCTTTCTTTCTTTCTTTCTTTCTTTCTTTCTTTCTTTCTTTCTTTTTTTTCTTTCTTTCTTTCCTTTCTTTCCTTCCTTCCTTCCTTCCTTCCTTCCTTCCTTCCTTCTTTCTTTCTTCCTTTCCTTTCCTTTCCTTTCCTTTCCTTTCCTTTCCTTTCCTTTCCTTTCCTTCTTTGTTCTTCTTCTTCTCCTTCCTTCATTCCTTCCTTCCTCTTCCTTTTCTTCTCTCTTTCTTTCTGTTTTCTTTCCTTTCTTCCTTTCTTTTCTTTCTTCCCTTCTTTCTCTCTTTCTTTATTCCTTTCCCTCCCTCCCTCCCTCCCTCCCTCCCTTCCTTCCTTCCTTCCTTCCTCTTTCTCCCTCTCTTCCTTCCTTCCTTCCTTCCTTCCTTCCTTCCTTCCTTCCTTCCTTTCTCTCTCTCTCTCTCCCTCTCTCTCTCCCCCCTTCCCTTCCCTTCCTTCTTAGGCAAGTGTCTGGCCCTGTTGCCTGGGCTGGAGTGCAGTAGCACGATCACAGCTCACTGCAGCCTTGAACTGGGCTCAAGCCATTCTCCCTCCTTGGCCCCCTGAGTAGCTGGGACCACACCACGCCTGGCTTCTATGTGATTTCTTGAGCGGAGGAGGAAGAAGGGCTTTAAGGCAGTACCAGGCACTTTGCATAAATCTTCTGGATGCGCTGTTACTCCTTGCACAGCCTACATGCCTCCCCTGGGGAGCCTTCCTGGCTTTTTCCTCTGTATACATCTGGTGCCCACACCCTCTTCTCTCTCCATCACTGCATGACTCTCACTATGTTATAACGGCCATGTGTCACTTGCCCACTGGCTCCCCACTCTGATTCTTCTCTGTCCCCTTTTCCTGGCACAGAGGAGGAGTCTCTGAGAGTTTGTTGAACGAATGAATGGAGTTGATCATCGGAGGAAAGGGAGAGATGAGCCCTTCTCTTTATGACAGCAGCCATGATATAATTGTCAGCATTAATTTTCCTTCTGTAATCAGATGGGCCTCTCACTGGGTGCAGACTTGTTTGCCCTTCCTGTGGGTAGGGGTGTGGGTTCACGTCCCAGTTTCTCCCCCACCTCACAGGGATGGCCTCAGGCAAGTGATCTTGGTCAGCATTCCTTAACTACATTGTGATCAGTGTGTGGCATGTGGCAGGCCATTTGTAATGATGTAATGAGAGAGGGGAAAGTACCTCTAGGAGAGAAGGCCGCAGCTGGGAGCTGGCTGGCCTGGGAGGGTGCAGACACCCTTCCTGGGGAAACACTGCATCTTTATCAAGGAAAACTCCCCCATGGGCCTGTTTGGTCAGGCAGTGCCTCTGGGCAGGACCGGGAGGAGTTCAGACAGCTAAGAGTCAAATGGCCCTACCCATAAAGGGAATTCCGAGCTGCTCATGGGCACTGTGGAAGAGGAGAAAGACCCAGAGGGAGACCCACTGCAGCCAAGGAGGCCACGTAGAGGCAGTCGGTGAGCGCTCCATGGTGAGAGGGTCTCATGTGTGTTCCGGAGGGACTGGGGCTGACTTCCATGCAGAGTTGCTCCCCGCTCGGCTCAGGGGTTCCTCACTGTTCCCTTCTTTGCCTGTTACACTCGGCAGCCTTGAGCGAGTTGTTTAATGGGGCATGAAGGAAGAGAGACGGCCATGCAGGGTGCCAGGCTGTGCCCAGCAGCCTGGGGAGTGGTGGCCTGGGAGGGAGCTGGGTAGTAAGACTTGAAGCCATGGGAGAAATGGGTGCAATTTGGGCTCGAGGCGACCCCCTTCTCTAAATAGAGCGAAGTAAAGTGAGAAGGTGACCTCGAGGGGCAGGGCCAATGTCGGGGCAGAAGCAGAAGGGAGGCTAGGTCCTGCTGTTCATGGGCCAGGGGTGCAGTGTCTTTAGATATGGAGGGTAATGGTGACCCCCAAATCATGAAGGCCTTGAGGGCCTATGGGCAGTACTAATAATGTCACATGCCAGATGATTTAGGGTCACCTCTGTGATGACATCATTACTTACTTGCTATCTGTTTGGTTTCTTGAATAGAAGAGGAAAAGGGGTGACATTTCAGCCAGGACCTGCATGTGCCAGGTTCCTGTGTCATGCCATGAGTCACGTATTTGACAGTGGAAAAAATGTCCTATCTCACAGGTGTGGACATAGACAATAGACTGGCCTGGTGTGGACAATGGACAGGGTTCTGCCGTCTCCTGGGGCCCTGAGAGGCACCTACTCATCCAGGCCTTGCAGACCAGCAGGCATGAGAGTGACAAAATCTTACTCACTGTGGGTATTGGTGCTGCACACCCCGAGACCACAAAGAAGTAAACTCCCTGCCCTCAGGGGGTGGCTGGCGTGGTGTGCAGGTCTGAGGGGTGTAAAGATGGGGGATATGAAGACCTGCAGGGAGTGCAGGTCTGTGTGTGGGTGTGCATTTCTGTGGGGGGTATAGACAGATCTGTGCTGTGAGAAAGGTAAGACTGCCAGCCTGAGAGGGGTTCTGTGATTGCTATTGTGTGTGGGCACCCACGCAACACCATGTTTGTGGTTAGTGAGAGTGCTGGCTGTGTATTGTGAGGTTGTTCAAGGAGGGATGTGATGTGTTTATGGGAGGGTGAGTGGGCCAGGTGTGCTTACACGTGGGTGGTGGATACACCTATGTGCTTAAGGTCACGCATTTGCAGGTGTCATTTTGCGTGTGTGTAGGCTATAATTGGAGGGTGCGGGAGTATACAAGTCTGTGTGTGTGTGTGTGTGTGTGTGTGTGGTTAGTGCACCTGTGACTATGCATTACTAACCGTGAGACCTTGGACAAGTTACTTAACCCCTCTGTGCCTCAGTTTGCTCATTGGTAAAAGGGGGACCGTGAGTACCCACCTCATAGGGTGTTGCGAGGATTCAACGCGATGGTGTGTGTAGAGCGTTTGGAACAGGGCCTGACACGTGGTAAGCGCTCCATGAACATCTGCCACTGTCGTTACTGATGTGTGAGCCTGCATAGATGAGCATGTGTGTGTCCAACCCCCTTGCAGGAGCGCGAGTGCCCAGTCTCAGGGGGGTGATTCCTGGGACAGGGAAGTCAGACACTGAAGGATGGCAGACCTGAGCCCTGTGGTGAGCACGAAGCCAAAGCCGGAGCAGCTGAGGCTAGACCCAGGCCTAGCTCCTCTCCACTGCCTCCCAGGGACACCAAAGGCCATCCTGGTTCCAGGGGCCATCCTGCCTCCCGCCCCTGCCACCTACCCAAAGATCCAACAGGAGGTGGGGGCTGGAGACAGACAAGCCGAGAGACCCATCCCTCCCTCTCTGCAACCTGACAGCTGTGGCCCAATTAAAACCAACAGTTCACAGGTGTTCCTGGTAATGACTCAGGCACAAAAAGCTCCACTCCCTTTAGGGCTCTTTAAAAAAAATTTAGAGCTCTTTAAATTTTATTTACCCACAACATCAAACCCAGGGAGGAAGTCATAAAAGAGGATGGAGGAGTAGGGGCACTGCACACACATGTGTGTGCACACACTTGCTCATGCATAGACAGGTACACTGTACACGTGTCAATAATCGGCACACCCATTCGCACCCCTTGGCCACTCCAACACACACTGTCACACACACACACATTCTCAAACATCCACACGCCCAGACACATGCTCAAACACACAAACACATTCAGGCACATGCCATCTAAATCCACACCCACTGACATATAACCCCCAGGGTGACCACACACCTATCACAAGCCCACATATGCCCTGACAGTATTGGCTTCCTATTGCTACATCTCAAATTACCACAAACTTGGTGGCTTCCCATAACACATATTTCTCATCTCACAGTTTTTGCCAGTCAGGAGTCTGGGTGTGACTAAGCTGAGTCCTCTCCTGGGGGTCTTATTGGCTGCATTCAAGGAGATGGGTGGGCTGCATTTCATCTGGAGGCTCTACTGGGGAAAACTCCCCTTCCAAACTCACTCAGGCTGTTGGCAGAATTCATCTCTTTGTGGCTGGCTGCATGGCTCAGGGCCACCTTTTTTTTTTTGCTGGCTGGTGGCTGAAAGCTACCCGAATTTCCTGACCCTGTGGACTTTTTTAATGTGCCCTGTAGCTTCTTCAGCGAGGAGAATTTCTCTAGTTCATGCCAGCAAGACAGTGTCATGTATATACATGTATGTGTGTCTGTACATGGGTATGTGTGCCTGTGTGTGTGTGTGTGTGGTATCCTAGTCACCTTTGCCACCTTCTCTTGGTTAGAAGTCAGAGGTCCTCCACACACTCAAAGGCAGGAGTTGATGCAGGTGTGAATGCCGGTGTCACTGCTGGTCTGTCTGCAACACCAGCTCCTGTGCTTGGATCACACCTCGGATGCACACGCTTGAAGATCATGTGCCACAGAAGCTCATTTGCCAACACTTTCACTAACTCTGATCCATGCACTCGGCAGCCTTCAGGCCACCCTTGAAGGTTCCACAGAGCCTCCACAGACAGGGGAGTCCCCAACAGTAAAAATACCTCATGGACCAGACACTCCCCAAAACAAAGCAAAGCCACTGCCTTGAGTTCTCTGCCCCTGTTACCACCGCTTGCAGCCTTTTCTGGCTTCCATCTCCAGGTTCGTCCTCGTCTCCACCTCTCCTCCACCTTCTGCTCACAGTCCCGGCATCCACTTGGGCTTTGTCCCTCGACTCCACCCCTGGTCCTAGACTGAATCTGATGTCCATTCCCACTCCCAGCCCCGGCCCCACAGAGTCCCTGCTGGGTCTCATCACAGCCTGGATGTGACCTAGTGGGACTGGCTGTTCCTGTTAAAGCAAAATTCACAACACTTTGTAAATTTCCACCGCTTGCACCATCCCTCATAGCTTCAGCACAGATCAGTGTTTTTGTGTCTTTGACAAGTTTATTCGATTGTTCGAAAATGTTGATTAACAATGCAAGATCAGCCGGGCACGGTGGCTCACCCTTGCAATCTCAGCACACGCTTTGGGAGGCCAAGGCAGGAGGATCCCTTGAGCCCAGGAGTTCAAGACCAGGCTGGGAAACATACTGAAACCTTGTCTCTGCAAAAAAAAAAAATACAAAAACGAGCCGGGTGTGGTGGTGTGTGTTTATAGTCCCAGCTACTGGGGATGGAGGATGTTGAGAGGGGAGCATTGCTTCAGCCTGGAGGTTGAGGCTGCAGTGAGCTGATATCATACCACTGCACTCCAGCCTGAACGACAGAGCAAGACCTTGTCTCAAAACAAAAACAAAAACAAAAAAACAGTGCAGAATCCTGTGGCACATCCCTAGAGACTGCTCCAAAGGCTGATCTCATGGGAGGAATTGGCAGAGGCTTTGGAGCCCCGGGAAGCAGAGTGTCGTAGGGCAAGTCCCTTCCCTTCTCTGAGGCTCAGTCCCCTGGTTTATAAGATGTGAATAAGAATTAAGCTTAATCAGTATCAATAAAGCTAAACATAAACATACATCTATCCTGTGACCTGACAGCTTCACTTCCAAGTATCATCACCACAGAAATGCACACATGTGTCCATCAAAGCACAGTTCTAGAATGTTCATGGCAAGACTATTCATAACAGTACCAAACGGAAAACAAAACGCATGTCCATTCGAAAAGAATAGAGACACACATCGTGGAACATTCACTCCATCCAGTAACAACAAAAACATGGACTTCCCTGTGCGTCAACATGGGTGATCTCATCATGCTGAGGGTAAGAGGCCTCATAAGAAAAGGAACACACACTGTGATTCCATTCAGAGGGTGTCAAAAATAGGCAATGCCAGGCTATGGTGTTAGAAGTCAGGTTGAGGAGCCAGGCACAGTGACTCACGCCTGTAATCCCAGCACATTGGGAGGCTGAGGCAGGCAGATTGCTAGAGCCCAGGAATTCAAGACCAGCCTGGGCAACATGGCGAAACTCCATCTCTACAAAAAAAAAAAAAAATTAGCCAGGCATAGTAGCACACCTGTGGTCCCAGCTGCTTGGGAGGCTAAGGTGGGAGGATCTCTTGAGCCTGGGATGTTGAGGCTGCAGTGAGCTATGATCACACCACTGCACTCCAGCCTGGATGACAGAATGAGACCCTGTCTTAAAAAAAAAAAAGGGTAGCAGCCATCCTTGGGGAGATGGTGACCGGGAAGGGGACACAGGGATTCGGGTTACAGAGTGTTCAATTCGAGAAAAGCCACTGAGCTATGCACCCAGGATTTGTGCACTTTTCTGTACCTGTGTTTTACCTCAATTAAAAAAAAAACAAAAAAAAAACCTGCCGGGCATGGTGGCTCACGCCTGTAATCCCAGCACTTTGGGAGGCCGAGGCAGGTGGATCACGAGGTAAAGAGATAGAGATCATCCTGGCTAACATGGTGAAACCCCGTCTCTATTAAAAAAATACAAAAAATTAGCCAGGCGTGGTGGCGGGCGCCTGTAGTCCCAGCTACTCGGGAAGCTGAGGCAGGAGAATGGCGTGAACCCGGGAGGCAGAGCTTGCAGTGAGCCGAGATCACACCACTGCACTCCAGCCTGGGTGACAGAGTGAGACTCTGTCTAAAAAAAAAAAAAAAAAAAAAAACCACAAAAACTCCAAAATAACAAAAGAATGCCTCATGACTGATTTGCACCTGGTACATCCTAGCCACTCTGTTAAGCCTAGCTTTTTTCTTCTCCTTTCTGAAGAATGTTCTACTTCACGAGGGGGTTGAAAGGAAACCATAATGTTCCGTCTAGTGTTAGCATTGGCCTTGCACCAAGCAGTGGTCCCCAGGTTGTCTCTCTCCCCAGACACACTGTGAAGCATCTTTGGTTTGGTTCTAAACATTTTCCACAAGCTTTGCCTTTTCTCTGGCCTTTAAACCTTCAAACCCACATTCCAACCCTCCCCTGCCCCTTGAGAATCCTTCCTAATTATGCTCCTCTGTCCGCCGAAAGCTCTGGGCATTCACAGTCTCCGGCTGTCCCTCCTGTCCTCGTCCGTCCGTCACAGTTGGATTGTCAGAATTTCCTCTCTGAGATTCTGCTATCTCATGCATCCTGCAACTTCATCATCAGCCTCCGCTTTCCTGTGGATTCTCTGACGTCCACTCTTCCAAAAACTGTGAGAGCAGGCAGACCCAGGCACTGCCAGAAATGAGGGGACACCCAGGAACCTGTGTGTCAGTGGGCTCACCAGGCCTCGGGGAATAAAACCCAGTAATGACTTTGGAGCTGACCAGTGGGCCTGATAAATCAGGATTCACACATTTAAATTAAAAATGGAGATGAGGCCAGGTGTGGTGGCTCACGCCTGTAGTCCCAGCGTTTTGGGAGGCCAAGGCAGGTGGATCACCTGAGGTGAGGAGTTCAAGACCAGCCTGGCCAACATGGTGAAACCCTGTCTCTACTAAAAATACAAAAATTAGCTGGGCGTGGTGGTGAGCACCTGTAATCCCAGCTACTTGGGAGGCTGAGACAGGAAAATCACGAGGTAGAGTTTGCAGTGAGCCGAGACTGCACCACTACACTCCAGCCTGGGTCACAGAGCGAGACTCTGTCTCAAAAAAAAAAAAAAAAGGAGATGAAAGCTGTGGGAGTTCCGCCTGGTGGAAGGAGAGACTTGCAGTCCCTCAGCTCTGGAGCCAGGTGACAGTGACAACAGGAGCAAAGCTGGGGTGAGTTGACGTGGAACAGGGGTTGGCAAATTTTTCTGTGTAAAAGAGCAGATGGTAAATATTTTGGGCTTTGCTAACAAAACAATCTTTACACGAACGGTTGAGGTTGTGTTCTAATAAAACTACAGGGCCATTATTGACAAGACAGGCTTGGTTTGCCGGCCTCTGACGTGGAAGACAGCCCAGGCTTTGAGAAGCTCCTTGGGCCTCTTGGTGCTATGAAAACAGCAGGCCCGGAATCCTTTTGTGAGATTAACAAAATCATACCACCTGCTTCCTCCTGGCAATGAGAATTCATCTCAGACTCCCTTCCCTATTCAGCCACCCTGGCAATGAAGGGATTCAGGTGGACTCCAAATGTGAAAGGTTGGCCTTCTCCAGGGGTCATTCCCATGACCATACAGAGTGATGACTCCAAAATAATGAATGGGCCCCACACCACCAAGACCACAGATGGAATTCGCACGGACTCCTTCCGATCTTCATGTTTCCTGCATCCCTCGCTTCTTCTGCAGCTTCATGATCCTAATGCAGGTCCTCATCACTCCTTTCCTGGACAACTGCAGTGGCCGACACTGGTTCTTCCTGTCATCTCCATTCTTCCACTATGTCACTACTCGATCTCCAAATCAACATTCACTCAACAAACATCTATAAGTACCAATTCTGTGCCAGGTGCTGGGGCATCAATGGTGTTGATGACAGCACTGGCCTCTGCCTTCTGCCTCCTTCATGCAGCTGTGCTGGTCTGGTCACCATTTTCTCAGTATGCCCCCAAGTGAGGCCATTCCCTCTGGGATGCCCTTTCCTTTCTTCTCTGACCAGTTAAAGTCACCAGGCCCCAGGCCAGGCACAATGACTCACGCCTGTAATCTCAGCACTTCGGGAGGCTGAGGTGGGTAGATCACTTGAGGACAGGAGTTCCAAACCAGCCTGGCCAACATGGCAAAATCTTGTCTTTACTAAAAATGCCAAAAATTAGCCAGGCGTGATGGCGGGCACCTGTAATCCCAGCTATTCGGGAGGCTGAGGCAGGAGAATCACTTGAACCCAGGAGGCAGAGGTTGCAGTGAACTGAGATAGCACTATTGCACTCCAGCCTGTGCGACAGAGCGAGACTGTCTCAAAAAACAAAACAAAACAACACAGCAACAACAAAAAGACACCAGGCCCCAAAACTCCTCCTCCCATCAGAAACCTCAGACCCCCCCCAGTTCATGTGGACTCTCCCTCTGCCACTTTTATTCCTACTGCCGCACCCAGATCTTGCTCTCCCAGGATCCACCATGCAGCCACAGAACTCTACCCCCAACAGATCTGTGTGTCTGCCTTCCCACTTGAGCACTGCACACAGTAGAGGCTTTAACGGCCCTTCTTATGGGTTGCTAGTGATTCAGTTGTATTCTGCAGGTGTGCTTTGCTGATGACAGCTTGGTGAGCAGAAGGGACAAAT
Source organism: Symphalangus syndactylus (assembly GCF_028878055.3). Classification (NCBI taxonomy): domain Eukaryota; kingdom Metazoa; phylum Chordata; class Mammalia; order Primates; family Hylobatidae; genus Symphalangus; species Symphalangus syndactylus. The sequence continues at coordinate 20,765,348 of NC_072425.2, forward strand.
AGAATGAGTGGTAATCCTACAAGGCAAAGCTGATTGCATCTCTCCCCCTTTAAACTTTTCACTACTTTTCCCATCCATTTACCCTGGGATAAAGATCAAGGTCAAGCCCCATAACCTTAAGGGGCAATCAGCTGCTTCCTGACCTGTGCCCTTCCTACAGTTCCAGCTTCACCTGGAAACTCCAACTAGCCCGAATTACCAGCCCTGGCTCTCATCCCTTGCCTCTGAGCCTCTGCACATGCTATTCCTTCTGCCGGCATCATTTCCCCAGCACCCTCCCCTTTCTTCTGGCTAACGTTCAGCTTCCTACAGGAAGTTTGTCCTGATTCCCTCCCACCTGTGCTCCCAAAGGCTGGTCCATAAGGTCATGCACTTCTCTTGTCAAACATCGATCACTGTCATCATCTGTTTAACTGTCTGTAGTCCTCATAAAGTCTATGTAGGTAGCAACTGCCTCTGGTCAGCCTAACTGGGTACCAGCAGGTCCTACTAGAGTGCCTAGAAGTGGCCTGTGGACCACCAGCCCTAGCGGCATCACAGGCGGTCCTGTTAGAAATGCAGCTCCTGGGCCAGGGACGATGGCTCACGCCTGTAATCCCAGCACTTTGGGAGGCCAAGGCGGGCGGATCACCTGAGGTCAGGAGTTCAAGACCAGCCTGGCCAACATGGCGAAACCCCGACTCTAGTATAATTACCAAAATTAGCTGGGTGTGGTGGTGCGTGCCTGTAATCTCAACTACTCAGGAGGCTGGGGTAGGAGAATCACTTGAACCGGGAAGGTGGAGGTTGCAGTGAGCCAAGATCGTACCACTGTACTCCAGCCTGGGTGACAAAGTGAAACTCTGTCTCAAAACAAAACAAAACAAAACAAAAAGAAATGCAGCTCCTAGCAACCCAGCATTCCCTCCCACCTACTCCGCTATAAGCTGTTATTTAACAAATCCCAGGGGACTTGTGTACACGTAAATCTGAGAAGCACTTATCTAGGTCAGTGGTTCTCAAACTTGTTTGCACATTGAAATCACCTGGGGAATTTTAAAAACTACTGATGCCTGGGTCCCACCCCCAGAGATTCTGATGTATGTGACCTGGGGAAGGGCCCGCATGTCTGGATTATTTTAAAGCTCTCCATGTGATCCTAATGCACAGGAGGGCTTAAAAAAATTAATTAAAAAAAAAACCAGCACCTAGTCTAGTGCTTGGTAAATACCCATCGAATAAATGAGCCTACATGTCTTGAGCATTTCATATAATCCCAACCACCACCCTCTGAGTGTGAATTAGTATCGTTCCCATTTCACAGACTTGGGAAAGTAAGGCTCGGGTGGAGGAAGAATTGCAGAAAGTAAGCAGCAGAGTGCAAAGCCCGTGTCCTTTGTCCTGCCCTGAGCTGCATCCCTGGGCAAGGACAGAGTCCCCAGGAATGAGACACAGCTCTATCCTGGCTCCTCCTCCCTGAACAGGCAGAAGCCCCTGTAGGCGCCTGGGAAAACAAGCCCCTTGGGGCACCGGGAGGCAAAACACACATAAATAAAACTTGAACCCCAGTGCCCGCTGTGAAGATTAGGCATATATTTATAAAAATCACCAGAGCTACCGTTCCTCGGTTTCATGTTTCATTTACGGCGAACACAAATAGCTTTAGCACGAATATCTGGAATCAAAACAGAGCCGCAGGTTCCGGAGCATCTGTGCCATAGGAGGTGCAGCGTGCACTGGGATAATTTTAGCCGAATGTGTTATAAACAAGATCTGCAGAACCGCGCGGCGGGCTGAGTTTTGAAAACTTAGGATTCTAAATGTATAAATTGTTTGGAACATTTAACATCTAGTCATTAAGCAGTCACCCCCTTGCCCTCCGTTTTCAGCGAGAAGCTTGCAGCACGGCAGTCTCCAGCTGACACCCCCTTCCCAAGTATTAAATAGGGACCACTAGGCTGTGATACACATACGCACACACACACACACACACAAGCAGGCACACACCAGCTGGTCCAGATCGTTCCTTGGAAGGCAGGAGCAGCACCGAGGCAAAACATCCGTTCACCGCTGTGCTGCAAAGAACATTTCTCGGGGACTGAGGCCTTTTTTTTCCTATCAAATTTTTTAAGCCAGTCTTACACCTCAGGTTCCAAACACCCCTGAGAATGGAGGGAGTGGGGTAGAAAGGCAGGGAGGGAAGAAGGGAGGCACTGGGATGCTTATATATATTATCATGTCAACTGTACCGAAACCTACATGGGTAGGATAGTGTCCCCTTTTCACAGGGGATACAATTGAGGCTGAAAAAAGTGATATGTCCAAATCAAAGAGCTGTCAGAAGGCACAGATGAGGCCAGGCACAGTGGCTCACACTTGTAGTCCTAGCACTTTGGGAGGCCAAGGCGGGCAGATTACTTGAGGCCAGGAGTTCAAGACCAGCCTGGTCAACATGATGAGACCCCATCTCTACTAAAAATACAAAAAAGAGCTGGACATGCTGCTGCACACCTGTAATCCCAGTGACTTGGGAGGCTGAGGCACGAGAATCACTTGAACCTGGGAGGTGGAGGCTGCAGTGAGCCAGGATCAGGCCACTGCACTCCAGCCTGGGCAACAGAGAGACTCTGTCTCCAAAAAAAAGGGGTGGGGTGCACAGATGAGATTTCAACAGAAAGGGAAATTGTTTAAATGGCAGCCATATGGCAGACAGGGCATCTTGATACTCACCTGAGTTGTTTCTTTTGGGACACCTAGAATCCTTCTTTTTCCTGTTAAATAATATCTTTGGAGTCATAGCACTTTATGTACATAGTAACGATTCAAATAGTACACAAAAGGTTGTGATCAAAACACATCGTTCTCATCCTGCCCCACTCTATGCCCATCCAGCCTGGAGAAAGCAACTTAAAAAAGAAAAAAGCCGGGCACAGGGGCTCACGACTGTAATCCCAGCACGTTGGGAGGCTGAGGCAGGAGGATCACTTGAGTCGGGGGTTGAAGACCAGCCTGGGCAACATGGTGAAACCCCGTATCTACAAAAAAATATATATATATATATAGAAAAATTAGCCAGGCATGGTGGTGCGCACTTGTGGTCCCAGCTTCTTAGGAGGCTGTGCAGGGAGGATCACCTGAGCCTGGGGAGATTGAGGCTGCAGTGACCCATGATCACGCCACTGCACTCCAGCCTGGGTGACAGAGTGAGGCCTTGTCTCAAAAACAAGAAAAAAAAAAAAACACTGCTATTTGCCTATCTCTCTGGTGGGTAACTATGGCACTAGTTAATTTGCTGTTCTGGTGGGTACCTATTTCTAGTTAATTTGCTGTTCTTGTATAATATCCACCCCATGATCTGAAAGATGGGAATATAGCCAGTCTACCTTTCTTGTTTTCCTCCCAATGTTTGAAATTTAAAAGTTATTTTTATTTATTTATTTATTCGTTTTTTGAGACAAGATCTCACTCTGTCGCCCAGAGTGGAGTGCAGGTGGCATGATCTCGGTTCACCACAGCCTCGACCTCCCAGGGTCAAGCAGTCCTCCCACCTCAGCCTCCTGAATAAAAAATTATTTTTAAACCTTCTATTTGTTACTTTTGAAATTTTAAGTGATATGTAAATGATTTACTTAAACCATTGTTTCTTGTTCACAGCTCCTCAAACCTGGGAGGCAGAAGTTACAGTGAGCTGAGATCACACCATTGCATTCCAGCCTGGGCAAAAAGAGCAAAACTCCATCTCAAAAAAAAAAAAAAAAAAAAAAAAAAAAAAAAAAAAAAAAAAACTTGACTCCCCATTTTGAAAGTGAGGATTTTTGCACCCCTACCCTTTGGTCTTCCTGTCAACTGCATTTATTTTTGCATTGTGCAGGTCACTAGTATTTATGTTCTGATCATCAGCCACAACCAACACTTCTATGCTTTGTCCATATTTTGACTCCAAAAGTTTATGTTATTATGACTATTTAAATATTACCATTGCTGAGTCAAGTAATACCTTAGGATTCTATTTCTTCTCTTAAAATCAAATGTCAGGACCCCTGAGTGACTGAAAAGAAACTCTTCCTAGCATTGTAGTCAAATTGATCCTCTTTTCTTATGCTTTATCAAACCCTCAAAACCTTGCCACACTTTAGTTTGCTTTGTATTTGGACCATGTATTTGGACTTTCTTATACACTTTCGTTTTTCCTGGAGTTTCCAATTGCCTTTCTTTTCCTTCTTACATTGTTTTATTTTGGAGACTGAGTTTCGCTCGCTCTGTCACCCAGGCTGGAGTGTAGTGGTGTGATCTCGGCTCACCACAACCTCTGCCTCCTAGGTTCAAGCAATTCTGCCTCAGCCTCCCAAGTAGCTGGGATTACAGGTGTGCATCACCACGCCTGGCTAATTTTGATATTTTTTTTAGTAGAGATGGGGTTTCACCATGTTGACCAGGCTGGTCTCGAACACCTGACCTCAAGTGATCTGCCCGCTTCAGCCTTCCAAAGTGCTGGGATTACAGGTGTGAGCCACTGTGCCTGGCCATCTTTTCTTTCTTACACTTTATTGTATCTTCAAATTTTTCAAATTTTCTGTGACTCTACTACTTAATCATGTCTCCCATTTCCTTGGACACTTCCCTTTCTGACCCATCCATTCTCTTACTCCCTCCTGGACAGGCTGTTTTCTAACCCTGCAATCTCACTGTCATCCTGGGACTTTCCATCATTGTGGTCTTGGGTTGGACCCAGTATTTCTGAATCCTGTGTCTTCCTCTTTCTTGGTTTATCGCTTTATTTTGCTAGAATACAACTTCAGATAAGCCATTAAACGGGCGTCATGAAAAGGAAATTTTCTATATCATTGCATGTTTGAAAATATTCTCTCCCTCACCTTTGACTGATGGTGACAGGTAAAGAATCTAAGTTGAAAATCATTTTCCCTAAGAATGTTACAAGTATTCATTCTCCATCTTTTCGAACACAGTGTTGCTGGGATAGCTAGAGCTAGTCTGACTCATTTCCTTCATTGGTTGATTTCTTCTCTCTTTGAACATTTTTAGAATTTCCTCTTTACCCTGGTATTTCATGAAGATGTTTCCAGGTGAAGATGTATTCTCATCCATTGTGCTGGGTACCTGGTGGGTCCTTTCAACGTAAAGACTGTCTTTCAGCTCTGGGGAATTCTCTTGCTGGTTCTTTGACTATTTCCTCCTCTCCATTTTCTGCTCACTCTTTCTAGGGATCAAGATGGTCCATGTAGAGCTCATCTTTGACATTGTGACCTACATTCTGGAAGACATCTTCAAATTTGTTTCAGGCTTTCCAGCTTTTTTTCCCACAACCATAGTTTTAATCCTTCAGAATTATCTCTTGTCTCCTGATCACTTCTCATAAAAATCTGCCTTTGTTTTATGGCTATAACATTTTCTAATATAATCTTCTGCTCTCTGAATTAGTTCTATTTCCACCCAGGTCAATTTTTCTGCTGAGCTTGATCTTTCTCTTTCATGATGTGGATTCCCTTCATATACCTGAAGCTCCTTGGGTGTCTGTTCATATTTACAAAAGAACTGGACATCTGGTGTGGGTTTCTTCTGTTTTGTAAGGAGGGTTAGTTTCCTGCTGGGCCTCTCACCAACTGAAGATTTTGACCATGTGGTCTGTGTCGGGTGGGATGAGCAGTGCAACTGACAGACTTCGTTTAAGGTAAGTATGCCAAAATCCAGCTGTATATCAGGTCTCCTAAATGCCAGGAAGAGGAGACCTTCATTTTCAGTCACGAAAATGCATACAGGAGTCTTAGCTTTCCCAGGCAACTTGCTCACTCTCTTTAGAGAAGAGCTTTCTGCTTTTTAGCCCTGGGGTAAAAGCTGCAGCCTGCTTTCAACACAAGGTAATGGACGGGGCTAGAGAGACGGTCCTAACCCCATGCACAGACCTGCAGGTAATGCCCTGTCCTCAGCCCCTCCTTCTCTTCTGCATTCCACCAAAGCTGGCAGTTCTAGGGCAGAATCTCCCTGTGGGCCTCTACTCCCACCTCCCCTGTGACCCTCCTGTAGTGAATTCTAGGCTGGGCCCATTCCATCAGCAGCCCACTCCCATCTGTTTTCTACCTTTCACACATTTGCTGAAATCTCTTGTTTCAAGAGAAAGATGGTGAAACCACCATCCCCCACATTTGTTCCTGGGGAATTATTCTTTTTAACTTCTCCACTTTTATTCTGGTGGTGCATCAGGAGCAATGGGAGACAAAGGCTGGGCCTGCTGGTCTATCTTGAACTGGGAGAGCTGAATGCCTGGATTCCAATAGCAGTGACTGGTGGGCACCTCATTTCACAGATTTTAAATAGTAATGAGTTTACATGAAAATAAAGTAGTTTTGTATAAGGTAACTTAAAATCATGCAATTTACACGAAGCAAATGTCTTTCCACTAAATGGTACTTGCCTTTACAGAATTTAAATAGATTTAAAGTAGGTTCTACATTCTAATGGCTGCTGGGAACTATATTTAAAAGATGGCTTTGAATTCCTTACCACGGCCACCTCTCACAATGACCCAATGAGTCATTGCCGACTCTTTGCAGATGAGAAAACGGAAGATGAGAGAGATTGAATGACTTGTTCAAGGACACACAGTCAGGAAGTAGCATCTCCCAGGTAAGTTTCCAGGATTTAGCAGGGCTGAGGTCAGGGTGGAATCTGGAAGACAAACTTCAATTTAAAAGAGCCTGAACCTATAAACGAGAGAAAATATTTGTAAATCATATATTTCATAATAAACTTGTATCCAAAATATATAAAAATCTCTACAACTCAATAGTAAAAAGACAAATAACTCAATGAAAAACTGGGCAAAGGGCCAGGTGCAGTGGCTCTCGCCTGTAATCCCAGCACTTTGGGAGACCAAAGCTGGCAGACTGCTTGAGCTCAGGAGTCAAAGACCAGCCTGGGAAACACAGCAAAACTCCACCTCTACAAAAAACATAAAAATTAGCCTGGCAGGGTGGCTCGAACATATAGTCCCAGCTACTCAGGAGGCTGAGGTGAGAAGATCACTTGAGCCTGGGAGGTCGAGGCTGCAGTGAGCCGAGATGGAGCCACTGCACTCCAGCCTGGACAACAGAGTGAGACCCTGTCTCAAAAAAGAAAAAAGAAAAAAACTGGACGAAGGATCCGAATAGACATTTCTTCAAAGAAGGTATACAATGGCCAGTATGTGACTTCTATCTCAATATAACTGGTTTTTCAAAGAAAAGAAAGAGGAAAGCTAGTTGGGAATAAAAAGAGGTCATGAAACCAGAATATCATGGTCGTGGTTCAGTGATGGGATGGATGGAGAGGGGAGAACCGGGGCCAGCTGAGGTAGGGGTGGGGAAAAGAGAGTCCTTATCAGGAGTAGGGAGGTGGGTGCACAGGAGGAGACAGGACCAAGAGGACAAGTCAGTGAGTCATTTTAACGTTACCCCTATCCTTTGGGTGGCCATACCTGACTTAGAGTGGCAGTAATCCTTGCTTTATGGTGGCTGTGCCCACCTTCCCCCAGGCTGGGGCAGGATATGGTCCTCTTCTGGGAAAGCTCCTCCCACCCTCACCCACTCCTACCTCCCAAGAACAGGCTCCACTTGTTTGTTGTTGTTGTTGAGATGGAGTCTCGCACTGTCGCCCAGGCTGGAGTGGCATAGTCTCAGCTCACTGCAACCTCTATCTCCCAGGTTCAAGTGATTCTCCTGCCTCAGCCTCCCGAATAGCTGGGATTACATTACAGATGTGAGCCACCATGCCTGGCTAATTTTTCTATTTTTAGTAGAGACGGGGTTTCACCATGTTGGCCAGGCTGGTCTCGAACTCCTGACCTCAAGTGATCTGCCTGCTTCAGCCTCCCAAAGTGCTGGAATTACAGGCGTGAGCCACTGCACCCAGCCAGGCTCCTCTTGGAATAACAGTTAACATTCATGGCAGGCACTGGGATAAACCCTTACCAAATTGTGTTTGCTTTTGAGACAGGATCTCGTCTGTCATCCAGGCTGGAGTGCAGTGGTGCAATCACAGCTCACTGCAGCCTTGACCTCCAGGCTCAAGCGATCCTCTCACCTCAGCCTCCCAAGTAGCTGGGACCAGAGGCATGCACCACCATGCCTGGTTAATTTTTTATTTTTGTGTTTTGTAGAGAGGGGGTCTTTTTATGTTGCCCAGACAGGTCTCAGACTCCCGGCCTCAAGGGCTCCTCCCACCTCAGCCTCCCAAAGTGCTGGAATTACAGGTGTGAGCCACTGTGCTAGGCCAATATATATTTTTTATTATAGAACATTTTAAACACACACAAAAGTAGACAGGATGGTCTAATGACCCCACTATTTACCTATGCCAGCTTCAACAGCTATCGACGTTTTCCTAGCCTTGTTTCATGTATGCAATCCATACCACCACGTGCTCAACTCTGTGCTTACATACGTGATCTTGTGGAATCCTTAGAAGAAGCCCATGAGGTAAGTGCTCCACTTAACCCCATTTTTCAAACGAGGACACTGAGGCTCAAAGAGATAAGGTCACTTTCCTAAAGAGGCAGCAGTGCTGGAATTCAAACCCAGGACCCTTTGATTCCAGATCCTGAGTGTTGTCGTTGTTTGAGATAGCCTTGCTCTGTCCCCCAGACAGGAGTGCAGTGGTGCAGTCTCAGCTCACCGCAACCTCCACCTCCCAGGTTCAAGCGATTCTCGTGCCTCAGCCTCCCGAGTAGCTGGGATTACATATGCACACCACCACGCCTGGTTAATTTTTGTATTTTTTTTTTTTTTTTTAGTAGAGACAAGGTTTCACCATATTGGCCAGGCTGGTCTCGAATCCCTGACCTCAAGTGATCTGCCTGCCTCAACCTCCCAAAGTGCTGGGATTACAGGTGTGAGCCACCATGCCTGGCCCAGATTCTGTGTTTTTATACTATCCTCAGCTGCTTGCCAAAGAAGGATAAAGAAGGATGCTCCCATGTTCCCACCAGCAAACCCCAATCCCAACACTATGCCTCTTGCCATCCTCCTTCGCCAGAAATGGGGCTGGTTGACTCATCTTGGAATGAGTGTTGAACCAGGGAGGCTAAGAGCTGCCTGTGCCAGGATGGAGAGCCTGAAGCAGGTGTTCTGCTACAGCTGACTGTGACCTTGGGCAGGTTGCTGTCTCTCTCTTAACTTCAGATTTCTCCTCTGTCAAATGGGAATAAGACTAACTCATTGAATCATTGTTGGGTTTCAAGAATACAAAAAATGAAAAATGCCTGGCACATGGTAGGTGCTCTGCAAATGGTAGCCATTTACTTCTTTTTTTAACAACAGGAAAGTCATATTGATTTTTTGTATGAATCTGCAGGCAAATCTAAGTGCAGCAGCCAGGGTGGGGTAGGGAGTAGGCAGAGTAGGGAGAGCCAAATCCATCTGGGAGAAGCCCTGTTTGGTTGGGGTGGAGCTCTTTGGAAGTCCAGAGACCTTGTCCATTTTTTTTTTTTTTTTTTTAAGACAGAGTATCTCTCTGTCACCCAGGCTGGAGTGCAGTGATGCGATCTCAGCTCACTGCAACCTCTGCCTCCTGGGTTCAAGTGATTCTCCTGCCTCAGCCTCCCAAGTAGCTGGTATTACAGGCCTATGCCACCACACCAGGCTAATTTTTGCACTTTTAGTAGAGACGGGATTTCACCATGTTGCCCAGGCTGGTCTCAAACTCTTGACCTCGGCCTCCCAAAGTGCTGGCATTACAGGCGTGAGCCACCGCGCCCGGCCTCATATCTTATCCATTCTTTAGTGTCTCAGTGATTGTAAACCCCCAGCACTGGGAATTCAGGATGTCCCTGGTCCAGACTCCATTACAGCACTGGCTCTGCAATAATAATGACTACAAATAATGGGTGCCATAATCTAGGCCTTCACTATGTGCCTGACCCTGGGTCTTACTCCGACTAATAGAATGCACTAGGAGTGACATTTTGTGATTCCCATGCTAAGTCTTAAGAGATCTGCAGCTTCCACCTTCACTTCTTGAAATGCCCCTCCTTGGAATCCCGCCACCATGCTGTGAGGAAGCTCAGGCAGCCATGTGGAGAGGTCCATGTGGAACAAAACAGAGGTCCCCGGCCTATAGCTCAGGCAAAGATTCCAGGTGCATCCACTGTCAGCTCTGTAAGGGAGGCAAATTTGGATAGCCCACGCCTCCCAGGACCCCAGCTTACACTACGTGGAGCAGGATTATTACCGGCCAACCCATAGTATAATGATAAATAGAAAATAGCTGTTTTTATAAAGCATAAATTTGGGGGCTGGTTGTTATGCAGCAATAGGTATCCAAAACATCCCATTTTAATCATGTGGAAACAGAGGCTCAGTGTAGATAAATAACATACCCAGGGTCATAGCTAGGATTCATGGAATCTGGATTCAGTTCAAAGTCTGCCTAACTTCTTTCCTTTTTCCTTTATTTTTGCTACGGGCAGGATCAACCAGGTAAGGCCTACCTAACTTCAAAACCTGGGGTTAGCTGGACAAGGAAGCTCATGCCTGTAATCCCAGCACTTTGAGAGGCCAAGGCGGGAGGATTGCTTGAGCCTAGGAGTTTGAGACCAGCCTGGGCAGTATAGTGAGACCCCTGTCTCTACCCCTCAAAAAAAAAAATCTGAAAATTAGCCAAGCTTGGTGGTGCATGCATGTAGTCCCAGTTACTTGGGAGGCTGAGGTGGGAGGATCGCTTGAGCCTGGAGGCAGAGGTTGCATGAGCCAAGATTGTGTCACTGCACTCCATCCTGGGAGACAGAGCAAGATCCTGTCTCAATAAAAATTAAAAAATAAAATAAAAATTTTAAAAACGTACTGTCTTCTGAGAGCAAGATATTGCTTCTACTGTTTAGTCTTTGGAACAGCCTAGGGCTGGATGACACAACACCCATTTCAGAGAAGAAAGATCCGATTCTATGCACGGGGTCCCGAAGCTTGTCCTCCACCCCAGTAGCTGCACCCCTACCTGAATGCATATGTGACATGCGGCCGTCTGTCTATGTCTCTCTAGGTGTCTGTGTATCTGTGAGCATGTAGTGTATGTGTGTGCTGTCATGGTGGCGTGTACTGATATGTACCTGTGGTGCGATTGTGTGTGGGGGAGGGGGGAGCCTGTATAGCATGTGGCACGTGTTCGTCTGTGTTTTTGTGCGTGTGTGAGAGGGTGTGGTATATATGGAGGCCCGTCTGTGTGAGTGGTGTGGGTGTGTGAGCGTGTGTGTGCGGGATGTGTGTGAGATGGGTGGCGTATGGCGCAGTGTGCGTTCCAGAAGAGAAGACCCAGTGCCTGGTCTCGGTCGTGTTTTCCCTCCTCAAGCATCCCAGCATCTTGCTGACACTGATCTGGGTCTGGGAACATCTTTCCTGAATAAACATGATGTCATTTCCATTCCATTCAGCCTGCGCCGGGACAGCTGCTGTCAGCATCACTGAGGGAAATGCCACCTCGGCCCTGACAGCTGCCACTTGGCACACTTTGTAGAGAGCTTCTCCGGGAAGGAAAAAACCAGCCAGTCATGCAGATGCTATTTAAAGTATGTTGCATCTTGATGAGAAATGTAGAGGAAGCTAGAGTGTGCTGGGGGCGGGGAGAATAGCTCAGGACCCTGGGCTGGGGGTAGGGAAGGCTTGGGTGACCAAGATACAGGCTCCATGTATCTCAAGCTAAATCTATTCCTACCTTCCATTTTACAGATGAGGAAACTGAGGCCAAGACACGGGCAGGGGCTGGCCCAAGATCAGAGAGCAAGTCAGAATTGCAGAATATGAGAGCAGGACATCATGATCAAAATCTTCAAATCTAATGCCCGTATTGTACCAATGGAGAAACTTTGGCCCAGAAAGGAGAAGCAATTTGCCCACGTCTATGCAGAAAATCAGTGGCAGAGCTGGGATCTGAGCCCAGGTTTGAGGCATGGGTGTTTGATCTTTGGCTTGAACACACTGACAATCTCTGTCTTGTATACGGTAGGAGCGAAACAAATATTTGTTAAATGACTCACATTGTTTTGGATAACTTAGAAGTGCACTGAATTGTTCCATCCTTTTCCCTTCCTTTCAGATCCAGGAGCACCATGTGCCTGCCCCATACAGCTGCTCTGGGGGCTTCCCCCATGCTGGAATTGGTTTCTACTCCACCAGGAAGTATGTAAGTTGCTTCTGGTCAGAGAAGGGGACTTCTCACTCTTTTAAGTTGGCACCTTGAGAGTTCAACAAACCTAGGCCTAAGTTTGACCCCTGCTCTCTCGCTGATCTCTCTACCCTGTCCAAACTCCTAACAGTGTCATTTAAGGCTGTTTATCATTCTGCCTCTTTTTACCTTTTCTTGCTCATCCCCCATCTTGTTCCATTAACTGGTGATCTTGTAATGTCTCATTCTCCCTGAGTAAGCTATATTCTTTCATACCTCCATATACTTTTGCATGTGCTTTTGCCTGTCAAACTCCTATTCATCCTTCAAGACCCCACTCTGATATCAGTCCCTCTCGGAAACAGAGTCACTAATTTGGGGCTCACAGACTCTCTTGGACATCCCTTGGTCTAGTAAGTTAAAATTGCTGATATGATTCTCTTACAAGGTGAAGAGCTCACTAGTGGCAGGAACAGAGGCTGAGCAATGTCTGTTTTCCCAGCATCTAACTCAGAACCTGAAACAGAACAGGTTCTGAAGGAATGTTTAGTGAATGAATGCCCTGCACAGTGACTCACTAATGGGCCCTGGCCCAGAAGGCCAGGCTGTCCCCAGAGAAGCAAAAGGAAAGAGTGACACCAGCATGGCATTGAGTTCCAGGCCTAATTAGAAGCCAACCTCTAGTAACTCATAAAATTCAGCCAAGTTTGTCTTTAAGATCTTACCTCCATCCTTTCTGGGCCACCTCACCTTCCCACTATCACACCCAGTCCTGCTGCCTCTCTGATGCATAAATCACCCACCAGGCTTTCTCTCTCGGGGGCCCAAGGCTCCAAAATAACTTATTTCTCCCTTAACCTCCAGAGAAATTCTTTTACTCTAATTGAGACCGATTGTCTTGGATGTTGGAAAAGCAACCTGATTAAACATGTTCATAATGACACATGAAGGACTTGTATGCCATCCAACTTTCTTAGAGATGTTGGCAAAAAAGGAAGAAGGAGGGAAGGAAGGAGTTGAGAAATATTGTTAATAATGAGATTTAACAATAAAGCAGAATTGGAAGTAAACTCAGACAAGAAGCACTTTCCTAATGTTTACAAAAGCTTTGAGGCTGGGTGTGGTGGCTCACGCCTATCATCCCAGCACTTTGGGAGGCCGAGGTGGGCGGATCACTTGAGGTCATGGGTTCGAGACCAGCCTGGCCAACATAGTGAAACCCTGTCTCTACTAAAAATACAAAAATTCATCGGGTGTGCTGGTGAGTACTGTAATCCCAGCTACCCGGGAGCCTGAGGGAGGAGAATCACTTGAACCCAGCAAGCAGAGGTTGCAGTGAGCTGCGATCGCCCCATTGCACTCCAGCTGGGACAACAGAGGGAGACTCTGTCCCAAAAAAAAAAAAAAAAAAAGCTTTGAATGGCCCAAAATATGCATAATGGATCCCCTGTGGTTCCGTTACTCTCTGTCATTCTGTCTGACTTCTTTAGCATATTCCTGCTATTTGATATCACTCTAATAGAAACCAGCTTTGTGGATATGTAAAATTCAGATGCTTATGTTTAACTTATTAAAAACATACATTGTATTTATTTTACTTTTGATGTATTGAAAGCATAGCATAGGCAAGGCTGGGCACGTTGGCTCACACCTGTAATCCTAGCACTTTGGGAGGCTGAGACGGGTGGATCACTTGAGGTCAGGAGTTCGAGACCAGCCTGGCCAACGTGGTGAAACCTTGTCTTTACTAAAAATACAAAAATTAGCCAGGCGTGATGGTGCATGCCTATAATTCCAGCTGCTCGGGAAGCTGAAGCAGGAGAATCACTTGAACTGGGGAGGTGGAGCTTGCAGTGAGCCAAGATCATGCCATTGCACTCCAGCCTGGTAACAGAGCAGGACTCCATCTCAAAAAAAAAGAAAAAAGAAAAAAAGTTATTTGCTTTTTTCGAAGTCTGACATGTACACTGATGGTGCACAAACAATGGAAGTTACACAGATCCAGGCAGTGGCACCAAACTGCACTAACAATCATTGCATCCTTCACCACCACACACTTGTAACACTGTGGTTTTTAAAAAATGCCCTGATGAATCGATAAATATTATGACTATTATTAAGCCCTAGACACTTCTTTTTACTACACTGTGTGAAAAAATGGGAAGTAGCATATAAAGCCCTTGTGTTGCAGATTTCAATACAATGGTTGTCTCAATAAAAAGCACTTTATGATTATGTGAATTACAGCTGAACCACCCACTTCTTTCCTAGAACAACATTTGTACTTGAAAGCATGACTAAGAGATAAATTTGGGTTAATCAGACTTGGGTATTTGGCAGACATTTTCTCAAAAGTCAAGGAAGTGAGCCTGTCACTTTAAGGAAATCAACTATTAGTATTCATTGCCAACAATAAAATTTGAAGTTTCAAGAGAAAACTGAGCTTAATAGATTCTTTATACTTAAAGACTGATGAGATATTGTCAAGTGTGATTTTTAAAATATTGTCTATCGGGATGTGTCAAGGGAAACTGCATAATTCAGTAAACCAGTATTTTCTAAATGACAATTCATGGTGTTACAAAATCACGCATAAGTAAAAGATCCATTCAGAGTGCAAGGTGGATTTCATGGAACAGTATGAAAAGTTTATTGATAGGATTCAGAGTCTACATTGCAACTAACGTTGAAAAGGCTACTACTTGTCAAGTTTTGGTGTACTATCAAAGCATAATATCCATAATTGTCTTAAAAAGCTAGGAAAATACTCCTCCCTTTTCCAACTACATGTTTGCATGAGACCAGATTTTTTTCCATATACTTCAATCCAAACAACATATCCTGACAGACTGAACGCCACAGCAAATACAAGAATCGAGTTTTCTTCTATTAAGCAAAATATTAGAGAGATTTGCAAAAGTGTAAAACAATGCCACGCTTCTCACTAAAGTATTGTTTTGGAAAACGTTGTTTTACATAAGAATTGGGCTTTTTATGTTAGCAGGTAATGGATTGTTCTTTTTCAATAAATAAATACTTTTTTTTTTTTTTTTTGAGACAGAGTCTTGCTCTGTCACCCAGGCTGGAGCGCGGTGGTGAAATCTTGGCTCACTGCAACTTCGCTTCCCCGGTTCAAGCAATTCTACTGCCTCAGCCTCCTGAGTAGCTGGGACTACAGGCGTCACCACACCTGGCTAATTTTTATATTTTTAGTAGAGATGGGGTTTCACCATGTTGGCCAGGCTGGTCTCGAACTGCTGACCTCTAGTGATCCACCCACCTCAGCCTCCTAAATTGTTGAGATTACAGGGGTGAGTCACCACACCCGGTCAATAAATACGTATTTTAAAGTTTTAGTTTTAATTGTTAATATGGTAAATATCAATAAATATATACAACATGAATAAAAACTCTTTGACCTATAATAAATTTTATAAGTATAAAGGGGTTCAGAGACCAAATGTTTGAGATCCACTGAATAGGGTAATTATCTCCATTTTATAAACTGAGAAGCTGAGGTTCAGGGAGGCAAAGTGACTTCTCATCAGTCACCCAACCAGTGGATGGCAAACCCTGATTCCAAAGCCCATGTTCTTCCCCACTGTTCTCTGCTTTTTGGTTTGACTTTCAAGAATCATTGCAACAATTACAGGAATCCTGCTTTGCAGCTTTCAAAAGACTTTCACTTCCATTATCTGCTCTGATTATCACAACAGCCTGGAGAAGTTGAAATTATTTACATTCTTTCTGAATACACAGGGATACTGAGGCTCAGAGAGGTGTAATGTCTTTGCCCAAGGCCTCACTGGGAGGAGCAAAACTGGGATTCCAGCCAGGCTGATCTGACTATAGAATTTGCCTTCTCCAGGACGTTCTGTGGTGACCCAATGGATGTACCATCTGCACGGGTCTTCATGCAATCACTTGTTGAAAACACTTTGTTTCAAGTCACCCTGTGTTATTTATTTGAAACGTGTTTAGTAATTGGAGGCAAGTTGTCCTTAATAATTGGAGTCAGGTCGGTTTAGAAATCTTATATACAGGGAAATTCTAGTGCATTTAGAGAGTGTGGAAAGATTACAAATTTCAGGTTAAAACATCATAACTGCCAGGCGCGGTGGCTCACGCCTGTAATCCCAGCACTTTGGGAGTCTGAGGCGGGCGGATCACCTGAGGTCAGGAGTTCGAGACCAGCCTCAACATGGAGAAACCCTGTCTCTACTAAAAATACAAAAAATTAGCCGGGCGTGGTGGTGCACGCCTGTAATCCCAGCTACTCAGGAGGCTGAGGCAGGAGAATTGCTTGAACCTGGGAGGCGGAGGTTGCGGTGAGCCGAGATCGTGCAATTGCACTCCAGCCTGGGCGACAAGAGCGAAACTCTTTCTCAAAAATAAAAAAAAAAAACATCATAACTACTTTTGTCTCCTAGAACCATGGGTTGATTCTTAACCACTCAAACAAATTAACTTTCCTACGTTGAGTGATTCATGTGCTAAAAAACATAACTTTCATGTCATTTGTCTTAGTTTGGACTCCTCAAGACAGTGATTTGGGTTCAAATGATTTATTTGGGAGATGGTGCCAGGAAGCATGGTGAGAAAGAGAAGTGAGACTGGGAAAGGAACAAAGTTGACAAAGGATCTGGTGACTCAGGGTGACCACTGTGGATAACTGGGGCTTAAGACCACTGAGGATCTGCAAGAGACTGCATAGAACATGCCTTGAAAGTGTCCAGCTGATGAGCAAGGAAGCTGGGGTATTTGTTCACTAATTCCTGTTCTTTTTGAGACAGGGTCTCACTCTGTTGCTCAGCAAGTGCAGTTGCACGATCACTGCTCACTGCAGCCTCAACCTCCCGGGCTCAGGCAATCCTCCCACCTCAGCCTCCCGAGTAGCTGGGACTACAGGCACAGGTCACCACGCCCAGATTATTTATTTATTTATTTATTTATTTATTTATTTATTTATTTACTTACTTACTTATTTATTGTAGAGATGAGGGTCTCTCTATGTTGCCCAGGCTGGTCTCGAACTTCTGGCCTCAAGTGATCCTCCTGCCTTGGCCTCCCAAAGTGCTGGAATTACAAGCATGAGCCACCGCCTCCGGCCTCGTCCTTCATTTTTGAGGACTGTTCTGGGGAAATAACCCTCCAGCACTCCCAACTGTTCAAAGGTGGGCTGAGCCTCCCCAGAGAGCTCCCACAGGTGGGGAGATAGAGGAAGCCCTGCTTGTAGGGAGATGTCTACAGGTGATCTCAGGGTTAGCCTAAAGAGAGAAGCAGGGTGCCCACCGCATGTGCTGAAGCCCCATGGCCACACCTTTCACATGTAACAAATCCTTGTAGGAGTCCCTCTGTGCCAGGCCCTGTCTTGGGCCCTGAAGCCGCAGAGACAAGCGACCAACGCAAGCCTTGCCCTCATGACATTACACTTGGGCTGACCCCTCTTTCTGCACCCCACTGAGAAAGAAGAATGGATCATGATGTTCTCACAATAGCAACCCTTGTTGGTTGGGTGAAGTGACATGAAGCATTTGGAAGCTGAAAGACCTATTTTTTTTTTTTAGATGAGACTAACATGGACCTATGCCTGGCATTTTATTTAACAGATATGTGTATAAGGTTACAGGTTCAATTAAAAAAAAAAGATGGAGAAGAGAAGAGGGGCTCCCGGAAAAGGGCAGAAGGAACACAGTAGATGCATAGGAGGCATGCGTCATGATAGGAACTGCAGCTTTTTTTTTTCTTTGCAGACATTGCAAGATTTTGCAAATTGTAAGGAAAGCCAATGGTGACAGCAGTGTTGATACAAGCAGTAGCTACCAGGCGCTTTGAAGACATGATGTCATTTGATTCACATGACAACCCTGACGGTTGGGAACTGTTAGCTCCATTTTACAGACAGGGAAACTGGGACTCAGAGAGGCGTGGTGACTTGATCAAAGACATGGCTGGCTTAAAATTCAAGTCTTTCTAGATCCAAAGTCTTGAATCTTTTCACCAAGTCAAACAGTGAAGGAGAAGAGTGAAAAAAGGAAGAGGAGATGGGTAGGAGCAGGAAGAAGAGGAAGATGAAGGGAATGAGAGGAATAAGGGCAGAAAGGGAGAAGCTGTAGGGAGGGAGCCACATATTACCTAATGAGTGTCTTCACCCCATCTAGGAAAAAGCACCTGTCTGGGCCCTGGAAGCCCCCTAAGCTCGGCCGCAGTGGCATAGTTGGTGTAAAGGAAAGGGCACTCCTCCCTGGTGATGGCTGAAGCTCTTAGCAGGGTGAGCAGATTGGCAAGCAGAGTGACAGCTGGCTTTCAGGTGTTCTTTCCCTCCTCACTTGGCAACATTGAGAAGGGACGTGAATCAGAAGAGAAAAAAAAAGCACGGTTTGAAGGTTCAACAGGAAGCAGGAGAGTTCCTCATAGGGTCTGTTTTTGGAGCTCCCACAAGTAGAATCATGAAGTCTCTCAGTGTCTGGAAGTGACAGGAGAGGATTTTTGGCCCAAGAATTTGGCAGAGAGGAACGAGACAGCCTCTTATCATTCACACTTCTATCTTCCATCCTTCTTATTCATCTACCCTTCCATCCACCCACTCATTCATGCTTCCCTCTCCTACCGCCCATCCAGGCATGTATCCAGTCCATTCATTTATTCAATTACTCAAAATACTCTTGGAACCCAGTCTGTGCAAGACACTGTTGGATTCTGGAGACCCAGAGGTGACTCATTTAAGATCCCTGTCCTCTGAGCTGACGGTCTGGTGGAGGAGACAGACACAATCAAGAATGACTCCAAGAGAAAATGCAAATCATCAGGATCTTCAAAGAGATGCAAACCATAGACACTAGAAGCAAAGGAGAGGAGTAAGGAGGAGGAGAAAGAAGAGGAGGAGGAGGAAGGGAGGAAGAAAAAGAACAAGGAGAAGGGAGGAAGAAGGAGAAGGGGGGGAGGAATGGGAGGAAAAGGAGGAAGAGGGGAGGAAGAAGGAGAAAGAGAGGTAGAAAGAGAATGATCATACATATATATCACACCCTTAGAGGAATCATATGAGGGCAGGAAGATATGGGAGAACTATATGAAGGAGGTAACATCTGGACTGGGCTTTGAAGAATGAGTAAGATTTATTAGGGAAATGCAAATTAAAACCACAATGGGGCCTGGGCACAGTGGCTCACGCCTGTAATCCCAACACTTTGGGAGGTCGAGGTGGGTGGATCACTTGAGGTCAGGAGTTCAAGACCAGCCTGTTAAACATGGTGAAACCCCGTCTCTACTAAAAATACAAAAGTTAGCTGGGCATGGTGGTAGGCACCTGTAATCCCCGCTACTCAGGAGGCTGAGACAGGAGGATCACTTGAACCCAGGAGGCAGAGGTTGCAGTGAGCCAAGACTGCGCCATTGCACACCAGCCTGGGTGACAAGAGTGCAACTCTGTCAAAAAAAAAAAAAAAAACCCACAACGACCCACTAGGATGGCTCACACCCATTAGAATGGCTACTATTAAAAAAAAAAAAAAAACTCAAAATGAAACAAAACAGAAAATAAAAAGTGTTGGCAAGGATGTGGCACACTGGTGCACTGTTGGTGGGAATGTGAAATGGTGTAGCCATCATGGAAAAGAGTACAGCAGTTCTTCAGAAAACTAATAATAGAATATCATAGGATCCAGTAACTCCACTTCTTGCTATGTACCCAAAAGAATTGAAAGCAAGGTCTCAAAAAGAAATCTGTATACTCATGTTCACAGCAGTATTATTCACAAAACCAAAATGTGAAAACAACCCAAGCCTCCATCAATAGTTGAATGGCTAAACAAAATGTAGCATATACATACAATGGAATATTCTTCAGCCTTAAAAATGAAGGGAGCCGGGCACGGTGCCTCATGCCTGTAGTCCCAGCACTTTGGGAGGCCAAAGTGGTTGGATTGTTTAAGCCCAGGAGTTTGAGACCAGCCTGGCCAACATGGTGAAACCCTGTCTCTAGGAATAATGCAAAAACTAGCCAGGCATGAAGGTGCACACTTGTAGTAGTCCCAGCTACTCGGGAGGCTGAGGTGGGAGGATCACTGGAGCCTGGGAGGTCAAGGCTGCAGTGAGCTATCATCACGCCACTGCACTCCAGCTTCGGTGAGAGTGAGACCTTGTCTCAAAAAATAAAAATAAAAATGAAGGAACCCCTGACCCACGCTACAACATGGGTGAACTTGGAGGATATTCTGCTATGGGAAACAGCCAGTCGCAAAAAAACAAATACTGTATGATCCTACTTACATGAGGTTCCTAGAGTACTCAAATTTATAGGGACAGAAAGTAAAATGGCGGCTGCCAGGGACTAGGGGAGAGGAGAATGGGGAATTGTTTAGTGTCGACAGAGGGATCACTTTTGCAAAATGAAAAGAGGTTCAGTTTTGCAAGACATTGGTTGCACCACAATGTGAATGTACTTAACGCTACTGAACTATACACTTAAAAAATGGCTAGATGGTAAATTTTATGTTATGTATATTTCACCAAAATAAAAAAAAGAATGGGCAGGATTTAGACATATGGAGATGGGGAAGAAGTAAATTCCAGGCAGAGAGAACATGTTGAGAAAGTCATGGAGGTGAGCAAGATAAAAGCAAGAGGCGGGGAGAGAAAGGCTCCATTTGCCTGCAACATAGAAAAGAAGGAAGTGGCTTGGATAAGACACAGCTTCCTTAACGACCTGGGTGGGCGACAGAAAGAGAACTTAGATGCAATTGAGGAGAATGCATGTATAGAATGGATGACTCAATGAAGAAGACATGGCATCCACCACTTCTCAGAGACCCTGCAAGGCACCACCTGGAGCCCTGATCAAGTCGTCTCAATTTTCTAATCTGCAAGATGGAGATGATAAGACCTACCTCTTGAGGCTATTTGTGAACATCAATGGTGATTATGGCTGGGAATGGGCTTTTTTTTTGACAGAGTCTTGCTCTGTTGTCCAGGCTGGAGTGCAGTGGCGTGCAGTGGAGCGATCTTGGCTCACTGCAAGCTCCGCCTCCCGGGTTCACGCCATTCTCCTGCCTCAGCCTCCTGAGTAGCTGGGACTACAGCCCCCCGCCACCACACCTGGCTAATTTTTTGTATTTTTAGTAGAGACGGGGGTTTCACCGTGTTAGCCAGGATGGTCTCGATCTCGTGACCTTGTGATCCTCCCGCCTCGGCCTTCCAAAGTGCTGGGATTACAGGCCTGAGCCACTGCACCCGGCCAGGAAAGGGCTTTTTATGCCACAAAGTCCTGAAGAAGAATAGCCATTGCTATTACTGTGTAGAACAGCTAAGCCCAAGCAGAAATTAGAGTCTGGTTGGTTGTGGAACTGCTAAACTGGTCATTTTTTTTTTTTTTTTTTTTGAGACAGAGTCTCGCTCTGTCACCCAGGCTGGAGTGCAGTGGCGCTATCTCCATCTCAGCTCACTGCAAGCTCTGCCTCCTGGGTTCACGCCATTCTCCTGCCTCAGCCTCCCGAGTAGCTGGGACTACAGGTGCCTGCCACTACGCCTGGCTAATTTTTTTGTATTTTTTTAGTAGAGATGGGGTTTCACCATGTTAGCCAGGATGGTCGCGATCTCCTGACCTCGTGATCTGCCTGCCTCCGCCTCCTAAAGTGCTGGGATTACAGGCGTGAGCCACCACACCCGGCCTAAACTGGTCATCTTCAGCATGAGTTAGAAATTGTGGAAGTTTTAGTATTGGGTTCATGATTGTCGAAAAGAAGTTATTTTGTTTTTTGTTTGTTTTTGGTTTTTTGTTTTTTGAGACAGTCTCGCTGTGTCACCCAGGCTGGAGTGCAGTGGCGTGATCTCGGCTCACTAGAACCTCCACCTCCCAGGTTCAAGCAATTCTGCCTCAACCTCCCAGGTAGCTGGGATTACAGGTACCCACCACCATGCCCGGCTAATTTTTTGTATTTTTAGTAGAGACAGGGTTTCGCCATATTGACTAGGATGGTCTCAAACTCCTGACTTCAGGTGATCCACCGGCCTCAGCCTCCCAAAGTGCTGGCATTACAGGTGTGAGCCCCCACGCCTGGCCAGGTGAAGTTATTTCAGATGTAGAAGAGCCTAGAGAAGGGAGTGTGGCAGTACAAAGACCTCATGGTGAAAGGGATGGTTTTGTCATGCATTAGTCAGCTATTGACTGCATAGACAACAGTTCCCAAACTCAATGGCAAATAAGAAGTACTTGCTTTTTACTCATGAGCCTGTGGCTGTGCTATGGGATTTTCTGGGGTTGGCTAGGTTTGGCTTCAGGCTTCAGGTCAGGTTCAAGTCAGCTCCACATGGCTCTCATTTTGGAGGCAGCAGCTACCCTGAGCAGGCTCTTCTCATGACCACTGTAAGATGCCCAAGAGGCCAAGCCAACAACACAAGTACTTTTAAAGCTCTGGGTGCATCATGACTGCTAACCTTTCCTTGGCTGAAGCAGGTCACAGGGCCAAATCCCAAATCACGTGGTGATGGACACTGCCTGCTCTACTGGGAGGGAGGCACTGCAAAGTCATGTGGCAAAGGGTGTGATTGTGTAATCCGATTACACACAGAGTGAGTGAAAGTTAGGAGCAACCATCCTGTCTTCTACAGATGTCTATGGGAGAGAGATAGGCCCAGAGGCTGAAGGAACTGGAATTGGATAGATCCAGGCCCTAGAGGCTGAAGGAAGTGGGATTCGGATAGATCCAATGAGGCCCTAGGCCCAAGTAGTGCTGCTTCTGGGCCTATCAGACAAAGAGTAACCCAGGGCCGGGCGTGGTGGCTCACACCTGTAATCTCAGCACTTTGGGAGGCCAAGGCAGGAGGATCACAAGGTCAGGAGTTCAAGACCAGCCTGACCAACATAGTGAAACCCGGTCTCTACTAAAAATACAAAAAATTAGCTGGGCATAGTGATGGGTACCTATATTCTCAGCTACTCAGGAGGCTGAGGCAGGAGAATCACTTGAATGCGGGAGGCAGAGGTTGCAGTGAATCCAGACCACACCACTGTACTCCAGCCTGGGCAACAGTGTGAGACTCCATCTCAAAAAAAAAAAAAAGAGAGAGAGATGGGGAAGGGGGAATCTTACCCCCCTACCTCTGGCTCCCATTTCTCCCCTACAGATTAGAGGGCAGTTTGGACACCTTCAGGGGACAGCCAAGGACAATCTTGCTGTGCCTGGCAGCTGAGTGGGCATGAAGAGGACCTCTATATTCTGCAACCTCTTGTTTCACCATCTCGTTTAACCGTCATTATTCCCTGAGATACATATCATTACTTCCACTTTGCAGAAGAGGAAATGGAGGCAGGCAATTATCAAATGGCTTGCCAAAGTCACTGTGCTAGTTAGTGACACTACAAGGGCACCAGGCAAACTCAATTAGTTGAATCAATCCCCTGTTTCGCCCCTCAGCAGGGTTAGGCAAGTCTCTTAAGCTCTCTGTATCTCAGATTCATTGTCCATAAAATAAGGATTAATTTAACTCCCTTACTATAACTACTTATTAATACAACTACCTTCTAAGCTGTAGCACCTGACATAGGGTAAGTACCCAACACATGTTGACTAGTATATGGTCCATGTCGTGTCAGTATTTTTATTATAAATATGCACTTTATCTTTCAAAACAACTTTTTGGAGATACATTTTACATATCATAAAATTTGCACACTTCTAATATGCAATCCAATGGCTTTAGTAACTTTACCGAGCAGTATAACCATCATCATAAATCAGTTTTAGAACATTTTTATCCCTCTTTAAGGTCCCTCTGGCCTGTTGGCTGTTAATCTCAATTCCTACCACCTCCAGCCACGCATGACCACTAATCTGCTTCCAGTCTCTATGGATTTGCCAATTCCGGACATTTCCTAGAAATGGAATCACACAATATGTGGCCTCTTGTATCTGGCATCTTTCTTTTTTTTTTTTTTTGAGACAAAGTCTCGCTCTGTCGCCCAGGCTGGAGTGCAGTGGCGAGATCTCGGCTCACTGCAAGCTCCGCCTTCTGGGTTCACGGCATTCTCCTGCCTCAGCCTCCCAAGTAGCTGGGACTACAGGCGCCCACCACCATGCCCGGCTAATTTTTTGTATTTTCAGTAGAGATGGGGTTTCACCGTGTTAGCCAGGATGGTCCCTATCTCCTGACCTCGTGATCCGCCCACCTCGGCCTCCCAAAGTGCTGGGATTACAGGCGTGAGCCACCGCGCCCGGCCAATATCTGGCATCTTTCTAAAGGCTTGTCCCTGCCATAGCATGAGTCAGTGGTTTGTTCCCGTTAATTGCTGAGTAATATTCCATTGTGTGGATATACCAAGCTTTGTCTCTCCCCATTCGCCAGTTGAAGGGCGATTTAGATTGTTTCTAGTTTGGGGCTATTATGAGCAATGCTGCTAAGAATGTTCACGCGTTAGTCTTTTTGTGAACATGTCTTCACGCCTCTTGGGTAGAAGCCGCGCCTCAGAGAGGACTTGGTGGGTTGTATGGTAGTTTTACGTTTTTTGAGAAACTGCCAACTTGCTTTCCAAAGTGGCTGCTTCAGTTTATACATTCCCCCGAGTAATACACAAGGGTTCCTGGCTCTCCACATCCTCCCTAATATTGCCTGTATTATTTGTTTTTGTTTTTGAGATGGAGTTTCAATCTTGTTGCACAGACTGGAATGCAATGGCACGATCTCGGCTCACTGCAAGCTCTGCCTCCCAGGTTCAAGCGATTCTATTGCCTCAGCCTCCCAGTAGCTGGGATTACAGGCGCTCGCCACCAGACCCGCCTAATTTTTGTATTTTTAGTAGAGACAAGGTTTCACCATGTTGGCCAGGCTGGTCTCGAACTCCTGACCTCAAGTGATCCACCTGCCTCGACCTCCCAAAGTGCTGGGATTACAGGCTTGAGCCACCATGCCCATTTTATTATACCATTCTAGTGGGTGAGCAATATCTCATGGTGGTTTTTTTTTTGTTGTCGTTGTTTTGTTTTTTGAGACAGGATCTCGCTCTGTTGCCCAGGCCGGAGTGCAGTGGCGCGATCTCGGCTCACTGCAGCCTCTGTCCCCTGGGTTCAAGCAGTTCTCCCGCCTCAACCTACTGAGTAGCTGGGATTACAGGTGCTCAGCACCATGCCTGACTAGTTTTTGTATTTTTAATAGAGAGGGGGTTTCACCATGTTGACTAGGCTGGTCCCGAATTCCTGGCCTCAAGTGATCTGCCTGCCTCAATATCCCAAAGTGTTGGGATTACAGGCGTGAGCCACCACGCCAAGCCTCTCATGGTGGTTTTAATTTGCATTTCTCTAATGACAAATGATGTTGAGCATCTTCTCATATACTTAGCAACTTCATTTTACTTTTATAATGAAGAAAATATACATACATAAAATAAGAGGTCAAATGAGTAACCATCCCTCCTAATGAGTGACAGTTCTCCCTGCCCTTTCCCTGCCTCCCCCTCCCTACCTCACCGCAGATGGGCAAACACCCCCAGCTGTCTGGGGCAGGAGGAGGGAACAATACCAGCACGTGTTCTGCAGCAAAGGGACCTTGGAGGCTGGGGCTGCTGAATATAAGGGGACCCTCTGCCCTGCCCCAGACCATCTCTTCCTGCCGGGCATCTGCCCAGGGCCACCCAGTGGGGACCTGGGGCATGTCAACTTGGAAGGTCACAGAAAGGCATGAACCCCAGGGACCACTGTGGGGTGCCAGATGGAGGGTCTGGCCCACCTGCCTCCCTCCCTCCATTCAGGGCTGGCACATGAGGTTGGCTCAGTCCACAGCTGCCTGAGCTCCACCTGGGCTGCAGACCCCAGCATGCAGGCACTCATAGGAGAACTGAATATGGAATGGTGAAGGCAGGGTCCTTCCCTGGTCTCCGAAAGGGTGCCTGGCATTGGCCAGTGCCTCACCCCTCCCCTACCTGTGCAGGTGTGTGCAGCCCATGGTGTGTGGTAAAGTACCGGACCGCATAGCAGACCCCAGCATTCGACCCTGAAGACACAGAGAGGAAGGACACCTTGTCTCTGCCCTCAAGAAGCCCTCGGCCAGGCACGGTGGCTCACACCTGTAATCCCAGCACTTTGGGAGGCCGAGGCAGGTGCATCACGAGGTCGGGAGATTGAGATCATCCTGGATAACATGGTGAAACCCTGTCTCTACTAAAAATACAAAAAATTAGCCGGGTGTGGTGGTGGGCGCCTGTAGTCCCAGCTACTCGGGAGGCTGAGGCAGGAGAATGGCATGAACCCAGGAGGCAGAGCTTGCAGTGAGCCAAGATTGCACCACTGCACTCCAGTCTAGGCGACAGAGCAAGACTTTGTCTCAAAAAAAAAAAGCCCTCACAGGCCGGGAAGACAAGTGCTATGACGAGATGTGCAAGGGGCCTGGGATGCCTGGCAGTAGCCTGAGTGGCAGATCATTGCAGGCCCTCACATGCTGGGTGAGAGACCTAAGTTGTTTCTCATCCTCCCAGTAGCCTTGGGAGGTGGGTCCGGTGGGTGTTATCTTAACCAGCCTGCACTTAACCAAATCGCTGGACCAATGGCTGCCTTCCATCCCCCTGCCACGGCACACGGATGCTGCCCAGAAATGCTGATGGCTTAAGCTTCTAGAGCATTCTCCACCCTGCCCAAGCTCTCTTCCCACTGACTCAGCTGTCAGCTCCCGGAATCAGGAAAGTGTGTACTCAAAAAGCTTTGGCTAATTTGTATCTATTGTCGTAATTATAGTTAGCTAAACAAACAAAAAGTAATGAAATCTGACTGCAAAAGAAAGTAATGTTTTGAGAAAAACTAAATCTAATGCTTTGGAAATATGCAATAAAGATGCATTGCTAAAAATAAATCTGTTGATTTAGTTTTGGGAGAGATTTGGGGTGGGAGGGGGATAATAGCAATGTAGAATTCCAGATTCAAACTGCTTTGTCAGTGTCCTTGCGTTCCACTTACAAATCATTTTAAAAAGAACTGAAAATCGTCAGCAAGGCCAACGGGTACAGTCAAAACAAAACAGGCAGAACTCCAGCCAGGAGACCTGAACTCAAGGCAGCAGCTTTGGCCTGCACAGATTGTTTCATGTTATACGAAACAGTTAAGGTGTTTGTGAATCTATTTTTAAGATTCTCTCCCTTTTTTTTTTTTTTTTTTGAGATGGACTCTTGCTCTGTTGCCCCAGGCTGGAGTGCAGTGGTGCGATCTCGGCTCACTGCAACCTCCGCCTCCTGGGTTCAAGTGATTCTCCCACCTCAGCCTCCCAAGTAGCCAGGATTACAGGCATCTGCCACCACGCCAGGCTAATTTTTGTATTTTTAGTAGAGATGGGGTTTCATCATTGTTGGCCAGGCTGGTCTTGAACTCCTGACCTTAAGTGATCCTCTCACCTCGGCCTCCCAAAGTGATGGGATTACAGGCGTGAGCCATGCACCCTGCTACCTTTTCTGCCAACCTTTTGACTACCTGACCAAGGACTTGGAACCAATCAGTTTCGCTGAGAGGTTTCTAGTGGGTCATTATGCCCTATTTATTTATTTATTTATTTATTCATTTATTTACTTATTTTGATATGGAGTCTCATTCTGTCTCCAAGGCTGGAGTGCAATGGCACAATCTTGGCTCATTGCAACCTCTGCCTTCCAGGTTCAAGCGATTCTCCTGCCTCAGCCTCCTGAGTAGCTGAGATTACAGGCATGGGCCACCACCTCCAGCTAATTTTTTTTTGTAATTTTTAGTAGAGATGAGGTCATTTCAGCCCAGAAATGATCCCACCTCACCTGCCCTCCTGGCCCAAGAGGGCAAGAGGTGGTCGGCTCTGCCAGATCCTAAGAAGGGGCCCATGTTGGTCAGGATGGTCTCAAACTCCTGACCTCAGATGACACTCACCTCGGCCTTCCAAAGTGCTGGGATTAGAGGCATGAGCCACTGCGCTGGGCCTCATTATTCTCATTTTACAGATGAGAATAAGGCTGAGAGAGAACAGGTGTCTTGTCCAAGGTCACACAGCTGAGAAGTCCTGGTGTTGAACCCCGGCCTGGGTGGCTCCTGGGCCAGGTCTTCCTACCCCAGTAGTGGCCTCTAATAGTGGGTTTATGAGTGTAAGCCCAAGACTGAGTGTGAGGGTGTGCCAGTTGTGTGGTGACTGAGAGTGTCTGCGGGCGATTGCATGAGAGCGTATGTGAGTTTGAGGGTTGGGGGTTGCATATGAGGCCCAGAAGCCAGTCCTGGTCCCTCCAGCATGGCCGCCATCCCCATGGCCCTATGGCATCTGCTCTGTGTAGAGACAGGTCTAAATAACCCCGTGGGAGGAGCTGCAGAGATCTGGGGTCCAAGGAGGAGGCTTGTGCATAGACAAGCAGGGGCAGGAAGACCCTGGCTCGGGAGCCACCCAGGCCAGGGTTCAACACCAGGACTTCTCAGCTATGTGACCTTGGACATGACACCTGGTCTCTCTCAAGTGTGCATAGACAAATAGGGCACAGCCCAGAAATGACCCCACCTCACCTGCCCTCCTGGCCCAAGAGGGTAAGAGGTGGTCACCCTGACTAAGAGGGGCCCAGCCACATTGGCAATCTCAGACCCTGTTCCCTCCTCAGCCCATAAAAGTCTGTCCACATGAGGCCCCCAGACACCTCCACCCTTCCAAGTGGCAGCCTCATCCTTTCCCAGAGGGCAGTGGATCTGCATTGTGTCTAAGATTCCTGCAATTTGGGGCCCCCGAGTCCTACAATTCTTCCCTAGAACATGAAGGACCCAGGGCAAATTGGGATGGTGCCTGGGGAAAGGCAGGCAAGCTTGAACTCACCACCGCCCACTTGTGGCCTGGGAGGCATGGGCGCTTGTCCTCTCCAAGGCTCAGCCTCCCCATCTGTGAAATGGGAGTGGCAACACTGGCCTTATGAAAGGCAGGAAAGGCTCACACTCAGGGCTACCTGGGTTCAAACCTTCATTCTGACATTTGCTAACTGTGTGAGCTTGTGCAAGTGACTCACTCTCTCTGTGCTTTAGTTTTTCTCATCCACAAAATGGGGAACTAATAGTATCTACTTCTTAAGGTGCCTACGAGGGTTAAATGAGTTCATATATGTGAAATCCTTAGAGGATGCATGCCCACAGGAGGTGGAAGGGCTCTGTGTGTTTGTTATTACTCTTGTCCTTATTATTATTATTTTTTACCTTGCAGGGTTCGAGTGAGCATGACACGGAATGGATGCAGCAGTGTCTGCTGGAGCCCAGGACATCTTGGCTGCCCCTTCCAGCCTAGGGGGGAAGGCAGGGAAGACACAATGAGGATAGACCCGGGAACCTCCCAGTCACTGTGACAGCCTCTACACATGCGTCCCTCCCACGGGCTTAGAGCCATCGGCTGAGTGTGTGTTTTGCATCTCGTGTCTCCTTTAGTCTAACAGCAGCGTGGGAAGGCACAGAGGAGCCTCATCCCCATCTTTCAGATGAGGAAACTGAGGGCTTCCAGAGTCTTTTTCTGCCCCTGGAAGGTTGAAGTGGAAAAGCATTCAAGTCAGAAAGACCCTGAGCGCTCCTCGCTCTGCAGCCCGGGAAGGTTTCCCTCTTCCCTGAGGCTGTGGGGCCAGTATCTGAGACCTGCTGGAGAAGGGCTTGGAGACTGCATGGAGCCTCAGACAGAAAATGTGCTGTGATTGCTGAGCGATGCCTTCCACGGATGCAGGAGTGTGACATGGTGATGTGTGACTTTGGTCAACCTGTTCCCATTCATCTGCCTGACCTAGTGTGTGGCTTAGAGACGGGAGCCACTTCTTTATGGTCCCAAAGGAGACAGTGTTCAGCAAGGGAAGACTCTGCCCAGCCCAGCTGTCTCCCCACCTGCCCCTGGATTGTTTCCGCTTTCTTAACTCAGTGCCTCTGCCATCAATGGTCCTGGCTGCTAGGAAGCCAGTCATTCAGAGGTGACTGAGGAGTTGGTCAAGAGGCAGCCCCGGCCTTGCCTCTGCCCCCATGGCCTCTCACTGTGGAATCTGTGTTATCCAGGAAACTCAAGAGCTGCGCCAGGGAGAGGTAGGAAGAAAGCAGGCCTTTGGTACACCATCGGGCTGTACTCCTCACCCACGGTCTCTGGGTGCAGACCCAACAAGACTGCTCCCACCTCGCCCGGGGCACCACGTGAGTTTATACAGCAGATACCAGCAAGACCGCCAGAGCCAGCAGGAACACAGGAAATACACACAGATGCACACACCCATCGAGCAAATATTGGAAATTCACTTTTGTGCACAGATACCTATATGGTCACAGATACATATAGTAACAGAGAATTCAGAGAATAGAGTGTAACAAATGTCCATGCACCCACCACCCGAGTCAATATGTTAACAATTTGTTAGTTTTGTTTTAGACATTTTTAAATAAAAGAAACAGATGTTGAAGATTCTTTTTCCTTGAGACAGAACCTCACGCTGCTGCCCAGGCTGGAGTGCCATGGTGCAGTCTCAGCTCACTGTAACCTCTGCCTCCCGGGTTCAAGTGATTCTCCTGCCTCAGCCTCCTGAGTAGCTGGGACTACAGGCGCACAGCACCACACCTGGCTAATTTTTGTATTTTTAGTAGAGATGGGGTTTCACCATGTTGGCCAGGCTGGTCTCAAACTCTTGACCTCAGGTGATCCGCTCACTTCAGCCTCCCAAAGTGCTGGGATTACAGGCATAAGCCACTGTGCCCAGCTGAAGATATTTTAATTGAAGTCCTTTTTATCCCCCTCCCGTTTCATTTCCCTTCTCTATAAAGAGGCAGAGCCAGAGGCTGGAGTGCCATAGTGCAATCATGGCTCACTGCAGCCTCAATCTCCTGGGCTCAAGAGATCCTCCTGTCTCAGCCTCCCAAATGCTGGGACCACAGGCACATACCACAATGCATGCTAATTTTTAAATTTTTTGTAGAGACAGGAGTCTCGCTATGTTGCCCAGGCTAACCTTGAACTCCTGGGCTCAAGCAATCCTCCCACCTTCGCCATCCAAAGTGCTGGGATTACAGGCGTGAGCCACTGCACCCAGCCTCTAAGTTCACTAAAACCATAAACAATATATAGTACTGCTATTTGTATGGTTTAAATTTTTAAATAAATAGTGTCTGATATGGTTAGGTTTTGTTTCCTCACCCAAATCTTGGTTTGAATTGTAATCCCCATAATCCCCGCATGTGAAGGGAAAGACCAGGTGGAGATAACTGAATCGTGGGAGTGGTTCCCCCATGTTGTTCTCATGATAGTGAATGAGTTATCATGAGATCCAATGGCTTTATAAGGGGCTCTTCCTGCATCACTCGACACTTCTCCTTCCTGCTGCCTTGTGAAGAAGGTGCCTTGCTTCTCCTGTGCCTTCCGCCATGACTGTGACTAAGTCCCCTGAGGCCTCCCCAGACATGTGGAACTGTGAGTCACTTAAACCTCTTTCCTTTATAAGTTGCCCAGTCTTGAGTATTTCCTGACAGCAATATGAGAACAGTCTAATACAGTGTCATATTATAATCTTTCAACTTACTTTTGTATTCGTTTCTTAGGGATGCTGTAACACAGTATCACAAACCATGTGGCTTCAAATAACAGAAATTTATCCTGTCCCAGTTCTAGGAGCTAGAAGTCTGAAGGCAAGGTGTCACCGGGGCCATGTGCTCTCTGAGACTCTGGGTAAGATCCTTGCTTCTTCTGACTTCTAGTGGTGGCCGGCAATCCTCGTCATCCCTCAGCTTGGAGTTGTATCACTCCAATTTCCAATTCTTGCCTTTGTCATCACATAGCATTCTCCTCTCTGTGTGTGTCCGTCTAAACATCTCTCTTCTTATGAGGATATCAGTCGCATTGGATTAGGGTCTAATCCAATGACCTCCTCTTCACTTGAATACATCTGACAAGACCCTCTTTCCACATAAGGACACATTCCTAGGTACCTGGAATTAGGACTTTAACATGCCTTTATAGAGGACACGACTCAACCCATAACACTTTTAAAATTCAAAATTATACTTTTTAATAATTACCAGTGTTCAAATATGTAACTCAATTACAAAACTCAATATGTAGCCCAATTTAGTTTACTGTATGGTGTTCTACTTTATAAATAGATAACACAAGCCAGGTGTGGTGGCTTACGCCTGTAATCCCGGCACTTTGGGACGCCAAGGCAAGCAGTTCACCTGAGGTCAGCCCGGCCAAAATGGTGAAACCACCTGTCTACTAAAAAAATACAAAAATTAGTTGGGTGTGGTGGTGCGTGCCTGTAATCCCAGCTACTTGCAATGCTGAGGCAGGAGAATCGCTTGAACCTGGGAGGCAGAGGTTACAGTGAGCCGAGATGACGCCACTGCACCCTAGCCTGGGCTACAGAGTAAAACTCCATCCAAAAATAAATAAATAAATAAATAAATAAATAAATAAATAAATATAAAAATAAATCAATCAATAGGTAACATAGATTTATTTAATTCCTCTGCTGATAGACATGTGAGTTATTCCAAGTTTAACATCCACAATGCTTCCTTGACCAATGTGCTAGGGTTTTAGAGTTCATTCTTAGCAGCAGAACTACTAGTCACATGGTGTGCATATTTCTGACTTTTATAGGTATCGTCAGATTGTAGTATCTTCGAATGTAGTAGTTCAGCTTTCCCAGCATCTTCACCAACTTAATAGTGTCAAACCTTCTGACTTGTGTGAATCTGAGGGGTATAAAATAGAATCTCTTTGTTGTTTTGTGGGGAGTTTTTTGTTTGTTTTTTTGAGACAGGATGTCACTCTATCATCCGGGCTAGAGTGCGGTGGCACGGTCTCGGCTTAGTACAGCCTCAACCTCCTGGGCTCAAGTGATCCTCCCACCTCAGACTCCCAAGCAGCTGAAACTACAGGCATCCACCACCATGTCTGGTTACTTTTTAAAATTTTTTTGGAGACAGGGTCTCACTATGTTGCCCAGGCTGGTCTCAAACTCCTGGGCTCAAGTGGTCCTCCCACTTCGGCCTCCCAAAGTGTTGGGCCACCTCGCCTGGCCTCTCTTTGTTGTTTAATCATCAACAAAGAGAGGTTAAGCATCTTTGATTCTTATGCTTATTCACTCTCCTTGTTTCCTTTTTTGTGTTCAGGTCTTCTGCCCATGTTTCTATTGGGTTGTCTGTCTTTCTCTTATTGATTTATAGGAGTCCTTTGTATCTTTTGGATGTTAACCCTGTATCTGTTATATATGCTGCAAATGCCTTCCCATAGACTATTGTTGGAATTTTAACTTTGCAAGTAGTTTATCTATTGTACAGAAATATTTGATGTGGCTGAGCTTAAACTTCATATTTTCCTTTATGATGCCTAGCTTTCGTGACTTAAGGGCTCCTTCCCTATCCCAAGACATAAGGAAATTTTCCAACTTTTCTTCTGTAAGCTGTTTTTCACATTTAGGTCATTAATTCATCTCAAGTTTATTTTTGTGTGTGATGTGAGACAGGATCTAAGGTTAATTTTTCCATAGGGATAGCTACGTTTCTAAACCCCATTTTTGAATAGTCCATGCTTCCCCTCCACAGACTTGTAATGCCTTTTGATCATACACCAAGGTCCCATATAACTTGGATCAATTTCTGGGTTCCCTTTTCCGTTTCATTATTTGTCCATCGCTGTGTTAACAACCAGGATGTGTTTATTATCAAAGTTTTATCATAAATTAGGACATTGGCTGGGCATGGTGGCTCATGCCTGTAATCCCCAGCACTTTGGGAGGCTGAGGCGGGTGGATCACCTGAGGCCAGGAGTTTGCAACCAGCCTGGCCAACATGGTGAAACCCCCTTCTCTACTAAAAATACAAAAAATTAGCCGATCGTGGTGGCAGGTGCCTGTAATCCCAGCTACTTGGGAGGCTGAGGCAGGAGAATCACTTGAACCCAGGAGGTGGAGGTTGTAGTGAGCTGAGATCACACCATTGCACTCCAGCCTGGGCAACAAGAGCAAAAATCTATCTCAATAAATAAATAAATAAATAAATAAACAAACAAATAAATAAATAAGGATATTGGTTGGGGCAAGACCCTACCTTATTCTAAATCAGATTGGCCTTCACTATTCTTGCCCTTTTATCCTTCTGTGTTAATTTTAGAATCAGCTCAACAAGTTTGATGACAAATCTTATTGGAATTTTAGTTGATTGCACTGATTTTATGACTCAATCGGGAAAAATTAAAGTATATTTGATGATATTGAGTCTTCTTTTCCATGAATATGGTATATACCTTCATTTATTCTTGAGTGTGTGTGTGTTCTTCAATAATACTTTGTATTTTATCCATAGAGTTGTTACACACCTTTTGTTAGTTGATTACTAGGCCCTTACAGTTTTCATATCATCTTTCTTTCTGTTATATTTACATTTTCTTTTTCTTTTTTTTTTTTTTTGAGACGGAGACTTGCTCAGTCACCCAGGCTGCAGTGCAGTGGTGCGATCTTGGCTCACTGCAACCTCTGCCTCCCAGACTCACACCATTCTCCTGCCTCAGCCTCCCAAGTAGCTGGAACTACAGGCATCAGCCACCACGCCTGGCTAATTTTTTTTTTTTTTTTGTATTTTAGTAGAGACAGGATTTCACCATGTTAGCCAGGATGGTCTCGATCTCCTGACCTCGTGATCCACCCACCTCAACCTCCCAAAGTGCTGGGATTACAGGTGTGAGCCACTGTGCCTGGCTACATTTTCTAATTGGTCATTGCTGGTAGCACACTGTGGATTTTCTAGGCTGATTTCATATCCAGCAACCCTAATTTCTTCACTTTATAGTTTCAGACAGAAGGAGAGGGGGTTTTGAATTTGATGAGTTTGCAGCGTCCCAAGGCAGAATGCAGTGTAGACAAGGGATTTAGAGCATGGACATTGCCATCTGACAGGTAAACCTGGGTTTGAATCCTGGATCTGCCACTTACTAGGTGGATAAGTTACTTAACCTCTCTGAATTAATAAGCATTCCCACCCCCACGCTATTGTGAGGAGTCAGGGAGACAAAATGCATTCAAGTGCTAGCATGGTACATCACACAAAGAAAGTGTTTAATTGATGCTCGTTCTTGTAATTGCTACTAACTGGCTTCTCCTGCATTGCTGGGGAGATCATTATCCATAGTAAAAGAAATCAATGCCTACTTCTACTAATCATTAAGAAGCTATCTGGAGTTGCCAGTAATCAGCAGCTTGATCACGAATTAACACCCATATTGTCTGCCGATTTGGAGCTCACATTTAAAACCCATTTGTTTTCTTTGTCTACGCCATTTTAATATACACGGCCTCACAATCAACAAATAAATAGCCTGCCATCAGCCATCGATTTGAGAAACCCTGGAAGACCTCTGACCATCTGTTTGGCCCGCTCCCCTTATATCCTGAGCCACCAAGTCAGATCGAACCAAACATACCCTTCAAGTAATTCCTCCAGCTATTTGCTCATGTTGTGGAACCAGACAAATGGACAGACAGAAACTTAACTGTATTTATATTATCAGTAGATTCACTATACCTTCTAATGTGTTCTAATCACCTGTTTTCACAGGGCCCAAGTCCAATATCTCTGAAGCCCAGTATCCAGAAGAGAACTTGACAGTGGGTGAGGTTGAGAAGGGAGAATGAGAAGGGAGAATGAGAAGGCAGGAGGAATGAATCTGGCTGTGAATCAGGGCTTTCTAAAACACAGCCAATGGAGGACCAGAGAGAACACTCTAAAAGGATTCTGAGCTGGGCGCAGTGGCTCACGCCTGTAATCCCTGCACTTTGGGAGGCCAAGGCAGGCAGATCACCTGAGGTTGGGAGTTCGAGACCAGCCTGGCCAACATGGCAAAACCCCATCTCTACTAAAAATACAAAAATTAGCTAGGTGTGGTGGCAGGTGTCTGTAATCCCAGCTACTCAGGAGGCTGAGGCAGGGAGAATTGCTTGAACCTGGGAAGAAGAGGTTATAGTGAGCCAAGATCATACCATTGCACTCCAACCTGAGTGATAAAGCGAGACTGTCTCAAAAAAAATTAATTAATTAATTAAATAAAATAATTCTGAAGGCTCACATAATGTTTCAAGCCATGACTAAAGCTCAAGCATTTTGTTCATAGAAACTGTCCCTGCCCAAAGCTCCGCCTCCCAGTACCGCCTCCCCAAGGGCTGGAGTAATTGCAACAATAGAATCTGGCTTACAGCAGGCCCTCGGTAAATATCGCTGAAAGCCCACTGCGTGCCAAACGCTGCAAGAAGCCCTTTCTAGACATTAGCGCATTGACTTATCCCAACAAACCACAAAGAGAGTGAACATCCCTACAAGGAAACCACAGCAAAGAAGGGCCAGGGCCAAGATAAGGACTCAGAACCATTCTGTGGTTATTGGTTTAGTTTTGGGTTTTTTTTTTTCCCCCAAATGAATGAGTGCTACTGTAGACTGATAAGCATTACTCTAGTTTCAGTGAGTAACTTCACTGGCCCTCTGAGCACTGCTGCTGGGCGGCTGAGTCATTTAAATACACTGCTGAGCATTTTCACCAGACTGAGAAGTATTCGACTGGGCTGCTAAGTGCTTCTGCTCAGCTGCTAGGCATGGGGGCAAGCTCTGAGCTCATTGGGGGTGATTGGATCACCTGGCTGTGCTCAGGGCAATGACACTGGTATTTCCCTGGGGGAACCCCACTGGCAGAACAACAACTTCCCGAACTCTGGGCAGCAGCTGCTCCGGCTTCATGAAAAAAACTGAGGCAGGCTCCCCTTGTCTCCCCCCAGCTCCCAGAGAGCCTGAGGCACAGCTGGGGCCAGGCAGGGGGTGGGAGGAGGCCTCTGGGGCCCTGATCCACAGGGTTCACCCTGGCAGAAGCTTTGGGGCTCAGGGACCTTCCCCTGATCCTTAAAACCTGCTAGAGTTGGTATTGCCACAGACCGTAATGTAGGGGCTGAAAGAGGAGGCTCCCAGGCAGATGCCCGAAGACATCAGAGGCTCAGAAGACATTGAGTCCACCATGCACTAGCCCATTGCACAGGTGGGGAGAGTGAGGTCCCCAGTGAGACTCTTTATAGGAGCATCTATCAGATCTGCCCTGGTGATAGCATCCTGGCAGACCTTACCCTCCCTTCCCTGGGAAGGGCCTGAAAGGGCCCAGGTATAGCCCATTCCCTCCCTGCTCCATGCCCAACTTGACCTTCCCCTCAGGAGTCCAAGCCACACACTCCAGAAGCTGCCACTGCGGCCCCAGAGAACTCTGGGCTCACCTCCCAAACAACTTTCTGTATGTACTCTTTTCAAAGTTATAACAAATCACTTGTTGATTTTTCCAAGTTTCTCTTATAACAGAAGTACTAAGTACAGGCTTTGTTAAATATACACCTCAGCTATGACCCAGCAATTCCACTCCTGGGTATACACCCAAGATGTGAGTGCCACCAAAAGGCCTGACACACATGTTCATAGCAGCCTTGTTCATAACGGCCCCAAACCGGCAAACTGGAAACAACCCAAATGCCCATCAACAGGAGACTAGATCAATGATTCGTGACACATTTCTACAATGGAGAACTACACAGCAGTAAAAAAGGAACAAACCACTGATACGTGCAACACCATGGGTGAATCACACAATTATAATGATGCTATCTTTCTGCTCCTTGGCTCAGCTAGGTCCAGGGTCTTGTCTCATGACCAGGAAGAATTAAGCATGCAGACACCAGAGAGTGAGTGCAGTAGAATTTATTAAGTGAAAGGAAAGCTCTCAGCAAAAAGAGGTGACATGAGGGGTGGTTCTCCTACCCGAAGGCGGGAAAGTCCCCAATATGGCTGAGCTCAGGGCTTTTTATGGGATCATAACAGGGAATGCATGCTGACTGGTTTTTGAGTATGCAAAAGAGATTAAAGCAAAGACACCACTCAAAGGTGGGCATGATAGTGTAGAAAACCAATTAGGAAAGGGTAGGTAAAATAGGTGAAGGATTAGGATCAATCAGAGGAAAGCATGCCAAATGGAAGGCGGGTTTTCAATCTGGTCTGAGGATTTACCCAGGACTGTCTGTGGCTGGAAGGTTAGGTGTCACTGGAGACCCACCCCTATCTGCCTAGGCATTTGGCTGCCTCCTGTCACTATCAATAACACGGAGTCAAAGACTCCAGGCACAAAAGAGCATTTACTGTATTATTCCATGTCCACGAAGTTCAAGAAAAGGCAAAACTATTCAAGATGATAAAGGACAGGACCATAGTTACCTCTGAGGGCAGATATAGACCAGGAAAAGGTAAAAAGGAACTTCCTGGGACACTGGAAATGTCTATACCTTGATGTGGGTGTGGTTACATGGGTGTATATACATATGTAAAAAATCATCAAACTATACACTTATAAGTACACTTTACTGTATGCATGTTATATGCCACTTTCAAAAATAATTTTGTAAAGTATATATCAGCCAAAACAAAACAAAATACAAGCTCACTGTTAGTCAATAAGTACAGAGGCCTTTAAATAAATTCCAGGTCTCCCCACCCGGAACACCAGCCATTTCTCTCTCTTATTCCTGTGTGTCCATCCCCAGCTGCAACCTGGAGAAACTTCAGGCCCTGACGAGACACCCTGCTGAGGACCTGCCGCCCACCAGTCCTCCCCTGCAAGACTTGCCTATCCTGCTGCTGTGACCCTGCCAGGAGAGTTCCAGGGCCTGTGCCGGGGGCTCTGCTGAGCTTAAAGTTCACTCCGGGTCCTGGGGGATGGACCAGGTGGGTTTTCCTGCCTCAGAGTGGCTCCTGCCCCCGGGTATCCACCACTCAATTGATGGAGGTGGGTGACTCAAGCTCCCGCTCCCCAGCCCACCCCATCTCCTCATTCTTCCCTCTGAGTCCCAGTTTTCTGTCCCCCTTTCCTGGGTCCTTTCCTCAGGAAGGCTGTTAGAGGAGGAGCTCCTGGGCTTGGCAGGAGGTTCACGTGACACACGTTGTCAATTCTGCCCACTTACACACCTTCTAGGCTATCCAGAGGAGCATTCAGCCATCAAACGGTGAGCAACTGGGCCTTCAGCCCATCTCAGTCCTTTCCAGGAACACTCCAGCTTGGGACAAAGCAGAACCATTCTGGGAGCCCACACCCCAAGTTAAGATCACCCAGGAATCCCAAAGAGATGAGGGGGAAATATGAAAGTGAAAGTGTCCCCAGTCCTGTTTTTATACCTCGCATGACAGGGAGCAAACTCTCTGCTAGGGCTGCCTCCCCGCTCCCTAGTTAGTCCTGACCATGAGAATCCTTTGCTCACACAGAGAGGAAATCCGGAGCTTATGGCTGCACCTCTCGTGTGACCACCTCATCCAGGTTTGGCCCGGGCTTTTCTGACTTTAGCACTAGAAAGTCCAGTATTCCAGGAAAACCCTAAGTCCTGAGCAACCAGATCAGTTAGTCCCATGATCCCACTCCTGCCCCCACACCTACCTCCACCCTCTGAGTCACTTAAGAAGCATCATCTCAGCTGGGAGTGGTGGCTCACGCCTGTAATCCCAGCACTTTGGGACGCCGAGGCAGGTGGATCACCTGAGGTCAAGAGTTCGAGACCAGCCTGGCAAACCTGGTGAAACCCCATCTCTACTAAAATACAAAAATAACCTGGGCATGGTGGTGCATGCCTGTGGTCCCAGCTACTTAGGAAGCTAAGGCAGAAGAATTGCTTGAACCAGGGAGGCGGAGGCTGCAGTGAGCCGAGATTGTGCCATCACACTCCATCCTGGCAGCAAAGCAAGACTATGTCTAAAAAAAAAAAAAAAATCATCTCGTCAGGGTTTCATATGTAGCAGAGCAGCTCCCTCGCTGCAATCTATTGAAAGTCAGCCCTCGACACAAGGGTTTGTATTTACCAAAAAAAGAAAAAAAAATAAAAGAATCACCATCTCACGGCTCCTCTCCATGGCACTTGGACAGGTGCCATGTCCAAGCCTAGCACCACTCCACTCTCCCAGGCCTTACTGTGTACCATTTGTTCATTCATACACTTACTGTATTTATTTGTTCATTCATACATGTACCATATTAATGGCTATAAAAGCTAACATTTGTAGCCATTCAGAATGGCCTAGAGACTTAAAGCCTCAGCCCTGGAGTCAAACCAACCTAGATTCACTTCCTGGCTGCGTGATCTTGCATATGTTACTTAACCTCTCTGACATTTCACTTGCTCATCTCAAGGTGGAGACAATACATCTCTACCTCACAGCTGTGTTGTATTAAATGAGACAGTGAGGCCGGGCACGGTGGCTCATGCTTGCAATCCCAGCACTTTGGCAGGCCGAGGCGGGCGGATCACGAGGTCAGGAGATCGAGACCACGGTGAAATCCCGTCTCTACTAAAAATACAAAAAAATTAGCCGGGCGTGGTGGCGGGCGCCTGTAGTCCCAGCTACTCGGAGAGGCTGAGGCAGGAGAATGGCGTGAACCCGGGAGGCGGAGCTTGCAGTGAGCCGAGATTGCGCCACTGCACTCCAGCCTGGGCAACAGAGCGAGACTCTTGTCTCAAAAAAAAAAAAAAAAAAGACAGTGAGTGGGAAGTGCTTACCCTGGGCCTGGCACTTACTGAGTGCTTGGTAAATGTTAGCTTTTATTTAGTATTCATTCATCCAAAACCACATTGATCATGTATTTACTCTATCGGGGCCCTAGTCCAAGCACACAGAAGTAACCCAGACATGTCACCCCCATGCCCACACACACACACCAGGATGCTCACAGGCTGGTGTGGAAAGCGGAGGTGAACGCAGGCAATTATATATAGGTCATCATAAGAAGGGCTCGGAGGAGACAAGGTCAAGGGAAGAACTGCCTGGGAAGCTTCCCAGAGGAGATGATATTTATCTGGGCCTTGCCTGAGAGAAGCTTGGGGGAAGCGTATTCCAGGAAGAGGGACTAGCAAGGGGCAATGGCTAGAATGCCTTATACAACATAGCACACTCAGGAGGTGAGTGACTAACTCAGTACTGCAGGGTCTGGGTTGCACGTAGAGGAGGCCAGAGAAGGAGACAGCCTAGAAAGTTTAGAAAGAGCTTTTCTTTCTTAATAAAATAGGAAAATCTTTAAACACGATAAAATACTGATTTCAACCTAAAAGCCAGCATCATGCTTAAAGAGGAAACACTGAAAGCATTCCCATTATGACCAAGAGTAAGAAAGTGTGTCTGTATTTTTTGTTTTGTTTTGTGGTTTGTTTGTTTGTTTGTTTGAGATGGAGTCTTGCTGTCATCGGCCCAAGCTGGAGTGCAATGGCGCGATCTCGGCTCACTGCAAACTCCGCCTCCCGGGTTCCAGCAATTCTCCTGCCTCAGCTTCCCGAGTAGCTGGGATTGCAGGCGCCCACCATCACGACTGGCTAATTTTTGTATTTTTTTAGTAGAGATGGGGTTTCACCATGTTGGCCAGGCTGGCCTTGAACTCAAGACCTCAGGTGATCCACCCGCCTCGGCCTCCTAAAGTGCTGGGATTACAGGCGTGAGCCACCTTGCCTGGCCATCTGTTTTTAACACTATTACTTAACATTGTTCTGACAAAGTACCAGCCTACACAATTAGACAAGGAAAAGAGAAGTATAAGAATTAGAAAGGAGGAGAAAAATGGGTTATTATTTACAGAATCAACTGAAAAGCCATTATACATAATATAAGAGGCCTGGTATGGTAGCTCTTGCCTGTAATCCCAGCGCTTTGGGAGGCCAAGATGGAAGGATTGCTTAAGGCCTGGAGTTCAAGACCAGCCTGGGCGGCCGGGCACAGTGGCTCACACCTGTAATCCCAACACTTTGGGAGGCCAAGGCGGGCAGATCACAAGGTCAGGAGATCGAGACCATTCTGGCTAACACAGTGAAACCCCGTCTCTACTAAAAATACAAAAAAATTAGCCGGGTGTGGTGGCGGGCGCCTGTAGTCCCAGCTGCTGGGGAGTCTGAGGCAGGAGAATGGCATGAACCCAGGAGGTGGAGCTTGCAGTGAGCTGAGATCACGCCACTGCACTCCAGCCTGGGCAACAGAGCGAGACTCCATCTCAAAAAAAAAAAAAAAGACCAGCCTGGGCAATATAGCAAGACCCTATCTCCACAAACAAGTAAAAAATTAGCCAGGCATGGTGGTGCATGCCCGTAGTCCCAGCTACTCAGGAGGCTGAGGCAGGAGGATTGCTTGAGCCCATGAGTTCATGGCTGCGGGGAGCTATGACCGTGCCATTGCACTGCAGCCTGGGCAACAGGGTGAGACCCTGTCTCAAAATACATAATAATAATACAAGAACTCGTGTGGTGGTTGATTGCAAAATTAGTATATTGTAATTAATAGTCCTCATTAAGGTAAAGAACCAGTTAGAAGAGATAGTGAAAGAGAAGTTCCTGTTTATGATAGCAGCTAAAAAGACAAAATATTTAGAAATCAATGTAATAAAAATAAAATGTATGAGATTTATCGGAA
Source organism: Symphalangus syndactylus (assembly GCF_028878055.3). Taxonomy (NCBI): domain Eukaryota; kingdom Metazoa; phylum Chordata; class Mammalia; order Primates; family Hylobatidae; genus Symphalangus; species Symphalangus syndactylus. Next base: position 20,807,890 of record NC_072425.2, read on the forward strand.
GTGAACATTAATAAATTGCTGTAAGGTACAAATGAGAACTTGAGCATGTAAAATGGTGTCTGTGTGTTCTGATAAAAACGCCAATAGGATTTTTAAAAATAAGCAAGCTGATAAGTTGATTCTAAACTCCATATAGACAATGAATATGACATAAACAAGGAAAATATAAACAAGAAAATTTTGAAAGAAAAGAGTAATGAGTGGGTACTAGTCTAACACATATTAGAACATAAGATCAATCTATGATATTTTAAACACTGGTATTGGCGCATTTTAGACAGATGGATCAATAGAACAGAATAGAAAAATTGAAAGTGGCTGGGTGCAGTGGCTCACTTCTGTAATCCCAGCACTTTGGGAGGACAAGGTGGGCAGATCACCTGAGGCTGGAAGTTGGAGACCAGCCTGGCCAACATGGTGAAACCCCATCTCAGCTAAAAATACAAAAATTAGCCAGACGTGGTAGAGCATGCCTGTAATCCCAGCTACTCAGGAGGCTGAGGCAGGAGAATTGCTTGAACCCAGGAGGCGGAGGTTGCAGTGAGTGGAGACACTGCACTCCAGCCTGGGTGACAGAGCGAGACTCCATCTCAAAAGGAAAAAAAAAAAAAGAATGCATAGTTGTAATGGGTAGAATTGTGTGCCTCCAATAAAAGATACATTGAAGTCCTAACCCCTGGTACTGCAAACATGCCCTTAACTAGAAACAGTATCATTGTAGTTAAATCACGATGAGGCTAATACTGGAGGAAGGACATGTTGGATTAGACCCTAATCCAACGGTTGGTGTCCTCACAAAATGAGTGAATTTTGGACATAGACATACACACAGAGAGAAGGCCATGCAAAGACAGAGGCAGAGATTAGAGTGAAGCTGCCACAACCTCAGGAATGCCAGCAACCACCAGCTGCTAGGAGAAATGCGTAGCATGGTCTGTTCACCAGCATCACCAGAAGAAACGTGGCCCTGAGGACACTTTAATTTAGATTTACAGCCTCCTGAACTTTGAGAGAGTGAATTTCTGTTGTTTTCAGCTACCCAGTTTGTGGGAATGTGTTAGGATAGCCCAGGGAAACTGCTGAAGCGCTCAAATACTACGTATATTACAGGAATTTAGTATATGATAAAAGTGGCATTGCTAATCAATACAAAAAGATAGATTATTCAATCCATAGTGTTGGGACAACCAGAGTCACCCAGAGAGAAAGAGCAGAATCCCTACCTCACATCTTCCACAAAAACAAATTCTAGAATGAAGAAAACCTGGGGGTACTTTACATTCGTACGGTAAAGAAGGCCTTTTAAAGTATGGATTTAAAAAAACTGAATCCAGCAATAAAAAGATCGATAAATTTAGCCACATAAAATTATTTTTAATTCTGCATACAAATAATATAAATAAAGTCAAAAGACACATATAGTATAGACATATCATATGTTATCAACAAAGGGCTGATATTAAGAGCTCCTACATATCAGGAAGAAAAAAAAACCAACCTAATTAAAAGATAGGCAAAGGATATAAACAAACAGTTCCCAGGAAAGGAAATGTAAATGATTCTTAGTCATATGAAAACATGGTCAACCTCTCCTGTAGTAGGAGAAATGAGATTACAGCTATGAGATATTATTTTATATCTAACAGATTGACAAAGATAAAAAGGTTCGATAACATGCTGTGTTGGCAAGAGTGTGGGAAACACACATTCTCATTCATTGTGAGTGGGAGGGCAAATTGGTGCAACCTCCCTGAAGAGCGATTTGGCAATATCTAAGTAAATTCAAAATCCGCATACCCTTTAACCCAACATTTCCACTTCTAGGAATTTACCATACAAATACACTTGCACACGTGCAAATTGATGTATGAATGTGGATATGTGTTGCAGTTTTGCTTATAATAACAATAGATTGGAAACAGCCTAATTTCCTGTCCATAGGGGATGGTGAAATCAATTATGGAACATCCGTTCAGTGGAACACTATGCACTGGTTTAAAAGAAGGGAGCATTTTATATTTCCAGTATGGAGAAGTCTCTGTGATATGATAGTTAGGAGGCAGGGAGTGGGGAAGCAAAGTGCAGAAAAATGTGTCCAGTGCAATACCATTTTGTAAGGTTGGCCATAGTGGCTCACACCTGTAATCCCAGCACTTTGTGAGGCTGAGGCAGGAGGATTGCTTGAGCCCAGTTCAACACCAGCCTGACAAGTATGTCAAAACCCCGTTTCTACAAAAAATAGAAAAATTAGCCAGGCATGGTGGTGCACTTTCTGGTCCCAGTTACTAGGGAGGCTGAGGTGGGAGGATCGCTTGGAGCCTGGGAGGTGAAGGCTGCAGGGAGCCATGATCATGTCGCTGTACTCCAGCCTGGGAGTACAGTGAGAGACTCTGTCTCAAAACAACAACAACAAAACACACACACACACACACACACACACACACAAATACCATTTTGTAAAATATATTTTATGAACATGTCTTCACAGGCATAGAATGTCTCTGGAAAGATGGGCAAGAAACAGGTGACAGAGCCTGCTTTTAGGTAAGGAACTAGGATGTTGGGCTGGGGAAACTGCATATTTTACACATACTATGTGTATGTGGTAACCGTTCAGAAAAAAGAGAGAGAGAGAGAGAAGGAAATGTATATAACTCAGAAAAATCACCAAGAAAGCAAAAGAGTAAAAGTGTTCATCTGAGATCTGAGATTAAATGCCAGCTTCGATATTTTCTTGGACAAGTTATATCCGCTATCTAAACCTTAGTTTCCCCACCTGTAAAATGGGGACAAAAATATTGTCCACCTCAAGGATATACGTGGGGAGGGGATGGGGAGAGACAGCAAGCGTGCAAAAGCGTCAGAAGGCTGACACTTGGTGAATCTAGGAAGGGCATGTACGAGATCATTGTACTATCGCGCATTTCTGGAATTTTGAAAAAAATTCAAAACAAAAAGTTTCCGCCGTCTCCCCCTCCTCCCTCCTCCCCTGATTCATGAGCCCTTTTTTCCAAGCACATTGTACTCCGGGCACCACCAGCCTAGCATAAAGCTGGGGTTGGAAGCCAGGTGACCTTGGTGACGAGGCCACCCCAGCGTCACTGCAGGCCCCTTACCCCTCTCTGTGGGCGCGGGTGAAGAGGGTCCTGTTCCTGCTGGACACCCGCAGGTCGGAGGTTGAGGACCACTGCCCCTGGTTATGTCTTGCAGGGAGAGGACCCAGCTGTCCCCTCTGGGACTGGGAGGACAGACCCCCCGGGGGTGCCAATCCCCGCCCCCCGCCCACCGCGCGGGCTCTCTCCGCGGGGTCTGTGCCGGGACACGCAGGGAACCCCGGCCCTGGCACAGCCCCTATCAGATAAGGCCGCCTCCCCCGCGCTGGCAGCCCCGAGCCGGCGAGGAGTTTACGTAAGCTCGGTTGTTGATGGGAAAAACAGAAGCAGCAACAGGCGTTTCCGGCCTGCTCGCGAGGCGCCGCGGGCCCCAGACGCTGGCTCACCGCAAAGAGGACCCGTCCTGACAGCTCCCTGGCGGCTCGGGCTGAACTCCGGGGGTCCCACGTGTTGGAAGACTAGCTCTCAGGGGGCCACCCAAAGGCTCCCCGCACCCTAAGCCCAGGCCACCCTGCACGTGGGCCCAGCAAGCGGGAGGCAGTTAATGAGTGCTTGTTCTTAACCCTTCTCCTGCCAGCCCCAGCCGCACCGCCTGCGCACCCCCAGCGCCCCTCCCCTCCGCGCCCTCCCAACCCCCCGGGGCCCGGCTCTGGCCCCACCCCCGCCCCGGGCTCAGAGCCCAGGGGACCCGGTCCAGGCATCCATCAGCAGCACTCCATGAATGCCTGCTGCGTGCCCGGCCCTGCTCAGGGGCGGCGGTGAGGGAGGGATGGGAACCAGGAAGGAATTGCGGACTGGGCCTGTGCTGAGAGAAAATTAGGGGAGAACTCCTCTATATACGGAGCCTGCTTTGACAAACCTGACAAAAACAAGAAATGGGGAAAGGATTCCCTATTTAATAAATGGTGCTGGGAAAACTGGCTAGCCATATGTAGAAAGCTGCAACTGGATCCCTTCCTTACACCTTATACAAAAATTAATTCAAGATGGATTAAAGACTTATATGTTAGACCTAAAACCATTAAAATCCTACAAGAAAACCTAGGCAATACCATTCAGGACATAGGCGTGGGCAAGGACTTCATGTCTAAAACACCAAAAGCAATGGCAACAAAAGCCAAAATCGACAAATGGGATCTCATTAAACTAAAGAGCTTCTGCACAGCAAAAGAAACTATCATCAGAGTGAACAGGCAACCTACAGAATGGGAGAAAATTTTTGCAACCTACTCATCTGACAAAGGGCTAATATCCAGAATCTACAATGAACTCAAACAAATTTACAAGAAAAAAACAAACAACCCCATCAAAAAGTGGGCAGAGGATATGAACAGACACTTCTCAAAAGAAGACATTTATGCAGCCAAAAAACACATGAAGAAATGCTCATCATCACTGGCCATCAGAGAAATGCAAATCAAAACCACAGTGAGATACCATCTCACACCAGTTAGAATGGCCATCATTAAAAAGTCAGGAAACAACAGGTACTGGAGAGGATGTGGAGAAATAGGAACACTTTTACACTGTTGGTGGGACTGTAAACTAGTTCAACCATTGTGGAAGTCAGTGTGGCGATTCCTCAGGGATCTCGAACTAGAAATACCATTTGACCCAGCCATCCCATTACTGGGTATATACCCAAAGGACTATCAATCATGCTGCTATAAAGACACATGCACACGTATGTTTATTGCGGCACTATTCACAATAGCAAAGAGTTGGAACCAACCCAAATGTCCAACAACGATAGACTGGATTAAGAAAATGTGGCACATATACACCATGGAATACTATGCAGCCATAAAAAATGATGAGTTCGTGTCCTTTGTAGGGACATGGATGAAACTGGAAAACATCATTCTCAGTAAACTATCGCAAGGACAAAAAACCAAACACCGCATGTTCTCACTCATAGGTGGGAATTGAACAATGAGAACTCATGGACACAGGAAGGGGAACATCACACTCCGGGGACTGTTGTGGGGTGGGGGGAGGGGGGTAGGACAGCATTAGGAGATACACCTAATGCTAAATGACGAGTTAATGGGTGCAGGAAATCAACATGGCACATGGATACATATGTAACAAACCTGCACATTGTGCACATGTACCCTAAAACCTAAAGTATAATAAAAAAAAAAAAAAAGAAAAAAAAATTGAGGAAAGCTAGCTACTCAGGAGGCTGAGGTGGGAGGATCTGTTGAATCCGCGAGGCGGAGGCTGCAGTGAGCCGAGATCGCGCCTCTGCCCTCCAGCCTGGGGGACAAAGTGAGACTCTGTTTCAAACAAAAGAAAAAAGAAAAGGAGAGCTAAGGCAGACTTTCACAGAATTGTGGGACGAATGAAAGTGGAGGGAGGCGGATGGCCAGAGTTCAAATCCCAACTCTGCCAGCTGCATAACCTCCACCTTATATCTAAATCTCTTTATCTGTAAAAGGAGACTAATACTTGTACCAACCTCAAGTTTTGAGAATTAAGTACCAACCTCAAGTTTTGAGAATTAAGTGAGACATTTTGAGGATTCAAAGAGATAAACACTACACCCTTAAAATCATAACTAATGTCTGGCACAAAATATCCCACAGGACCACGTCGCCGTGGAATGTAAATATGTCATGGCCACCTGCCCTTTCTGTCTCAGCACAGACATGTGCCTTTCAGGGTGGCTTCGTGACCTCCCATCCTGAGTCCACTGGTCCAGTGGTCCAGTTATATTCCTTCACCAGTTCCCATCAACCCCCTCTTTTCTTCTTCTTCCTTTTTAGAGACAGGGCCTCAATCTGCCACCAGGCTAGAGCACAGTGGTGTAATCACAGCTCCCTGTAGCCTCGAAGTCCTACAAGTGATCCTCCTGCCTTGACCTCCTAAAACTCTGGGATTACAGGTGTGAGCCACCACACTCAGCCTCCCATCAACCCACTTCTCTTGATAACCTCTCTTGCCTGTGGAACCATGTGTTCCCCGCCAGCCTGGACACCTACTTTGTGCCAGGCCCAGTGCTGACCCTGGGCACTCCGTGGTAAATCACATTTTGGTCCGGTCCTCTGGGGGTCCAAGTTCAGAGGGGTGGAGATACATGTATATGCAGAGCCAGGACCGGTGAAAATCCCCAGTAGAATTTGGAATGACTAGAGGATGTTATAAGAATCACAAAGGATCGGCCGGGCGCGGTGGCTCATGCCTGTAATCCCAGCACTTTGGGAGGCCGAGGCGGGTGGATCATGAGGTCAGGAGATTGAGACCATCCTGGCTAACATGGTAAAACCCCGTCTGTACTAAAGATACAAAAAAAAAAAATAGCTGGGCATGTTGGGGGGCACCTGTAGTCCCAGCTACTCAGGAGTCTGAGGCAGGAGAATCGCCTGAAGTGGGGAGATGGAGGTTGCAGTGAGCCAAGATCACACCACTGCACTCCAGCCTGGGCACCAGAGTGAGACTCTATCTCAAAAAAAAAAAAAAAAAGGAATCACAAAGGATCATGTGGGCACAGCGTTAGCAAGCAGCCCGACACACAGTAGCACAGTAGGCATACCCCCAAACCATAATTACCTAAAATCATGCCGTTTATTAATGGAAAGACCTAGAATGCTGACTCTGCCATTTACTTGCTTTGTAACCATGGACAAGGCACTGTCTCTTTCTGGGCCTCAACTTTCCCCATTCATCCAAGGGAGATGCTAATATTAAATACTCATCTTAAGACTCTGATGAGAGTCGCCGGGCGCAGTGGCTCACACCTGTAATCCCAGCACTTTGGGAGGCTGAGGTGGGTGGATCACCTGAGGTTGGGAGCTCGAGACCAGCCTGACCAACATGGAGAAACTCCGTCTTTGCTAAAAATACAAAAATTAGCCGGGCATGGGGGCACATGCCTGTAATCCCAGCTACTCGGGAGGCTGAGGCAGGAGAATCACTTGAACCCGGGAGGCAGAGGTTGGGATGAGTCGAGATTGAGCCACTGCACTCCAGCCTGGGCAACAAGAGATAAACTCCATCTCAAAAAAAAAAAAAAAAGACTCCGATGACAGTTGAAGTCAATGCACATGGAAGCATTTTCTGGACTCTTAGAGGGTTAATACTATCAGCAATGACCTAACCTATCAATGTCAGCAGGAGAATACAGCCTGGGATACAGGACCTGGCATCAGAATCCAGCCTGGACACCCCTTGTTTTGTGACCTATAGCAAATGGCGCAGCCTCAGTTTTCTTGTCTGTAGAGTGGGAATAACAATACCTACCTCCTAGGTCACCATAGGGAGCCAAAAAGATCGCAAAAATAAGGACAAATACTTGCTGCACGTATTCAATGGCAGGATGGGCTTTAAAGTATATGTGTGTGTGTATGTGTGTGTATATATATATATATATATTCACCTCCTGTCATTTTACAGTGGGGAAATTGAAGCAGAGACTTTAAGCAACTTGCCTGAGGTAACACAGCTGGACAACATTGCTGGGAAATAATCCTGGCTCTGGCTGACTCTGGGGTCCAAGGTCCTAACCAGCCTGCATCACTGCCTCCCCAGAACTTAGCAACAGCACATAGTCAGGCCTCAGCAAACAGTAGCAATCATTCTGTTTCTTTTAATATGTTGTGTTGATATCATCATGATCTTAATTACTCATCAATCCCTTCCCAGAGCAGGGCAAGCTGGAGCACTTTGAGAGCTGGCGCCAGGATCCTAAAATGCGGCCAGAGCTTTGTTTCCTCGTCACACCCAACCAGAGCCAGCCCATGGGATGGTGCGGGGGGCAGGTGGGTCCAGTGCTGGGGCTGGGTGCCCGCGTGAGCATGAGTATCACGTGCCCCTCTTTGCCCAGTCTGGCGTTGGACACCCACCCAGCTCCTGGAGCGGGGCAGGGCCAGGAGGGGGAGGCAGGGGCAGACACTGGGCCTTTTGTGTCCTGCTCCCCACGCAGCCCAGCCCAGAAAGCCGTCCTCACCCCAGCCTCAGGCTGGGGGAAGGGTGCACAGGGCCCTCCTGGGAGAGGCAAGAATTCAGGCTGGGGTCGGGATTCCAGCCAAGACCCTGGCTCCACTGCTTTCTGGCCGAGTGTTCCTGGGCCAGTGCCCCTGCACTTCGGCCTGGCTTTCTTGTCTCTAAAATGAGGCATAAAGAGCTGGCCTTTGGTGCAGGTGGGGGTCAGGGGAGACAGGAAAGGAAAATATTGGTCCTGATGGGGCTGAGGGAAGCAGACAGGACAGGGGGGCCGCCACCCTTCTGTTAGGTGGAAATTGATTAGGGCTTTCACTCCCTCCTCAGGCAGGCTCAGCTCACCCCTCAGCCCCAACACACACCCCAACCTGCATCACACGAGCAGAAGCCACCCTGAACAGCTGTGTACACCTGAACAGTCATCACACAGACTCACACAAACCTCTGAACACAGACACACTCATCTGAGTACACACACATCTGATTACACACACACACCGCTGATCACAGACGCACTCACAGTCAGACATACTTGTACACATCCCCCTAAAAATATACACAAACACACACGTCTCAACACATACAGACGCTCCCACACTAATACTACAGCACAGCCACACTCAGATTCACTGACAGCAGCACACATCACAGACCTCCACCCAGCTCCACCGCAGCCCCACCCCCACTCATCACACGCCATACACAGGGTCCAGTCCTCAGGTGGCCCCGCGGGCAGAGTGAGCCCTGGGGGCACCCAGGATGGGGGTCTGGAGCTGCACAACCCTCACCTCTTCCATACTGGAGGACCCTCTCAGGCTTGAGCCCAACACCCCTGCCCAGCAGCCCGAGGAATGAAGCTAAGGGAGAGGAGGACCCTGGGGGACCCACGGCGTGCCAATGCCTGTGCCGTGAGCTGCCATCTGCCTAATGCAGTACGCGGCACACGTGAGGGTTCAAAAGCGTCACTCCCAGTTTTAGAGCCCAGGAAAGCGTCCAGAGCCCGAAACAGCTCTCCGGAGTCCCCGACACCCCTCCCTGCGGGGTATTTCCTCCGCGAAGACCCCACCCAGCCTGGTGAGGACTAGAGTGAGAAACCCGGGGCGATGCCGCGGTGCCCCGCCAGGGGGCGCCCTCGTCCGGCCCCTGCGGCTGCTCTGCAGCCCCAGACCCGGCGTCCCAGCTCCGACCGCCGCGGTGCCCGGGCCGGCTCCCCCGGGACCGTGCCTCGGTCCGGGCGGGGGGCGCCCCCGCAGGATGTCTGCTCTGCCCACCTCGCCGGATCCGACCTCGGCTCCGGCTTCCGCCCCCCCTCTCCCCAGTCCCCAGGGACCTCCTCTGACAGCTCCAGGCCCGCGGCCACCCCCCTGCCGGGAACCGCCCCAAGCCCACCCCTATCCCAAGCTCTGAGAACCACTGCTGCAGTCCCAGAGTGGGAGCCCTCCCTCGCCTCTTTTCAAGGGGCAAGCACGCTAGAGGTGCCTGAATGGAAAGACAGAGCTGAATAAATAGCAACAGCTCCCAGGAACGGAGCACTGCGATGAGCCAGACACTCTGCTAAACGCTATGGCTGCATGAGTTACACCATTCAACGTTCACGAAACCCTAAGAAGTAGGTGTCGTCACTACCCCTGTTACACAGACGACAAATCCTGGAAGCTCAGAGAGGTTCAGTACTTTGCCCAGGATCCCACAGCCGTAAGTGGCAGGACAGAATCCAGCACCCAACCCCTAAGGACTAGACTCTCAACCATAGTAAACGCTCATGCTAACATTTACCATCTCCAGGACTTAGGAACTATTTAGGAGGGACTCACCCGGGCCAGGAGTAATATGAAGATGGACAGGCTGAGTCATGGAGCTTACAGTAGCAGGAAAGAGAGGGTGTAAAATACTTTCAAAACAAGCACCCACAGATTCATACTGAAACGGGCAGTCACAGGCCAGCCCCATGTGGCCCTGTTGGTGTTAGGGTAGGGATGTGGGGAGAATAGACAACTACAGTTGGTTTATTCCCTCTTCCTCCATCTAGCCAGATGTCCCATTACCTGGTGGCTTTAGGAGCCCCCTCACATCCACCCCTGCCCCCTCCAGCCCTGCATGGTGAGAAGGGTGGAAGTGACAGCAGAGAAGGTTCCAGAGAGGAGGGGACATTTGAGCAGGAGTTTTTGAGAAGACCCTCAGGCAGAGAGCCCACCCAGCACGCAAAGGACTGGTGAGTTTGGTGCACCTGGCTGGCTTTAAGCTCAAAGATGGGTAGGTAGGTCCCAAGTCCTGCACCAGAGAAGTGGGCAGGGACTAACTTGTGACCAAGCCTCAAATGCCAGCTTGAGGATACGCTTGCTCAGGATAGCTGGGAAATTCAAAGAAGAGAAGCACTGGGTAAGTGTCCCAGGTCCCTTTCATGCCTCCTCCATCTGACTGGGAGCCCCTTGAGGGGAAAGACCAGGCCAGCACTTGGATGTCTCAAAGCCATCAAAAACTCAGCAAATCTAAACCACAAATCCCCGATCATCTTCCCCCTTCCTCTTCCTGATGACTTTCCTCATTGCAGTGAAGGGCCACAGCATCCACCTGCTTATGATCCTGATCCCTGCTGGCTCTCCCTCCCCCCATAGCTAGTCCATTCCCTCTGCCCCCACCTAGCCAGATGTCCCATTACCTGGCAGCTTTAAGAGGCCCCTCACATCCACCCCCTGCCTCCTCCTCCCCTGCCTTCATTTCTAGCTTCCTGGTGCTCTTGGAATTGAGACCCAGACATGCTGCCTGGAAAGCCCCTAGCTGTGTCCTCAGCCCCACCTCCCACCACCTTGGCCCTTGCTCTGAGAGCTCCAGCCACACTGGCCACCTTTTAGTGCTGTGGACCTCTGGGCCTCAGGGCCTTTGCACATACTATTACTCCTTTCTCCCCTCCTCCCACTTGCGAGTTAATTTCCATACACTTAGCTGGTCTCTTACTGATGATTTTCTCCAAGAAGCTCTCCTTTTCCTTGCCCGTGTATACGCTCTCATGGTCTCACATAGGCCTCATCACAAACATCAGTAAGTACTTTTGAGGTTGTTAGGCATTTGTCTCCCTTGGTAGATTCTGAGCTCCATGAAGACAGGGACCATCGTATTCGCTCATGACCCCACTGCCCAGCAGAGGGCCTGGCACTCACTAAGTGTCCTTCAGCCAGACAACCCCCTCTCTGCTGCATCCCGGCTAGCTGCCCATAAGTAAGCCCCTTCCCTTCTTTGAGCTTACCCTGATCATCCCTAAGATGAAGGATGTGCCTGTCAGAATCCCTGAGGGACTTATAAAAAATGCACAGGTCATCGCCATCAATCATCATCATCAAGTTGGAACCAGGGAGTGGGTGGAGTATAGAGGTTACAAGAGTGAGTGGATGTTGGCCAGGCACGGTGGCTCACGCCTGTAACCACAGGACTTTGGGAGGCTGAGGTGGGCGGATCACAAGGTTAGGAGTTCAAGACCAGCCTGGCCAACACAGTGAAACCCCATCTCTACTAAAAATACAAAAAACTAGCTGGGCGTGGTGGCGGGCACCTGTAATCCCAGCTACTCGGGAGGCTGAGGCAGGAGAATCGCTTGAACTCGGGAGGCGGAGGTTGCAGTGAGCCAAGATTGCACCACTGCACTCCAGCCTGGGTGACAGAGCTAGACTAAGTCTCAAAAAAAAAAAAGACTGAGTGAATGTTGATAACTGGAAGCTGAGCAGGGAGTACATGGAGGTTCATTGTACCCTTCTGTTTACTTTGTATATGTTTGAAATTTTCCACGATAACAAGTTTTTTATAAGACACACCAGCCTGGGATCCTCCCCAGGAAGTGGTGGCGAGCCAGCAAGGGAATGTGGAAACGCCGCCGGAGTGATTCTGACGAGCAGCTCCGGCCAGAGGCTCTTCTAGGCTGCTTCCAGCTCCAAAGAATTGGCAGTGATTCTCTTTCTCCTGTCCACATGGGTGCTGTTCACTAACGGAAAAATACCACACCCTGAGCATGTGCTTCTGCCCTCTCCCCAAGTCCCTCCCCCCGACTCAAATACTTCTAGGTCAATTGCCTGCTCTTCCAACTCAAAAAGTACCCCCAAACCCCAGTCTGTGTTGGCAGCCTCTTCTAGACTCCTTGACTTCTTGAACGCCCAGTCCCAGCTGCCCTCGCACCTGGTCTGCATCTGCCAGCCCCTAGCAGGGATCGCAATTGCCTAGGTACCCCTAGCCACCATGCCTGGCACCAGGGACGAATTGACTCATGCTGGCTGAATTCAATTGAATTGCCATGGAAATGTCTCTGTGGCCCCTGAACTGTGTGATCCTGTGCAAGTGGCTTCTCCTTGGCTTCCTTCTGTGTGAAACGAAGTGCTCATCCCTGCCTCCCAGAGGCAAGGATTCAATGAGATAATGACTGTAAGAATGCATCGCCAGTTGCAGAGTGTTACATAGGACTTTCACCACTTGCAGAATGAGACTCTCCAACCTTGGGCTCCCATAATTCCCAGGCTTCCTTCCTGCTGGACAGTAGCTGGCTATTATACCTGTCTCCCAGAGAGCCTGGGAGCCAGAGGGAAGGGCTGTTGGCCAAATCACCTCCACATCACCAGTCTCAGGTGCCCAGCACTGGGTTGAGGAGAGAGGGAGGGACAAAGAGTAAAAAGGAAGGTATAAAGGGCCTGCTGGCAGGCTGGGAGCAGTGGCTCACGCCTGTGATCCCAACATTTTGGGAGGCTGAGGCAGGCAGATCACTTGAGGTCAGGAGTTTGAGACCAGCCCAGCCAAAATGGTGAAATTCCATCTCTACTAAAAATACAGAAATTAGCCAGGTGTGGTGGTGCATGCCTGTAATCCCAGCTACTGGGGAGGCTGAGGCAGGAGAATTGCTTGAACCTGGGAGGCGGAGGTTGCAGTGACCCGAGGTCACACCACACAGAGTCCCCAGGAGCCAAAGAGCCCACACTGGCCCTCCCTGGGGCAGCGGCTGGCAGGTGTAGCCTGGAGTTGTCCATCCTTGCCAGCAGGTCATGCAGCCCACAGCAACAAACACTGCTCTCCAGGAAGCCAGTGCTGCCACGTGGGACGCCAGCATAAGTACAGGGAGGAGAGGGGTCCTGTCACCCAAGGAAGAGCAGGGGAGTCCCGCTGGACCTCCGGGCCCCTGGTCTCATCACGTTCCCTAGCCTTAGATAAGGCCCCCTGTGAGCTGAGTTTCACCAGCCTCTCCAGGGCATCCCTGGCCGGGAAGCTGCCCTCCACTCCTGAGCCTGCGGCACATCCTCTTGCCTGTGACCTGGGCTGCTCCTCAGCCAGGAATCCTCCCTGGCTCCCTTCTCCATCTGATCACCTTCTGTTCATTCAAGAGCCCAACCTAACCCATCTCCTCCTTTGACTCTCTTTCAACTTTGAGACAACTCCTCACACCATCACTGTGGCCCCCCTGGGAGTTAGTCACACCATGAGTAAAGCAGGTACTTAGGCTTTCGCTGAATCTCCACAGCACCCTGCAAGTGAACACCATTGGTCCCATTTTACAGATTATGAGACTGAGATTCAGAGTGGCTGAGGATCTTGCCAAAACTTTCAGAGCAGAGAAGAGTGCGAAGGTCTCTTCCCTCTGCTCCAGACCTGCACACCCTGGAGGAAGGGAGACTTGGCAGGGTGGGGTAGGGCTAGGGTGGAGACCCCAGCCCCTGAAGACCGCCTAATGCCAGGCCTGGGTGTGGCTCTCAAGAACAAGGTGTCTCTCCGTATCCATAGAGGGTTGGGTGGCCCCCGATCCCCACTGCGGTCAGCGTGCGGGGAGGTTTGGATAGGTCCCCAGAGCTGCAGGTGGCTGTGGTAACAGTACTGTCTCCCTCCCTCCCATCAAGGTGGACAGAGCTGGCCTACCAGCCCCAGCACCTGCCTCCCCTCACCTGCTGTCACTCAGTCTGGGTTGCTGCTGATTTATCTGTCTGGCTTTTTTTTTTTTTTTTTTTTCTGAGACCTAGTCTTGCTCTGTCACCAGGCTGGAGTGCAGTGGCGCGATCTCAGCTCACTGCAACCTCTGCCTCCTGGGTTCAAGCGATTCTCCTGCCTCAGCCTCCCGAGTAGCTGAGACTACAGGCACATGCCACCATGCCCAGCTAATTTTTGTATTTTTAGTAGAGATGGGGTTTCACCATGTTGGCCTCGATGGTCTCTATCTCCTGACCTCATGATCCACCCACCTCGGCCTCCCAAAGCGCTGGGATTACAGGCGTGAGCCACCGCGCTCCACCTCTGCCTGGCTTTTGAGCTCACCTCTCCCTCTCCTTCAGTGTCTCTCCTTCCCAGCCGCACAGGAGCCATCTCTGTTTCTCCTGCTGTCTCTCAGTCTTGGTCTCTCTCAGCCTCTGAGTCTGTCCCAGGGTCTCCCTTTACCAAGTCTTCCTTCTCAATCTCAATCTTTCTGTGTCTCACCGTCTCTCCTGTGTCTCTGCCACTCTCTTCATCTCTGTCTCCATCCCTGTGGGTCTCTGCCTCATCACTGTGTTGCTGTTTTATTCCCTTCCTCTCTCTCCTTGTCTATTGCCTTTCTGCCTCTCTCTCGGCCTATGTCTCTCTCTCTCTCTGCCTCTGTGTCTCTGTCACTGTCCCTTTCTGTCTCCCAGTCTCTGTTCCTGTCTCTGGTCCTATCTTCCCAAATCTGTGTGTGTCTTAGTTTCTGAGCCTGGGGAGAGTATTGCCCCATCAAAGGTGCCCCAACCCCTGGCCCAACAGCAACCCTGGCTTCTCAATATGCTCTTATGCAGGGGTGGGGGACCCCCGGGCATCATTCCAGGGCCCTCTCCAACTGGGTGCCAGTGCTGACAGACAAGATAGGAATCAGACTCAGCTTTGTTGGGGCCTGAGCAAGGGGCACAGCGGGCTACGCTGGGGAGTCTGGGTGCCTGTGAGCATCTGCATGTGTGTACACCCGGGTTTATGAGCGGGTCTCCCTGTGTGGGGTGGTCTGGGTGTCTGTCTAGGTAGATCGGTGAGCATCTGGGCCTGTTTACGTCTGTCTGCGAGCATCTGTGTGTGTGTGGCGTTGTGTAGTGCTGTCTGGGTGTGAGGACCTTAGCCTGTGGGTCTATCCATCCGTGAATGCCTTAAGAATGTGCATGCATGCATATGTGTCTGTGGGCACCCGTATGAGTTGCTGGGGGTAACTGGCGTCATGGTGTCTGTCTGTCTGCAGTCCAGGCCCTCTGCTTGCATTCCCTCACAGAGTCATCAATGGGAGACAGATTCCATGACCCCATCTGGCAGGTAGAAAAGTTAAGGTTCTTAACTCCCTTGCTTGAATGGGAGACTATGAACATGTGTCTGCTTGAGGGTAAGAGCCTTGGATCTGAGGGCACAGATCTGGCTGAAAGCTTGGCTCTTCCACCACTAGCTGTAAGTAGGCTAATCTTGCTAAGTCTCCTGAATTCATTCAGCAAAAAAATGTATCAATCAAAAACAGATTTTTTTAAATAGGAGGTATCTTGGGAGGGATTGAAGGAAGGGCCTTAAGGGAGACTTCTGGGTGCTGAAAGTGTCCTATACCTTGATTTGGGTGGTAGTTAAATGGGTGTGTTCATTTGAAAGACATTAATCGGGCTGTTTATTACAGATGTGTGTACACTGTATATGCAATATAAAAGTTTACAAAAATTTTAATGGGCTCCTACTGTTTGCCAGACATTATAGCAATAACAATAGTTTTTGTTTGCGTGTGTGTGCGTGTGTGTGTGTGTGTACGCAATGTGCTTGGGGTTTTTAAAAAACATTTCAGAAAGTGAGTCAGTCTGGGCTTGAAGCACATTCAGCCCATTCCTGCCCCACTCCCTCCCTCCACCCTGTCCCAACAATGATGGCAGAGGGAGGAGGAGAGAGAGACCTCAGTCCTGGCTGGATGGTTCCTCTGCCCTCTCTTGCCTGGCTGTTTCTGCCTCAAGGTGGCCATGATTTTCCATCTGGATGATCAAGTTGGTGGGCCATTGCAGGGGCATTTTGGTGGGTAACTGCTGACATCCAGTGAAACTGGTAGCAGAGTACTCTGAAGCAGGGCTCACAGTGAGAAATGAGGGGTGTCAGATGTCCGGGGGACAGACACCACACCTGCTTGGTGCATTCAGCAATGCCAGAGGATGCCTGGATACACACATTCCTGCTCTCCACCTGTGGAGTCCTCACATCACCTGTCTGTCATTCACTACAATGCATCGAGCCCTTCTCTATGTCAGACCTTCTGCTGGGCCCTTCAACACATCTTACCTTTTGCCCCCACTACAACTGCCATGCAAGGGCTATTCATTACCTTCAGCTCATAGCTGAGGAAACTGATGCCCAATGAAGTGAAATGACTTCCTTCAGCTCACCCTGCTCAATAGTGGGAATGCCAACCTCATTCGACCTGGCTCCAACCCTCCCTCCTCTCTGGGTGTGTCTTTTCTCTGGGTTTCTGAGGTTCGCTGAAACTTTAGGAAAGGAATGGAATTCATTCGCTTTTGCCCTCTCTAGTGATCTTGAAATTTTGTGTCATTAGGAAAACTGGAGCTTATGCTGCCCTTTGTTAACTGCGTTCACTCCTCATAGGGAAAAGCTGCAGGTTTTTCAGGAGGCCTCCCTCATCGCCTGACATGCCTTCCTTCCAGCCCAGCCAGGAGCAGAAAAGGGCCTCTGACCTCTGCATCACAAGCATCTGGCAGGGTGTGCTCACTAAATATTTGAAAGAATGAATGAATGAGTGAATGAATGAATGAATGAATGTGACTTTGCATATCCTCCACTTGAGCACATATCACACCCTGTTAAGATATCTTTTGTCTGTCCTATGTCACCATTCTGATTCCTTGAGAGCAGGAACTGGATCTTTGTCTCTGCATCTCCGTAATCTGTCCAAAGCCTGGCACAAGACAGGAGCCCCAGGAATATCTGATGAATATGTGAAGACCTAGAATTTATCTGTGGGCCTCAGTAAAACTCTTAGGTCCTGTGAATTTCACACCCAACCAAATGGCAGCAGCCCCAAGTAGTTTCGATAAGTGGTTTTATTACTGGTTAGATTTTACAAATTCTGATATTCGAACAGACTTCCACCTTAAAATTCTAAAACAACAAAGCGACCGTTGGAGGGGGTTTGATTTTTCCTTTTTTTTTTTTCTTTTTTTCTTTTTAGGACTATTCAAAGTAACAAACTTTTTTTTTGTTGTTTTTTGTTTTTTACATTTTTGCTCTGGTCATAAATATACAGAGAAAAAGAGGGAGAGAAAAATGAACAAGTCATCCAAAGTATGGAGATAAAACAGTATTCCTAAGGCACGTGGCAGTCTTTGAAAATACAGAAGCTCTAGCCAACTTAAATTATTTGTTGTTTTTCCTCGCTCAGTCCACAAAACTGTACAGTGACACAAATGTTGTGTTGCAGGTAGATCTTCCAAGTTGTTCCTCGGTCCACACCAATGCATTAGCCGGGCGCACACTTCTTTTTTTTTTCCTCTGTTTCCAGGCGAGATCCTAAAATGTGGTTAGTTAGTTGCTCAAAGCCTCTATTTTAAAATACACTTGGAATTCAACTAAAGATAATTTCTTTTTTAAAGAAATTGTGGGGTGGGGGGGTGCAAGTCATTAGAAAAGGTTGGTAAGAGTCGTTTGTGAGGGGCTGTGAGGCTCATGACCCTCCAGGTTGCCAGGCACAGAAGTTAAGACGGACGTCACAGTTGGCAGGGTGGGGCTAGTCAAGTCTGTCAGGGTGGTGGGCGTGCTGGAGGGGCTGAGCGAAGCGTTGGAGAGCTCCGAGGCTGGGCCCGATGGCGTCCCTGTCTGCAGCGCCGCGTCTGTCGACTTGTCCACACCCGTGTTTTCCTGCCGTAAGAGGTTGCGCCTGAACTTGGCTCGGGCGTTCTGGAACCAGACCTGCGGGGGATGACAGGGAAGGGCTGGTGAGCGGAAGGCAGGCAGAGCATCCCCCCAACTGCTTCACTCAGAGCTCTGCTGCCTCTGGGGACGCTGATCTGCGTTTTGTCAAGAGGATCCAAAAAGTCAGGTTGGCAGTATTTTGCTTTTTCGGTTTTTTTGGTTTTGTTTTTGTTTGGAGACAGGGTCTGGCTTGTTCCCCCAGGCTGAAGTGCAGTGACACAATCTCGACTCACTGCAGCTTCTAACTCCTGGGCTCAAGCGATCCTCCCGCCTCAGCCTCCTGGGTAGCTGGGGCTAGATAGGTGAGCACCACCGGCCCCGCTAACTTTTTAAGTTATTTTTTGTAGAGACGGGGTCTTGCAACGTTGCCCAGGCTGGTCTCAAACTCCAGGCTTCAAGTGATCCTCCTGCCTCAGCCTCCTAAAGGGTTGGGATTACAGGTGTGAGCCACTGCACCCGGCCAATATTTTGCTCTTAATAAAATAAAACAAAAATTTCACTCTATCTAATGGGCTACGGCTGGGCTTCTCTTTCTGATAGGAGGTTCCAGAGCTGAGCTGTACTCCTGAATATCACAGCCACAAGCCACATATGGCTGCTGAGCACTTAAAACGGCATTAGCCCAAATTCAACCAGTCTGCAGGTGAAAACACACAACCTATCTGAAGGCTGAATATGAAAAAAAAAAGCAGGTAGAATATCTCAATAATTTTTATATTGATTACATGTCGAAATGATAATATACTGAGTTAAACGAAATACATTATTAAAATTAATTTTACTTTTACTTGTCTCTCTTCATTTCTTCAAAGAGGCTACTAGGACATTTAAAACTTAAAATTAAATATGTGCCTCATGTTGCATTTCTATCAGACACACCAAACACACACAACAGACAAATCTTGATCCTTTTCCTAATGGTTCTTTGAGACATTCCTTTTTTTTTTTTTCTTTTTCCTTTTTTGGCAGTTGCCTTTCAGCAGACAATAAACCCCACAAGTTCTTGTTGGTAAAATGTTTTAAATGTTTTGTGGTCAGTAAGTCTGGGAATGGGATAAAGAACACATGAGAATCAGGCAATAATAATGAGTTACTAAGAGGAAGTGAAAGACACGGATCCTATCCCCATCATCGGTTGGAGAAGCCACCAGGTACCCTGGGCCACTGGGCCTCAGGTCTCAGGGTGGAGGTGAGTGGAGGTAGGCAGCGTGGGAACAGCAGCCAAATTAAAGTGAGGCCAGGGAAGTGGAAACCTGCAGAGTCTCTCTCCCGACCTGCTGCATCCCGTATCGACTTATGAGGGACGTGCGGCAGGGCGCAGAGCTGGGGCTGAGCTCTGTGTGAAAAGAATGTCAGTGAGAGAACATGGGTTTACTTTCATTTTTCCTTGGACACAGACACACACGCGTCCACTCCCATATCTTTGCGTACACGCCTGTATGCATTCAGGAAGACACAAAGAAATTCATCTAAAGCCAGGCACGGTGGCTCAAGCCTGTAATCCCAGCACTTTGGGAGGCCGAGGCAGGTGGATCACTTGAGGTCAGCAGTTTGAGACCAGCCTGTCCAACATGTTGAAACCCCATCTCTACTAAAAATATAAAAAATTAGCTGGGCGTGATGGTGCGCTCCTGTAATCTCAGCTACTCGGGGGGCTGGGACAGAAGAACTGCTTGAACCTGGGAGGAGGAGGATGCAGTGAGCCAAGATCCCACCACTGCACTCTAGCCTGGGCCACAGAGCAAGACTCCATCTCAAAAAAAAACAAAAAAAAGAAAAATGAAATTCATCTACATAGCCAGCACCCAAGTACAACCACCCATCTAACAGCACAAATACAGGCACCGGCTGTACCCAGAGGTCCATGCAGTACTTTGGGAGGGGCTTAGGAAATCCAGGCCACTGTGGGGGGGTTGAACCTTCCAAGGAAAAAGGCCCGAAAGGCAGGGCCCCTTCACTTCCCTTTGCGTGAGGAAAACACCCGCCAGAAGCCTCCCCATAAAACAAAGGGCCTCAGGGCACTCTGCAGATTCTGGGGTGTCCAGTTGCGCATTTCCAGATGTCCTGCATCTGCCTGTCTTCCCAGTGTCTCCAGCAGGAGAGGGAGGGCTGACTCCTGGCCCCACACACCCCTTGGGACCACCCCGGCTGCAGGGGCCTGTGGCCTCAAACCCCCGTTTCTGGTGGCGTAACACAATTTGGGCTCAATTAAAAGCACATCCACAAGAATCTCGGAGTAAAGCGGGAGATCCAGACCCTGTGAAGTGGAGAAACCAAGCTCCCTCCTCAGTGCTGGACCTTCCCAGGAAGAAGGCACATTTTCCCTGGCTCTCTGCCCAAAGAAAGCCCATCACCCCTTCTGGGGGCTGGCAAATAAGTACAGTGCTTCTCAGACCACCCTCGACATGCTTTCCCTGGGGTTGGGGGGTCCTTCCCTTTCCCAGCCAGCAGAAATCTGTAGGGGAGAGACTGTGTCCTGGTGGCCTAAGGAATAGCTGATGAAGGAAATGGATGGGGAAAGCCCCCAGAGGCCCTCAGAGAGAGGAAGTGACTTCTCCAAAGTCATGCAGATTGGGGTGGAGAAGGCCGGAGCCTTGGTGCTGCTGCCTTGCCACTGTCCTGGCCTGTGTGTGTGTGTGACCCCTGAGCAGCCCGTGCTCTATGCATCTATCTGACTCTCGGAGCAGTAGCTGGAGCAGGGAGCCTGGGTCGAGGGTGGAGGGCGCTTTGCCGGGTGCTCATTTGCTCATCCAACTGGGGCTCCAAGACCTCGGGCAGGGCTGGACCCAGTTAGTTGCTGGCTGTTTGCTATTTCTCAGGCTGTTGCCCCTAACAGTGGGCTTGTAAACAATGACACCATCGCCCACAACTGCCTTCTCTGCTTTCCAGAGCTGAGGCGCTGGGAATCTGGTAGATGAAAATTCAACAACTTCATTAAAAGCCAGGCTGCTCTGGGGTTGTGTGGGGTTTGTGCTTCATGTTAAGTCAGGGTTTCACTAGAATTCTCTCCCAGGTATTTCAACAAGTCCACTCCTGAGGGGTTGATGGGGGAATGGACCCTGTCTATGCTATCTTCATGGCCCCTGGCACATGGCAGAGACTGGCAGAGATTAAGAAACACTAATACGTATTCATAGGAATGGCCGATATGTATGTACCTTTTACTATGTGCCAGGCCCCATGCCACCCTCCAGCATGCACTGCCACAGGTTATTCCCATGAAAAGCCAAGTAGGTGGGTTTGATTATTATTATTCCCATTTTATAGATTTGTTTATTTACTTTTTTTTTTTGAGACAGTCTTGCTCTGTCACCCAGGCTGGAGTGCAGTGGCACGATCTCGGCTCATTTCAACCTCTGCCTCCCAGGTTCAAATGATTCGCCCCTGCCTCAGTCTCCTGAGTGGCTGGGATTACAGGCACATGCCACCACACCTGACCAATTTTTTTTTTTTTTTTTTTTGAGACGGAGTCTTGCTCTGTTGCCCCCAAGCTGGAGTGCAGTGGTGTGATCTCGGCTCACTGCAATCTCCACCTCCCAAGTTCAAGCGATTCTCCTGCCTCAGCCTCCCAAGTAGCTGGGATTACAGGCACCCGCCACCATGCCCAGCTAATTTTTTTGTATTTTTAGTACAGACGGAGTTTTACCATGTTGGCCAGGCTGATCTTGAACTCCTGACCTCAGGTGATCCGTCCGCCTCAGCCTCCCAAAGTTCTGGGATTATAGGTGTGAGCCACCACGCCTGCCCTCACTGTATAGATCTAAAAGCCAGAGTGGGTCAGAGTGGTAAAACCACTTGCCAAAGGTCACACAGAGGGCAACCTGAGACTGGAATCCAGGACCCTTTGCCCTAAAAGAGTCCATCCTCTCCCCGCCACATGGTCCTGAGGGAGGTAGCAAGTCCATGAATGCATGAATAAATGGATGAAGAAACAGAGAAGCAATTATGGTGCAGTGGAAAGAGCAGCTTCCAGTCCTGGGACTGCCATGTGACCTCGAGTTTGTCTCTCACCTCTGGACTGGCCTCAGTTTCCTCACTTGTACAACAGGAGGGTTAGACCACATCATATGATCTCTATGGCTCTCAAGGTTCTGACAGGCTGGGATTCTTAGGCAGCTGCAAGCAACAAGGTGCAATCTGCCCCACCCACTCATCTTCTGAAACTGACAGGCCTCTCTTTTCACATGCCTCAAGTTCTCTGGACAGTGTGTCTGGGACAACAAGGCCAAGTTCAGACAGAGAATCATCAGGACACAACTAACACCAGGCCAGGGGTGCCCCAGCCTGGTGCACAGTAGATCTCCAATAAGTCCTGGGTAGATGAAGAAGCACACGTTGCTTCTTGCCCCCTTCCCAGGCACTACCTGGCCATGCAAGTTGTGTTTTGCCTCACAAACCTCCTTCCCCAGAATTATTTCATCAAGAAAGCCAGGAGGACCAGTGGGAAACCCATTTTGCCCCCAGCAAATCCCCACCTGGGATGCTAAGGAAATCAGCCAAAAGATAAAAGCTTCATGCCCATCATGGCATTTTTAATAACATCAAACTAATGGCTACATCCAAAGTGTCCACTCAGATGTAGCAAGTGGGAGTCATGACACAGCCACTCCACAATGCCACAGGGGAAATGTCTTGTGATGGCTGTTAGGTGAAAAAAAAGGATTAAAAAAAACTGTGTCCTCTGGTATTGTACCTTCATAAAGCAAATAATAATGATGAATACTATTCCCCACGAAGTGCCAGGCATCTTTTTTTTTTTTTTTTTTTTTTTGAGACAAAGTCTCGCTCTGTTGCCCAGGCTGGAGTACGGTGGTGCGATCTCAGCTCACTGCAACCTCTGCCTCCCGGGTTCAAGCAATTCTCCTGCCTCAGCCTCCCAAGTAGCTGGGAATACAGGCGTGCGCCACCATGCCCGGCTAATTTTTTATATTTTTTAGTAGAGATGGGTTTCACTGTATTAGCCAGGATGGTCTCCACCTGCTGACCTTGTGATCCGCCCACCTCGGCCTCCCAAAGTGCTGGGATTATAGGCATGAGCCACTGCGCCCAGCCTTTTTTTTTTTTTTTTTTTCAGACAGAGTCTAGTTCTGTTGCCCAGGCCAGGGCAATCTGGTGCGATCTGGCTCACTGCAACCTCTGCCTCCTGGGTTCAAGCGATTCTCCTGCCTCAGCCTCCTGAGTAGCCCGGACTATAGGCGCCCACCACCATGCCCAACTAATTTTTGTATTTTCAGTAGAGATGGGGTTTCATCATGTTGGCCAGGCTGGTCTCGAACTCCTGACCTCAGGTGATCCACCTGCCTTAGCCTCCCAAAGCGCTGGGATTACAGGCGCGAGCCACCGCGGCTGGCCTCTTTTCTTTTTTTGAGACAGGGTCTCACTCTGTTGCCCAGGCTGGAGTGCAGTGTGGTGCAATTAAAGCTCACTGCAGCCTCCACCTCCTGCCTCAGCCTCCTGAGTAGCTGGGACTATGGGAACTTGCTATCACTCTTGACTAATTCTTGCATTTTTTGGTAGAGACAGAATATCACTATGTTGCCCATGCTGGTTTCAAACTCCTGGGCTCAAGCAATCTGCCCACCTCTGTCTCCCAAAGTGCTGGGATTACAGGCGGGAGACACCACACCCAGCCAGTGCCAGGCATTTTATAAGCAAAGTCCTAAGCACTTTACACATTAACTCATTTGGTCCTTATAATAACCCTATGAGGTAGATGTGAATGTTATTGTCAATTTGCAGGAGTAGAGACTGTGTGCCTCTTACTGCACAGCCAGAATTGAGATGTGACTTCCAACAGACTGGTTCTATGCCCTTAACCACTAATTAACCTCTAAATCACACCCTTTAATTATTGGATTCCTGTGCTCTTAGAAGGGTAAGGGTTTTTTTTGTTTTGTTGTTGTTTTTTTTTTCTTCTGTTTTTCCTATTTTTCTAAACTGTTGGTATGGCAGTTCTAGTATTTTGTAAACTTTTAAAGAAGTTTTCTTTAAAGAACCAAAAGTAATAAGCACTGAACTGGAAATCAGAAACCCTTGGTTCCAGCCCCAGGCCTAGAACCACTTTGCTGTGGTTCTTGGGAGAGTCACTCCACCTCTCTGAGTCTTGATTTCCTTTCCTTTGAAATGAGAGGTTCAGGCCAAATCGTCTGTGAAACTCCATACAGCTTAGGCCATCCAGGACTAGATTGGACACTCATCACCAACCTGGGTGGTAGACAGGCAGGAAAAAGACCACTTTACGGGTGGGGAAACGGAGGTTCAAAGTAATGAAGTGACTTGCCCTGATATAAACCACACCTCCTCCTCAGGGAAGCCTTCCCTGACTACCTCCTTTAGCAGGTCAGGTCTCTGGCTCTTACTGTACCCTTGCATTTTTCCTACCTAGCACGTCTACCATTTTATTTCTTTACAAGAGTTAAATAAGAATTCTATGGCCAAATAAAATTTGGGAAATGTTAGATTAGACAAGGTTGAGTCTCTTCCAGATTTCTCAATGCCTATATTAATGCTAACATGCTCTGATCTCCAAGAGAAAGACATAGTCAACCTTGAGCCTTTCCTAAACCTATTTGATCTTAGAATCATTTAAAAGAAAAACACAGAGATTAATCTTAGCGCCTTGTCAATTGTTTATCCCACACCTTGCTCCACATGCCCTCTGGCTGGATGTTCCAATGGGGTCTTTTTTTTTTTTTTTTTTTTTGAGACGGAGTCTCACTCTGTCGCCCAGGCTGGAGTGCAGTGGCGCAATCTCGGCTTACTGCAAGCTCCGCCTCCCGGGTTCACGCCATTCTCCTGCCTCAGCCTCCGGAGTAGCTGGGACTACAGGCGCCCACCACCACGCCCGGCTAATTTTTTGTATTTTTAGTAGAGACGGGATTTCACTGTTAGCCAGGATGGTCTCTATCTCCTGACCTCGTAATCCACCTGCCTCTGCCTCCCAAAGTGCTGGGATTACAGGTGTGAGCCAATGCGCCCGGCCTTCCAGTGGGGTCTTGTTCAATGTCTTTTTTTTTTTTTTTTTTTTTTTTGAGACAGAGTCTTGCTCTGTCACCCTGGCTGGAGTGCAGTGGTGCAATCTCAGCTCACTGCAACCTCCACCTCCCGGGTTCACGCCATTCTCCTGCCTCAGCCTCCCCAGCAGCTGGGACTACGCGCACATGCCATCTCACCCGGCTAATTTTTGTATTTTTAGAAGAGATGGGGTTTCTCTGTGTTATCCAGGATGGTTTCGATCTCCTGACCTTGTGATCCGCCCGCCTCAGCCTCCCAAAATGGTGGGATTACAGGCGTGAGCCACTGCGCCTGGCCAAGGCTTAAAGTCTTAAAGGACCTCCATCTAAGGGGCCATTCTGTCTCCTAGTCACCTTGCCCAGTGACAGTGAGTATTGTAGTTGCCATGCTGCTGCTGATAGCAAATGTGAGCACCTTTTACGTGATGAGCACTTTACTAGAGGTTTCTGCTTCCCTACCAAAACATGGCATCTGTGACCTACGCCTTCCCTCCTCTCCCACTGTACTGCTGCACTCTGCAGCCAGATCCAAGGGGACAAAAGTCAAAATCCCTTCATGTGCAATATTGGAAAGAGCTTTGGAATCAGACCAATCTGAACTTGACTCCTGGCTTCATCACTTACTAGCTGTGAGACTCGGGGCCAGGGTTCTAGACTCTCAGAACCTCAGTTTCATCATCTGCAAAATGAAGATAATCACGTTTTTAAAATGTGTGCAAAGAGGGTTGCAGAATGAACTGTACTGTGTAAATGACTGCAGGAGACTGTGTAAATGAGTGCATGAGATCAGCATGCCTGGGTCCTGACTCTATACTCTGTAAATTATACTGTATATCATCTTATTTACTCCGTGCAACCACCAGTAGGGTATCCTTCTCATCCCCATTTCATAGATAAGGAATCAGTCTCAGAGAGGAGAAATTAAAGCATCCAAATCTCACTGCTGGTAAGTCAGACAGGATTAAAACCAGTCTGTTACCTTTCAAAGCCATACTACCACCTGCCTCAAACTGTTCCCATCCCATGTCCACCAGATTCCCCATCAGCAGTCAGGGCACCTGGGGGCAAGCCCCACCCTGCCAATGCCTGGCTCCTGTATCCAGCAGCAAATCACTTCATCTTACTAGGTCTTAAGCTTCTCATCTGTAAAATGGGCAGAAAAATCTTAAGGTAAGGTAGATACGTGGCTAGAAAGATAATGCTTTGTAAACTGCTGCATCACCATGTGCAATAAGGAATATTTGGGATTTGTGCAAATGTGGTCTGGGAAAAAGGGAGAACAGTGCTACACGTATGCCCCACCCCCAATATACAGACCCTAAATTAAACTCACACTGACAGTCATTGCCGGATTGGCTCAAAGAAGAAAGAACTATGCCCATTGATCAGGCAGGCCTGGATTTGGATCCAGCTCTGCAGGTAACTAGCAAAGTGTGATTTGGGGCAAGTGGAGATCATCTGGGCCTCCACCTTCTCATCTGGATGGTGCGGGAAGACAGATCATGATGCCTGGCACACAGCACGGTTGGTCCTTCCTCTGGGCTCCCTCAGTAGGTACCCCAACAGATCACACCATGAGGAAACTGTACCTAGGTCTGTCTCTATACCTAACAAGTGAATTTCCTCAGGGTCAGGACCATGGTTTGTTCATCTCTGTGTCCCCAGGGCCTGGTGCCAATACACGTTTCATCAGATGAAAGAATAAGAGGTAACTTTCCTGGAAATCTGACTTGTTCCTAAGTCAGGTGACCAAGCCTTCTGCCTCCCCAAGGCCAACAGAGACTGGCTCCTCTCTGGAGATTCTGATTCAACTATGGGTACTTACTCTTTGTTTCATTTAATCTGGATAACTGACAGAGGTTTATGCCCTAATGGTGCCCTTTCTACAGATGAGAAATCTATGGCTCAGAGAGGGTAACTAATTTGTCCAAGACACACAGCCCGTGAACCCAGCCCAGGTCTTCCTGAACCCGGTTCCATCCCCATCTCAAGCATTAATTCATAGAACTGCCCTCCCTCTCCTGGCCCCACTCCATAGAGCAAGTTTGTCTATGCCCAGGAGGGCTTTGAATGTGGCCCAATACAAATTCATAAACTTTCTGAAAACATTACTATTATTATTATTATTATTATTATTATTTTAGCTCAACAACTATCGTTCATGTTAGTGTATTTTATGTGTAGCCAAAAACAATTCTTCTTCTTCCAATGTGGCCCAGGGAAGCCAAAAGATTGGACACCCCTGCCACAGAGCAACTGGGTTGGGGAAGAACGAAGGGTCCTACTAACCAGAGAAAAGGCAGCCCAACCCCAAGTCCTCAGTCCGAACTCACCCGCGGCTGAAGGGAGGGGACGCCAAAGAGGGCCCTTGACCTAACCCCAAGAAGGCAAAGAACGAAGGAAACAGACAAGAGGGACCTGCTACCCCAGCCAGTGTAGCCATGTCCTCCATCCACCGGGAGCTCAGGCCAGTGGGACTCGAAAGCAAAACGGACCCTGAGGGAGGGGCGGGCCCAGAGGGGCGCATCGGCGTCCCATTGGCCCGGCGTTCCCTCCCTCGGCTACTTCACCCTGTCCTCCCTCGCCCGCAGCCCCTCGCAGGCAGCCCCTCGCCCGCTCCCCGTGGGCAGCGCTGCGCAAGGGGGCGCCTCAGGAGCCTAGGGGCCCCAACTCCCGGCTGCCCCCGCAGCTGCAGCTGCAGTTGCGCCGCGTCACAGCCCCAACCCGCCCCACAAAGGGCATTTTTTGTTGTTGTTTTTTGTTTCTGACAAACTCACAAGAACTTTCTTAGGGCAGCTGCGCGGCCCTCCGTCTCTGTCATCCCCTCTATGTCACCTCCCAGACCTCAGTCCCGGAGACCTGGGGCTGGAGGGTGGGTCAGACTGGCCTGGATCCCACCACCTCCCCTCCTGTTGTGAGGCTGTCCGGTTACTTCATCCCTCGGTTCTCTTCCCTCAAAATGTGTGTCGCTGGCACTATAACCACACGTTCTGAAGAATAAATTGGTTAAACTTGCTATAAAGGGAGGCATTGTCTTGCCTTCTCTTTGTACGAATGGGGAAACTGAGGTCCAGCTACCAGAATAATTGCTCATACTAGTGAATTCATGCCAGCTAATGAATCTAGTTAATGCTATTATTGGCTACCATCCACTGAGCAGGTAAGTGTCAGGTCGCACCATAGGCACATCATTTCAGTGGCTCCTTGGATAACCCAGCAGCATAATTTATTGTATCCATTTCTTGTATGAGGAAACAGGCTACAAAAAGTCAAGTGACTTGCCTAAGACTCTGAAATGAGTAAAAGGAGGAGATGACAGTTTGAGTTGTGGCCCACGAATCTGCCCAACTTTGGGTCATGCAGGAGCCTGGGACCTGCTCCTGTGCCTCCAGACTAGGGATCTTAACATCTCTAGGGGTGTGGAAATCTGGGGAAAGTTCTGGATCTTCTCTATTAAGAAGTTACTCTCACATGTAAGTGCAGTTCTGCTCAGTTTCACAGGCACCCAGCCACTCCCCCACCCCACCATGTCCTCTGGACAGTCCCGTCCCCACCTGCCCACCCAGGGAATCTGCCCACACACATCCCCACCACCAAACCTTGCTTCCAGGAGAGTCTGGGAGGCAGAAGAGAAATCTAGAGAGATGCCTGAAGGAAGAGAGAGGGGGGAGTGAGACAGAGGCAGACAGCAAGAGAAGAGAAACTAGAGCGGGTGAGAAGCAAGACGCAGGAGGTAATGATAGTCACCTTGGGTGGATGTCCTGGGAGGGGGTGGGGCGGCCTCTAGATTTATCTGAAATGTTTGAACCTTTTATGACGTGAATGTGTGTAAAATGAGTGTCACTTGAATAATAAACAGAAACTAAGAATTGTTTACAAGAAAGAAAAGAGACCGAGTATGGAGACAACGAGGATGGAGTGATACACAAACAGAAAAACAGAGAGGCAAAAACTGAAAAAGAGAAAAGACAAAGTAAGAAAAAAAGACTGAAATACAGATGGAGACAGGCTGGAGAGGTGAAGAAAGAGAATGAGAAAGATAAACACACAGAGAAGCAGACACAGGGTGGAAGGTCCTTCCAAGGCCCACGGCTGGGGGTGCAGGGTTCCACCCCAGTCCCCGGTGGTCGCAGATGCCCCCACCCCTGGCCCTGGCTGACCTGGAGGACCCGCTTGGTGAGGCCCGTCTTTTGTGCGAGCTGCTTCAAGTCCTTGGCGTCGGGGTTGTGGTTAATGGCAAAGTAAGACTTCATGGTCCGAAGCTGGTGGTGCTTGAAGGACGTGCGCATGCGCTTGGTCTTCTGGCTGCTCGGGTATGGCTGGTCACGGTCCAGGTGCTCTGCGTCGTTTTCGTTGCAGCTTAGCGCTAGGGAGGAGACACAGAGCCAGTGGGTGAACTTCCTGACCCGCCCCCCATGCCAAATCCACACTCGCCCCACCCACTGCCAAACATTTCTATCCTTAACCCTGCTGCATATCTGTGCCACAATGAACCGGGGACATTATCCCCATTTTATAGATGGAGACACTGAGGCTCAGAGAGAGCGATCTGGCCAGGATCACTCTGCTAGGAACTGCAGCACCAAATCCCGGCTCTGGGAGAATCCAAAAATCATTCTGAGCCATTATGTTATGATAGTAAAAACAACAGTAGCAGCAGCAGCAGCAGCAACAACAACAGCTACCACTTGTTGATGGCTGATTGAACTCCAGGTGATGTGCTAAAGGGCTTTCCAGGCACATTGTCTTTAGGTACTTAAAACAATCCTAGGAGCACCAGGTATTGTTTTTCTCGTTTTTACAGATGTTGAAACTGAGGCTCGGCAAGGGGAGTCACTTGACTTCGGACACAGCAGGACAGGGTCTCTGGGCCTGCACTCCTCCTGTTTCCCAAGGCACTCTAAGGATGAGTGCTTTCCGCCATCTCCCCCTACCGTGTCTGGGACCGGCACCTAGAAACTGCTGAGACAGAGACTCACGTTCATTTTGCCACACCCAAAAGTACTGAGGGACCCCTGGGCCTCGGGCACTGGGCCAAAGGTTGGAAACTGCATTTTGCAGTTTAATCCTCATCACTACCCTGTAAGATGGTTGTTTCCCCGTTGAACAAATGGAGCAAATTAGGCTCGGGGAGGCAGTCCACAGAGAGTGGCAGAGTGGAAGGGGAAGGAAGTCCGAGGCAGAAATAAGCATGTAGTAGACACCTATGGTGTGTGTTTGGCTTTACAAATGTCACTGTACATCATTACCGCTCAGAGAGGTGGCTATGACTATTCCCATTTTAGAGATGCGGAAACTAAAGCTAGGGGAAATGAAGCCACTTACACACAGCCACACCACCGGTAACCGGCTAGATTGATCTTGATCTGTTGAGCCTAGATTCAGCACTGGAGTCCTCCTTGTTTTCTTCCACTACACCACGAAGGGAGGAGGGAGCCTGTCCCTATCCACAGGGGGCCTCGTGGGGGCCAGGCTGCCAATGCCTGGCTGGCATTGGGGGTGGGGAATATGGGTGAAAACCTGGGCCTCAGAAAATTGCTCAGCCACCTGGCAGCTGATGGGGACCGGCAGGACCCCTCCCAAGGTCGCCTCCTCACCTCCCGAGCCATGCTACACTTAAGGTCTTGCCTTGCGGTAAGCCTCATAAGGGGTGTACATTCAGTCCACCTAAAGTGGGGAACTGAGCAGGTATCTTGTGCCCTTATCACATACCCATAACAGAGCTCTAGATTTAGTAAATGAAAATACAGGTTGCCCAGTTAAATACAAATTTCAGAAAAATAATAATTTTTTAGTATAAGCATGTCCTAAATATTGCACGGGACATACCTATACTAAAAATGTATTTGTTGTTTACCTGAAATTCAAATACTACAGGTGACATAGCTATGCTAAAAAATTGTCATTTATCTAAAATTCAAATATTACACGGGATATTTATACTACAAATTTCAAATTTATTCGTTATTTTTCCAAAATGCAAATATTGCCGGGGATACTTACACTAAAAATGTATTTGTTATTTACCCAAAATTCCAATTTAACTGGGGATGCTGAATTTTGTCTGGCCACACTACCTCCAAAGAACTTTTACTCTGCTGGTGATCTCCCCCTTCCCCTGCCCAGATGGGGAAGAGCCCCTTGCAGAGAGAATTTTCGAGATACAAGTCTTGCCCCTGCCTTTGGAGCTGTTAGCTAGGGGCTACACCTCCTAGGGGCCTCTTTCCACCGGCACTCAGGTCCCCTCACCCCCGGGGCTGCATTCCCACAGAGAGCACGGCCAGAGTGAAGAGCACGGGTCCGGCAATTTAAAGGGCATCAGAGGATGCCTCTGAACCTGATCCACCAGAACTGCTTGGAACCCGCTGAGGTGAGCAACCCTTTTCTTTCCCCCAGTCCCCAGCACCACTGGGGGTGGGGCAGGCCTCCCTACGGGGTATCTTTGGGCCCGTCCCTCCACCGAGCCCCCGCCTGGGCCTGGCTGCTGTTAATGAGCTCCGTGGGGACCCCGGCGCCCCCATGGGCCCAAGGGACCTGCCCTGAGTGCCGCCTAGGTGGGGTAGTAGTGCGGAGGAGGGGGACAGAAAGGGCAGAGAAAGGAGAGAAAAAGACAAACACAGAAAGGAAGAATGGAGGGAGAGAAAGAGAGAGGGGGTAGGGACGGAAGATGGACAGAGCCAGGAAAAAGAGAGGAGAGACAGAGGAAAAGAAAGCGAAGGAGCCAAGAGAACCGCAGAGAGACAGCTACAAAGACAGCAAGAAATAGACAGGGAGAGCGGAGGGGAAAGTGAGTCCCGGAAACAGGCGCAGCTTCTGGTGAGGGTCCGGTGGCCGAGCTGAATCCCGGGGCTCCAGGAGACCCGGTCCCTGCGGGGGAGGTCTTTTCCGAAGCCGTTATTGGCGGGGAAGTGGTGGAAAGGGGAAAGAAGGGGAGTGGAGAAAAAAGGAAAGGAGCCGGCCCTAAGTAGCGAGGCCGAGGCCGGCCAGAGGCGAGGGCAGGGGGCGGCGGCGGGGAAGGTAGCCGTGGGGCCCAGGTTTGGCCGGCGCCCCGAACCCCCTCACTCCCGCCCCCAGTGCCCGGGGGCGGGTCGAGATTCCCCAGGATCGGATCCGGGGAGGAGCGAGGGGCCGAGGGGAGGGGGAGGACCCGGGCTTTCTGTCTCCTTTTTTTTTTTTTCCTCTCAATTAGGCCGATTCAATGGAGCTAAAGAGCTCGTAAAATCATGAATAATTTACTCGTGATCTGTTATTAACCCATCGGGTTTCGAGCTCTTGTCGCTGGGACTGAACCTGTAATCAAATCTGACTTCGCCTCATTTTACTAAAGACGAGATTGTAGGTTCAATTGTCTAAATAATGGATTGGAATCAAATCAGTAATTACGCCGCCAGGCACACACACACAAAAAGCTGGGGCTGGAGGAGGCCGGGCGTCCGGCCGGTCCGCGCGGGACTCCCGCGGCCGCGGCGCGCAAACCCAGGCGCAAAGTGCGTGGCCCGGGCCCCTCGCCCGCTCCCGCCGCCGTTTTCGCGCCCCCAGCCCGCTGGCAGCCCCGCCCGGGGTAGGGGGAGGTTTCCGTTCCACCGGGGCCTGGGCCCGAGGGTCTGCGGGAAGAGGCCGCTGCGGCCCCGCCCCGGAAGGACTTTCCGACCCCGCGGCCCGCGGCTCTGCTGTAAGCCCAGCACTCGGCGCCCCGACGGCGCCCCCTCCCCACTCGGCCCCCAGCTCGCCGCTCTTCAGTAAGGTGCCGCCGCGCCTCGCAGGGACTGTCCCCAGAGCAAGAGGCTTTGCAAGGGGTCGGCGTGGCTGGGCCACAGGATGTGGGACACTGCCACAAACAAGCTCGTGTCCCCGTGGTCGGAACCCTGCACGCACACGACCCGCGCCCGCACATCCCGTCCGCGATCGCACCCTCCAGGGTCCCCGCTTTCCAGTCCTAGCTGCCCCGCGGCCCACACTGCGGCCATTTCTCTCCTGCCAGTGCGGGAGGGGAGGGAAGGGCGGACGCCAGACCTAGGAAGACTGGGCTGGGCCCCGAGAGGCCGGGGAGATGCCCACTTTCCCCAACCTAGTCCCGGGAGCCCCGAAAGAGCCAGCCGCATAGCCACCGCCGGCGCACCGAACGCCGTTTCTCTCAGGACTAGGAGCCCCGGCCAAGGTCGGAGAGGAGGGCACGGGAAAAAACACCACACACACAGAGACAGAGATAGAGAGAAAGGACGGAGAGAGCGGAAAGGAAAAAAAGAGAGAGGGAGGCCAGAGAGAAAGTGAGATGGCTGAATGGAGGGTGTCTCTTGTAGAGGTTAAACAAGGCTCGAAATTCAGCCTCCAGCCCATCTCGCTGGGGGAAACGACGGCTGAACAGCAAAAGGCAGAAATAAATCTCTGTACCTTCTACTCTCTTTTTGCACAATCCTAAACCCGGCGCCGAACCTGCGTGCCCAGGAAAACAATACAGCTCCCCAGCCACCAAGTGCCCTGGAGCCGAGCCCCGCGAGGTGCTTCCGAGTGGAAGTTGACCCCACTTGATAAATAGAAGCGGCTTGGTTTGGGGGGAGCCGGTCTGAACTCGGTTTTGTCTTTTTTTTTCGGGGTGGTAGGAGAGGAGGGATGGAAGTTCCAGAGAGCTACATCTGTGGTAGTGCCTTCAGCAAATCTTAAATCCGCGCCACCGACCGGCCTACTGCTGCTTCACCATTTACCAAACTGGGGGCTGCGTTTTCCTCCCAGTTCCGCACACGGAGACACACGCCCCATGATCCTCCAAGCGATTTCGTTGGAGCGAACAGGGGACACCCCCACCCGCCCCTCATTTCCCTCTCTATTCCACTCAGATTCTTTACGATGAAAATATCTGACTTCTTCCTGCCGTAACCCCCTCTGCACAGTCTTGGGTTTGTTTTTGTTTTTGTTTTTTTCCGCTTGTGCATTAGACTAAAGGGAAAAGGAGGAAGAACACAAAATCTCCAAATCTAATTCTGTTGCAAACGAAAGAAAGAAAATAATTGCACATAAACTCTAGTTCGGAAGCCCGGAGAGTCATAAACCTTTCCGGGCCTTGCAGACTTCGGGCAGATGTTGACGGCTCATTTGCCGGGACTCAGAACCTCTGCAGCTGTCCTGAGCAGGGAGGGGTGCGGGAGGGGGCAGAGCTTCTCCGGGAATGGCCTGGGGTTCAAAGATGCCGGAAATCCGAACCGAGCCCCCCACCTCACCCCACCCCACCCCACCCAGGCGCGAAGCCAGGCCTGCTCCGGTCCCGTCCCCGCCCGGGCGCCCGCTTCCGAGGGTCGCGGCCGTTACCCCAGCAGGCGCCAGGAAACTCGGAGGAAGAAGTCCGGGAAAACTGAGACCTGTCTTTAAAGGAGGATCGGGCCGAGCAAAAGGACCTGCAGCCTTTGCTTTCCTGAGTTCCCCAAGCCCGAGTTCCCCAAGCCTGCCGCCCTTGGGACATTTCACGAGGTCAGGCCGCACTCCAGGCAGAGCTCGGCGCCCCTGGCCACAGCCAGCCCTTTCTCTTGGGACCCTCGCCGCCCTGCCTCGTTCCTCCGCCGCCCCAGCTCCCCGCCCTCAGCCGCGCCAACCCAAAACCTGTTTGGTGTCAGCGCCGCCTTGCTTTCTCCATCCCTGCACTTCCTGCCCAGCAAAGTGGGGCAAAGGCCCAAACCAAAAAGCCACCTCCAAAAAAACAATTTATCAGAGACAAGGCCCTGCACCCGGAGCAGCAAGGGACCACTGCACCCTCTCTTCCCGCTCCAGCCGAGGACGCACAGGCTGGAAGCCCAGGGGGCTAGTGTCCCTTCTGCGAGGTCGTCTGGTGCTTAAGGCTCGCTATTTGCCCAGCACACAGAGATTCAATCCAGCTCCCAGCCGTCCAGGCCGCGCACTTTTCCCCAACCCTACGGGGGCGCTTCATGCGCCGCGCACTCACCAGCGTTGTAGGCCGCCAGATCCGCACCGGGGCCCGGGCTCTTACGCTTCCTCGGCCGCCCCTTCTGCACAGTGCCCACGCCATTGTAGTAGGGAAGACCCAAAGGGTTGGCCCCTGCTGCGCCCAGCCCCGCGCTCTTAGCTGCCGCGGCTGCAGCGGCCGCCGCTGCCACGTCGGCATGGTTGAAGTGTGCGGGGTACTCGCCCTGCAGCAGCGCCTCGAAGTGCAAGCGGCAGTAGACCAGGCTGTCCTTCATGCCGAAGTGGTCACCTGTGGTCAGCATCTTGTTACACGTGGTGCACGTGAAGCAGTTGAGGTGATAAACCAAGTCCCGAGCGCGCATCACCATCTCCGAGGCCGAGATGCCCAGGTGGCAGCGGGCGCAGCGCTGCACAGAGAACCGCCTGTAGGGACCATGGAGGGAGGGGCTGTGGGAACACACGGTCGGGTACCCCCCTTTTCCTCCTCCAGGTGCCGCTGCTGCTGCGGGGGGCAATCCCCTCCTCAAGATGAACAACCCGGCCTTTATTTGGAGGATGGGAGGGAGAGATAACTAGATTTTGACCCAGGCCTGGTCCTGTCCTAAAATAGTTTCCCTTAACACACTCATGCCTACAAAGACTTCTACTTCACCCAGAGTCTCCGCAAGCCCTAGGAAAGCCTTTACCTGGGAGTGGTGGGAGACACTTACCACTTACCCCCTCCTCAACCTTTACTCCTCCCTCCAAACCAGCGCCTGGGAATCCTACTGACTTTTGTAATTTGGAAGAAACACAGAGACAGGGAAAGAGAGAGAGACACGGACGCAGAGACAGAGACAGAGATAATATACATAGACCCTAACCCTAAAACTGGGGAGAAGGACAAACCGGGAATTTGGAGTCTGCTAGTGATTCTGGTTCTTTGATCTTGGCCAGCTTTCACTCCCATTTTCTCCAAAGACCTGGAAATGTACCCACTCCCACAGCTCTCTTTCCAACTGTGTTTCACTCCAGCTTGGGCTGCCTAGGTTTGGGGGTGCCTGTTTCTATAACCTCAGATTAACTCAAGAAACTTCAAAGAGAGAGGGGAGCAAGGATCCCAACTCAAGCATTTTTGTGGTCTAAGCTCCGAGCGGGAGGGCAACTTCTGCTTTTTTTCTGGTTCTCCTACTTCATAGATCTTTCCAAGAGCTCCCCAGATTGCTGCTTTAAAAGGTTATCACCCAATTTGTGCTGGCTTGGAGAAGTTGTGGGGGGGCAGGGGGAGTCCTGAGTAGTGAACCCTCTCCTGGGACTACAGGGAAAGGAGAGGGCCAAACTGTAAGACTGTGCCTGAGATTGGGGGGAGGGGTCCTGAGGGGCAGTTGGGGTGGGGGGGCTACCTGTAGTAGTCTTCCTTGCAGTAGATGCTACCGTCCTTGCTGAAACAGGTGAGCTCCGACTCCAGGTTGAGCTTGCACTCGCAGCACTTGAGGCAGCGCATGTGCCACTGCTTGTCTACCGCCAGCAGGTAGTAGCGGTCCGAGATCTTGCCCCCGCAGCCGGCGCACAGCGCGGCGCGGTCACTGCTGATGGACGGCATGGTCTGCGGAGGGAGGGAGGTGGAAGACAGCAGCGCCTGCGTCAGCCAGCGGCCCCTCCGCCGCCGCGAAACCGGCACCCACAGCTCCCTCTGTGGCCTCGGCTAGCCCTGAACGCGGAGGGGGCTGCCAGGGCATGCGGCGCGCTTCCCCCTACCCCAAAAGGCCCATTTCCATTTCTGGGCCGTTCAGAACCCAGGCCCGCCTGCGCAGCCCTAGTCAGCCACGGGCCCAGGCCGGTCTCCTGGCCTAAATGGCTCTGGTGCTTGCCTCTCTTCCTTTCAGTCCTCCCTGTCCTTTCCCCCAAAATGCTCGGGCTGTGTTTAGGGACCAGGACAGCTACTCCAGTCAAGCCCTCCAAGAGCTTTCCCTAAACTGCTTCTTAAATGAGCCACCCGGGGGATAAGGTGACCATTAAGTCACCCTCCACACAGAATCCTCTTTGGAGAGACAGCAGAGTTCCTGGGCCCCAGCTCCAGTGATCCCTGGATCCTTAGGCCAGAGGTTAAGGCCAGAACAAGTCAGCCAACTTCTGGCTCCTCTGCCACACGGGCTGGGGCCCTCTTGGGTCCGGGGATGAGGTGAGTGGGGTGCAGGGACACCCTCAAAGTCCCTAGGTGAAGGACAGGTTCAACCCAAATCCTTCCCTATCCAAACTGACCAGGAGAAAAGATCTAACCGAAGAAGGGCTCGGAGGCCGGGAGGCCACTGGGGCCGCTGCTCCTGCTCCCGGAGCACAGAAGCTTCTCCCGTGCTCCCCACCTCCGCGGCCTCCTAAAGGTCACTTCTGGGCCCGCTGGTCGGGCAGTGTCTTCTCGTCTGGCCCCCAGGGAGGTCTGAGGCGAGGAAATGGCTATTTGGGGCTGGGCCCGCGGAGCCAGGTGTAGAGATCTAAATGGAGTCTCCTTCGGCGAGGGCCAGGCCGGAGCCTGAACTCCCAGCCCTGGACTGGCTAAGTCTGACCAGTCAAGGGTCTGGGGACGCGATCAACGACAAATGTTGGCCCCGAAGACTTCGGCCTCTGAAACCGCGCTGGGGATTGAGGGGGATCCCCGATTGCCGGAAAGCTGGGAGCGGCCCAAGCCGGCTGGAGCCCCAGTGCTCCCGGCTGGTTCGCCCTTCCCTGGCGCCGCCCGCGGCGCCGCCAGCAACCGGAGCCGAGAGGTGGAGGAGAGCACGGGGCTGTCGACCCCGGCACCGGCAAAGGTGAGAAGGGAGCCGCCCCGGGCCGCGGATGGGACTTCGCTTCCACTTCGGAAGAAACGCTCTCCTCTACCCGCCAGGGCCGAGATTTCGGTTTCAACCTTGTTTCCCTTCTGCGTCCCAGCAGCCGGGTTTCCCCCGAACCGGGAGCCACCGGCTTTGCATTCTGACCGAGGATCCCCAGCACCCAGTCCCGTGCGGCACGAAGGACGCTCCCCAAACTTCGGGGAGCAAAGGCGCTGACTGGCCCGGCCCCATCCCAGCTCTCAGCCCCGACCCCACAGCCGCGCGCCTACCGTCTCGGTGTCGCCGCGGTCGATGGCGGAACTGATGGCGGGAGCCTCGCTCTTGGCCCTGCGGTCCATCTCGTCGATGACCCCGTGCACCTCGGGGCCCGACAGACTGTGGAACAGCATCGCGGCGGGACCGGCGGGGCCGGGGGCGCGGCTTCTCCGAGGGAGGGCTTGCCCCCCGCCTCAGCTGCCTGGCGCTCCTGGCGCTAACGGGCCCGGTGCATCGCCACCGCGGCCCCGGCCCCGCCCGAGCTCGGCTGCGCCCCCAGGCCGGGCTCCGGGCCCCGGGCGCTCGCGGGGCAGGACGCCTCCCGCCGAGGCGCGGGGGCAGCTACATTGCGGGGCGCCTGGGCGACGGCGCCAAAGCCAGGGTCACAAGGGCACGGGACAAGCGGGGCGGGGGGAGCAGGAGACTGGGGCAGAGGTCGGCGCCCGCCGCGGGCGCTTTCACGCCGCGGGCATCTCCCGCCCGGCTTCAGCGCCCGGGGCGCAAAGCAGGGGCGCAAACTCTGCCCGAGGCGGCGACGGCTGCGGTCGGGGTTCACCCAGAAGCTGCTAGGTGCCCGCGGCGGCCCAGCTGCCTGGACCCCTCCCCTCCCTGGGGTGCGCTGCGCCCCCAGACCAAGGCGACCCTCTTGGGCGCTGAGTCGGCGACTGGAGTAGGGGTTTCTCCGAAGCCTGCGAGCCGAGTCAAGCCACCGGGAGAATTGAAGAGGAGGAGGAAGAGGAGGAGGAGGAGGCGGAGGAGGAGGTGGAGGAGGAGAAAAAAGAGGAGGAGCAGAGTGGGAGGAGGAGCCGCCGGCAGCGGGCCCAGCCGCGCGCAATGCTCTCCAAGCGCGCGCCTAGCCCAGCCCCGGCTCTGCAGTCCGCGCCAGCGCAAGCCTCCGCGCCTTTTCTACAGCCGCGCCTGACATCACGTCCTGCCGCCGTGCCATTGGCCGCTCGGCGCCCCAGGCCCTGGCAGCGCGTGCTCCGGGAAGGCGGGAGACCCAAGAGGGAGGGGAGAGGCAAGAGGAGCAGAGGAGAGTCGAGATGGTGGGAGCTGGTGGGCGAGGCTGGAGGGCGGGGGTGGGGGGGAGGCAGGGAGGAGGGAGAGCGCGGGGTTTGGAGTTTTTAAGATACGAACAGCTTCCAGCGATATCTTCAGAAAGGAAAATTAAACCCTCTATCCTAAGAAGGCGCAGCAAGGGGATGCTCATCTCACTGCGGTCTCCCCTCGGCCTGGAGCCGCGGCCTCAGGCACCCGCCTGGGAGGCCCGGGAAGGCAGGCCTGGGGCAGAGTTGCAAGAGCCTTCGGCCGTTTCCCATCGAGCTCCGCCTTCGGCCCGGGCTCTGCACAGCGGGCTGCAGGCGGCCGCGCAAGCCTCCTGGGTACCCGGCTGAGCCTGAGTGGCGAGACCGGCGAGAGCTGTGACTCCCGGGGAGGGGGGCCAGCCAGCATATCCATGCTTCAAGCCCGCTAGGGCCCAATCTGCAGCCAAGCGTGTAGCTTCTCGCTCTTCCTGGTCTCTCCCCAGCCTGGAAGAGTGGGGGCGAGCATGGCTTTAGGAACTCAGAAAGGCCAGGGTTCGAATCCTAGCTCTGACATTTACATGCACTGTAACCTTAGATAGTGACTTATCCTCCCTTAGCCTGTTTCTGACCTTTATAATGGGAGACAAGAAGCTCTCCTCCGCATGGATGTGGTGATTGAGACTGTGGATGTAAAATGCCTGGAACATAGTAGGCACTTAGCAAATTATTTCATCACTCCCTCTTGCTCCTTTTCCATTAAAAACTTTCTCACTCCAAGACACATTCGATATCAGTGAGGTTCTTAAAAACCACAGGCCTATTCTCTGCCCACAAGGCACACCATGTCTCAGACCCCGCTGATGGCGCGAGTCCTCCTTATCCGCCTGGCTGCACCACCTCGCCAGGGGCCAATAAACTAGCATGCTGGGTAAATCCCAACTGCCACCCCCAGCCTCCAGGCTTCAGGCTCACCCTAGAGCCTCAGGACTGGAGGGAAATACCCAGGTGTCTGGTGGGGGAGGGATTTAGGAAATAAAATGATTGTAGACAAAAACTGAATAAGCACGTCGGTTCCAGAGTCCCATCTGGGTCTGCTTCGGAGGCAAGTTTGGCTCCGTCTAATAGGAACAAGGCGGGTGTCAGTCTGAAATGACTTGTTTGCCAAGACAGGTAAGGGGATAGTCAGGACCTGCAGTTTACCTCACAGGGTACAGAGTTGAGGCATGAAATCATGTTTTTCACGTGCGTAACTTTCACACACAAATATATGCGTGCACAAATATATGTATGCGTGTAATGCCCAAGCACATGAACTTGTGTTCATGTGTGCAAATACACATGTTCATCTCTGTTGGCAATAACACAGCCAGCACGAATTTTATCTCTGTTGGCAAAATCACAGCCACTATAGAGCTAGGGTCTTACACATGCGCATCAGGTGTAAGTGTCTAGAGCTGGGAAGAAGGATGCAACTGCAAAATGGTAAATTGCACGTTATACCTGCACTTGCGTGCTCAGGCGAGTCTACTTAAATCACTGCAAGTGCTCCTACGAGGTCGTTTTGCATATTTGAAAAAACCTGAAGTTACAATTATATGTGTATATTCTGCATGTGTACAGATGCCCCAACGAGAGGGAAGGACCACTAAACTGAAAGACGCGCGTGCCCGTGTGTTCACACAGACGTGTGCTTCAGCGCCTGCACACGGCCGGCGCGCAGGCACGCGGACGCCTACACGAATACATAGGCATGTTTTATTGACGCATCTGGGGCACTTTCTTTCAAAGAAAGTAAGGAATGAAAATCCAATCTGAGAGTCACCAGGGTTCATCTGGAGGTCGCCCAAGGGGTAGAAAAAATTTGTAATGACGCTAGAGTGTTTGTCCTTGGTGCAACTCCACTCCCGGGAGGGCCGGATACAATACGTTTTGAAAGCTCGAGGGGTTGCCTTAGGATCTGGGGGCGGGGGGTGGGGTACTCAGCAACTCTTGCCGCGGGCTGCTCAAGAAACGTGGAAACACACCCTGCAACTTTCCACTCCCCGGTACATATAGGCACGCGATTCCGTCGCCACCTCTCGGACCAGCAGCCCACGTCCAACGCTGGGCCGACCCCAGATACCCAGGCAGTCGAGATTCCCACCCGGTGCGCTTGTCTATTCATCCCTCTGCGTCAGGCTGGGACGCGCTCCTTCTGTAAAATGCTCAAACGCATCTCCCGCCGCGGGGCGGGATCTGGGCGCCCAGGCCCCGGGGTCCAGAGGCCGGTAACTTTGCTAATCTCCCCCAGCGGCGGGGAACGTCGCACAACCGCTGAGCCCTGTCCGCCGAGACTAAACAAGGAGAGGAACAGGCTGTAAACACACATCCTGACACGTGAGTGACATTTACGCGGTGGGAGAAGCCGCAGCCAAGGGAAAGGCAAGGGGTGGGGGGAGCGGGCACCCACAGGTACGGAACCTTCGCAGGCGCCGGAAACGGCGGCCCCTCGACCTCCCCCTCCCCCCGAAAGTGGCAACGAATCCCTCAGTCCCCAGAACCTGCCTTTTGTGGGAGGTGACAGGTGAACGGAATTCAGGTCTGGCCACTCTCGCCGCTGCCTACCTCCCCACCATCTGCTTCCTCGCAGACAAGCAGACCCGGCGCATAATGAGGTAGCAGCCTCCAGCCGGCCACCGTGACTAACTCAGAACAAAAGCGCTCCCTCCACGCCTCCTCCAACAAAGGGGCCACCAGCCCCGGCGCTCCCCGAAGGCTGCGGGGCTCCCGGCTGCCGGCTGCGGAGCTGCAGCGCGCAAACTTCCCGGGGCTCCCGGGGCTGCCGGCGCCACGGAGCCGGGGCCGCGAAAGGAGGAAGCGCAAGCCGCCGGGAGAAAGTGAGGCCAGACCCGGCGGGGGAGAGGGGAGGGAGCCGGGCGGCCGCGGAAGGAGGGTGATTGATCAGCGCGCGGTTCCCGGCGCTCTGTCCCGTTATTAGAGGCGGCCAAAGCAGGGCCACGCAATAACCTCAGAATCGCCAACTAATTGACGCTGCAGGCAACTACTTCATTGTGCGCGCTGGTTTTATGTCTTCATAGCCGGTGATTGACAAGGTGTAATTAGTCATCTCACTCGGTGATAAACATGGGCACCCTCCTCCCGCGGCATCAGGCCGTGTGTACCAGCAGAGGAAGCGATAGTTGACGCTGATATACCATTAAATCAAAATGAAGACGTTCAGAAGTGTGTGTTTGCTGTGACGCTGTGATGGTTTATTTCTCAAATACGGCACCAACAGATTTACTTGATTTGCAAGTTAACTACAACATTAACTGGTTTTATTTATTTTGCCTCTTCCTTCCTCTTCCTAGGCAGGGATGTTGCTCTTGGAGAATGTGAAGACAGTTTGCTTCTTGACAAGCGAGCGAACGGGCGCCCAGATTTTTGCAGCCTTTCCGAGTCTCCCCCGAGGGAGATGCGGCAGAGAAAACGCCGGATTTGGGAGCCACCAGGGAAGGATCCGCGCAGGGGAGCCGCCCTCCTTGGCCCCAGACCCGCCTGCCTGGGGCCCCCTTTGCTCACTGCCAATGTATGGTCTGAAGCTCTGAGGATGGTGCTGGGGACTGGGGTCGAGGGAAGCCTCTTGAATAATAACTGCAAAGAAGAAAGAGGCGAGAACGTCTCCCTAACCTCGAAGCAGAAAGGACTGTGTTCTTAAAGCTGTTGGCTGCAGTCACAGGGCCAGTTGCCCGCCTCTATTCCCTGAGTAAAGTGTAACATCTTCTGTCCTCCTGGCTTGCTTGCACCATTCAGCAGATTATACTCCTTCCTCAACAAAGTGGGAATGCTCAGGGAAGAGTGTGTGTGTGTGTGTGTGTGTGTGTGTGTGTCCCCTCTGCACTGAGGCTGCTGTTAGAGATGTTACCGATTTAAACCTTCCAGAAACCTGGAGGTTTACATTTTGTAAAGGGGGGGGACACTCCTGGTCTGTCTCAACCCCAATTCTGGTTAGAGTGGCAGGGACTGAACAAAGCCACCAACATGTAAAAGTCCATCTCCAGAGTATCATGCATGCCCCCAGGAAACCCCCAGTGGGATATGCTTCCTACACTTTCCCCTTCTCTCTAACCTCTGTCTCCTGTTTGTAAGGCAGAGGAAGGGTGATTCCTTGCCACTGCACAAGAATGCAGGGTTAGGGTTATCTCCAAGAAAGGGTGGGGTGAGGCTGAGTCACAGGGAGAGCAGAAAAGCTCTGTATCTTCAGTGAGGACCCCCACACACACACCTTTCCCAGGCTTGTGGGCCTCATTCAGCAAAGCAGGGAGTGTTTTATGTTGATGTGAGAGGCTGTCAGTCAGCAGTAAATCAGTTCAGGAGTAGCTATCTCTTTCTTTATGAAATCAGCTCATTGCCTTGGTCACACTACACAGAAAATCTGCTTATCACCACTATCGACAATGAAAATTAGTGGAGCTTTAGTTGTTCCCGAAGAGGAACCCCGTGTCTGTGACACTAGAATAGATAAGTGGCTTGGCCTGTTGCAGGCAGAGAGAAGCCCAATTCCTCCTCCTCTTCTCCCTGCAGCGATCTGAACAATTCTGAAACCGCCTCCCTGGGCATCAGCTGAGCAGGTTGGGGAACTAACCAGGGCTCTCTCTCTAGGGCCCTGTTAAATGCACTGAACTTAAAATGAAACACGAAGTGTGAATTTCAGGTTTGAACATGATGCATCAGGAAACGTGGAGGTTGGCAGCCCTTTTCCTCCCTCCTGCTTTTCGGTAGCAGGTATTAATATTGTATTAAATGTTATGAGAAAGTAAAGGCTGCGGAGAGGAATGTGCTCAGATGCAATTTTGTCAAGGTTTTTATCTGTGATTATGATTCCAGATGTAGAAACTCCCGGAGGAGGGAAATGAGGGGCTGCTGGCATGTGACATGTGTTTTAAGGTGTTTGGCAGTGTTTCTCAAAGTGGTGACAAAATGTTCAATTTTATTACAGGGAATTGGTAAAAGAAATATGAATACTAGGTCAGATATTGTTCACCTCAGCAAAAAGATTTACCATTATTGATTAGGG
Source organism: Symphalangus syndactylus (assembly GCF_028878055.3). Lineage (NCBI taxonomy): Eukaryota > Metazoa > Chordata > Mammalia > Primates > Hylobatidae > Symphalangus > Symphalangus syndactylus. The sequence goes on from NC_072425.2 coordinate 20,851,915, forward strand.
TGGGGAAAGTTTGTATCTAGGCCCTGCTTAAATCACATTGTCAACAATATAAATCTGTCAGATCAGATTTTTCTTAAAGAACAATTGTAACAAAATACACTATAGCTAATTGCATCCCCTCATGGCTAATTTCCATGCAATGATGTAAATTTCCCTGGAAGCAAAACCAAAAAAAGTAAATGTTGCAAAAAGATGCCATTTTTTCCCCAACTGGTATAACTACAGTCATTTATTGACAATCATTTCTTTTTAATGTAGCCCAGAATAATATCCAGTACTAGTAGGGCCATTTTGCTAATCTGGTTGCTCTGCAAGCCTTTCAGGTTGAAGCACAAAAACAACGGCAACAAATTTCCTCACATAGGAAACCACATTTTGCTTAAAGGAGAATCCGAAAGATTTTGTATGGAAAAAGTGGGGACGGGGGTAGAGGAGGAAGCAGATGAACCCTTGACTGGCTGACAACTCATATTTCCATGCACTTGAGACTAAAAATTTTTCCTATCACAGCCTTCCTCATTCAAAGGCATCTCTCCCATCCTTCTCTGACAGCAGGACACCTCTAAACTCCATTTCTAAGCACAGGTTTCCCCATAAACCTTTTATGAGCTTCCCATACACTAACACCAATTGACTGGAGTGCCCAGGCAGCACTGACTGGAGGTGGGTTTGGTAAACATTTCTACAAAACAAAAGAGTTTTTAGCTAAAGATGCTGGACTTGGCTCCTCCTTGGGTTCTCAATCAGAGGACGAGGGTCTCTACCCACTTGCTGGAGCCACTGCTTTACAGATCACCCCATGTCTAGCACACCCATTCAGCCCCAGCCTCTCTTTAGTCCAGGCTGAAGAATGTTGATTTGAGCTTTCCAGCCACTGGCACTATTTTACCATCACAAGGCATACTAGGCTCCCAGCACAAAGTGCAACTTCCTAGGAAGTAAGACAATTCCTCTCCTAGAAGATGATGTAGGATGTGGTAGTTTTCCGAGGGGAACACTGAGGTTGCAGGGGAGGAAAAATGCCCAGTGTGACCACCATCTCTCCCCCTACACTTTCAACAGGACCCCTCCCATACCCGAGTCCAACTTTCCACTGGTTTGATTAGCAAATCTCTACTGCTTTTGGGAAGTTGGCATTGTCTCTTTAGGTGAGGAATGAGTCATTTCCCACATATGCTTCAGCTGAAGCCCAGTCCCTTGGCACCCCTCTCCAACATTTTTATTCTTCCATTAATTAAAACAACTAATGTCCCATTGATTATCTTTGCATGAATGAAAATCATTACAAGCCCTTGCAGGTATATGAGAAATTCTGATTGCTTAAGTATTCACACTTTGATTTCCTATAGGCTAATTTTCTCAAGCATAAAGAAATTCAAACAAAACAAAACAAAAACAAAAACAAAATCTCCTGGCACTTTGCAATAAAATATGAACGCTAGTTGTAATGAGCTTGTGCCGATCTCTTGCAGGAAGAGATGTTCAGATGGCCCTGTTTTAGTGCTGAGTTTTACTATCTGGTGATGGATTCTAGACAGTGAAGGCAAACATTGATAGGTCATCAGACTCAGGTTTTGAATTTGTGTTTGTGTTGAATGAGATGAGCTCACCCAAATTTACTTTTAAGCTACCCTGTCAGCCCTCGAAAGTAAAAAGGCAGGGGACAATCGACACTATTTAGAATTTCCCAGCTACTTGGCCATTTCAGCTTGCATCTCCATTTCTGGGGGCTGCCATAATTAGAGCGATCTATTTTGCATTTACTTCTCTTTGCAAGCACTACATTATTCACTCTTTCCTGTGCTTATTAAACAGTGCCACCTGCACCAAATTCAACAAAGCTCTTCCATCAGTCGGGCCCAGCGAAGGATCCCAGACCATATATTATCATTAATTGAAGCTCAGTTGAATTGTTGACGATAGAGTCAACAGCAAAAGCAACACATTTTCCAAGACCTGTTTATAAAAATATTTTAAACAAAAAAATGCATTCTACAAATTATTATCTTTTACAAACTCATTTCATTCCTTCTGTACAGTAATTCAAGCAGCAATTAGCAAGTCTTTTAATTAATGAACTATTCCCTGTATGTCACCAAGGTGCCTGCAGCACAAATGTCCTCCTTCATAGGTACCAGCAGATGCAGTCGATAGTTTGTCCCCCGAAGCCTTAGAAGCTGACTACCTCGATAGCCCTAACACTATAAAAAGGATGTGAAGAGCCAAAGGCAAGGCTGGAAAGCAGAGGACAATTTTCAGGAAAGTAGCCATGGAAAGTATGAATCCAGAGAAAGGGAGAGACAGGAGAAAGGGAACCAGCAGCAGAGGAGAGAGGCAGAATATGAATGTCTAAAGACATCCATGGCTAAAGAAAGGCACAGAAAGTTTCTAGCAAAGATGGGATCATCTCTGAGCTTCAGGTACGTTATAAAGGAACTTTACATCCTAATGCTGATGATTTACACATTTTTAAGAGCCTCAAACCTCACTGTGGCTTGTTCTTTTAAAAGCTTCCTGCTTTGTTCAAAATACTGCTTATCTTTGGTATTGTCAACAGCTCTGCTCTGGGAGAGATTAATTAAGTGATAGGTCAGACACAATGAGGTGAAAGGGCATGTCCACCCAATCAGGACTGATTCATCCGTTTCTAGGTGGATCAACTTTTTTGAGGGATGCCAATTTTGGTTCAATTTCCAGGGGGGTTTATCAATAGGGATGCCTCAGCTCCTCCGGTGAGGAGTACTTAGCTGGTAAAGACTGGTCTGCAGATAGAAAAATCAAAAATCTACACTTTGTTTTTTTAAGATATGGAAACAAAATATAACTATCAATTGTCTGTATGCTTAAGTTTTACTGATCTGGGAGAAGGCTGATTTCTTGAATCCTTTTACAAAATACAAAATAGCTAATTGGGTGGTTATAATTAAGATTGCTATGCACCACAAAAAAATAAAAATAAAAACTTCGCTTTCTCTCCTCCCCCCACTGTTTTCATTGCCCTTTTCCTTCAAGTCCACTTTTAATTTCTAGAAGGTAATATCAGAGAAAAATAGAAAAGAGAGAGAGAATGAAAAAGAAACAGAGAGATTTTCAAGGTGTCATCTCTTGGTGGTGGAGAGAATGAAAAAGAAACAGAGAGATTTTCAAGGTGTCATCAGCTTAACTTTTCCAGACCAATTAGAAGTTACCTTTAAATCTCCATCCTTCACCCCCTCCACACCTTTCTAAATAGATCTTTAGACTAGTGAGAAATTAGTTCATTGGGAAGGGTCATGTGGTTGGCTTACCAGGTTCCTAACCAGAAGGGTTTTAGGGACCTTAGACCCCACTCCTAGAAGTGGCACCCTCCCCATCTCTCTGGCAGTCTGGGTCAAAATTGTGGTTGCAAAATTGTGTGTGTGTGTGTGTGTGTAAGAGAGAGACAGAGAGAGAAATAAACTCCCAGCCTGTGAATAAAGCTAGGCTCAGGTAAGGTGACTATTATTGGCAGACCCCAAACAAAACATTTGGAATATTTTTACTCTATTTTTGAACACTCTTGCAAACGAGCCTCACATTTTCCAAGGTATTTTGGGGGCAGGGAGGAAGTATGGGGGTGAACAATGGTTTGGGTTTATGCAACTGACCAGACATTTCCCCTTCTCCAAAGAAATGTAGAAGGCTAGTTTCTTAACTATCTAGTTGTTTAAATAGTCTGGGATCCATCTATATTTATAAAACTGAACAGAAAAACTTAACAGCCTGATCAATAGCCATTGACCGTCAGTGCACCTCACACCCTAACATGCACAGCTTGATCATGTATATTTGATCATTGAAAAATTCAAAGCATCTTGCAGCAGCGTATCAAGCTTCCTATAAAATAGTCTGCCTCTTTCTGTGGTCTTAAAAGAGTGTGTTTTTCTCTCTCCTGCATTTATCTATCTATCCACCTATTTATCTACACACACACACACACACACAGACACACACATTTCCCTTCCCGGAGAATTTATTGCTCATATATTTGATGAAGAACAAGGTAATTAACTGCCTGCGAGGCTGTACATCTGGGCGGCACTTCATATCCATTGCAATAATAAAACACTTTTTTCACATTTTAGCAAAAGAAAGGCTAGTCCTGCCCACAGATTCAGAGGACCCCAGAGTCTCTGTCTGCAAAGTCTCCTTGTTATAAATCCTACCTCCCTCTTAAGTGATGGCAAGCACAATTGCACCAAGGGGCACTAAGTTTATCTGTGCAAAAGCATCACTGGAAGAGCTTGTCCCTTTTCAGAGCTTCAGCATCAGCTTGTGGGGGTTTGAAACAGACACAGCTGGCTCCTGCATCCCCAGCCTGCTTGGCAGCAAACCGGGGAAAGAGTCCAAAGGACTGATCCTGTGAAGGGCCACAGGTAGAAGAGATATATTTTGGGATCCCAAGGGTTGTTGTCTTGAGCATGTGTCGCTAAGAACCAATTACTCCCAAAGGACCCGATCCTGCAGATTTTTCTGATATTCTGGGGTCAAAAAATGGATTCCAAGTTTCTCCAGAAGGTATCCCAGATCCATCCAAACTACTCCAAGATCCTGGGCAGAGGAATACAAGCTGGCACAAGCCTGCTCCAAGCCCCCAGCACAGTTCTTATAACTCCAACCTGAGAGACCACCCCTACCCCCCAACCAGCAAAACAAATTACCTGCAGAACCTCCCATCTCGGGAGTCCCCTGCTCTGTATTCCCGACCGTGCCCCGCACAAATTATTCGGGGCCCTTCCTTTTAAAAGCAGCAGCATCTGCGCTGAGGCTCCCTCCTTTAAAGGGTGGGGGGAGACTTCATATGATAATATGTGTAATATGATATGGAATGACAGAATGCATGACAGTTGCCCATAATACAGAGAAGTCAGTCAAAGGACAGAGGGGACATTTGGATAATTACCATCTATTGGCTAGTCAATCACGCGAACAGAGAGAAACTGCACAAAACCCACAATGGAGTTGGGAAACAAAAGAGACCCGAGCCAGACTCAGGATTAACCGGTCTAAAGCGATCTAAATGCTTTTGTATCTGAAGAACTGAGGCTCCCGGGTTGCCCCCCCCAACACACCAACAATCCCAGGGAACTAATTGCGGGGATCAGAGTTAAAGCTCTCTCCCTCCTTTCCCATTTCTCTTTGTAGACTGCTCACCACGCAGAAAAAAAAAAAAAAAAAATGATTTCTCTCTCTGTGTTCATTAAACTATTTTAAAGTTAAAGAGGTGGGGGGGGGGATACATGTAGCCCCTCAGTCCAGAAGCTGGGATTCCTCTGCCATCGAAGAGGCTGGGACAGTCTCGGTTGGTCTCAATTCTTTGTTTCAGGGTAAAGTCTTCCTTCCTTGCCCCGTGGAAACAAATGCCCCATGCACCTGGGCTGCGGCTGGGGAGCTGCCGCTTTCCTGCGGGCTGCCACGGATTGCTGGTGCCGTACTTTGGGTGAGGAGTCCCCACAGCTGGCCCCTGCACTAGAAAAACACAAGGTAGATCCCTCCAGCTGAAGACAAATTGGTCTGCACAGCCAGGATTACGGGGGTGAAGGGCAGCACAGGAATGGGTCTAGCCTTGGAAATGGGAAAGTGAGCCACAGAAGGTGGTTGCAAATTGTGGGGAGAGATAATTTCCTTTTAAACTGGGGAGTGAGAAAGAGGAAGAAAAACCTTCCAAATTGGAGGAGGGAGAGGATGTGCTTAATTGGGGAAGAGGAATGGGAAAAGACTCCTTCTGCTTGAGAAGGGTGGCAAAGAGGCGATTCCTCAAAAGAGACACAGGAAAATAATGTCTATAAAATTTTAGGGACTCGGAGAGGATAGTGACAGAGGAAGAGAATTTCTTAAAAGAGAAAAAGATCTGGACAGATCTCTGTACCTGAGATCTTCTTCTGAGACAGAGACTCCCCCACGCTCCAGACAGAGCGGCAACTGCCAGCCACTTGCCACCAGGTCCTCCCTTTGACAAGCCCAACTCGCCCAAAGCCCTCCCGGCCGCGACGGGGCCCTCCCGTGCTCCCGGCTCGGTGGCAGCGGCGGTTCCCGGTCCGGGTCCGCGGGTGCCTGCCGTGGCCCTGCCCGCACCCCGCGCAGCCCTCCAGGCCCCTGGGGCGCGCAGAAGCGCTTCCTTACCTTGGCGAGTCCTCCGCAGCGGGTGTGGCCGGCTCTGCGAGCGGCCCCGGGCCAGGGCCGGGGGGCGGGGGGCGGGGGTGCCGGGCTGGGGGGGAGCGGCAGGGTGAGGGCTGGGGGCGCGGGCAAGGTGCCCAGCGGGGGTGAGGGGGCCGTCGGCAGCCCCAGGGCCCTCGGGCGGGCCGGGCCGAGCCGGAGGAGGTGCGCGGCGTGCTGCGTGCGGGACCGGGGAGGGGCACCGGGGCCCGGGCCGGGGGGCGGAGGGCTCCCTCCTGGGGCGGGCGGGGTGCTCCAGCCTGCGGGGCCGGCCCAGAGCCGGACTAGGCGCTCGGGAGGTAGGCCCGGCGCCCGGGGAGCCGAGGACTGGGCGCGCGGATCAGAGGGGCCGTTTTTCTTGCCTCGGCTGACAAATCAATCAGGGCCGGCCGGGCGCCGGGAGCTGCCACCCGGGCTGCGGCGCGCGGCTCCCCGCTCGCCCCGCGCTGCCAGCTGCCGGCCGCCTGGAGTGGGCGCGGGCCGCGGCGCGGGCTGGCTGCGGTCATTAGGCTGCCGGCGCGTGCGGCCGGGGGCGGGGGCGGGGGCGGCGGCGAGCGCCCGGAGGGGGCGGCGCGGCGTCCCCCGCGTCCCCCGCGTCCCCGGCCTCCCCGCCCCGCCCGCCGCCGTCCCGCGCCCGCTAGCGCTCGGCGTCCCCCGCCTCCCGCTCCGTGGCTGTCACCGGCCGGTCCCCCCGGCCGTCCCCGCCCGCCTCCCCCTGTCTCTTTCCATCTCCCGGTCTCCGCGGCGTTTCTCTGCCTCCTTCCTCGCCTCTCCCGGCCTCTCTGGCTGTCCCCGGCTCTCTTCCTCACTGCCTCTCTCTTTTTCTCTTACCCCTCTCTCCTCGGCTGCTCTCACCACTTCCTCCCTCCCTCTCCGGCTTCCTTCTACCTCCCCTCACTCTCCCCCCTTTCTCGCCTTGCTCAGGGGGACTCGCTATCTCTTTCTCTGTCTCTCCTTGGAACAGCGGCCCCCAGAATGCAACTGAAGCCATTTCCCCGCTCTGAGACCTCGGACAAGTCACTCCACGCCAGGGCTGCAGTTTCCTATCTCTAAAAGGAGTTGATGAGCAGCTCTAGGTGGGGTGGCGATGGGGGACGCAGGAGGTGTCCCCTGCCTGTGGTCCCCTGTTGAAGTTCACGCCTCCTCAAATGCAGCGGCCACCCAGGGCTCGCTGGGTGCCCTGTGTGCCCCACAAAACACCTTTCCTCAGCCTCGAGAACAAGTACTAGAGGGCAGTTCCGCGGGAAAAGTTAATGGTAGTTTCCTCCAGGGTCCCTAAAGCTCCTCCTGAAAAGTGACTGTGGTTCCCCTCCTCCTGTCCTCAGGTTTTGAGTGGGCACAACCTGAGCTGGATCTGATAGGCCCTGTCACCTGCTGGTTCCTCCCTGGTTGACACCAAGCAGAGGGGCAATGCTCTCTCCCTGTCCTTAGACCCAAGCAGGAGAAAAACCTACCCTCCCTCCTTCCCTCCCCATTCCCCATCACACCATGATTGGCTTTTAAGTTTCAGGGATGTTTCCCGGACCGAGTGTGGCTTCAGAGTCAGAGAGATGTGAGTTCAAGACCACTTGCTTAGGTAAGCCACACTGGTCCAAGTTTCAGTTTGTTCATCTGTGAAATGGGAGCAATAACTACCTCTTTTTCAGGATTGCCATTGGGATCATTCGTGGAATCCATAAAGTGCCCAGCCCACAGGTTATTTATTCTGTCCAGCTTTTATTCAAGCTTTTTGCTTGGCACTGAGGAGACAGCAATTCACAAGGCAGGCATGGTCTCTACCTTCATGCAACTTGCATTCTAGGTGGCAGACAGACTGTGGACAGCAATTACACAATTTCATGACAGTTATACAAGTGCCATGGAACATAGAGAGTACGAGGAGACCAGATATCCCGGGAAATTGACCTGGTCTGGGGCTCAGGAAGGCCTTTCCCAAAGTGTGATGACATCGAAGCTGAGACCTGATGTCAGTTGGGGCACCAGGATTGCGGTTGGTAGGAAGTGGGCAGGGGGTGCTAAAAGAGGTGGTGGAGGGAGCAAGGCCAGCGGGAAAGCCGGAGTGGCCGGTGTGGCCGGTGTGGGGTGGGGAGCTGGATGAGGCTGCAGAGGTGGGCGGGGCCAGGCGTGGGCAGGCAGTGTCTTGTAGGCTGTGCTGGGAAGTCCCGGCCTCAGCGCATAGAAACTGCTCTCATGAACCCTCAAACACGAGTCCCGATTTCCCCTTTTCTGAGCAGGAAGGAGGAAGCCAGGCCAGCATGCAGACTCATTCTTTGCCTTTGGTTGTTCCTGGGGACTGCCATCTCTTGTCCCCTCCTCTGCTATGTCCCAGCACTGTGTACCCAAAGATGTCATTGCCTACTATGGCAGCCATGCCCCCATCCGAGGGTGGCCTCCCTGGCAGCACACACTCAGGCTTGGTTTCTCTCTGTGCCCTTAAAGTCAGGCCCACAGGAGGCATTGTCCTTGGCCACTGAGCCCCTGTTGTGTGCCAGGCCCTGTGCTGGGCATGGCCCCTGTCCTCACAAAGCACTCCTTTTTCTGGAAAGACACTTTTGAGCACACAAGGATGCAATGACCGTGATGAAGGAGTCTCACGGGGGACCTGAGGCATGTGGCTGGAAGCTCTTTGAGGGCAGGTCCATCGTGCATTTTCTCACCTGGCACCATCATCAGGGTGTGGCACTGTGCCTGGCACCAAGGCGGACACTCAGAAACACGTATTTGGAGGATGAAAAAGAAAAGTGGAGTTTAAACACAGAAGGATGAAGGCTCAGTAGGAGCTCAGAGAGCCACAAGAAAGGGGGAGGAGACCTGCCTCTGAAGCTCTGTGAGGAGGAGGCAAAGGTCTCTGTAGTGGGAGGGAGCTGATGCTTCTGGTGCTCCTCCTCCCAGGGCCAGGCAGGTGCTGGGCACTTTTGTGCAGTTCCCTGGACCAGTCTCCACAGCGCCCCGCCTCGAGGGCACCACTGGCCCCGCTTTTCTGTTAAAGCGCTAGGGTCCAGAGGGGTTGCGTCACAGGCTTGAGATCACACAGCCAGTAAGAACCTGTGCCCGGATTTGAACCCCGGTCCGCCTGCTCCTCTTTACTAAAAGAAGGAAGCAAAAGAGAAGAAGGCAGAGGAAGGCGACGACTGAGAACAAAAGAAGAGCAATGGCAAAGGAGTGAGCTCCACGAGTAATTTTTCAACTTAAAAACAATTCCCATTTCCCAGCCCTGCGGAGGCAGGCGCAGCGGATCTGAGGCGAGGCCGGCCCTCTGACTCGCAGGAGCCTGCCGAGGGGCCCCGGCAAGCTGCTTCAAAGTCGGCCTCTTCAGCACAGGCGCTTTTAAACTTCACACGGGAAACTTTCCAGGGCTGACTTTTTGCACTTTGTTTCCAAATCAAGAGATGGGGAAGTCCCTCTCAGCCCAGCGGGGAGGAGATCACACTGCGAGACTTGCCCTAGGGTTTTCGGCTTGGCACTGAGCTCCTCAATAGGCCAAATGGGCTGATCCCCAGATGTAGGGGTGTGGGGCCCTGTCCCCTCCCCGAAATGGGTTCCCAGGAAGAATTCAGGGTGTGGGCTTGGCAGCCAGTCCCCCCCTACCGCCCCCACCGTCACCAGGGGGGATAAGGCCTCTCTTCCTGTATCCTCCCAAGTCTGTTTCTACCTGGGTTCCAGGTGGCTTTTGTGGACAAGATACGACCACCTCATAAGGACCATGACGTACTCCTTGCTCTTCTCTGCACAGCAGTCTCAAAACTAAGCCACACCGTCTGTCTCCTCTGATCACCATTTCGAGAGGCAGCAAGGGTCTTCCTAACCCTCAGCTCCCTCTGATTTTTGGAATTCAGATTTGGATTTTGGATGTACATCAAGAGGCTGTCTCCATGCATTTTAATTAAGCTGTCTTTTTTCATTTATTACTAATACACTCGTCTTAACTATGATTTATTTGTTAAACAAAGCACCATAAGCCATCACTTATTCATCTTAATTTCAACAAAATTAAAGTAGTCGCTGTTAGATTGCACCTAATTGCACTTGCAATGAAAAGAACGGAGATGTTAATCAAAATAAATTGAAGATAAACAATAAAATCATTACATCTTTGCGGTGGTAAGTGTAACTAATCAGTTTTGACTCGAAGCGACCGAACAGGAATAATGAATGTGTCACTGAAGGCGCGCTCATTAAGGGAGGCTGCCGGGGCCTGGTCTTCAGGGCAGCAAACAGCTACCCTGCCCATGTGGTGAGGGTTCCTGCCTCCTGGGCTGGGCAGAGGGACCCCAAGGAGTAAAGTGATCCAGGAGGAGGCTCAGAGAATGGAAGCAAGTCATGGATGGGGGTCTCTGAGGCTGCCCTGCTACAGAGGGGTCCTCTCACTCTGATGGGAAAGAGGTCCCAAGCTCGTTACTGGACAGCCCAGGTAACCAAGGATGGGGTGAAGGCAGCTGGAAGACAGACAGACAGCCCGATATCCAGGGAACATAAACAGGCAGATGCACTGCAGGGGGCACAGTAGAGAAGAGTCAAGCATTAAGAGACAAGGAGAGCTGGGTGCGGTGGCTCATGCCTGTAATTCCAGCACTTAAGGAGGCTGAGGCAGGTGGATAACCTGAGGTCAGGAGTTTGAGACCAGCCTGGCTAACATGTGAAACCCTGTCTTTATTAAAAATACAAAAGAATTAGCCGGGCATGGTGGCGCACGCCTGTAGTCCCAGCTACTCAGGAGCCTGAGGCAGGAGAATCGCTTGAACCTAGGAGGCAGAGGTTGCAGTGAGCCAAGATCAGTACCACACTGCACTCTAGCCTGGGCAACAAAGTGAGACTCCATCTCAAACAAAAAAAAAAAAAAGAGAGAGAGAGAAGGAGAGTTGGGCACAGTGGCTCACACCTATAATTCCAGCACTTTGGGAGGCCAAGGCAGGTGGATCACTTGAGGTTAGGAGTTCAAGAACAGCCTGGCCAACATGGCGAAACCCCGTGTCTACTAAAAATACAAAATTAGCTGGGCATGGTGGCGCACGCCTGTAATCCAAGCTACTCGGGAGGCTGAGGCAAGAGAATTGCTTGAACCTGGGAGGCAGAGGTTGCAGTGAGCCAAGATTGTGCCATTGCACTCTAGCCTGGGTGACAGAGTGAGACTCTGTCTCAAAACAGAAAGAAAGAAGAAAGAAAGGAAAGAAAGAAAGAGAGAAAGGAAGGAAGGAAGGAAGGAATGAGAAAGAAAGAAAGAAAGAAAGAAAGAAAGAAAGAAAGAAAGAAAGAAAGAAAGAAAGAAAGAAAGAAAAGAAAAAGAGAAAAGAAAAGAAAAGAAAAAATAAAAGAAAAGAAAAGAAAGGAGAAAGAGACAGGCAGAAGAGAAGTGAGGGAGAGGAGGTTGGCCAAGGCCAGAGATGGACAGTCAGACAGGGACAGACAGAGAAAGGAGCTGCAGAGGGAGGGAAAGCGAGGCAGCTCTGACAGTGATGGAGGAGGGACGGGAACAAGCTGAGTGAGGAGAGGGAGGCAGAAGAGAGAACCAGGCCGATCTGCAGAGGTGGAGGCTGTGGGTCATCATTCAGTCATTGCTCCTGTGAGGACTATGCACGCACATTTTCATTTGGAGCCAGTTAAAGCTCGGGAGCTTTCACGTTAGGATTCTGGGGACACAGTGGTCCTCAGCAGTCTGTGCAGGTAAATGACTGTCAGGATGGGATCCCTGGACTGGGCTCAGGAACACAGCAGGAATGATCATGAGTACTGAGGCAGAGGGCCACCTGGAGGACTCTTGGGCTCATCCTCCCACTACGGGGCTTTCATAGCCCTAAAGGGTCCAGATAGGGCTCCTTCCTCATGTCACAGGCCTCTATGCCAGCCTTTGGGTTGCTGGCCTGGACACCAGATGCTGTGCAGAGTTGCTCTGGCTGAGGTTGCCTTAGCAACACCCTCTTTCCAGTCTGGGAAGATCCAGAATGTGGGCAACTTTGGGAAATGGGAAAATCGGAAGATACAGCCATCCTGGTAGGACTAGGGGCAGAGACCAGGAGAGGCAATCTGAAAGATATGTATTTTTTGAATACCTACCAGATGCTTAGCCCTGGGCTGGGCCTAGGAAATACAAAGATGACCCTGTGGTCCCAGCTACTAGGGAGGCTGAGGCGAGAGGATCACTCAAGCCCAGGAGTTTGAGGTTACAGTGAGCTGTGATCACACCACTGCACTTCATTCAAGCCTGGGTGACAGAGCAAGAGACTCTGTCAAAAAAAAAAAATAAAAAAGAAATACACAGATAAATCAGATATGACCTCTCTGTACCTCAGTTTCCCCATCTTTAAAAGTAGGGTTAATAATAGAACCTACTTCACATATTTATGATGAGGATTAAATGAGTTAATACTTGTGAAGTGCTTAAATGGTGGTTGACCCTTGGAAAGGGCTTTATGTGTTTGTTAAAAATAAAAATAAAGTAAGTCTCTGCCCTTCTGAAGTGCAGAGTTCAGTCGAGGAGACAGACTCGTTAGCAGTCAAGTTCTGTCGAAGGGGTGAAGGATGCTCTGGGGCCCAGAGTGGAGTGAACGCCTCCAGCGAAGCAGGAGGAGTAGAAACTAGACAGATCAGGGCTCGGGGAGGGGAAAAGAGTGATTCAGGCAAAGGGGACCATGCAAAGGCACATAGCCCCATGCCTGGGGCTGTCAAGCAAGTTGGAGTTGAGGCTGAAGACCAGGGACTTAGATCTTGATGAGCCTTGGCAGGGACGATGGAAGAGCATTTGGAGGGACAGGCTGGGGTTTTTTTCCTGGCTGCTCTGCATGCATTTACTATATTTAGGGTGGGACTTTGGGGATTGCGTCCTACTCCTTTCTTGCCCTTCTTTCCTCCCAGTCCAGTGGTTCTGGTAGAGGCAGTTCCACCAGGACTCCAGGGGAAGCGGCATGTGACCCAAACCTAAGCCAATCCGTGCATTCCACTGCTGTGGCCACAGTGATTGGCTGAGGGACCAGCAATCCGGCCCAATGGGAGCCCATCCTGGGCTTTGGCTTGAGGACCTGGGAGAGGTCTTTGATCCCTTCTGCTGGTCTCTAATCTGACAGGATGTAGGGGCTGGGGCCGCTGTCACCACCTCACAACCATGGGGCTTCTGAGACCGAAGCCAGCACAGCAGAAGGCAGCAGCACGGTGGAGCGAAATGAGTTCCAGTGACATCGTTTGAGCCCCAAATCCAGCCGAGATGAAGCCAGCCCTAGTCCCTGGCCTTTTTGGGTTTATGATCCAATACATTCCTTTTTGTTTAAGCCAGTTTTGGTTGGGTTTTCTGTCACTTGGAACAGAAAGCATTCTAGCTGATACAAGTTTCAAACAGGAATGCGACGCCGTCATGTGTTTTAGTAATGTCACTCCGGCAGCCGTGGTGCAGCAGAGGGACTGGAGGGAGTGAGGTTGGAGGTAGCCAAGCCAGTGGGGAGGCCGACATGGTCATCGCAAAGAAGGCTCGTGACCAAGAGGAGGCAGAACTAGCAGCTCCGGTCTCCGCCGCTGGATTCGCTTCCTGAGGATGCCGTAACAAATCGCCATAAATTGGGTGGCTGAAAACAAGAGAAATTTATTTTCTCATGGTTCTGAAAGCCAGGAGTCCAAAATCATGGTGTCAGTAGAGCCTTCCTTCTGAAGGCTGTGAAGGAGAATTCTTTCTTTTTTTCTTTCTGAAACAGAGCCTTACTCTTATTGCCCAGGCTGAAGTGCTGAAGTGCAGTGGTGTGATCTCGGCTCACTGTAACCTCCACCTCCCGGGTTCACGTGATTCTCCTGCCTCAGCCTCCTCAGTAGCTGGGATTATAGGCACCCACCACCACACCCGGATAATTTTTATTTTTATTTTTGTACTTTGAGTAGAGATGGAGTTTTACCATGTTGCCAAGGCTGGTCTCGAACTCCTGAGCTCAAATGATCCTCCCTCCTTGGCCTCCCAAAGTGCTGGGATTACAGGCATGAGCCACCACCCCTGGCCTTTTAAGAGAGAATTCTCAACAAAGAATTCCTCCTCCAGCTTCTGGTGGCTCCATGTGTTCACTGGCTTGTAGCTGCAGCAGTCCAGTTTCTGCTTCCATCTTCATGTGGCTTTCTTCTCCTCTGTGTCTGTGTCTTCTCCTTGCCTGTCTCTTATAAGACCACTTGTTACTGGATTTTGGGCCTGCCTGTGTAATCTAGGAGGATCTCATCTCAAGATCCTTAATTACTTCTGCAAAGACTCTTTTTTCCAAATGAAGTTACATTCACAGATTCCAGGACACAGACATATCTTTTTGGGGGTCACCATTCAACCTACTGCAACTAGCAAGGAAAATGACCACCAGACCAAAAGACTAGAGTGAATATTATGAAAGGGAACAGAAGGCCAGGGGAGGTGAGGCAATGCTCAGAGGGCACTGGGAGGCACAGAAATGGAAACCTCTGGGCTGGGAGGAGTCCATTTTAGGACATCAAGAGAACTTGTGCACAGGATTTGCTAGGGAATCTAGGAGAACCAGAGAGAGCCAAGAGCCTAAGGAACAGACAAGGGTGCTTTGTATTTTCAAAATCTGGAAGCCAAGAGATTCTGCAAATACATGGGGTGGTGAGCTTAACATCACTCTGGGCAAGGTTCCAGAAAACTCGGGGCTTGGAGAGCACCTAGGAAGGAAAGTAATTCCCAGGACCCCACAATGATTCCTTAAGAACAAGTCATGCCAGATCAGCCACATTTCTTTCTTTGTTAGGTTCACTGGATGGGTAGACTTAGGGATGGTGTGATGAGTGATCAGAATGAGGCCAGCTTGTGGTGGTCTTCTTGTGAACAGGACAGAGAAAATGTGTGATGGATTCAAAGATGATTAGGAAATTGACTGCCCATCGGGGAAGGGAATTAGCTGATAGGTCTCTGTCTCCTGTAGCGAGGTGCCTGAGGTCCTCTGCTAGGTCCTATTCTACCCATCCAAGTTACATAAGACAATGGTAAACAGTGGGAGGCCCACTTGTCCAATTGGCAGATGGTTTGAGGGAGGGAGAACCACACACTATGTTGGGAAATAGAGCTCCTTTTTCTTTGAGTGCCTACTTTGCCAGGCACTGAGTTTGGCTCAGGCAGAATAATGGTGAATAAGACAGAGAGAGAGAGAGGTATAGCTACTCTCATGGAACTTACTGTTCTGTAGGGGTCTCAGGCAAGCACATTTAGTGTAATAAGCATCCCAAATGACTGTGGCAGGATGGGTTTCCAAGATGAGAGGAGACATGGAAAAATAGAAACACCTGTCCCTGGTTCTCAAAAACCAACAGTGTCACCACAGGAGAAAGGAGCCCTGGGTCAGTAGTGGTTAGAGTGAAGTGGAGAGGACAGCGATGTGTGAGGGGACATGGGCCCTGCCAAGTTTGGAGGGCTGATCTACACTCGAATTTCATATGTAGCCTTTCAGCCATACAGAGCAGCAAAGAGGAGGATTCGATAGTGGGGTAGCAGGTGATGACAATGCTGGGGACAATTAGAGGCAGAAATAGAGTTTTGGAATCATCCTGTTTTACAAGGTGACAACCAGAAAGCCAAGGGTTGCAGAGGGGATGGCTCTGAGGGAGGCAGTAAAGTGCCCACCAACCTCGCCCCAGGCCAAGCTGCAGCTGACTGTGACTTAGGAGCCCTAGGGATCACTCTAGAGTGGCACGTGGGGTAGAGAGTGTATGGGATGCAGTGCAGCTGACCTTGCTGGGAAATGTATCTACTCCTAGGCCAAGGACAGAAGAAATCCTACAAGATAGAGTATTAGTCCGTCCTCAGGCTGCTACAAAGGGCTGCCCGAGACTGGGTAATTTATAAAGGAAAGAGTTTTAATTGACTCACAGTTCCTCATGGCTGGGGAGGCCTCAGGAAACTTACAGTCATGGCAGAAGGGGAAGCAAACATGTCTTTCTTTACATGGCGGCAGGAAGGAGAAGTGCCAAGTAAAGGGGGACAGCCCCTTATAAAACCATCAGATCTCGTGAGAACTCAGTCACTATCACGAGAACATCATGGAGGAAACTGCCCCCATGATTCAGGTATCTCCACCTGGTCCTGCCCTCGACACATGGAGATTATTACAATTCAAGATGAGACTTGGGTGGGGACACAGAGCCAAACCATATCACATAGGAAGGAGGAAGACGGTGAGCCCACATCATCACCATCTCCCAGACCCTGTCCCTAGCTCAGTGCCTGGCACATGACCAGTGCTCAGTGGGGACTGCCTAAAAGAGAAAGAGCTTTTTCCAACTCCAGTTCTCTATGGCACCCTTCTGACTTCTCAGAGCCTCAGTTCCCCCATCTGTAAATAGGTCAAGATGATCGATGCACCATGTGAAAAAATTGTGTGAGCATTAAAGCCCTGTTCAAATACAAGGATTTAAAGGAAGATATAAGAAGCAACCTCCATATTACTGCTTCCTGGAAATGCCCTTTAGTAACAGTTTAGTGGCAAAAAATACTATGAGAAAAGAATTTTCTCATAAACATTCTTTTATTCAGTTATGAAAGGATTAACTAAGCTGTAATGGCTGACATTCTTTTTCCATAAGACACCATAAGGCACACAATGATATTTGACAAATGTGTGCTTCCTTCCCTACCTTCAACTCATAGTAAGGAAAGGAAATTTCAGTGAGGGTAGAGCCATGGGGAGGGGAAGGGTTTGGCTTGGCTGACTCAGAATCTTCTCCCAAGTGTCCTCAGCTAGAACCCTGAAAACGCTGCTCAGAAGTACCTCACTATCTCAACTCCTCTCCACCCTCAGTCCTGGAAGCTCTGCCTCCTTCACTCTTGTGCCTAACCAGGTAATGACATGGTCTTGAAAACTCTAATCACTGACTGTTTGCTCTGTGCCAGACAGAGGGCTCAGGGATTTCCATGCATTCGCTTAATTTTCCTGTTAACAGAGTCAGCTATTATCCCCTTCTGTAGATTAGGAAACAGGCAAAGAGGAGAGATGTGTCTTTCTCAAACTCACACAGCTGGCAACTGCCAGAGCCTGGTCTCAAGCCCAGATCTATCTGATCCCAAAGTCCTTGTAACCAGAACACCAACCTGCCTGGGTACAGACTGTGAAGGGTCAGTGAGGCCATGAAGACAATGGTGCCCTAGGGCTGGGGTCCCCGGCTGGCAGCAGGCAGAGGTAATTCTTCCATGTGGTGTCACTCCAAGGTAGTAGTGCTCCCCGGAAGTGGTGCTTCATCCAGACAGCTCCATGAAGCAGGAGGTGGTACCTGGATTCTTTTTCAAAGGGGAAACAGAGGCAGGAGCTGCTCCACTAGGGATGGCTGGATGCTGTGTGTCTGCACCGGGCCAGGAACACACCAACTACACTCACCACCATGGAGGCCAGCATAGCTCAGAGGGGCCTTGGGTTAGGCATCAGAGTCTAGAGGTAGGCAGAGCCTGTATTAACTGCGTGCTGGGCAAGGGAGGAGGGATGGAGGAGAAGTCCCCATTTGCCATGGGACCCTATTTATGCTGAAGAAATGGAGGCTTTAAAACTTACTATATGAGTAATATAAAAATTAAACCCAGATTCACAATATGAACTAGCAATTTCACTCTTAGACATTTATCCAAAAGGACAGAAAGCAGAGGCTCAAACAGATATTTGCACACTTATGTTCATAGCAGCATTATTCACAGTAGCCCAAAAGTGGAAGCAACGCAAGTGTCCATTGATGGATGAATGGAGAAACATGATGTGGTCTATACATACAAGGGAATATTATTCGGCCTTACAAAGGAAGGAAATTCTGACAGATGCTAGCTACATCATGGGCGAACCCTGAGGACATCGCACTAAGTAAAATAAGCTAGTCACAAGAAGGCAAATACTGTATGATTTCACTTATGTGAGATAGCTAGAATAGCCAAATTCATAGAAACAGAAGAAAGAATGGTGGTTGACATAGACTAGAGGAAAGGGAGGAGCAAGAAGTTATTGTTTATTGGGTTTAGAGGTTCAGTTGGGAAGATGAAAAAGTTTTAGAGATGGATGGTGGTGATCGCTGCACATGTGAATGTACTTAACGTCCCTGAAATGTACATTTAAAAATGGTTAAGCCAGTTAGTTCCATGTTGTGTGTGTTTTTCCCACAATAAAAGAACCTGAAATTTTTTCCTACTTCTAATAAAAATTCTTCCTAGACTAAAAAAACAAAAACAAAAAACCATGCTACATTTTTTAATCTTTATTTTTTAATCTTTATTTGTGTGCTTCCCATGTGTCAGGCAACTTACTGAACACGTTCCATTTGCCATCTGTTTAGTCTTTTGCAACAGCCACAGTGGTCATTATTTCTCCCTTTTCCAGATGAGGAAACTGAGTCTCACAGATACTCCCCGCAAGCCTTACAGCTGGTAAGTAGCTTGAATCCATGCCCTTAACCGCTGTGCTCAGCCGGGGATGAGACTGGCTCAGAAACATACATCTAGAGATGGGCAGGCAGCACTGGGCTTGTTAGACTCTCCTTGGCACAGAGGCAGAGTGAAGAAGTGGGAAAAAACCAAAGCCCTTGGCATGCCTGACCTCTATGCAGAGTGGAGAGGCATCCTGGAGGCTGGCAAAGAGGGCCAGTGGGGAGCCATCCTTACAGAGGACACCCTTTCATCTTAGAAAGTTCCCGGGACAGCTTCTCCGCCCTGCATTTAACTGCCTGCTGGGAGTTGCAAGGAATCCGAGCATATCCAATAAATGTTTTATTCTACCCTGAGCTGGCCCTCTTGGGCAAAATAAACTCCTTTTTCCAGGAGGAAATGAAGGGGCAGGTTTTTCTAGGACACTTACATAGGGATTTGTCTCTTCATTTCACACGGAATAATCTTTGGCTCAGAGAGGCAAAGTAACTTGCCCAAGCCCACACAGCAGGTTGGCACCCAAGGTCTAAAAAAACCCAGGGTGTCTGGCTTCTGGCTGAAGACCCAGCAGATACTCCACTGCAGAGCTCTCTGAGAGCCGGGATTGCCTCCCTCCCTGCCTTGGGGGACCCATTCTCTGTCTTCTCACGGAGATATACTTGGCAGGGCTGTGGGCACAGGAAATCTCCATGATATCAAATATGCAGAAAACTTTTTTTTTCCTGCCCTGAAGGGCACTGGATTGCTGGGTCATTAACAACCTGTGTAGGTGACTCTTCTCAGGAAGGCCCTCAGGATCTGATCTGAGCGTGCCTCCCTCTCCAGCCCCATCTCTTGCCATCCTCTGCCCAATCCCCTTCTCCAACTCTTCCCAGCCCCTGTGCTCACTCTCGCTCAGGCCTTGGTCTCTGCTGCTCCCCTCCTCTGGCCTTTCTAACCCCGCCCAACTTTGCTGACCTGACCCCAACTCATTTCTTCTCCTGGAAGCCTTTCCTGATCCTCAGCCTGTTCACCTCCAGCCCCCTCTACCACACTCACACACACACACACACACACACACACACTGACACACACTCACACCCACACGCTCACACAGGCCTCACCTGCTATTCATGGCTGTGTCCCCAGTGCCTAAAACAGAACCTGGCACAGGGCAGACCCTAAGGACATGTTGATTGATTGAATAAATCTGTAACTGAATCTGTAGATTCAGTTAGCAATCAGGGATTTGCCATTAAGCAACTGGAAAGGCCTTGGGCTCCCCAGGACTGAGATTTCTCCTGGGCAAAGTGGGTATCAAAAAAGAACCTTCCTCACAAGGTATTTGGAGTGCATGAGAGAGTCTATGTCACATGCCTGGCACCGCACCTGGGTCATGATGGGGCTTTAGTGAGGCTTAGTCAGGTCCTATTACTGCCTGGAAGCGTGTGCCCTGACCTTACCCCTCAAGCCCCTCCTACTGCCGAAAATGTGCAGAGATGAGTATCTGCTTAGGAAACCTGTGAGTCTCCTGAACTAGAGGTTTGAGGCACAGACGCACTTTTGTCTTCAAGTGTGCAGAGATGAGTATCTGCTTAGGAAATCTGTGAGTCTCCTGAACTAGAAGTTTGAGGCTCAGAAGCACTTTTGTCTTCAAGGACTTTACGGTCCAATGGGAGAGAAAGGCACCAAATGGGCCATAGCAGAGACTGGCCAGGGCGATGGTGGGGAGATCCAAGGGTGGCTTCTCAGACAGGTGATGCTTGAGCTTTGTCAAGCAGGAAAAGTAAGCGTTTCCCAGGCAGAGATGTGGGTGGAGGGGAGAATCCTGCAGGACAGAGTGAGATGCTGCCTCTTAATAAAAACATAAAGGAAAAAAAAACAACAACACATTTTCCCCCTAAGTCCATAGAAACAAGAGTCATTGGGTTTCAGGGTCAGGTAGAACTTGCTTCCCACCTGGGTCCTCTCCTTAGACCGTGTGAAAAGTGGCTGGCCCTTCAGAGCCTCGAGTGCTCATCTGCAGGTCAGGGACAGTAAGACCAACTTGCAAGGGAGCTGGGAGGATTTGGTGAGATTCTAGATGTGCAAGTCCCAGCACATAGTAGGCACACAAACAAAGCTAGCGTCCTTCCTCTTTGGGCCTAAAGGAAAATTTATCCCAATTATTTGAAGGATTTGGGTTTGAGTAGTGCTCTGTCTGTTCTGTGCCCGTATTAACCAGACCTATTCCAGAAGTGGCCTTTGGGACTTTCCAGAGCACAGCCTGGCCTCTCCAACAGCCCTTATTAAAGACATGCTTCAAAATGGGTGGGGTGTCATCACCTGTGAAGACCTGGCATCTCCACAGGGGCAGCTGGGCCTTTGTAGCTACACATCAAAGCTGCCCATCCCTGGTCCCAGGGTTTATCATCACAGTGACATAGACCCACGACCTTGTGCTCATGGAGATGTGCCTGCTGCAAACCTTCCATCTGCCTGGCTAGTCCATCCTCCAGGACACAGGGAGATGCTGGCTTTTGCGAAGATGCAAGGCATATAGGATGCAAGCTGTAAGGGCCCAAAGAGTTTGCAAGGTGGCTGGATAAATGTGACATCCCCTCCTTCCCAGTGCCCTTCAACACCACTCTTGTTCCCCATGATGTTACGTTTTGCCGATAATAATCATAGCTACCATTTGCTGACCCTCACACTGTGCTAGGCACCTTGCCAAATGCTTTCCTTGGAATATTCCCCTTTCCTACATTATGAGATATATACAATTGTCAGTCCCATTTTACAGATGAAGAAACTGAGGCACACAGAAGTTACATCACTTGCCAAGTCATCCAGCTGGAGACTGGCAGCCTGCTATTTCCCACAGCCAAAACTCAGCTCTCACCCAGGCCGTCCTCTACCCAAAGACATTTGCTGGCTCCCTGCTGACATTAGGACAAAGTCCAGATCCCTCAGCCTGGCACCCTAGGACCTTCACGAGATCTCCTCGCCTAATCCCCTAGCTCTACCCTTGCCGCTCAGTCTACCTGAGAGAATCACTTCTCCATTTTTTTTGAGACAAGGTCTCACTCTGTCACCCAGGCTGGAGTGCAGTGGTACAATCTTGGCTCACTGAAATCTCTGCCTCCCAAGTAGCTGGAATTACAGATGCATGCCACCACGCCTGGCTAATTTTTGTAGGATTTTGGTAGAGATGGGGTTTCACCATGTTGCCCAGGCTCGTCTCAAACTTCTGCCCTCAAGTGATCCACCCACCTCGGCCTCCCAAAGTGCTGGGATTGCAGGCCTGAGCCACCGCATCCGGCCCCACTTCTCTTTCATAACCCTACACAGCTGCCTGGAACATC
The DNA here is from genome assembly GCF_028878055.3 of Symphalangus syndactylus. Taxonomy (NCBI): domain Eukaryota; kingdom Metazoa; phylum Chordata; class Mammalia; order Primates; family Hylobatidae; genus Symphalangus; species Symphalangus syndactylus. The sequence goes on from NC_072425.2 coordinate 20,873,773, forward strand.
CTTCCTGCCTTTCCCATTTGATGAACTCCAGCCATTCTTCAGCAGCTAGCTCAAGTATCAGACAAGCCAACTCAATCTCTCCTACTTGGGGCACCTCTGTGTGTGTGCATGTGTCCACCCACTTGTATTGCAGTGCATTTGTTTCTTTTTTTTTTTTTTTTTGAGACGGAGTCTTGCTCTGTCACCCAGGCTGGAGTGCAGTGGTGCAATCTCGGCTCACTGCAAGCTCCGCCTCCCGGGTTCACGCCATTCTCCTGCCTCAGCCTCTCCGAGTAGCTGGGACTACAGGTGCCCGCCACCACACCTGGCTAATTTTTTGTATTTTTAGTAGAGACGGGGTTTTACCATGGTCTCGATCTCCTGACCTCATGATCCGCCCGCCTCGGCCTCCCAAAGTGCTGGGATTACAAGCGTGAGCCACCGCGCCCGGCCGCAGTGCATTTGTTTCTATGTCTGTGTTGTTGTCTAGGCTCTGGGCTTCCTGAAACCCGGTGCCCGGTTTCATCCACCTTGGTCTCCCCAGCCCCAAGCACAAGGTCCAGCACAGAGCAGATTATGAGAAATGTTTGGGAATGAATGAATGACCCAGTGGAATGAACAAGGGTTACAGATGTGGTAACAGGAGGCTCAAAATGCTGCCCCTAGGAAAGAAGAGGGCGAGGGGCTGTGGGAAAGGTCAGCAGGCTGGAGGTACACTCCAGCTCCCTTTGGCTGAACAAAGACTGGGGCCCCAAGATTCTTTTCTCAAGAAATATTTTTAATGGGCTTTAGGATGATTCATTCCTTTGCAGCCTCACCACACCTGTGACTTCCAAAGGGGCCTCATGCCCCTGCCTTAATTCAAAAATCCTCCCTGGGCTCCACTGACTCACTCGTTCCATAAGTCAGGATAGGACAGATTCTGCTGCAGTAACAACCACCCCAGAATGTCAGTGGCTCCTATTGTATGCCCACTGAAGACTGGCAGGGGACCTCTTCTCTGTATTAGCCTCCAAAGGGGACATGATAAATTGCTCACTAGCTCTCAAAACATGTTCAGAGGTGACCCATGTCACTTTTGCTCATATGTCACTGGCCAAGGCAAGTCATGTGACTACACCTAACTTTACAGGTGGCAGAGAAGTACAATCCTAGCAAGTGCCTGGAAAGCAGAGAGGTGAAAACGTTGAACAAATAGCATTAAATACCACCACACCTGTCGACATTTACTGTGCAGCTACTATGTGCCTTGCATAGTCAGAGTTCCAGAGCAGGAGGTGGGATATGTTCTGCTCACATGCCACCGCTGAGAAGCCTCCTGTGCCTCTGGACAGGATCAGTTACTCCTTCTCCACACTATCTCATGTCACCAAAACTCTTCAGCACTTGGCAAATTCCCATCTTTCCTTCTTCCTTCTCTTCCTCCCTCTCTTACTTCTTCCATTTAACAAATATTTACAAAGCACCTTGACGTGCCAGCACAGTGCTTGGGGTTTCAAGATCTAGCACAAATATCATGTATTCTTGAAGACCTTCTCTGGTCCTCCCACTTAGAAACAAATGCTCCCTGCTTTGATTCCCAGCAGCTTGAATGTCCCTCTGCTTGCCACTTTGGGTTTTAAGTGTGTGTGTCCACACTAACTTTGGCCACTAGACTATGAGCCTTTTGAGGGCTAGGGACTGTGTCTCATTCATCTCTATGTCCCCAGTCCCTGCACTTGTGCTCAGAAAAGGATCATTAACTGATGGGCTGACTGATTGACTGATTGACTGAGTGAGCAAATAAATGAATGGATGTCTCACAATAACTGGCACACAGTGTAGCCAATGGTGTCCTGCTATACTTCAAAATCCAAACTCTTGGTAGGGCCTGGTGGGTCATGCCTGTAATCCCAGCACTTTGGGAGGCCGAAGCAAGCAGATTGCCTGAGGTCAGGAGTTTGAGACCAGCCTGGGCAACATGGCAAAACCCCGTCTCTACTAAAAATACAAAAAATTAGCCGGGCATGGTGGTGCGTGCCTGCAATCCCAGCTACTTGGGAGGCTGAGGCATGAGAATCTCTTGAACCCGGCAGGCGGAGTTTGCAGTGAGCCGAGATTGCGCCATGGCACTCCAGCCTATGCAACAGAGCAAGACTCTGTCTCAAAAAAAAAAAAAAAAAACTCTTTCCCACAGTCTACGTGGCCCTGCCTGATCTGGCCCCTACCCACCATGTTCCAGTTCTGACCATCGTTCAGTTCATCAAAGGCACCAAGTTCATTCTTGCGTCAGGGCCTTTGCACCTGTCATGCCCTCCTCCTGGAACATTCTGTTTCCAGTTCAACTCTGGCCTGGCTCACTCTCCTCATTCTAGCCCCAGCTCAAATGCTACCTCCTTGGGGAGGCCTTCCAGTCAAAAGGAACTCTGTACTGCCCTCTTTATTGCACTGTCTATTTGATTCTGTTCAAAGCACTTTCCATCTGACATTACTTAACTCATGTATTTGCTTATGTGCCGATAGTCTGCCTCTTCTAAAATGTAAAGTTCACGAGAGCTTCATACACAGACCCCACCTGGCCTGCTGGGACCCTGGCACATAGCAGATGCTCAGTGCATAGCTGTTGAATGAATGAGTGAAAGGTAACATGTGACTATCACCTAAGAGGAGTGCAGCCTAAATGAGGGGAGATTCAGCTGTTTCCTGTCCACCGACCAAGCCATAGGCCTCAAGCTTCTTGCCCTTCTCATGGCTTCTTTAAAGGTTGGGGATGGATGTCTGTAGAGCAGGGTGTGAGACAGCTGTACCTCTAGGACACTCCTGTTCTCAATGCACACATGCACGTGGAACCCCAAGGAGCCATCCTTTAGGTCAGAAGATAGCACTCGTTATGAGAGCAGAGGGGGCCTACAGGGCCATCGCTTTGCTCAGCTGACTGCTGGCCCCAGGCACCTAACCCCTGTTCAATGCCCGAGCTTCCAGCCCTGGGCAGCTGTGGCGTAATCACAAGTTTTAAAAGCTGGCCTGGGTGTTGCTTCTGTTCTGCCTTTGAGGAGAGGGCATGCAGCGGCCATCCGAAGGCTGGCAGGGCAGCCACAGACTTCAAAGGCTTTGTCTTTGACTGCTGTTTTGCTGTTACAAAATGTTTTGTAGAGGCAGGGTTTCACCGTATTGGCCAGGCTGATCTCAAATTCGTGGGTTCAAGCGATCTACTCGCCTTGGCCTCCCAAAGTGTTGGGATTACAGGTGCAAGCCACTGTGCCTGGCCAGTGTTAAATTTTTAGAAAGGTGTATAGCATATTTGATTTAGTAATTCTAACAATTATGATTTTCATGTGTGTTATTAATATTCGCATGGGAGAAGACTGGCAGCTGGAGGTAGGGTGGGGCCCAGTGGGGAACAGGCAGCACCTGCTGGGATTGGGGTGGAGCTGGCTCCCCTGCTGGGGCAAAGCAAGTTCGTCTCTCCTTTTTCTCTTTTCTCCTGTAGCAGGTGAGAGCTCCTCAAGGGCAGGGTGGGAAAATTTCCCACTGGGGCCCCAGAACCTTGATGACACCAAATGGAATATGACTCTGCGCTCTCATGTCCCCTAAAAGTGTCTTCCTTGCCCTCTCATTCCCTCACGTTGCTTGGCTCTTTTCAGGAGGCAACTTTGCAGGCTGGAAAAAACACTTCTAACTATGCATACCTTTCTGCCCGGTGTTTCTCCTTATAGGCAAATGCCCTGCAGACACGAACATGAGCACACACACATCCATTCAGTAATTGGTTCTTTCAGTTGTTCACGCAAAATGATTTCTTGAGATCTGCCGAGTACCAGGGACTGAACCGGGTCCTGAGATATTTCCCTGAACACACCGACATGATCCCTTGGGTTCCCTTAGAAATGACAGAACATCATAGAGGAGAGAGACATTGAACGGGCATTAATGGAAATCCTTAGTTGAAATTACTCAAAATACTTCAAGTGAGGAGCACATGGTATGGTGGGACAGGGGTCACAAATTCTTCTAGCAATGTTTTTTGCAAGTGAAAAAAAGGCAGCAGCCCAAATATCCATCCCCAGGAGAGTAGCAAGGAAAACTGTGGTGCATTCATACTTTGATTTACCATGTACTTATTTAAAAGAAAGCAGGTCAGGCACAGTGGCTCACACCTGTAATCTCAGCACTTTGCGAGGCCGAGGCAGGCAGATCATCGGAGCTCAGGGGTTCGAGACCAGCCTGGACAACATGGCAAAACCCCATCTCTACAAAAAAAATACAAAAATTAGCCAGGTGTGGTGGCATGTGCCTGTAGTCCCAGCTACTTGAGAGGCTGAGGTCAGAGGATGGCTTGAGCCTGGGAGGCGGAGGTTGCAGTGAGCCAGGGTCACACCACTGCACTCCAGCCTAGGTGATAGAGGGAGATCCTGTCTCAAAAGAAGAAGAAGAAGAAAAAGAGAAGGAAGATTATATGAATCAACAGTGAAAGATATCCTAAGTACAGTGTTAAATTTTTATTTGCATCTGTATCTGTTTTTGAGACAGGGTCTTGCTCTGTCACCCAGGCTGGAGTGCAGTGGTGTAATCACAGCTCATGGCAGCCTTGACTTTCCAGGCTCAAGCAATCCCCTTACTTGAGCCTCCAGAGTAGCTAGGGCTACAGGCATGCACCAACAAGTCCTCCTCATTTTTTGTAGAGGCAGGGTTTCACCATATTGGCCAGGCTGGTCTCAAACTCCTGGGTTCAAGTGATCCGCCCTCCTTGGCCTCCCAAAGTGTTGGGATTACAGGTGTGAGCCGCTGCACCTGGCCAGTGTTAAATTTTTAGAAAGGTGTATAGCATATTTGATTTAGTAATTCTAACAATTATTATGATTTTTATGTGTGTTATTAATATTCGCATGGGAGAAGACTGGAAGAATATGTCTCATATTGTCAACAGCTGCTATTTTGGGGGAGGGGAATACCTGTGACTCTCATTTTAAAAACATTCAAATAATGTTTGAATTGTTAAAAATAGACATGCATTACCTTAGTAAAAAGAAAAAAAGTACAGACTTGGGGGAAAAAAACTGATGCTGATTATTTTTGAGACTCTTCAGCCATCTGGAATCAAGGCTGTTCAAAGAGCCAGATCTTCCTTCTTGAAGACAAAGTTCCTTCCACCAGGGGCTAGACTCTCAAACGGGAAAGAATCACGGTAATTAGGGAACGGAGGGGTTCTTGGAGGCCAGCAGTGAATGGAGTGTGAACTTCAATGCTGGGAAGGGGTGGGCCTAATCCCAGCTCTGCCATTCTCTGGCTGGTGATCTGGGTAGGTCCGTGGGCCTCAGTTTTCTCACCTATAGGAGAGATATAATGATCTCTTTCTGATAGGAGTGTTTGCTGATTAAATGAAATGCGACATTAGAATTCTCTTGGAAAGCAACTACTCGGTGGGTTCTAAACAGAGGGAATGCTTTTGCCAGACCTGGAAGCATCATATGGAATTGTTGGAAGAGGAGAAATAATTTTGCTCTTGGCTCTTCCTGCAGAGAAATGAAGTTTGCTTACATCATCTACCTAAGAAAATTAAGTAACATGTCTGCTCATCAATAAGCAGCAGTAATTTCAGTGTGCTTCCCTCGGCATCCCCCTCTGGCACAGAGAAGGTATCGGAGTTTGGCAACTGAATAAATGAACGGCCTACTCCTACAAAGAAGTGGCTTATGGCTGTCACCAGGTGTGAAGCTCAGCTGAACAATTCACTGAACAAAATCCACGTCTCACTTCCCACATCATCTCGGTATAATTGACTGTGAAATCCACCAGGCACACTTCCCCATCTAATGCCTTGTGGTAAGGGAAAAGGCAGTGAGGCTGGCTTAAGCTATGGACCAGTTAAAACCACTTGAGATAATGTCCAGGGCTCTGGCTGGAAGAAAAGGATGGGAAGTGAAAGCTGGAGAAAGCCCTGGCCTTGAGGTGCAGAAAGGGGAAAATTCAGTGGGTACAGCTGACCTCAGTCCTCAGACACTTTCCAAGACTTTCCAAGACACACTGAGGGTTTGGGTCAAGCCATGCTGGGACCTCAGGACCAGGATAGTGGGAAGGCAAGAGGGCTCCCCAGCCCTCCGAGGAGGCATCCTGAGTACCAGTGCCCAGTGCCCAGAGCTGTGTGCTGAATTTCAGCCTGGTTCAAGCTGTCATCAATTTTTGGGAGAGGAAGGGGCAGCAGCATTCATTGAAGTTGGCCAGCTATGGAAGCAGGAAACAACGCAGCCAGTTTACCCATAGCAGAGCCCCAGCTAATCTGTAAAGCTCAGGATCAGCACACAGTAAGTCTTCAACCAATAGTTGCTAGCTTTTTTTTTTTTTTTTTTGCAAGACAGGGTCTCCCTCTGTTGCCCAGGCTGGAGTGCAGGAGCACCACCACAGCTCACTGCAGGCTCGACCTCCCAGGCTCAAGTGATCCTCCCACCTCAGCCTCCTGAGTAGCTGGGACTACAGGCGTGTGCCGCCATGCCTGGCTCATTTTTTGTACTTTTTTGTAGAGATGGGGTTTTGCCATGTTGCGTGGGCTCATCTCGAGCTCCTGAGCTCAAGCGATCCTCCCACCTCGGCCTCCCAAAGGGCTGGGATTACATGAACCACCACACCTGGCATTTACTAGCACTTTGTATCACTAAAATTGTGTTATATGGAGGTTGGGGGTTTCGTGGGCCTAAGCTAGTTCTCAGGGCACTATTTAAGGGGTTCTGGCTTCCGTGGTGAACTCCAAATCAGAGAAAAAACAATTCTTGTGAGAAACTCAAGAATCTATGATTGCGTGTTTACTATACAACAGGCACGGTTGTAAGCCTTTTACCTCAATTAACTCACAATTCCCCACAATACACGCTGGTGTTATGGTCATTTTACAAGTGAAGAAACTCAGTCCCACTGAGGGTAACTTACCCAAGGTCACACAACTTGTAAGGACTCCAACCAGGGCCACCAGAGAATATGAGGATGACAGTCACAGCCCCATTCATTTAGTGCCCACAGGTGACTGGCTTTGTGCAAAATGCGTAAGTCCTCTTTTGTGAACCTCCAAGTCTTCAAGGTAAACACTAGAATCTCATTTTACAGAGAAGAAAAGCGGCCCAGAGGTGCAGTGGTCTGCCTAAGCCCACGCAGGAGAAGTTGACGGTGTAAGACAGGAGTCAGATCCCGCTGTCCGTGTGAATCTTCCCAAGCTCGGTCTCAGCCAGCAGCTCACAAGCTGAGCACGGCAGGGACCTGGGGCGCTAAAGCTTCCCGCAGACAGGTGGGTACCAGATGGGTGACTGCAAGACTTCCTCGGCCCCACCTGCCGGAGGGGTGGGGCCGCTGCTCATTTCCTGCGCCGCCCACCTTGGTCAGGACGGGCCCAGAAACCTAGCAGGTGGAGGCTGCAGTTAGGGGCCAGGAAAGTCCAGCTTGGGGCTGCCCCTCTGGGCTTGCTCTGATGGTCTTCAAGGAGAAGATACCCAGTAATTAGCTGGCCCCGGGCACATCAAGCCTGAGCGCAGGTAGAGGCTGACGGGAGGGGTTCCCATGGTCCCCACTGGAGAGGACAGGGAGGTTAGAGAGAGACAGGGACTCCTTTCTGGTCCCCTGCCACTCACCCCTCCCCCCCCTTCCCATTCCTCTTTGACCCTGGAGTCATGGGCTTTTTCTGAACACAAATCTGACTCTATCACTCTCTGGTTAATGGCCTTTAATAGCTCCTCATCACCTTCAGGGATAAAGTCCTGGCTATTTAGCCTGCATTTAAGGTCCTGAGTGTCACCTGGCCCTTGGCTTCCTCTCTAGCCTCATTTCCTATCATATCCTCCACCCCTACTCCAAACACACACTTACACCCACACCACCACACACACTCAATGCACTCGTGCATTCACACACACACACATGCACTCACACACTCACTTGCACTCACACTCACACACACATGGGGGGTCACACACTCACATACACTCACATTCACTCGCACTCAGACACACATTCTTACACACTAACACACACTGACACACATTCCCACAGTCACACACATTCACACACAGACATGCACTTGCACTCACTCACACGCACTCACACTCACATTCTTTCACACTCACATTCTCACGCACTCATTCTCACACTCACATTCTCACACTCATTCTCACACTCATTCTCACATGCACACTCACATTCTCTCACTCACACACATTCACTCACACACTCACATTCTCTCAGATGCGCCCACACACATTCTCACACTCACATGTACTCACACACGTTCTCACACTCACACGCACTCACATTCTCACATGCACTCACACTCATTCTCACACTCACGCTCATTCACTCACACACATTCTCTTACACGCACTCATTCTCACATGCACTCACACGTATTCACTCACACACTCACATTCTCGCACTCACACACATTCACACATTCTCTAACATGCACTCACACACATTCACTCACATGCACTCACACACATTCACATTGTCACTCACATGCACTTGCACACATTCTCACACGCACTCACACTCACACTCACATTCACATTCTCTCACATGCAGTCACACACTCACATTTTTCTCACACGTACTCACTCACACACTCACATTCTTTCGCTCACATGCACTCACACATTCTCTCACACACACTCACCCTCACACTCACATTCTCTCACACACGTGCAGTCACACTCACACACACTCACATTCATACACACTGCCACAGCCACTTGAACACGATTTCCTGGCTACAGCAAGCTCTCTTAAGCATCTATGTCTTTCCACCTGCTGCTCCCTTTGCCTAGAATGTTCTGGCCCCCTGCCTTGCCCACCTAGCTCCTACCTGGCCTTCATGTTTATTTCACAGCTCAGCTCTGGCAACACTTCCTAGCCAAGCCCTGCCTGCCTTCCCCGATGTTGGACTTAGGTGCCCTCCTTGGCATTCCAGCTCCACCTCCTCCTTCTGTCACTGCTCTGTCAGGCTGGATTGGAACTGTGTTGCTGTGCGTCTCCCTCACTGGACTGTGAGCTTCTCCTCTCAGGCTGACCAAGCCTGCCTCACCTCTACCTCCCCTGCACCCATCCCAGCCCTGGATGGGTGAATGTGAGTGTGTGAGTGCGTGTGAGAGAATATGAATGTGTGAGTGCGTGTGACTCACATTCTCTCACATGCAGTCACACACATTCTCTCACACGCACACACACACTCACATGATCACATTCACATTCTCTCACTCACACTCACACATTCTCACTCACACTCATTCTCACACTCACATGCACTCACACTCACATTCTCTCACACGCACTCACACACTCACATTCTCTCACACACTCACATTCTCACACATGCAGTCACACACATTCTCTCACACACACTGACACTCTCTCACATGCATCTCTCTCTGCCTGCCTGGGAGAGGGACTGAGCCGAGAGGGCTCTGGGGGCTTCAGGGCTCAAAGAGTGTATATAAGTGTGTTAGTGCAGGTTCACGTGCATGTGTGTGCATGCATCTGGTGGGGCAGAGAGGGAGGAGAATAGAGGGAAAAGAAGAGAGATGAATGAGGGAGGAAAGAAGAAAGGCGAAAGAGGGGGAGGGAGAATGAAAGAGAAAGGAGTCACGAGAACAACCTGAGATGGAGATGGAGAGGGAGGGGAGAGGAGTAGAGGGGAAGGGAGGGAAGGGGAGGGGAGGAGAGGAGGTATCATTCATCTAGAGGAGGAATGGAAATGAGGCTGTGACTTTATGCAGCACAGCTATAAGCTAGAAAGCTGATAGACTGAGAATTCAGCCAGACAGTGGAACTTGCAGGTAACACAGAACCTATAGGAAGGAGAGCAGGAGAAGGAGACGAGACAGGAAACTGGAGTGTGAGGCTTGATCAGGGAAGGCCTCGCAAAGCACCCTGATACCCTGATCACACCCTGGCATGACCATAGCCAGAACCACCCTTAGACCCTGCTCCTCAGTGGAGCCCCATGCTTTGGAGTGCCTGGAAATTTCCTAAGCCCCCTCCCATGCCTGGGACTGGCCAGGCTGCCTGTGCCATCTAGGTGGGGCACCCTGAACTCAGGCTTGATCTGCATGGACTTTAGCATCCATTTATCGCCTTAACCAAATGCCCTGAGGAGCTTCAAGACTTGCATCTACGCAGGCCCTGCACACCCTAGGAGGAGCCCTGACCACTCCCTTGGATAAGCCATGTTGGAGTGGGGATGGGGTGTGCCTTTGAGGAACACCAGCCTTGGGCTCTCCCTTGAGAGGATCCTAGCCCTGAATGGGCTGCACGTGCAGCCAGTACCTCCCTGCTCACTTTGCCAACAGTCCTGAGTTCTGAGAGGAAGATGGACTTTCTTCCTCACCAGCTGCACAACATAAGGAAGAAAGGTGATGGGCATCGCAGTGCTTTGTATATGAGAAAGAGTGGGGCTGGGCTCGGGGGTGTCAGCAAATTCACAGGGGAAGATAATTTACTCAGATCTAGAAGATAAAACTGTGAAACATTGGGCCAGGCACAGTGGCTCACACTTGTAATCCCAGCACTTTGGGATCACCTGAGGTCAGGAGTTCGAGACCAGCCTGGCCAATATGGGGAAACCCCGTCTCTACTAAAAATACATTAGTGCATTTTTCTGTAGGTAAGTGACACTTCAATGAAAAGTTTAGTTAGAAAAGAAAAAAACAACCAAATTGAAAAATTTCAAAGGACTTGAATAGACAATTCTCCAACAAGATATACAAATGGCCAAGAAGCACATGAGAAGATGCTCAATGTCACTAGTCATTAGGGAAATACAAATCAAAACCACAATGAAATACCACCTCACACCCATTAGGATCAGTACTTTCAGAAAAACAGAAAATAACAAGTGTTGGTGAGGATGTGGAGAAATTGGAACCCTTGTGCCCTGCTCTTAAGAATGTAAAATGGTGCGGCTGCTATGAAAAATAGTATGGCAGTTCCTCAAAAAATTAATTACAGAATTACCATATGCTCCAGCAATTACACTTTTGAGTACACCATATATCCAAAAGAGTTGAAAGCAGGGTCTTGAAAAGACATTTGGGCCAGGAGCGATGGCTCATGCCTGTAATACCAGCACTTTGGGAGGCCGAATTGGGTAGATCACTTGAGGCCAGGAGTTCAAGACCAACCTGACCAACATGACAAAACCCCATCTCTACTAAAAATACAAAAACTAGTCAGGCATGGTGGAGCGCATCTGTAGTCCCAGCTACTCAGGAGGCTGAGGCACAAGAATTGCTTGAACCTGGGAGGCGGAGGTTACAATGAGCCGAGATCACACCACTGCACTCCAGCCTGGGCAACAGAGTGAGACTGTCACAAAAAGAAAGAGACAGAAAGAGGAAGGGAGGGAGGGAGGGAGGGAGGAAGGAAGGAAGGAAGGAAGGAAGGAAGGAAGGAAGGAAGGAAGAAGGAAAGAAAAGAAAGAAAGAAGAAAGAAAGAAAGAAAGAAAGAAAGAAAGAAAGAAAGGGAAAGAAAGAAGGGAGGAAGGGAGGGAAGAGGCCAGGCACAGTGGCTCAAGTCTAATCTCAGCACTTTGGAAGGCCAAGGCTGGTGGATCACCTGAGGTCAGGAGTTCGAGACCAGCCGGGTTAACACGGTAAAACCCCATCTCTACTGAAAATACAAAACTTAGCCGGCATGGTGGCACACACCTGTAATCCCAGCTACTCGGGAGGCTAAGGCAGGAGAATGGGTTGAACCCGGGAGGCAGAGGTTGCAGTGAGCTGAGATCACTCACTGTAACTCCACTGCTCACTGCACCCCAGCCTGGGTGATGGAGCAAGACTCCATCTCAAAAAATAAATAAATAAAATAAAATAAAGAAAGAGCTATTTGTACACCCATGTTTACAACAGCTTTATTCACAATAGCCAAAAGGTAGAAATAAACCAAGTGTCCACAGAGTGACGAATGGATAAACAAAATGTAGTCTATACCCACAATGGAATATTATTCAGCCCTAAAAAGGAAGGCAATTCTGACACATGCCTCAACAGCAACAACCCTTGAGGGCATTATGCTAAATGAAATAAGCCAGGCACAAAAAGACAAATAATGTATTCAAATGCATGAGGTACCTGGAGTAGTCAAATCCATAGAGAGAAAGCAGAATAGTGGTTGCCAGGAGCTGGAGGGAGGGGGGAATGGGGAGTTATTGTTTAATGGGGACAGAGTTTTAGTTTTGCAAGATGAAAAGAATTCTAGAGAGTTCTGGTTACACAACAATGTGAATGTACTTAATGCCATTGAACCGTACACTTAAAAATTGTTAAACTAGCAAATTTTATGTTACGTGTATTTTATCACAATTTTTTGTAGATGGAGTCTTGCTCTGTCACCCAGGCTGGAGTGCAGTGGCGTGATCTTGGCTCACTGCAACCGCTACCTCCCGGGTTCAAGCGATTCTCCTGCTTCAGCCTCCTGAGTAGCTGGGACTACAGGTATGTGCCACCATGCCTGACTAATTGTTGTATTTTTGGTAGAGACGGGGTTTTCACCATGTTAGCAAGCTGATCTCAAACTCTTGACCTCAAGTGATCTGCCCACCTCAACCTCCCAAAGTGCTGGGATTACAGACATGAGTCACCGCGCCTGTCCTTATCACAATTTTTTTAAAAAGGGGGTCTCAACTTTCTTGGACCTTTCCAGTTCCTTATAAACTTCAGAATCACTTTGCCAAGTTCAACAACAACTTAAACTATTATATTTGTATCATGATTCTATTGAGTCAATAGATGATTAATTTGGGGAAAATTGATGTAATATTGAATCTTCTAATCCATACACTTGTTATATTTCTCCAAAAAAGAAAAATACCTAACCTCATTGCCGGGGGCTCACAGTGACCCTTATGCCCACTGAGAGTTGACTCTGTCTGTGCCTGACACCGTTCCTACATCAGCTCAGTTAGTCCTCCCAATTGGCCCAAGGTAGGAATTTGGGCCTCAAGGAGCTCTGCATAGTTCTTCAGTCTCTATTGTTTCCTCCTCCCCTGCTTCTGCCATGTGCATAGTTGGGACTAGCCCGCTGGAGGAGAAACCTATGGAGGACTGCTGAGTTGTCCAGGCAAGGCCATCCTAGACCAGCCAGCCCCAGCCCATCCATGAACTGACCATGGATGCCTGAGTGAACCCAGGAAAGATCAGCTAAGCCTGGCCTGGGTCAGCAGAACTGCCTAGCTAACCTGGAGATTCAGGAGTTAAAGAACTTGTTATTTTAAGTCACTACATGTTGGGATGGTATTCCACAGCAAGAACAAATGGCTGTATCTAGGAAACCTTATGTGATCCCCTGAAGGATTGGCTCACTTCTCTTCAGTTTCCAAGCATTGTGTAGCCAGTTCTTTTGCTTACCTTAGCCTCATATTACTGTGGTATGGAGATGTCTACTATCTCTCCTCCTAGACTGTGGACCCCCTGAGGACAGGGAATCTGGCTTGATTTCTCTGCCTGCCTCTAGGGTGCTTAGCAGGCAGTTGTGCAATTAATGTTGGTGCATGAACATGTGTTGGTATCAGTCTACTCATTAACACGTGATGTACGGCCGTGACAGTCCTCTTAAGCACACAACGATTCACCATCCTGTGCAAGTGAACTTCATTGATTCATTCACAGGTAGAGATGGATCAGCTCGGGTGCCCACAGTTAAGGAGCTCACCACCAAGTTGGGGAGACAAACTCATAAAGAATGAATCACAGCCAAAGGAGATAAGTGCCCAGATGTATAAAGTGCAGTGAGGGACTGCAGTATAGGGTTGTGGCTACAAGTGTGGACTTTGGCATCAGAAAAGCTGTGAGTGTAAGTCCCACGTCTCCCACTTACTTCGGCAGGTTATCGCTTTGCACCTCACGATGGCATAAGAATGACATCAGAGGCCGGGCGCGGTGGCTCACGCCTGTAATCCCAGCACTTTGGGAGGCCAAGCTGGCCATCTCTTGAGCCCAGGAGTTCGAGACCAGCCTGGGCAACATGGTGAAACCTGTCTCTATAGAAAATACAAAAGTTAGTCAGATGTGGTGGGGTGCACCTGTAGTCCCAGCTACTCCAGAGGGCTGAGGCAGGAGCATTGTTTGAGCCCAGGAGGTCGAGGCTACAGTGAGCCATGATCATCCGTTCCACTGCACTCCAGCCTGGGTGACAGAGCAAGATCCTGTCTTAAAAAAAAAAAAAAAAAGAAAGGATGAGATCATTCATGTCAATTGCTTTGCATAATGCTTTGTGAATGTTAAGTGCTTGCATTAGTCCTAAGAATTATTTTTACATTAGTAGAACAAAAGATGGACTTAATAATATTAATACTATGGGCCCACAATTCCAAAATTCTAAATGCCCTGGAAAACAACACCAACATTTTCTTTCACAAATTCAGTGGCAAAACCCTCCCTGACCTGACTGAAACTATTTATAGTCTTCATCTAGTGTGCGACTATTCATGCATTTCCTGCAGGAGTGTTAATGAGCTTTGTTATGGAGACGTGCTCCATAGTCTGCTCAAGCTCTTTCACAATATATGGTACATGAACTTTCTATCTTTTATAAAATCTGAAAAATTCTGACTCTCAAGCCACATCTAACCCCAAGCTACTGTCCTAAGCACTTTGCATGTAGTAACTTATTCAGTCCATGTGTCAGTTCTTCCTGGTTGGGTGGGGCAGAAGAAGGGGAAAGGTCTGGGAAGTTTCACGGGGAGGTGACAGTTCAGCTGAGTCTGGAAGCTGAGTAAGGATTAACTGTGGTACTAAGGCAAAGAAGGGCATTCTGGCTAGCAGTGGCAGCCTACGCAGAACTCAGAGGAGTAAAAATGGGGACTGTAGGGCTGGGTGTCGTGGTAATCCCAGCACTTTGGGAGGCTGAAGTGGGCAGATCACGAGGTCAGGAGATTGAGACCATCCTGGCCAATGTGGTGAAACCCCGTCTCTACTAAAAATACAAAAATTAGCTGGGCGTGGTGGCGCGTGCCTGTAGTCCCAGCTGCTCGGGAGGCTGAGTCAGGAGAATCGCTTGAACCAGGGAGTCGGAGGTTGCAGTGAACCGAGATTGCGCCGCTGCACTCCAGCCTGGCAACAGATCGAGACTCTGCCTCAAAAAAATAAATAAATAAATAAATAAATAAATAAATAAATGAAAATGGTGACTGTATTGTGGGGCTGCAGTGGTTCTGCCTAGGTGGCGGAGAGAGGCTGCTGGGAGAGCACCAGGGTGGGGAGCTGGGAGGTGGGAGGAGACCAAGTACACTGAGGGCCTTGCGTGCACAGCTAAGGAGTTCCCAGTCTATCCTGGCAGGCAAGATGAAGCTGTCGGTTTTAGCAAGGGAAGGACCAGGTCAGATTCGTGTTTTAGGGAGACCTTAAACAAGAGATGCTCCTCTAAGTGCGTTGCTGAAATCCAGCATTGCTCTGCCTACAGCCTCCCCCAATCCACCCAGACCACACATGGAAATGAGGCTGCTTTGGCATAGTTTGCCTGGCACAACTCAGCTTCTAGAAAAATGTATCTGTAATCGATCATGTCATGGCAGGAAACCAACAAAGAAGCAGGCAAGTGTGGCTTTGAGAAGTCGGGAAGCAAGGTTCTGTGGGCAACCTTCAACCACGATTTCCACCACTGCCTTGCAGCCTCTAAGGCATCGCCGCTGACCTGGTCCACGAGGCTAGCCAGGCCACGGAAGGGCTCACAGCTCAGCTGCTCCTGGTCTCTGCTCCACGATGTCTGTCATGCACACTCGACAGCACCCACGTGCAGCCCAAACAGACACTGTTCACTTCTCAAGTTGGTTTCAAATTTTGCTCTTTTTGTTCCTGTTTTTCGTTTAGATTTTTTGGCTGGTTCAAGTTCGACAGACAATTTCGACACTGAGATTGAAGGGAGAGAATGTAGCCTGTAAAAGAGCAAAGGATGTGTGTGCTTTGTGTTGTTATTAGTTTCAGGGGGCCCTGGGAAGGCGCATACACGAATTGAGTCCGCCAGCCAGGTTTGTGGTGCCTCACTGTCTTCATCAAGCATGAGCCCCCTACCCCCACACCAAATTAATGGTCTCCTGCTCTTAATTCATAACCCTGTCTCTACTCACAAGCCATCTACTTTTATGTACCTAATGCATGGCCTTGCAATCCATCTTCTTTTTCTTCTTCTTTTTTTTTTTTTTGAGACAGAGTTTCGCTCTTGTTGCCCAGGCTGGAGTGCAGTGGCGTAATCTCAGCTCACTTCAACCTCTGCCTCCCAGGTTCAAGCAATTCTCTGGCCTCAGCCTCCCAAGTAGCTGGGATTACAGGCATGTGCCACCATGCCTAGCGAATTTTGTATTTTTAGTAGAGACAGGGTGTCTCTATGTTGGTCAGGCTGGTCTTGAACTCCCGACCTCAGGTGATCTGCCCGCCTTGGCCTCCCAAAGTTCTGGGATTACAGGTGAGAGCCACCGCATCCAGCTCAATCCATCTTCTATATCCTTATATATGTAATTTTTTTTTTTTTTTTTTGAGATGGAGTCTCGCTCTTTCACCCAGGCTGGAGTGCAGTGGTGTGATCTTAGCTCACTACAACCTCTGCCTCCCAGGTTCAAGCTATTCTCCTGCCTCAGCCTCCTGAACAACTGGGATTACAGGCGTATGCCACCATGCCTGACTAATTTTTTGTATTTTTAAAAGATATGGGGCTTCACCATGATGGTCAGGCTGGTCTTGAACTCCTGATCTCAAGTGATCCACCTGCCTCAGCCTCCCAAAGTGCTGGGATTACAGGCATGAGCCACCACGCCTGGCCAAATATCGTTATATATGTAAGTATATGGGATCACTTTGAGTGTGCATTTTAAAATCTGTGGAAGTGAGATCATGTTATTCATCTAATTCCACTTTTGGCCTTTGGCATTATCTGTAAGTAGATGTAAGTCATTCCCTTTGACTGGTACAATATTTCATCTCATGCCTTTCCCACGTTTCATTTATCCATGTCCCTACCAATGGATACACTTGGTCATTTTAAATAATATTGCAATGAACATCTTTTTACTTGGCTAGAACACAAACTTCATAATCAACTGAACCTGGAATTGAGTTCAGCTTCCATCACCTGCTCACTGTGTGACCTTAAACCTCTGTTCTGTCATCTGTTAAAAGAAAGGGGAGAACAGGCACGGTGGCTTACGCCTGTAATCCCAGAACTTTGGGAGGCTGAGGCGGGCGGATCACGAGGTCAGGAGATCGAGACCATCCTGGCTAACACGGTGAAACCCCGTCTCTACTAAAAAAATACAAAAAAAATTAGCTGGCCGTGGTGGTGGGTGCCTGTAGTCCCAGCTACTCAGGAGGCTGAGGCAGGAGAATGGCGTGAACCCAGGAGGCGGAGCTTGCAGTGAGCAGAGATCACGCCACTGCGCTCCAGCCTGGGTGACACAGCGAGATTCTGTCTCAGAAAAAAAAAAAAAAAGAAAGAAAAAAGGGGGGATGGGCAGGGAATAAGGACACTATCTTACAGGTGGAGGCTTCTCACACTAGACTGCGTGGCTCACACCTGTAAACCCCACCATTTTGGGAGGCCAAGGCAGGCGGATCACTTGAGGTCAGGAGTTTGAGACCAGCCTGGCCAACATGGTGAAACTCTTGTCTCTACTAAAAATACAAAAATTAGACCGGCATGGTGATGTACACCTGTAATCCCAGCTATTCAGGAGGCTGAGGCATGAGAATTGCTTGAACCCGAGAGGCAGAGGTTGCAGTGAGCCGAGATTGTGCCACTGCACTCCAGCCTGGATGACAGGGTGAAACTGTGTCTCAAAAGATAAACAAACAAACAAACAAACAAAATATATATGTACAGAGAGAGAGAACAAAATGACTGTTGCAAAGAATTACCGCATGTAAAAGGGCCTTGAAAATCTAAATATGCATATGTAAATATGAATTATTATTAATAGTTATTTAAATAAGCTTAATTCATAATTCCAGTAAAATCAAATGCATTAAGTGGCACTAACACCAGGCTTTACATTTTGCGTGCGTTCCCTGTTCTTCTGCCTCTTCCCCTTCCTACCTATCTTCCTTCACATCAGGAAACATCTATAGAGATTGAGTGGAATTGGGCAATGCAGGAATGGGCCTGCCAGGCCGAGGTGGGGTGGCCTAATCGTTCCTCTTGAGGCTGGTATCCACGAGTCACTCACTGTCCAAAGGCCTCCCCTGGGCCACCTGAGCCTATAAAACCCAGGTAATGATATGCACCCAGCTCACTAAGGTGTTGTGAAGATTAATGACGGCTTGTAAAGGGCTTTGAAGATGAAACATGCTTGTTATGGAAATAAATGGCTTGAGACGCGAAGTCTTTTCTGCCTTCGTGTCTTCTCCCTGGATGTTCTTGTCTTCCAAGGGCCCCAGATGAGTTCAGAGGTGAGGGTGACCTCACCACAACTCTTGTGGGAAGCAAAGATTTAGCGCAGACTTCCTCTAACACCACAGAGATGGACTCCTCGTTGCTAGTTTTAAAATTTAAACACTAGCTCCACTTCCTAACTCACGGAGCTAAGCTGGTTTAAAATACATTAAACAGATTCAGCAATGGCGTGGTGAATGTACGTCTGGTACTGAGCTTTTTGCTGCCAAATTTAATTATTCAAATTGGTTTAAAAAATTGGGTTTCTTCCCCCCATATCTTCTGGGATTTAGAGATATTCAAAGTGGAAGAAGTATGAGCTAAGTGTGTTCAATGGAGAAAGTGTTAGTGTTAGTGTCAGATGGACCTGGTTCAGATGCCAGCTGAGCCTCTCTCTGCCTATGGGCAAGTTATGTAACTTCTTTGAGCCTCATTTTCCCAATCTGTCAACCAAGGATAATCATAACCCCTGTCAGGGTTACTGTCAGGATTAGTTGAGTGGATGCAGGAAATTCACATTAAAAGTACTAAATAAATGTTAGCTATCAATAACAACACAACCAAACCCAGTGAAAGAGGTGGTATCATTGTCACTTGACAAAGGAGTCCAAGCCTCAGAGGGCCGGTGTGTCCTGCTATGATCTTTCAGAAGGAAAGTAGTGTGCCAGGATTCAAACCCGGATCTGCCCGCCCCGAAATCCCCCTGGTCACCCACATGTGGCATCCCCCCTGGATAGAAGCTTGTTTTCTTTTTCTTTCTTTCTTTCTCTTTTTTTTTTTTTTTTTTTGAGACTGAGTCTCACTCTATCACCCAGGCTGGAGTGCAGAGTGGGGCTATCTTGGCTCACTGCAAGCTCTGCCTCCCGGGTTCAAGAAATTCTCCTGCCTCAGCCTTCTGAGTATCTAGGATTACAGGTACGTGACACCGACACCATGCCCAGCTAATTTTTGTATTTTTAGTAGAGACGGGGTTTCACTGTGTTGAGCAGGCTGGTCTCGAACTCCTGACCTCAAATGATCCGCCTGCCTCAGCCTCCCAAAGTTCTGGGATTACAGGCATGAGCCATCACGCCCGACCAGAAACTTGTTTTCTAAAACCAGAAGCTGCAGTCATACTCAACCTAAGCAGAGAAAGAGGGAGCTCCTTCTAACAGGAGCTGGAAGGTGGAGCTCTCACGCCATGGAGTTGTTTAACCCTACATTTCTGCATGACATTGGCATCCTCTATGTTTGCTTCTCATTTCCTGGTGATGTTAACACTTGCTTGCCCAAATGGAGAATGCTGTCTACAGTGTGTTTTCTTACACATTAGGTGGGGCCAAAAACATCCTGGAAGCTTCAGGTACCCCTGACACCCGAGGGGTACTTCAACAGTTGGAGAGGCTCAAGGCTGCAGAGCCTTCCTTTGGGTCTAGGCCCAGGGGCCTCACCTTGGCTCATTTCAAGGTCAGCTTGGCCAGATCCCTCAATGGAAGCCAAGACTTTTGCTCATTCATTTGCAACCTTCCATTTTTTCCTTCACAAACATTCATAGAGCTCTTACTATGTCCTCAAACGTAGATTAATTACAATGGCCCTATTCGATGTTCACCGCCCATCAGAAACTACACTTCCATGCATCATCTCATTTGAACTTTACAGCAGGGCTTTGAGTAAGTATTAACAGGGGGGTGGGGCAGCATTAGGAGATACACCTAATGCTAAATGACGAGTTAATGGGTGCAGGAAATCAACATGGCACATGGATACATATGTAACAAACCTGCACATTGTGCACATGTACCCTAAAACCCTAAAGTATAAAAAAAAAAAAAAAAAAAACATCATCACCATTTTGCAGTTGAAGAAAAAAGACTCAGGGCACAAGCGGTGCCAGAGTAAGAAATGGAACCCAGGATTTTCCAACTCCACCACCTGTACTCTTAACGATGACAACACACTGCCTCCTTGAGGACATGCACAGAATCTCATTCATTTTTTATCTTTAGCCCCCCAGTACAATATACAGTAGGTGCTCAATAAATGTTTGCTGTTGAATAAATAAGTAATGTGCTAGATAATCACCAACCCATGTACAGTGCTCCACAGAAATTGCAAAATGCTTTTCACCAATGCCCATCTTTCTCATTAGACAGGGGAGGTAGGTTTTATGAACCCACTTCACAGACAAAGTTTGCAGAGGTGATTAACTTATCTGGGGCCATGGAAAGAGTAAGAGGCTTTGGATAACTCACAGTGAAGACACAACACCCAGTGGAGCTGCAGGGCGGAGAAGTGTCTGCCTGGTTGAAAAAAATAAGGATATTACAAAGCATCCGAGTTTAAACTGAAATCATATGTCCAGCACATGTTTTCTGAAAACATTCACATCACTTCCATGGTCGGTGTGAGGTTTCAGATATTAAAATTATGAAAGAGCAATGCAAGATGTTACAGGCAGAGATGGAAAGAGAACAAAGTAAAGTTCAACCTTGTCATCACCTCTCTTTACCACAGTTCCCTTCCCAGAAATCTCTCAAGAGTCCAAGTTTCCAACCTAACTTCATCTTGAATGGTACAGCCTGTGGCAAGAAACTCTGCTATAAATAGGCAGATTGGAAGATCTGAAGCCAGGTTGAAGTCCAGACCCAGTTTCTTTTCAGGTGTGTGACCTTGGACAAGTGTCTTTGACGTCATGTCTACATTTGTAAAATGGAGATGAACCACAGGCTTGTTGAGATGATAAAACATGTTACTTTCTTACCTCCTTTTTAGAATTCTAGGAGGTAAAAATGATAATAGTTTTTAAATATAACTGTTATATGGGTCAGAATAAGCAAGGTTTTGCTCTAACAATAAGCAACCTATAACTTCAGTGGCTTAACACATAAAAATGTTGACTTCTCACTCCTGTTCCAGGTCCCTCATGGGTTAATGAAGAGATGCTTTTCACTGTGGTCATGCAGGTGAAATTAGGCCAGGTATGGTGGGTGACTGAGGGAACAGCCACCATCTTGTTTCTGATCACTGTGTCCAGTGGGAAAGAGAAATTTGGATGGCTTCCCAGTGATAATTATGTGCTCTGGCTTGGAAGTGATACATGTCACTTTTTGCTTACAATTCATGGGCCAGAACATGTCACATGACTCCTCCCAACCACCTGGGGGCCAAGAAGGACAACCCTACTGTGAGCCTAGGAGGAGGGAGATTCAGAAATACTTGTCGTGTCGAGTGGTGTCCGCCATTCACTGAGCACTTAGCAGTACAGTGTCAGGGATTGTACGGAAGGCTTTTCGGATAGATCCCTTAATGCCCTCAACAATCCTCTGAAGCAGGGACTTTTATCTTCAGTTTATATTTGAGCAACCTGGCACTCAGAGATGTGAAGCCACTTGCCCAAGGCTGTGAGTAAGTGGCAGGGTCTGACAGCCAGGTGAGAACCCCTCTTCATTTCCCTGAGCTGTGCAAATGAGGTGATCAAATACGCTGCTGGAACAGGAACTAGTATTAACTGACCTCCTTCTGTGTATCGGCCCCTTTTCTACCATCTCAGTTATACCTAAGAGTTGATTTCTATGTTGATGATGATGAAGGATCTGGGGCTCAGAGAGGTTAGAGAACTTGCCCACGGTTCACAGCAGAGGTAGCTCTTGAATCCAGGTCTTTCGGGGTCTAAACTCTATTTGTTTCAAACCCTGCTGCCCCTCTCCCCCTCACGACTTATCCTTGTTTATTATAAAGATAGCACTGCGGAGTGGAAGGCAGAGGGATAACAGCATGGCTGGCAGAACTAGATTGTAGCTGGATTTGAATCTGGGAGCTGCCACTTCCTAGCTGTGTGAGCTTGGGTAAGTATTTCACTTCTTTGTGCCTCCATTTCCAAATCTGCAACATAGAGCCTACTTCATAGGGTTGTTTTGAGGAATAAATGAGATCATCATCACCATGATAATAACTCACATTTTTAAAGAATATACTTGGTCCAGATATTGAGCTAAGCTCAGAACTTTATATGCATCCTTGTCCCCCAGCCTCTTTCTTTCTTTTTGAGACAGGGTCTCACTTTGTCACCCAGGCTGGAATGCAGTGGCATCATCACAGCTCACTGCAATCTCTGCCTCCCAGATTCAAGCAATCCTCCCACCTCAGCCTCCTGAGTAGCTGTGGCTACAGGTGCACACCACCACACCCAGCTAATTTTTGTTTGTTTGGTTGGTTGGGTTCTTTTTGTAGAGAAGGGGTCTTGCTATGTTGCCCAAGTTGGTCTCAAACTCCTGAGCTCAAGCAATTTGCCCACCTGTGCCTCCCAAAATGCTGGGACTTCAGGCGTGAGCCACCATACCTGGCCTAATTTCATTTTTACTTTTCATTTTGAAATAATTTTAGATCTATCAAAAAATTGGAAAAATAGCACAGAGAGCTCTTGTATAGCTTCCAGCCAGCTTCCCCTAAGGTTAACATCTGGCATAAGCAAAGTACATTGGTCAAAACTAAGAAATTAATATTGGTATGATACTAGTAACTAAACTACAGACTTCATTCATATTTCGTCCCTTTTCTCACCAATGTCCTTTTTCCTTTCCATGATTTAATCCAAGATGCAGCATCGCATTTAGTCATCATGTCTCCTTAGCATCTGTTGATC
This sequence comes from Symphalangus syndactylus, assembly GCF_028878055.3. NCBI lineage: Eukaryota > Metazoa > Chordata > Mammalia > Primates > Hylobatidae > Symphalangus > Symphalangus syndactylus. Next base: position 20,896,746 of record NC_072425.2, read on the forward strand.
TTTACACCCACTCTTTCATCTTCATTTTCTGCTGAGGAAACTAGGCTCACGTGATTAAGGTCACACAGCCAGTAGGTGGTAGAGTTAGAATTCAACTCCAGGTCTATCTGACCCAAAGCCCAAGTCTTTACCATTCATAAAGAAATCGTCGGAAAGAAATCCAGTGTTCTGAATCAGATCAGCATGCAGAGAATAAGGAGCTCAGGGGGGAAACGACTAAAGCATAGAGAAGTGGCTTGACAGCTGCAGAATACTAACTCAGAATGATCCACTCGAACCATAGTCAAAGTCCAGGCAATCAGTTCCATGAGGAAGAGACTCAGGCTGCTGAGTGTGCACCTTGGGAGTCTCGTGAAGGGATCAAGCTAAGCTCTGGCTTAGACACTGGCAGAGGGGATTCTCCACATGGTCAGACTAGAGTGCCTGCTCCCTGGCAGCAAAGCCTGTGGCAGAGCATCCTTAGAGAGGTGGGGAGTCAGCAGGATGGCGGCCAAAGACAGGACCACAGAACTCACCTAAAAGGTGTTTCTTGGTGGCTTCCTCTGGCCAGAGAACACAGTGAGGCAGCTGCAACCAAAGCAATCACTCAAATGACCCACCACACACACCATCTCTGCTTGCCTAGCATTTTATGTGTCCAAGCTCCAGGGAGGGAGAAACAAGTAGGGGGATCCTGGTGTTCTGTTTCTTTGGGGAAAAAGAAAGGATCTAGATGGATCAGCCAGTTCAGTACATGGAAAACTTAAAGAGGGCCGCTGATCCTGCCTAGACCCTCAAACTCTGGGTGTCAAGTTCAGGTATGGCTGATGCAGCCCAGGGTCAGCAACAGAGCAGGTGCTGGTGACTATATGTTGAGTGTAGGACCAAGTGAATTAATGAATTTAACTAATTTGCATGTACTCCAGTAAGAAATTAATCAATTTGGCTTGGCATGGTGGCTCACGCCTGTAATCCCAGCACTTTGGAAGGCCGAGGCAGCTGGATCACTTGAGGTCAGGAGTTCGAGACCAGCCTGGGCAACATGATGAAACCCCATCTCTACTAAAAATACAAAAATTAGCCAGGTGTGGTGGCACACGCCTGTAGTCCCAGCTTCGCAGGAGGCTGAGGCAGGAGAATAGCTTGAACCCAGGAGGCAGAGGTTGCACTGAGCTGAGATCGGTGCCATTGTACTCTAGCCTGGGCGACAAAGTGAGACTTAGTCTAAAAAAAAAAAAAAAGAGAGAGAGAGAGAGATTGACAAGGAGAGTTGGGTGTGGTAGCTCATGCCTGGAATCCCAGCACTTTGGGAGGCCGAGGTGGGTGGATCACGTGAGGTCAAGAGTTTGAGACCAGCCTGGCCAACATGGTGAAACCCCATCTCTACTGAAAATAACAAAAATTAGCCAGGCATGGTGGTACATGCCTGTAATCCCAGCTACTCGGGAGGCTGAGGCAGGAGAATCACTTGAACCCAGGAGGTGGAGGTTGCAGTGAGCCAAGGTTGTGCCACTGCACTCTAGCCTGGGTGACAGAGCAAGACCTTGTCTCAAAAATAAATAAAATGTTTAAAAAGAAATTATTTATTCATTTATTTAGAGACAGGGTCTCACTCTGTCACCAAGGCTGGAGTGCAGTGGCATGATTATAGCTCGCTGCAGCCTTCACCTCGTGGGCTCAAGTGATCCTCCCACATCAGCTTCCCGAGTAGCTGGGACTACAGGTATGTGCCAACATGCCTGTCTAATTTTTTTATTTTTTTTGTAGAAACGGGGTCTCCCTCTGTTGCCCAGGCTGGTCGCAAACTCCTGAGGCCTCAAGCAATCCTCCTGCTTTAGCCTCCCAGAGTGTTGGGATTACACACTTGAGACACCATGCCTGGCCGTAAATTAATCAATTTATTTAGATCTGGGCCAACATGGAGGACTCTGGCACTTGGAAGCTCTCTAAATGTTTATTGACCCAACAGAAGGGGCATGAGTAGATTCTCTGCAGAAAGATTTCTAGTCTGTGGGTTGCAATCTATCAGCAGAGAGTCAGTGCACCATAGCGGCTGACAGCACAGAACCTGGGCTGGGGTTCTTAAATTATATAGTCAAAGCTCTGTTACCTACTGACTGTATGACCTTGAGCAGGTCACTTAACTTCCTCTGTAAAATGGGGCTGGAGATGACAATAATTTCTTTTTTTTTTTTTTTTTGAGATGGAGACTTGCTCAGTCGCCCAGGCTGGAGTGCAGTGGCACGATCTCAGCTCACTGCAAGCTCTGCCTCCCGGGTTCACACCATTCTCCTGCCTCAGCCTCCCGAGTAGCTGGGACTACAGGCACTTGCCACCACGCCCGACTAATTTTTTTGTATTTTTAGTAAAGACGGGGTTTCACCATGTTAGCCAGGATGGTCTCGATCTCCTGACCTCGTGATCCACCTGCCTCGGCCTCTCAAAGTGCTGGGATTATAGGCGTGAGCCTCCGCGCCCAGCCTATGATGACAATTTCTATCTCAGAGAGTTCATGTGAGGAATAAATGAATCAAATGCACAAATGCACGTGTGCGTGTGTGTGTGTGTGTGTATCTATTGATCTGGAACTTAGCTTGACTTTATAACTGAGCCCAACTCACAGTGAGCCTCTCACAGGGTTAGTTATTACAAGAAATCTTCCCTGCCTCCTCGCTCCCCCAGCCCCAATTCTGATTTAAATGCCTCTCTAAATCTGACTGAGATGCACCCTGTGTGTCATCTATCACAGAATTTAAATTACCTAATCTCACTCAGTTGCACAATCAATATTATTAAAGCCAAATAACACAGTCTTAGAGTGTATCTCAGAGACAGGAAAGGTCCTGTTTCATGTTTCCTTTATAACACACAGGCATGTGTGTGTTCAGGGTCATGATGTAAAACATGTTTCTTCCGGGGGTTCACAGTAAAGACGTTGAGAGCCACTGCCTCAAGAGACAAATGCTAAACAGTCTTCCTCAGCAGAAGGCTGGCTGGCCCCCAGATGAACTGTGCTGTCCACTTCTTCCCTCAGGCTTCCGTTGCCAAATCACCTCCTCTAAGATGACCTCTTCTCCCTGAGCCTGGTGGGCTCCTACTGTGCCCTGTAGGTCTGTGGTTTCTAGAGAAAACGTACTGAGCAGAACCCAGGCAGGTGCTGCCTCTGGGCCTTTTACTCACCTTAGCACACAGAGTCCTCCCCATCAGCCTATGAGAGTGGTTCTCAAAGTGTGATCCTCCCACCAGCATCAGCATCTTCTGGGAGCTTGTCTGAAATGCGAATTCTCAGGCTTCAACTCAGACCTACTGAATCCCAGACTCTGTCGCTCAGCAACCTGTGTTTTCACAAAGGCCTCCAGGTGATTCTAATGTAATCTAAAGTTTACAAACTATTGCTATGTGAGGAGACTGAGTTTGCTTTGGGGAAACTGAGGCACCAGGAAAGAAAGTGACACCCCCAAGGTCACCCAGGGAGGAAATGACTGAGTTAGAATTCTTTTTTTTTTTTTTTTTTTTTGAGACGGAGTCTCGCTCTGTTGCCTAGACTGTAGTGCAATGGCATGATCTCGGCTCACTGCAGCCTCCACCACCTGGGTTCACATGATTCTCCTGCCTCAGCCTCCCGAGTAGCTGGGATTACAGCGCCTGCCACCACGCCCAGCTAATTTTTGTTTTTTTACTAGAGACAGGGTTTCACTATGTTGGCCAGGCTGCTCTCAAACTCCTGACTTCAGGTGATCCACCCGCCTCGGCCTCCCAAAGTGCTGGGATTACAAGCGTGAGCCACCGCACCCAGCCGACTGAGTTAGGATTCTAATCGCATAGCAGTGCAATCGTTTTTGTGCCTGTCCCTCCTACTAGATAGTGAGTCCTTCTCAGCAGGGACCAAGACTGATGCATTTCTATTGTTCAGACTTTAGTATTGAGCTTGACATGCAACAAATGCTCTGTGACCTCTGCTGGCTAAATATAAACCACAAACATCAATTAAAAATCAGCCCAGTGAATGCTCTCATCAAATGGGCATTACCACCCCAAGCTGGAAGAGGAGATGCATGCAGTGAGGCAGAGGACTCACTTCTTGCTCAGTAAAACTCCCTAGAGCCCCTGAAGTAAGTTGCAGACTACAGCCAAGTCATGCTCAACTTTGATTCTAGTCCGGAAAGTTTTTCAGTTCCACATGAGTGTGAGGGGGAGGAGCTAGGAAATGGTTAACAGTTTGATAAAGTTAAACAAATCCTTTACTGGTTGTGAGACTTTCCAATAATGAGAAGTCAACACAATTAGACAAGGCACTAAATTTTTGTGCAGAGTGCCAGCTGTCACTCTTCTTGACTAGCTAAGATCAAAGAAACGTATTTTATCTCTTAAGTTATTAGACATGACAAGGCCATTAAATGGAAATATTGTCATAAGAAATATGTTGCTTGCTTTGAAAATAAAAATCTCACCTTTGCTTCTTTTTTCTCTTAGAAAAGCTGAGAGAAATCAAACTATTTAACTTGGGCATTTCCAACTTGCTAGTATTCTGTCATCTTTTCCCCAGTCAGATGTGGGATTTTAGCTGCAGTCATTCTAGCCTTTCCTCTTGCACAGAACGTCTGTGCAAGTTGGAACTAGAGGACCGAGAAACCAGGCTGAGATGTCTGTGAGCTGTACTCCAGCCCTGCTTTCCCCAGTCATAACAAAATTCACCATCATTCCAAAGCCTTGCTTGCTTTGAAAGGAGCTCATCCTCAGATGTCTTTCCAAGTGCTTATTCTTAGCCTTTCTTCATCTCTAACCTGCTTCCAAAAGCACTCACTCTTCACTTCTGCTAGTAGCAAGGCAGCTTGTCTGACTGAAAATGGGGCTTGAGTTGGTGAGTTGTTTGCTTACAGTCACTGATTACACAGGAGCTGAGGGGCTCCTGGGAACAAACCTTTGTATCAATCAGGGTCCAGGGAAGAGAGAGGGAACACGTTCCAAAGAAGACACTTAAAGAGTTTCATGAAACACAATTTCCAAGAGTGGGCAGGGTTAAGAGATGGCGAAGCACCCCAGAATGAGTAACAGCAGGCAACCGTTACTATTCTTAGATGTGAAAAGGCAAGGAGAGGGGGAGGATACTGGAATTTGATGAGAGTCGTAGCTAAGAACAGGTGCCACCAATGGGGGCTGTGGCCACAGGGAGAAGGCAGCCTCTGCCAAGCCACAGTGGGCAGGGATTTATGTCCCCTCTCCCCCACCAACAGCCCTCTCGTCTTCTGCTGGTCCTACGCATTGACTGCACTCAGCCAGCAGTCAGGCATCCTTGCCCCCTGGGAGTAAATGGGGAACATCCATCTCACACTGAAGCCTGGCCACCACTGAGGTCTGGACACACCCTGGCAAGATAGGCACGGGGGGTGGAGACCCTGCAAGAGCTGCACTGCAGATTTAAGGAGAAAGGCCCTGAAAGAATTTACCATCAAGTTACTGGCATCATGAGGGAGACTTGACAAGGAGGGTGAGCTGTGGGGGGATCCATGGTTTTAGATCCCGCAATGAAGCACTAGCGAAATTCATCCTGGGACCCCACCATCGATGGGTGGGGTGGGTTGTGCGCCCCAGGGAGCAAAGTGCTCTGAAAGAACCTAAGTAGGCCAGGCACGGTGGCTCATGCCTGTAATCCCAGCACTTTGGGAGGCCGAGACGGGTGGATCACTTGAGGTCAGGAGTTCCAGACCAGCCTGGACAATATGGTGAAACCCCATCTTTACTAAAAATCCAAAGAACTTAGCCAGGTGTGGTGGTGCGCACCTGTAGTCCCAGCTACTTGGAAGGCTGAGGCAGGAGAATTGCTGGAACCTGGGAGGCAGAGGTTGCAGTGAGCTGAGATCGTGCCACTGCACTCCAGCCTGGGCAACAGAAAGAGACTGTCTCAAAAAAAAGTAAACAACAGTGACAAAAAGAAAGAGCATAAGTACATCACTGAATTATGTGAAATTCAGAGCACAGACTGCCTTGTTGTGGGGACCCATCCCCACCAACCCAGCATAGCACAGGAGATGTATTGTCACCTCACAAGGGTGACGAGGGGGGCTTCCAGCTTTCCAGGTCCCCTGACGCCTAGACCCCTGGCCCCTAGATGGTGGCCCAAGCTGCAGGCCCAGGGGCCCACCTGAAGTGCCTCCCTATGCAGGTGTGGGGCCCTACCTAGCCTGTCCAGAGGAGTCAGCACTGTCCAGGTCTGTGACGGGGACACGTGCAAGCACCCCGAGAACCCCAGAATTGCTCAGGACTGTGGAAGTCTGGGCTTTTGGAATCAAGAAAGAGAAGACTCAAACCCACCGAATTTTGGGTAGCAATGCACTTGTTCTCACAGGAGGTGAAGTCTGGGAACTTTTCTTATCCTTGCAGCTGACCTTCAAGGTGGAGAGTCTGGTACCGTTTTTACGAATGGGGATTCTGTTCAGAGAAGGCATCCCAGGCGGGCTAGAAGCACCTCCCTCTTCCAGGACCTCCCTCATTCCCTCTGCTCCCACCACAGTGGCTCCAGCTTCTTTGCTTAGCTAGAACTTGCCAAACTCATGCTTGTGCCAGCACCTTTGTGCCTGCTCTTCCCCCTGCCTGGAACGTTCTCCCCACTAGATATCTGCATCATTCCATTTCTCTCCTCATTTAGTTAAATGCCACCTCTTCAGAGAGCTCTCCCCGGAGCGCCCAGCCTTTTCTAGTTCCTTACCCTGTGTTATCCTCATCACAGGCTGAAACTATCTTTTTTTTTTTTTTTATTGTTTGTTTACTTACTTATTGACTGCCTGCCCAGGCTCCATGGAGGCAGAGATTTTGTCTCGCTCTTAGAACATATTCCTAGCACACGGAAATTTTTTACAAACTGAGACGAGATTCACCTAACATAAAATTAACCATCTTAAAGTGTACGATGCAGTGACATTTAGTACATTCGCAGTGTTGTTCAATTATCACCTCTATCTGGTTCCAAAACATTTTCATCACCCAAAAAGAAACCCCGTTCCCATTAAGTAGTCACTCCCCATTCCCTCCTCCCTCAAGTCCTGGTCATCACCAATGTGCTTTCTCCTTCTATAGATTTACCTTTTCTGGGCGTTCCCTATGAATGGAAGCATACACTATGTGAACTTTTGTGTCTCGCTTCTTTCACTTACCATGTTTTCAGGCTCATCCACTTTGGAGCATAGATCAGTACTTCATTCCTTTTTATGGCTGGATAATTTTTTTACACACGTACCACATTTTGTTTATCCATTCATCTGTTTTGTTGTTGTTTTTGTTTTGAGGCAGGGTCTCACTCTGTCGCCCAGGCCGGAGGGCAGTGGTGCCATCTCGGCTCACTGCGGCCTCGACCTCCCAAGCTCAAGTGATCCTCCCAAGTAGCTGGGACTACAGTTGCACACTACCACACCCGGTGAATTTTTGTATTTTGTGTAGAGATGGGGTTTGTGCCATGTTGCCCAGGCTGATCTCGAACTCCTGAGCTCAAGCAATCCACCTGCCTCAGCCCTCCAAAGTACTGGAATTACAGGTGTGAGCCATTGAGCCTAGCCCATTCATCTGTTGATGGATATGATATTTCCACTTGTTGGCCATTATAAATAATGCTGATATGAACATACGTGTATAAGTATTTGGGCCTTTTCCTCTTGAAAGTCCCCTCTCTCTCACTAGAGAGAGAACTGTTTTCCTTTCTTTTTCCTTCTCTCTTCTTCTGCCTATTAAACCTCTGCCCCTAAACTAAAAAAAAAAGTGTATACATATTTGTTTGAATACCTGTTTTGAATTACTTTGGGTATATATCTAGGAGTAGACTTGTGAGGTCATATGGTAATTCTATGTCTACATATAGAACATAGAATAGAACAAATAATATAATAATAATACATTTGTTTTTTTTTTTTTTTGAGAACACTTGTTTTATTATTATTTTTTGACAGACAGGTTCTTGCTGTGTCACCCAGGCTGGAATGCAGTGGCACAATCATGACTCACTGCAATCTTGAACTCTGGGCTCAATCTATTCTCCTGCCTCAGCCTCATGAGTAGCTGGAACTACACGTGCACACCACCATGTCCAGCTAATTTTTTATTTTTGTAAGGTCTCACTATGTCACCCAGGCTGGTCTCAAATTCCTGACCTCAAGGGTCCTTCTGCCTCGGCTTCCCAAAGTTTTGGGATTACAGGCATGAGCCCTGGTGCCTGACCAATATAGGGGCTTTTAATAAATATTTGTGGAGGTCGGGCACGGTGGCTCACGCCTGTAATTCCAGCATTTTGGGAGGCCGAGGCCGGTGGATCACCTGAGGTCAACAGTTCAAGACCAGCCTGCCCAAAATGGCAAAACCCCGTCTCTACTAAAAATACAAAAAATTAACCGGGCGTGATGGTGCATGACGGTAATTCCAGCTATTCGGGAGGCTGAGGCAGGAGAATCACTTGAACCCGGGAGGCGAAGGTTACAGTGAGCCAAGATCGTACCACTGCACTCCAGCCGGGGCGACAAGAGTGAAACTCCATCTCAAAATAATAATAATAATAATTAATTAAAAAATAATTATTTGCAAAATGAATGAACAGTGAGTAAGTAAAAGAAAACATAAATGAATTTAAACATCCAGGTGTTTCCCATTAGGCTTCTTTTATCCTGCCATGTCACTTCCCTAAGTAAGAAAAGGAATTGAACAGCCCTGGGCATGCTAAGGTCTAAACTATCTCAGGACAGTACCATGGACCACTGGCTGGCACACAGTAGGGGTTCAAGAAAAAATTGTCATATATAAGTAATGCTGCAGTGGCCATCTCTGTGCATTTATTTTGTTCACACTGTTGGTTGTTAATGTCAGATAGATTCAGGAGGGGAAATGGCTATATCAAAGAGCGTGCACTTTTTAAAGGCTTTTGACACATATAATAATATATTGCTTTCTGAAAAGGCTGCAAAATGTTCATCAGACTTGAGAATGTTTGGGCTTACTTAGCTTGTTCTAACTGGTGGCTGACTGCTTCCTGTTTGAGGAGACTTTCTTCTGAAAATACCTGTGCCATCATCTCTAGCTAGGTAAGGTGTCTCTAGCTAGGTAGTTAGGATGATGATATTGTTGCTTCGTTTTCCTCATCTCTGGGTCTCAGTTTCCCCACCTGTTATGATATGTTCCAGCCAATGCATGCTTCTTGGAGTTGAGGGTCTCCTTTCTCTTGGACATTGACCCCCACTTGAGTCCACGATAAACCCCAGCCAGTCTGCCCCTCTGTGCTTATAGGCCTCAGGAATGCAGCCTACTGGAAATGAGGCTAAATTAGTTTCTTCTGAAGAAAATACCCATTTGGAAAATGACTTCCCATGTCTGTGCAGCCACAGGCTTGCCTTTCTAGGGAGACATGTCGGAATATGTCATGCTTGGCAGCAAATGAAGGCTGTATAGTTTATTACTGCTATTAGTGATTATTTGTACAAGGCCATAGGTGTACACAGCACCTTACAATGTCAGGAGATGGCTGGAACAGAGGGCAACGTTTCTGCCTTCCAGGGACATCCTGCATTGACTGCTGGTGGGAATCAGTGCCCATCAAAACCACAAAGACTCACTCACACAAACCAAAAAGGTCTGACTGGCTGGAAAGAATGAGTTGGGAAACGAGAGAGAAGGAGGATTTTCAAAGTGCCTCCATGTGCCCAGTATTACACAGACATGATCTCATTTAATCTGCAAAATAATCCTAGGATTTTATTTGTAGCGGAGTCTTGCTCTGTCACCCAGGCTGGAGTGCAGTGGCACAATCTTGGCTCACTGTAACCTCCACCTCCCAGGTTCAAGCGATCCTCTCAACTCAGCCTCCCGAGCAGCTAGGATTATAGGCATGCACCATCCCCAGCTAATTGTTTTGTATTTTTAGTACAGACAGGGTTTCGCCATGTTGGCCAGGCTGATCTCAAACTCCTGACCTCAAGCGATCTGCCTGCCTCAGCCTCCCAAAGTGCTGGGATATAGGCATGAGCCACTGTGCCCGGCCTAATCCTGGGATTTGGAGATTTTTATTTCCATTTTCTAGTGAGAGGATTGAGGCTAGGCTGAATGCTCTTTTGTCCAATTTTCTTAGCATTTCCAAGCTGTATGGAGGGTGATAATACAATATAATATATATGCATATATACCTGGGTAAGGATTGCAAGAGATAGCAGAATGGGCAAATGGGAGCAAGAAAGAAGGAGCTGGCAATTTTTTTTTCCCCTGAATTCTGTGTTCTTTGCACTAGAATCTTGTCTGACTTGGCAGCCGGTGTGAGCACATGAGCTTTGGAATCAAGTAGACCTGGGTTCAAAATCTTCTCTAACCCAGAAGCCTGGGATGAGTCACTTCTCTCTCTGAGCCTCAATTTTCTCCTCTGTAAAATGGGTATAAGAACCACTTCCCACCTGGTGGTTTGTGTAAGGATTAAGTGAAACAATGTGTATACAGTGCCGGTGCATAGAAGGTATCAACCAGAAAGAATTGAGGAGGGTCAAGAGTGAAAGAGGTTTGATGGGTACTATTGTCCACTAGTCACCTAATATCTTGGTGACTCAGTTTCCTCATCTGTAAAAGGGAGATGATCGAGTGTCTTCTGCATGGGCTGGGTGTGAAGATTAAATGAGTTAATAAAATCTGACAACTGGGCTGGGCGAGATGGCTCACACCTGTAATCCCAGCACTTTGAGAGGCCAAGGCAGGTGGATCACCTGAGGTCAGGAGTTCGAGACCAGCCTGGCCAACATGGTGAAACCCCATCTCTACTAAAAATACAAACAAATTACATGGGCATGGTGATGTGTGCCTGTAATCCCAGCTAGTCTGGAGGCTGAGGCAAGAGAATCGCTTGAACCTAGGAGACAGAGGTTGCAGTGAGCAAAGATCACACCACTGCACTCCAGCCTGGGTGACAGAGTGAGACTCCATCTCAAAAAAAAAAAAAAAAAAAAATTTCACGACTGGCATCACTTATTCTTTTTCTTTTTTTTTTTTCCTATATAGTCTCTCTGTCCCTCAGGCTGGAGTGCAGTGGCATGATCACAGCTCACTGCAGCCTCAACCTCCCTGGGCTCAGGTGATCCTCCCACCTCAGCCTCCAGAGCTACAGGGACTACATGTGTGTGCCATCATACCAGGCTAATTTTTTTTGTATTTTTTGTAGAGACAGGGTTTTTCCATGTTGCTCAGACTGGTCTGGAACTCCTGGCCTCAAGCAGTCTGCCTGCCCTGGCCTCCCAAGGTGCTGGGATTACAGGCATGAGGGACCTTGCCCGGCTCATTCTTGAGATAAGAGCTGTGTTAAGAACCTGGCCTGCCAGGGTAGGGGGTGGGACATGAGCACATTGTGAATTAACATCATGGAAGAGCTGAAGAATTCAGAATTTAGTTCTTCCTAGCTGTGAGTCTGAACTCTGAAGAAAAGTATATATGTGTGCGTGTGTGTGTGTGTGTGTGTGTGTGTGTGTGTGTATTTTATATATATGTATGTGTGTGCAGAGAGAGAGAGAACCATTGTAGGTACATGTTAAATAGATTATTTGTTGGTTGATTGTTAATATTCAGGAACAGAGGAGGGGAGGGGTGGGTGCATATTTCATTTTTGCACATTTCATTTTTGCATATTTCATTTATGCTGTTCTCTCCATTGAATCCCCACCCCCACTCCTGCTCTTTTCGTTTTCAATGAACAAGTATGTTTATATACTGAGCATTTACTATACACCGGGCACGTGGTGGTGCCTGGGTCCCTGCCTCCTGGAGCAAACAACAAGATAGGTACTATCTATTTTCCAGGTTCCATACAAGCTGCCCCCCAGACAGAAGAGTGACAGACTTTCTCTGACGTCTTTATGAAATCTGAAACCAAACACGTGGATCCATTTTCCTTTGCCGCTCTTAAGCTAGATAACTTCTCTTCATTAAGGTGTCAGCATAAACCTCACCTTTTCTAGAAGACACTGATGGGGTTTCAGGACACACTACCCCAAACCTTGGCATTTGAGAAAACAGCAAAAGCAGGAAGATCACTCTGTCCTTCCCCTCGCCCTTTTCCCTGAAGCAGGCCATAAAAACCTCATCCAAGAGTGCCCTCCCTGCAGCGGGAAGAAAGGAACGTGTTTATCTCTAAAGACACAGAGATGCCAAGAAGAATCTGAACAAACAGGCCTTGCTCAGTGACTACCTTGAGATCATATGCTTGTTCTCCAACTGTGCTTCTTCTCAAAACTAAGTGTATAGATACTCTGTCGCCAGGCTGGAGTGCAGTGGCGCAATCTCAGCTCACTGCAACCTCCGCCTCTCGGGTTCAAGCAGTTCTCCTTCCTCAGCCTCCCGAGTAGCTGATATTACAGGCACCCGCCACCACGCCCGGCTAATTTTTTATTTTTTATTTATTTACTTATTTTATTTATTTTTGAGACGGAGTCTCGCATTTTAACCCAGGCTGGAGTGCAGTGCGTGATCTCGGCTCACTGCAAGCTCTGCCTCCTGGGTTCACACCATTCTCCTGCCTCAGCCTCCCAAGTAGCTGGGACTACAGGTGCCTGCCACCACGCCCGGCTGATTTTTTGTATTTTTAGTAGAGACGGGGTTTCACCATGTTAGCCAGGATGGTCAGGATCTCCTGACCTCGTGATCCACCCGCCTCGGCCTCCTAAAGTGCTGAGATTACAGGCGTGAGCCACCTCGCCTGGCCCACATAAAACATATTAAATACATTTGTGTGCTTTTCTGTAGTTAATCTGTCTTTTGTTATAGATACCTCAGCCATGAACTCGGTGATGGGAAGGAAAGATATTTCTTTTCTCTCCAACACCATTGACAATCACTGCCAGAAGTCAGGTCCCCGGTTACCAGTTTCCTTCATATGCTGGACTTCTGTCTCCTCTGATTCATCAGGACTTGCAACTGTGATATTTGTTACACTATTTATTTTATTTATTTACTTTTTAAATTTTTTTATTATACTTAAAGTTCTAGGGTACATTTGCACAACTTGCAGGTTTGTTACATATGTATACATGTGCCATGTTGGTGTGCTGCACCCATGAACTCGTCATTTACATTAGGTATTCCTCCTAATGCTATCCCTCCCCCCTCCCCCCACCCCACGACAGGCCCGGGTGTGTGCTGTTCCCCACCCTGTGTCCAAGCATTCTCATTGTTCAGTTCCCACCTATAAGTGAGAACATTCAGTGTTTGGTTTTTTGTCCTTGCGATAGTTTGCTCAGAACGATGGTTTCCAGCTTCATCCATGTCCCTACAAAGGGCATGAACTCATCCTTTTTTATGGCTGCATAGTATTCCATGGTGTATATGTGCCACATTTTCTTAATCCAGTCTATCATTGATGGACATTTGGGTTGGTTCCAAGTCTTTGCTACTGTGAATGTTACGCTATTTAATATCATCCCTTCCACTAAACTGTAAATGCCATGAGGGGAAGGTGTGTGTTTTTTCACTTTAATATCCCTCAGCTCCCATTGCTGTGCAATTAGCCTTCAATAGAAATGTACTGAAGGAGGAAACAGGCAGAAGAGACAGCATTCTGAGGGCAATAATAAAAAATAAACACATGCATTAAAAACCTTGTCTCTTCCTTCCTTTCTTCCTTCCTTCCTTCCTTCCTTCCTTCCTTCCTTCCTTCCTTCCTTCCTCTCTCTCTCTTTCTTTCTCTCTCTCTTTCTTTCTTTCTTTCTTTCTTTCTTTCTTTCTTTCTTTCATTCTTTCTTTCGACAGAGTCTTGCTCTGTTGCCCAGGCTGCAGTGCAGTAGCACAATCATAGCTCGCTGCAGCCTCAAACTCCTGGGCTCAAGCCTTCCCCCTACCTTAGCCTCCCCAGTAGCTAGGACTACAGGTATGCAACACCACACCCAGCTAATTAAAACAATGTGTTGTTGTTGTTGTTGTTGTTGTTGTTGGTAGAGACAGGGTCTTGCTATATTGCCCAGACTGGTCTCGAATTTCTGGCCTCAAGCAATCCTCCCGCCTTGGTCTCCCAAAGCATTGGAACTACAAGTATGAGCCATTGCACCAGGCCTTGTCATTCTTTTTGAGCAGCTGAGATGAGATGGCAGGGCTTTGGCAAACCAGATTGAGCTCAATCTTTTGAGGCAAAACCAAGGAAAGGAATAATAATATTATTAATATAATAATGTATAATCCAGTCGCTCAGGCTGGAGTGCAGTAGTGTGATCTCAGTTCATCGGAGCCTTGACCTCCTGGGCTCAAGCAATCCTCCCATCTCAGCATCCTGAGTAGCTGGGACCACAGGTGTGCACCCGTATGCTTGGCTAATTTTTTGTGGTTTTTTTTGTAGAGATGGGCTTTCACCACTTTGCCCAGCCTGGTCTCAAACTCCTGAGCTCAAGCCATCTGCCTGCCTTGGCCTCCCAAAATGTTGGAATTACAGGCATGAGCCACTGCACCCAGCCGGGATAATTATTTTTCTCATCCACTTCTTGTTGCTTGGGGATGCTGAAGGCAGCTGAACATAGGGTTTACCAGGCCCAAGAGGGAAGCCCCTTAGGGTCTCTCTGCTGGAGGCTGGGCCCCCCCAGGTCTGCACCTCTGTCTAGGGTTTCAGCTCTGTCACATCTGTATCCATCCCCACCCCTATGCCCCACACTTGAAAATCTGTTTTTGTTTTTTGCCAAGTGCCTTACCTCTCCTGGGAGGGCCCCGGGCCCTGTCCCCATTCAGAGGCTGGAAACCTGGGGCTGGACTTGCCAGCAGACCCCATTCAGGCCACCATGCTCCTCCCCCAGACCCCAGCGTGGCCTTGATTTCTTTCTTCAAAAGCTGTGCTGGCTGTGCCGCGCAAGATCCAGCAACAGTTCCCACCAAACTCCCAAGCTGACTGCAGACATTTGCGCTGTCAACAGAATTGCAGAAAATGCAATTCGTGTTGTTAATGAGCAGCTTGTTTGGGTAAACAAACCAGGTGAGGTGAAAAAAGTGATGCTCTCCAGTAGGAAACACAAGCGAACATTAACCAGATGGAGAGCCACGCGCTTCCACACACTTCCTATTCCGGGAGGCTCTGGGTGGCTGCAGCGGACGTTCCTGGCACTGCCTGGGACCTAGGACGCTGCATGCCTTCTGCCTGGCCTGAATCTCCTCCCAAAGGAGAAGAGCCACTTTGTACCTGGCACCGCCCTGGGCCTGGCACTGTGCCTCACGTCTTGCCTGGCCTGAGCCTGGTTTATCATCAGTCCTCATAGCACCATACAAGGTACATGTCACTGCTGGGGAAACTGAGGCTCCAAGATGAGGAAGAGGCTTGCCCCAAGTCAGGATGGTGGATTTGAGTCCAGGTCAGTCCAGCCTGACTTCTCAAGTCCGTGGTCTCACCAATGTCCCACCCGCCCCCTTTGCCCTCCTCCCCTGCCTCGCCCTCCCCTCTCAGCCTCAAGGAGGCCTCCGTGGCTGCCACTCACTGTCTCCTTCCTCAGACTGTGCTGCTGAGGACATTTTTAGCTTCCCACAGAGGAGATTCCCTGCCTGTCTGGTCAGGACAGCACAGCTTTCAGCTTGCTTGCTTGCCTTCCTTCCTTCCTTCCTTCCTTCCTTCCTTCCTTCCTTCCTTCCTTCCTTTCTTTCCTTCTTTTTTTTTTTTTGACACAGAGTCTCCTTTTATTGCCCAGGCTGGAGTGCAGTGGTGCAATCTTGGCTCACTGCAACCTCTGCCTCCCGGGCTCAAGAGATTCTCATGCCTTAGCCTCCTGAGTATCTGGGACCATAAGCACATGCCACCACGTCTGGCCAACTTTTTTTGTATTTTTGGTAGAGACAAGGTTTCCCCATGTTGGCCAGGCTGGTCTCAAACTTCTGACCTCAAGTGATCTACCTGCCTCGGCCTCCCAAAATGCTGGGATTACAGGTGTGAGCCACTGCGCCTGTATGGCCTTCTAAAAGTTGCACAGGTAGATCTTAGACTAGCTTCCTCATAACAACAAAGTCTGTATGTGTGTGCACGCGCGTGTGTGTATGTGTGTGTGTGTGCACAGCCATCCGTTGATTCCAAGAGGAATGGCTTGTCCCTGGAAAATCAATAATTTAGAGGCATTCACAGTCCTCACATAATAAGATGACTACATATTCTGTTTTGTTAGCCTCAGATCATTCAGGAAAACACACGCACACACACACACATACACACACACGGATGTGGCTATATTTTACAACCATGAATGATATGGGCAATTGCAATGGCTAAATCTGTCTCCCATACAGACAGGGCCAGGAAAAGGGAGGTTCAAGTCTACATATGTTTCTGGCTCTCTCTCTGCATTGCTCAAGAAAAAAAACCTACATCACATTCATATGTTATAATGCTGTGAGTTATTTTCCCCTTAGCATTCAAGGGTAAAGAGTCCATTAAGCTGTCATTGGCCACATAACCAGCAGGAGAAGTCAGGGCAGACAGATTGGCTTTAGCTGCCCCGGAGCACACGTGCTCTGCCTCAAGAAGAACACTCGATGGTGTCTGTGTGCATTTGCCCTAGAAGCAGAAATCAATTACTCCAACGGCTATTAGAGGTATGATCTGGTTGGGCAGGCTTGCTGTGAACGCAGCCACTGTTCATTCCGGAGTTCCTTATATGTATTGTATCTTTTTTACTACCAGAGTCTTAGAGAGAGAAGGAGGCTGTCACAGAACCAGAACATGGTACCTGCTGGGGTTTGAGCCACGAACTTTCCAGCTCCAAACCTTATACTCTTAACCACTAGGGTATCCTGCCTCAGCTGCAAATGTCAATGGTTTACTTCATACTCAACATCATGGGAGCTCCCAGCTTTCAAGGGGCCACATATTACATGTCAGGCCCCAAGGATGATCTCATTTAATCCTCACCACAACCCTATAAGGCAAGCACTTCTATGATCTTGATGTAACAGCTGAGGAGACTGATGCCTGGGAAACTGGAAGGGACTTGCCCAAAGCCCCCAGCTCAAATGCAGCAGGTATGTGAACGAAGGGAGTTGGTTTTCCACTCTGCTAAGCTGCCATCCGGCTAGCAGCACAGGCCCAGAAGCAGGGGGAGCTTCCACAGGCAGCTGCCCTTGCTGAATTCAGAACAGTCTTCACAGAGCAACCCAGCTCCTTCCTTCACTGAGGTGGAAGCCTTTCCTTTGAATGAGCCAATTATTTTCAGCAAGGTTTTTTTTTTTTTTTTGACAGAGTCTTGCTCTTGTTACCCAGGCTGGAGTATAATGGCGTGATCTTGGCTCACTGCAACCTCTGCCTCCTGGAGTCAAGTGATTCTCCTGCCATAGCCTCCCAAGTAGCTGGGATTACATGCACCTGCCACCATGCCCAGCTAATTCTTTTTTTTTTTTCAGTAGAGACAGGGTTTCACCATGGTGGCCAGGCTGGTCTCGAACTCCTGATCTCAGGTGATCCACCCGCCTCAACTTCCCAAAGTGCTGGGATTACAGGCATGAGCCACTGCGCCTGGCCTAGAATGAGCCAATTATTTTCAAAAAGCAAAAAATAATTTATGCATATTAGCTAATGAGGATGCTATTCAGGATATTTTTAGCTGAGCGGAGAGAGAGAGAGAGACAGGAGCTTGGTAGAACTTGTTTTGGAAGAAGAGGAGAGACAGCTTGGGAATCAGGCCTTAGCACAAGCCTCAGCTCTTACCACTTTTGGTTGGGTGACATGAAGTGGGGTTGGAAGCAAGGATCATCTCTCTTCTCTGAAATTGTGTGTCATAGTACCAATCTTCCAGGAACATTGTCAAGATTGAAGATAATGTGAGTAAAACACATAGTCAGTAGTCACCAGCTGTACCTATGATAATTATTCATTTATCAAATATTTATTATTGCTGAGCCCTCAGTGTTTACAGATATAACCATTTTATCCTCACCACCATCCCATGAAGTACTAGGTTAGTGCAAAGGTAATTGCAGGTTTTGCCATTAAAAGTAATGGGCTCTTAATCTCCACTCAGACGCTAAGGTAAGTCAATCACTGTCACTCATTTTGTGTGCCTTGATTTGCAACATAGGAGAAATACTGGGACAAAAGCTTTAGAATTCACTGGGTGCAGTGGCTCATGCCTGTAATCCCAGCGCTTGGGGAGGCTGAGGTGGGCGGATCAACTGAGGTCAGGAATTCGAGACCAGCCTGGCCAACATGGCAAAACCCTGTCTCTACTAAAAATACAAAAATTAGCTGGGCTTGGTGGCAGGTGCCTATAATCCCAGCTACTCAGTAGGCTGAGGCAGGAGTATCGCTTGAACCTGGGATACGAAGGTTGCAGTGAGCCAAGACCACACCACTGCACCCCAGCCTGGGCAACAAAGCAAGACTCCATCTCAAAAAAAAAAAAAAGCTTTAGAATTCAGACAACTAAAATTTCTACTAACAATTAAAACACAAAAATGGTTATGTGAGGTATCTGTCTAGAAGGGGTAATTAAAATAAATAAGATATATGTGTGTGTGTGCATGCGTGCATGCATGAAAAAAGTATAAAGAAAAGCTTTAGCAGAGAGTCCAAGAGTCAAACACACTTCCAAAATGTTAGAGCCATATGGTGACTATTTTCAAAATGGAAGAGAACAGGGCCTCTGGAGTTTAGGCTTGGGTCTTGCCTAAAAGACTGAGCCAATCAGGTGGAAATGGGAACAGCCCCAGGGGAGGGGGTCCTAGAAGTCCTGACAAGTAGAATTAATATCCAAAGTGAGTTGGGAAGAGTCAAGGTCAGGCCTGGGAAAACAAAGCATGTATCGAATCCTAGAGATGAGGGAGAAGGAATGGCAAGGTAGGAGGCGCGGAAGCAAGTTCAAGCACACAGAGGTCCTTTTACAGGGTGTCCAGCCTGAGCCATAATAGGTAAGTGAGGTGGCTGAAGAGGCTACACCAGGCCAGGTTCTGAACTGTGTTTGAACTGTGTCCCCAACACCAAGCATGAGGCACCAAGCACAGAGTGAGCCCACTGGAAATGTCTGCTGAATGCTACGCTGCCAGACTGGGGAGAGAAATGTGGAGCAAGAAAGAGTCCTAATCAGAGGACCTGGCACGCAGGAGGGACTTGGAAGAAGGGTGAATGGATCGTTCATGACACCTTGCTTGGGTCTCCTAGTTCAGCCAACCAAATGCCACCTAAGGTCGACTGACTGCCCCTTACGAAGTCAGCCTAAGCCAGTGGGATGCAGGATTCAGAGCTGAAGGCTGGTGACACGCGGAGGAGAAGCAAGCAGGCTGCTGAGGCCATGTGGGTACTCATGGGAATGCCATTCATACTGGCATCTGGGTCAGGCTTAAGTCAGTGGTTCCACACCTGTTCGTGGATCTGCATCACTTGTGGAACTTGTTAAAACACAGCGCTTCTTATCTCCCTTCTGAAGTAGAATTTCCAAGACCAGACTCTAGACTCCATGTTACAGAGAAGCATCACAGGTGATACTGGTACACACAGCTAAATAGGGGAACCAAGGCTTTAAACCATGAATTCTCTCTGGCTGTTCTTAGAATTCGCCTTTTATTGGTTGGTTGGTTGGTTGTTAAGAAGACAAATATATAATAGTTAACATTGAGCCATTGCCATAAGATTAATCATGTACTTCCCATGCATTAACACATTTAACTTTCACAATGATTCTATGAGGAAGGGACTATTCTTTCCATTTTACAAATAAGAAAACTCAATCTGAGAGAGGTTAATAATTTTCCCAAGGTCTCACACACACAGCCAGGCAGTCTGGCTCCAGAGCCCATTCTCTTAGCTTCCATGAGAAGAGACTTATATCACTTTAAATCCATGTATAGGCCAAGTGTGGTGGCTCATGCCTGTAATCCCAGCACTTTGGGAGGCTGAGGAGGGCAGATCACCTGAGGTCAGGAGTTCAAGACTAGCCGGGCCAACATAGGGAAACCCCATCTCTACTAAAGATACAAAAATTAGCTGGGCATGGTGGTATGCACCTGTAATCCCAGCTATCTGGGAGGCTGAGGCACAAGAATCGCTTAAGCCTGGGAGGCAGAGGTTGCAGTGAGCTGAGATCATGCCACTGCACTCCAGCCTGGGCGACAGAGTGAGACTTTGTCTAAAAAATAAAAAATAAAAAATAAAAATAAGTCCATGTATAGTCAGGAGAAGAGGCAACTGCAAAGAAATTACATGTGCTATTTGTTCTTGTTTTGTATTTTTTAACAATATAGTACACTATATACAATATGTAATATAGTTATACTATATTAGTTATACTAACAATATAGTTATTACTAAGAAAAATAATGTTTGATGAATTAGTGAATAAATCAATGAAGGAAAACCACAGCAAGATAAAACACTGTATGTTAGGGAACTAACCAATGATCCCAGAATCAGGAGTTAGGCCATCTGAGCTAAGTTTTCATGGCTTGCTGGCCATTAGATCTCAGATAAGTCATTCAAGCCTGCTCTGTATCAGAATCTTTTTATTTTATTTTATTTTATTTTATTTTATTTTATTTTATTTATTTAGCCTGTTGCCCAAGCTGGGGAGCAGTGGTAGGATCATAGCTCACTGCAACCTTGAACTCCTGGGCTCAAGCGATACTTCCACCTTAGCCTTCAGAGTAGCTGGGATGACAGGTGTGCACCACCATGCCCGGCTAATTTTCTTTTTAATTATGTTTTGTAAAAATGAGGTCTTGCTATGTTGCCCAGGCTGGTCTCAAACTCCTGGCCTAGAGCGATCCTTCCACCTTGGCCTCCCAAAGCACTGGGATTATAGGCATGAGCCAGCATTTCTGGCCAGGATTTTCACTTTTAAACCAAGGACAATAGCTCTCCCTGATTATTGAGCAGTTGGGAAAATATAAACTATTAAGTATTTGCAAGGTAGTTGATATGGTTTGGCTGTGTCCCCACCCAAATCTCATCTTGAATTCCCATGTGTTGTGGTAGGGACCTGGTGGGAGGTAATTGAACCATGGGGGCAGGTCTTTCCCATGCTGTTCTCATGATAGTGAATAAGTCTCATGAGATCTGATGGTTTTATAATGGGGAATTTCCCTGCATGAGCTCTCTCTTTTTGCCTGCTGCCATCCATGTAAGACGTGACTTGCTCCTCCTTGCCTTTCACCATGGTTGTGAGGTTTCCCCAGCCACGTGGAACTGTAAGTCCATTAAACCTCTTTCTGTTGTAAATTGCCCAGTCTTGGACATGTCTTTATCAGCAGTATGAGAACAGCCTAAGACAATGGTATTATTAACAATAATAAAATAATGAACATCTACCCAGAGAACAGGTCAGTGTCCAGTCTGGGATTACTAATCACAAATGAGGAAAGGCTCAGGTATTCATACTTAGTTTTCAAAAGGAGATAAGGATTATTACCTTATCCCATACACAACAAAAATTTACTCAAAATGGATCAAATACCTAAATGTAAGAGTTAAAATGATAAAACTCTTAGGAGAAAAGGAAGAGACTTCACAACATTGGATTTGGCAGTGATTTATTGGATATGACACCAAAGGCACCAGCAACAAAAGAAAAAATAAGCTGAACTACATCAAAATTAAAAGACTTTTTGCATCAAAGGACACTATCAACAGAGTGAAAAACCAATACACTGAATGGGAGAAAATATTACAAATCATATACCTGATAAGGAATTAACATGCAAAATATATCCATAACTCCTACAACTTAACAACAACAAAAAACCCAATCTGATTGCAAAATGGGCAAAAGACTTGAATAGACATTTCCCCAAAGAAGATATACAAGTGGACAACAAGCACTTGAAAAGGTGCTCAAATCACTAATCATTAGAGAAATGCAAATTAAAACCACACCACAGTGAGATACTGCCTCACACCCATTATTAGGAAAAAAGAAAAAAGAAACCCCAAACCCCAAAATAACAAGTGTTGGTGAGGAAGTGGGGAAATCAAAACCCTGGTGCACTGCTGATGGAAATGTAAAATGGGGCAACTGCTATGGAAAACAGTAGAATAGTTCCTCAGAAAATTTTAAAAGAATTACCACATGATCCAGCAATTCCACTTATGGGTATTATCCAAAAGAACTGAAAGCAGGGTCTTGAAGAGATATTTGTACACTCACATTCATAGCAGCATTATTCACAAGAGCCAAAAGGTAGAAACAACCCAAGTGTCCATCGGCAGATGAATGGAGAAACACAATGTGATCTATACATACCGTGAACTACTATTCCTTAAAAAGGAAGGAAATTCTGACACATACTTCAACTTCAATGGACATTGAAGACATTATGCTAAGTGAAATAAGCCAGTCACAAGCAAATAATGTACGATTCCACTTATATGAGGTTATATGAGAGTGGTCAAATTCATAGGCAGAAACCAGAATAGTGGTTGCCAGGGATAAAGTCGAGGGAACAGAGGATGGGAGAGGGAGTTATTGTGCTGTTTAAAGGGTATAAAGTTTCAGTTTGGGAAGATGAAAAAAGTTCTGGAGGAGGACGGTGGTGATGGATGTATAACAATGTGAATGTACTAAATGCCATTGAAATGTACACTTTAAAAATGGTTACAGTGGTCAACTTTCTGTTATGCACATTTTACCACAATTTTTAAAAATGTATAAAAAATAGAAAGTGAGCAAATGCACGAGCTGAATATATTAAGTTCAAATTTTAGAAAGCACTTCCCAAATCTTGTTCCGTGGCTTATTCTTCTTGAGGAATGTGCCTCAAGATAAGGGTTTTGTGGTTGTTTAGTTATTTTTTCAAAAAATATTTACTGGTCACTGCCTGCATGCTAGGCTGTGTACTAGATGTTGAGAAGTAGGCATGGACAAACCTGATGTGGTTCCTGTCTTTATCAATGTGACAATTTAGCAGAATAATATTCCCATTCATTGAAAACCAAATATAGAGCAAGAAGCTTAAATTCTTCATTTTGTTTTATCTTTGTAAAGTGGGTATTATCATCCTCTTATTAAAGAAGAAGAAATCAAGGCTCAGAAAATTTAAATAACATTCTCCAAGTTCACCCAATTAGCAACCTGGGTCCATCTGGCTCCAGAGTCATAATAACCAAAAGGAGAAAACAATCCACGCTGGGCGCGGTGGTTCACGCCTGTAATCCCAGCACTTTGGGAGGCCGAGGTGGGCGGATCACGAGGTCAAGAGATTGAGACCATCCTGGCCAACATGGTGAAACCCTCTTTCTACTAAAAATACAAAAATTAGCTGGGCATGGTGGCACACACCTCTAGTTCCAGCTACTCGTGTGGCTGAGGCAAGAGAATCGCTTGAACCCGGTAGGCAGAGGTTGCAGCGAGCCGAGATTGCACCACTGCACTCCAGCCTGGTGACAGAGTGAGACTCAAAAAAAAGAAAACAATCCAAATGTCCATCAGCTAAAACCACTGAAATGTACACATTTAAAGTGGTAAATTTTATGGTTGGTGAACTACATTTCAATAAAAAATAATATAATCACAATTTAACGTATTAGGAACAACAGACCACTGAATCCTGGCACACAGACCATTTGTTCTGCTATTTCATACTGTATAATTGGGGGCCAATAGAGCTCCCTGGGGTTGCTGTCTTCCCCTCAATAAACACAGCTCCCTAAATTCCAAGCAGAAAAACCAAACAGGTACAAAAGAGCAAGAGCAAGCTTGGAAACTGAGGAGCATCTGTGTCAATGCAGGTGGTATCACCCCTACCATTGGACTTTTATCTGCTAGATCTGCTTAGCCTATTTTGACAACAGTTGAGAAGGCAAAGTTCCTAAATCCTTTCTCTTCACTGGAACGTTTACATTCCAACAATTGATTATGGCATGTATTTGGCACAGAGGTCTCATTTCATTTGAATGACATCAGATTCGCTCAGGTTTAAAGGAATTATAAAATCAATAAGCCACTGAATTATAGAACTTTAGAACCCAAAAGGACTTTGGAAGGAGGTCACCTGGCCTGATTCTCTTATTTTGGTTAAATCTATGGCTTGCTCAAAATCACATAGCCAAGCATGGCTGAGCCTGCTGGGTGTCTTGCAATATGTATCCTCCCCTTCTTTCCTGGAAATGCCATTCCCTTCCCCATACCTTTCAGCTGTGGACATTATTGTCTGGTTGTCTGGAAAAAAGGCTATATTTTCTAGTAAGGTGTGGTTGCATGACTAAATTCTGGCCAGTGGGATGTAAACAGAAGTGGTGTGAGTAATTCCTGGGAAGTACACTTAAAGGTCAGAGTTTGACATGGGCAGATCCTTCTTCCTTCCTGCAGGCTGGGCTGCAGATTAGATAGCTAGAATTTAAGCAGCCATCCTGGACTATGAGGTGGAAGTTCTTTTTGGAGAATCAGAGAGCAATAAGATAGAATTCTGGGTCTCCATTAGTTATAGAATTGTCATACCAGCTCTGGAATGTTAATCGCCAGACTTTATGTGAAAGAGAAATAAAATTCTATTTTTTTCAACAATTGTTATTTCATTTCTCTATCATTTACAGTTGAATTGAATTCTAACTGATACAGAATGTGAACAAACAAGTTGGGCTGAGAACTCAGGTCTCCCGAATCCAAGCATGGTACTCTTTATTATTATGTTTATCACTTTTACAAAATGTATTTATTTATTTCAGAGATGGGGCCTGACTATGTTGCTCAGGCTGGAGTTCAGTGTCTATTCATGGGCATGATCATAGTGCGCCGCAGCCTCGAACTCCTAGGCTCAGCCTCCTGAGTAGCTGGGACTACAGGAACAAGCCACGGAGCCGGGGTACCTTATTACTTTTTTTTTTTTTTTTTTTTTTGAGACGGAGTCTCGCTCTGTCGCCCAGGCTGGAGTGCAGTGGCATGATCTTGGCTCACTGCAAAATCCGCCTCCTGGGTTCACACCATTCTCCTGCCTCAGCCTCCCGTGTAGCTGGGACTACAGGTGCCCACTACCAGGCCCAGCTAATTTTTGGTATTTTTTTTAGTACAGACGGGGTTTCACCATGTTAGCCAGGATGGTCTCCATCTCCTGACCTCGTGATCCACCCGCCTCGGCCTCCCAAAGTCCTAGGATTACAGGCATGAGCCACCGTGCCTGGCCTTTGTTTTTCTTTTGAGACAGTCTTGCTCTGTTGCCCAGGCTGGAGTGCAGTGGCGTGATCTCGGCTCACTGCAACTTCTGCCTCCTGGGTTCAAGCAATTCTCTTGCCTCAGCCTCTTGAGTAGCTGGGACCACAGGCGCCTGCCACCACACCCAGCTAAATTTTTTCTCTTTTTAGTAGAGATGGGTTTTCACCATGTTCATGGTCAGGCTGGTCTTGAACTCCTGGCCTCAAGTGATCCACTCGCCTTGGCCTCCCAAAGTGCTGGGATTACAGGTGTGAGCCACCATGCCTGTCCACTGGTTACCTTATTAATTTTAATAATAAAAGCCAAACTGTGCTAAGTGTTTTGTATATAATAGTTGCTTATAATTTTTGAGTCCTTATTATGTGATAGTCACTGTTAAAATACTTTATAAATGTCACTAACTCATTTAATCCTCATGTCAACTCACTAAAATAGGTCTATTATTATCACCATTTCCATTTTACAGACAGAGAACCTGAGACACACAGAGAAGGAATAATTCACCCAAGGTCATATATTTAGTAACAGGTAGAGCTGAGATTTAAACCCTGGCAGTCTGGTTCTAGAGCCTGTGCTCTTTGCTCGTATGTTACACTCGTTCTTATGATGGAAGCTTCTCATCACCCTCTATGCCCATTTTACGGGGGAGGAAACTGAAACATACACTTGTCTAATCATTTGCATAAAATCTGCCAGTCAATGCTGAAGCCAGAATTAGAAGCTACATTCCTAACTCCCAGTCCAGTGCTCTCTCCTCAGACCACCCTGCTATCTCTGAGGCCACCTGAGCAGACACATAATCCCCACCATCTACCTCCCTCTCCAACACACACACACACACACACACACACACACACACACACACACACACACACACACACCACCCAGCAGGCACCCAGACATTTTTGTGGCCAGGATGGCTACAACCTTCTTTGAAAAGCAGCCAGCTTTGTCCTCCACCAATAACTTTGTTTTATTTATAGTCTCCTGCTCAGAGCTTTTGAACTGGCTGCCCATTCCAGGGAAGATCTTGATAACAACTGTTCCTTGGAGAAGTTTCATAGGTGAATAAACACCACAGCTCCTGCCTGTCTAGCAGAGCTTTGCTCCTGGGGGTGTTTACAAGTCGGTATTGGTGTCCGGGTGCATAAGACTTTAAATTCAAAATGACAGTTTGGACATTTTCACTTTTTTTTTTTTGGTTTTAATTTTAAAAAGTTTACCCTTTGACTTCAACAACCTCAAGGCAGAGGCAAAAGGGAGAAACTATCTTTATTCAGAAGGTGACTCCAACAGAAGAAGTCTTCTATGACTTATCTTCTTGCTTTCTTTGCTCCCAGCCTGGCCAGGAGCTAGGATATAGGACCAGTTACATAGAGGCTATGGGGTGGGGGTAGGGTGGGGAGGCACTCCATGCATTTATAAGAACTGAACTTTCCGATGGATGTTCATGTTTCTGACCTTGCACTACCCCAATGTAGGCTCCAAACAGGCATGCGAGGTGCCTTTGGAAAGCCCCAGGGCACTGTGGCCAGGGTTCACATTGGCCAAGTTATCATGTCCATCCGCACCAAGCTGCAGAACAAGGAGCATGTGATTGAGGCCCTGCGCAGGGCCAAGTTCAAGTTTCCTGGCCGCCAGAAGATCCACATCTCAAAGAAATGGGGCTTCACCAAGTTCAATGCTGATGAATTTGAAGACATGGTGGCTGAGAAGCGGCTCATTCCAGATGGCTGTGGGGTCAAGTACATCCCCAATCGTGGCCCTCTGGACAGTGGCGGGCCCTGCACTCATGAGGGCTTCCAATGTGCTGACCCCCCCTTAATACTCACCAATAAATTCTACTTCCTGTCAAAAAAAAAAAAAAAAAAAAGAACTGAAAAGGCAGAAGCGATGAATAGCATTTCAGGACAGAAAATTGGAAAAAAAAAAAAAAAAAAAAAGGAAAAAAACCCCTAATATTAAAAGTATCTTTGGACTTGTGGCCAAAGATACCACCTTAAAGCATGACTATGTCACATGTGTCTGGAATGATTCAGTCTGGACACTAATCTTGGCTTCTTCACTCGTTGCTAGTTATGTGACCTTGGGAATGTGGCTCAGTTTCCTCTTTGTAAATTAGGGAGATGAACACAGGATTATTGTGAGGATTGGCACTAATGATGTACGGAAATACTGTGTCTGATGCAGAAAGGGCACTCACCCGCTCATTAAAGGGTGGCTAACGGTAGCTGTCATTATTGCTTCCTTTATGATCCCTCTGGGCCTAGAGGGGATGAAATTGAGGTGTTCATGGAAGTGAGCCCCGAGGGGGATGAAATTGAGGTGTTCATGGAAGTGAATCCCAAGGGGGAGCAGGGGTAGGTAGCAGGTTGGTGATCTCGGCTCTCAAATCCTTTCATTTGCATTGAGTTAATCTGTATCAGGGACTGCTGTGTTAACACGAGGCTTCGATGTTGGAGTTCCCAAAACGGCTGATAAAGGGAGGCAGAGGTCCTCAAGGGGAGGGCAGAGCTGAGCCACCACGTGGGTCCACGAAGCCCCCAGGTGGCTTTCCTGTAGGTATGTGGGGTCTCCTTCAAGCTCTAAGGGGAAAGGAAGAGGAAAGGCCTTCAGATGGGGAAGTGGACGGTGTGATGCAGAAGAGGTTCTGCACGGAACTTACTGGAAGGTGCGGGATGTTAAAGGGAAAACGTGCTTTCATGGAGGCCTGGGCGGGAGATTAGCTCTCTGTTAGAAGGGCTGGGTGGGAGGCCTCCAAGGGGAGGATGGGTGGCGGTTTCATCAGGAGGGCTGGGGGTCTCCATGAGAGGATTAGGGTCTCTTCAGGGCGGCTGTGAGTGGAGGTTTCCAGCGGGGCGCAGTGGGGTGCAGATGTGCCAGGGCCTGCACGGGAACACCAAAGTCCTCCGGGGCCCGCGCCCGGGGAGACATGCGGATGACCGCGCTCCCGTCCCGCCCCCACCGGCCACGGCCCCGCCCCCGCGAGCGGACTACACTTCCCAGCAGCCCCCGCGGGCAGCGGCGGCGGCAGCGCGGGCGGGAGGGGCGGCGGTGAGAGGCGGAGGGGGCGGCGCGCGCCGGGCACGCGCGCCGGCGACCATGGCGTTCGCCCGGCTGGAGCGAGTACATTAACCCCTGGAGGCGGCGGCGGCGAGGGAGCGAGCCTCGAGCGGGCGGGCCCCAACCTGAGGGAAGGGAGGAAGGGGCGGGGAGAGCGCCAGAGGGAGGCCGGTCGGCCGCGGGCGGGCGGGCAGCGCAGCGCCGAGCGGGGCCTGCGGGCCCATGAGGAGGCCCGGGGACCATGGGCTCCAGGATCAAGTGAGTGCGGCCGGGCCGGGCGGAGCCGGGCCGGGCGCGGGGCGGCGAGGCCGGGCCAGGGCTGCAGGCCGCGGGCCGCGCGGGGGACTTGTTGCCGAGACCAGAGGGGCGCCCCGCGTGCCGGCGTCACGCGGGGAGGGGGACGGTTGCTATGGCGATTTAGGGAGGCGCGGGGGCGGGGTGCGCGCGGGGTGGCAGGGCGCCGGGGGCCAGGTGTCCCCTCGTCACCTGGGGGCCGGAACAGCTGAGATTACAGGGCGGCCCCCTCCCCGAGTTTACGGAGAGCCCCTGAAAATGGTCCTTCAACTGTGGGGAGGGGGAGTGGGAAAGCCCCGGAAGCACCTCCCCGTGTTTGGGCATGTTTGGGGCGCCCCTGAGAGTTGGCAGGTCCGGAGAGGTTGCAGCCTGGCCGCTTGAGGCCTGCGGCCCCCACAGAAGTCGCGTGAGGTTCTTAGAGGGAGGGGCCACTCATGGACCTAAGGTGTGGATGGCCGGGGAGGAAGGCCTGTCTCTCTCCTATTTCCCCCCTCTTATCTGTGAAAATCTCCACGCAGCAAGGTCCAAAGGCTGTGAAGGAGGATACCTCTGTGTTGTAACCGAGCACCTGCTCTTGATAATCGTTGGAAAGGCTTTGTAACTCAATCTGGCGAATTCCCTCACTCATTCATTCACCTGGAGTTCCCGGTGGAGGGTTAGCTTTCCGGGGAAATTGTTGATACATGTAACTTCAGAATCCACTGAAACATTGTTGCTGTCCTTGTAGACTTAGAAGTTGACTTTGGAAAGTGCAACTCCTAAGCGGTCCAATTTGGGTGTGTGGCTTTGGACTCTATCTCCCCTCACAGCCAGGTCCTCTTGTGGCCTCTCCCTTCCTCTGCCCCAGAACTGGAGATGCTTTATCTCTAATTACTAACAAATGTTCACTTTTTCCTCTGTGACTAATAGAATTGTTTAAGGGCATTAAAAAGCAAAGTTGACAGCATAGGCTTTTCTGTAAAACAACTTTCCTAGGACACTTTAAACCCTCTTACAGGAAAGTCTGTGGAATGTGTTTATTTCAGCATTTTGAGAATTGTACTAGGGAAGTTTGAAAGGAGAAGGCCTTAAGGGTGAAATCTAATAATTATTCAAACATTGCATCTCATGTCCAGGTGATGCCCGTGCAGTGTGACCCTTGCCCAGCCTTGCAGTCCCCCGTGTGGTTAGGCTTCTCATTTACAAAATATGTATGAGATGCGCTGCAGCAGCCTTGAGACATCTGCTGAATGAAACTAGAAAAGTTTGCTTATGGTAATGAAAATGGAAGAGTCGCATGAACACTCTGTTAAATCTTTATTTTTGTGGAAATGAGAAAAAAGTTAGAAGCATGCTCCAAACAAGAGCTTGAGAGGCTTGGGGGGTAAAAAGATGTCGTTTGTGAAACATTGGGATTAAAGAGGCACTCAAGTTTAGCTCCTGCTTCCAAGTAAGAGTTGTAAACTTGGATTTCAATAGCACTTAGAAACACTTTCCAGAAGCCAACTTAGAGTTGCAGAGTATGCATGAGGACACTTACCCTTCTTGTTACAGAAAAGTTCAGAAACTTGCCTGACATGAGGCAGTGAGTGTCAGAACCAGTATTAAAATCCAGCAAGTAAAAGTTCAGATGGCTAGCCATCAAATCTCTCTGTTGCTCTCCAAGGTAGCGGGTTGACAAATTCATTTCTCAAATGTGTTTTGTGGAACCCGTCGCTAATTCTGAGCACTTGGGTTAGGGAATTTGCTAAGGCGTGGAATTGTATTAAGCGTGAAATGAGTATGAAGAATAGCCTTATTGATCTTGAAACTAGACTACTCTGTGATAAAAACTTAGGCTTGGGAAATATGTTAGCTTGTGGTGAAACCGAAAGAGAATATGAAGAGAGAAGTTATGAAAAGTAGTTGTGATTTATAGTGACTGTTGATTATGCAACTTCTGCCTGTAGCTAGGAATGGGGATGGACAGGAAATTACCCACTTAAGTGCTCCTTTAGTTGTTGGAGAAGACAGAGCTTTGGTTACTACTGGCTGGCTTTCCCTCCTGGCAGGGCGTTCAAGGTGTTCTTATGGCTGTGGTGAAATCTAAGTGTGCAGGTTCCATTGAATAGGACAGTCTTGGAGGTAGGGGCAAGAGGGGGGGGTTCCTTTTGTTTTCTCTTGCTTATCTCTGATGCAGTCAGTTGACTAGGTGGAATCAGGTCTAGGTTCAAATTCCAGCTCTTTGTAATGCTAATTACGAAACTTTACACAGACTGCCTTTTCAACCTCAGTTTCCCTGAAGGTAAAATGGGGAGGACTGTGTCCAGGTTGTAAGGTTATTGCGAGCAATGAACACAGTATCAATGTAAATGCCAGGTCCATGTTAAAAACTCAGTAATTGTTAGGTTTTTTTTCTTTTTTTTCACCTTCTGTATCAAAAGACTAAGAACATTACTGTATATTAGAAATGTCAGAGAAAGGTATGTTTAAGGTAATGGAGAAGAAAATTTTAATGACCAAGGAATTAGGCTGTTGACATGCAGAGTAGGGCTTAACATTGTCTCATTATTAAAAAATAAAAGTTGATTAAAACCAATATTGTGTGTAATTGTGAAGCTGGTGTCTGTTGTGTGATCAGCGGTAAAGCACGTGACTTACTAGGCACAGGTGTTGAGATTTTGTGTTTGATCAGACTTCTCTTTTAAGTTTAAGCCTGGTTGAACACAATCTCTGTCAGGTACCGTGGAAATCCTTAATGTGAACCATTTCATGAAACCCTCACTACTGTCCAGTGGTGGCGATGCTATTTATTAACCACATTTTTCAAATGAGAGAATGGGAGTTTATAGGCCTAAGATCAGATGCCATCCGCCAGATGCCTGCCTTGATGCCAGTTTCCTGTTGCCACCCCCACCCCCTCCTGTTCCAGTCTAGGCCAGGTGCCTTCCTCCATGTTTCTGTGGCCCCTTGTGTTTATCGCAGTCACAATACTGAATCTCGTTTCTTGTCTGTCTCCTGTACCATGCTGGACGTACACTTCTTGAGAGGAAGAACTGTCTTATTTATCTTTGAGTTCCCTGTGTCAGACTCAATGCCTGGCACATGGTTGTTTGAGAAGAGTTCATGGAATGCATTTAAGAAATACATTAGGATCTACATTAAGATTCTAATTAAGACTCTGAGTTGAGTGTTCATCGAGTTAAAAAAAATTAAACCCTTGAGGAAGAAAAGTTTTATATTTTATAAATTTTTTTTTTTTTTTTTTTTTCTGTTTGAAATGGAGTCTCGCTCTGTTGCTCAGGCTGGAGTGCAGTGGCGCAATCTCGGCTCACCGCAACCTCCGCCTCCTGGGTTCACGCCATTCTCCTGCCTCAGCCTCCTGAGTAGCTGGGACTACAGGTGCCCGCCTCCGCGCCCAGCTAATTTTTTGTATTTTTAGTAGAAACGGGGTTTCACCATGTTAGCCAAGATGGTCTCGATCTCCTGACCTCGTGATCCGCCCGCCTCGGCCTCCCAAAATGCTGGGATTACAGGCGTGAGCCACTGTGCCCGGCCAAATTTTTAAGGCAAATTATATGGTTTAGGCAGGCCTTTTACTAGAGTATTTAGTTTTTTTTTTTTTTTTTTTTTTTTTTTTTTTTTTTGAGATGGGAGTTTTGCTCTTGTTGCCCAGGCTAGAGTGCAATGGCATGATCTTGGTTCATCGCAACCTCCAACCCCCCGGGTTCAAGCGATTCTTCTGCCTCAGCTTCCCCAGTAGTTGGGATTACATGCATGAGACACCATGCCTGGCTAATTTTCTATATTTGGTAGAGATGGAGTTTCTCCCGTGTTGGTCAGGCTGGTCTTGAACTCCCAACCTCAGGTGATCTGCCCGCCTCGGCCTCCCAAAGTGCTGGGATTACAGGTGTGAGCCACCGTGCCCAGCCTCATGTTTATTTTAATAAAGGAACATTGTCTTGCCTCAAATCAACATTTAATGGACAAAAAAAGAGAAGGTCACCAGTATGCAGGTAGCACCCTGGAAACCTAAATGTTAAACCTGTATGTACATTTATCTAGAAGAATAAAAGGAGCAGTGGTAACTGACAATCTTCGACAGGTATGTTTAAATCTTATTTAGTGTTTGAATGATCCCAGTGGACTGGAATGTGGTTAATATGAAGCAATTTAACTGATAATGCAGACACACAGCAGGAAACTATGTGGCAGTTTAATATTGCTTGTGGTGACATCCTAGAAATTGCTTCCAGGCACCAAGTGCAGGAAGTGGGCAGTAAGTAATCGAAGGAAGTTTTCTAAGTGAGTTTGAAGAAATGTGACATTTATGGACTCAGAGAAAAGCATACTCTAAGATTTGGAGGCATAGGAACAGGGCAGGGCAACTAATTTGGCCTTGTGATGGTGATTATTCTACATTAGCCTGTATACCTGTCTTCTGTCCCTGTCAAACTGACCTCTGTGAGGTTAGTGACCAAGAAATTTATCCATTTATTCATCCATTTACCTACCATAGAACTAAGAATATTAAGCACGTATTAAACAATAAATGTTAGCCATTATTATCATAATTAGTGGCAGTACTGTGCCTGGCAGTGTGCTAAGTACTGGGGACACAAAGATGAACAAATATTTTTCTTTAAGGCTTTCTAAAGTAGTGGACACAAATGTGAAACAAAAACAATCCCTTCCAGACTCCCTCCCCACCAAAAAAAACAAAACAAAACAAAGAAACAAAACACCAGTATAATACAGTATAAGTTAATTGCAATGGTGGAGATGCCGCTGGTGACGAATAGGTGAGTAAGTGAAGGAGAGACTGTCTTCTGGGGAGGAGGGAGGGTCAGGAAAGGAAAGCTTCACCAAGGGGATCATGTTTCAGCTGAGAGATGGGTAGGGGTGGTTAGCAGAGGGAGTAGAGGCAGTAATGATGGTGGTGGTATCAGCAGAGGGAGCAGTACGTATGAGGACGTGGCATATTGAAATAAAAATATTACCATTTATTAGACACTTAAATGCCAGGAATTGTGTTAGACATTGGGAATTACGATGGCGAATAATACAGATTCATTCTTCATGGTGCATACAGTCTTGTGGACCTGACATTAAAAAACCAGGGCCGGGCGCAGTGGCTCATGCCTGTAATCCCAGCACTTTGGGAGGCCGAGGCGGGCGGATCACGAGGTCAGGAGATCGAGACCACGGTGAAACCCCGTCTCTACTAAAAAATACAAAAAAAAAAATTAGCTGGGCGTGGTGGCGGGCGCCTGTAGTCCCAGCTGCTCAGAGAGGCTGAGGCAGGAGAATGGCGTGAACCCGAGAGGCGGAGCTTGCAGTGAGCCGAGATTGTGCCACTGCACTCCAGCCTGGGTGACAGAGCGAGACTCCGTCTCAAAAATAAATAAATAAATAAAATAAAATAAAAACAAGGTAAATTCACATAAAGCTATATAGATGTTCTATAAAAGAAGCACATGAGATGCCTCAGAGAAAATGATGGGAGCGACTGTCCTATTTTAGATAGAGTGGCGAGGGAAGGCCTCACCGTGGAGATGACATTTGAGCTGAGACTTAAAGGATGAGGAGGTATTAGTCATCTAAAGAGACTAGGCAAGACCTTTTATTCCAGGCAAAGGATAGAGCATACACAAAGGCCTTGAGGCAAGAAAACCCTAGGCATATTTCAGGAATGGACAGAAGGCCAGTGGGTTTGAGTAGTGACTGATGGCAGAGAGGCTTGTGGTGAGGTCAGAGGAAGAGAGCCTGGGCAGGGCCTTGTAGGTTGTGGTAATCTGAAAACTGTTTTATAAGATATGAAATTTTATAGTATGTGAATCTTATAAGATTATAACATAAGATTCACATACTATAATATTTACTTTTTTTTTTTTTTGAGACAGTTTCACTCTGTCGCCCAGGCTGGAGTGCAGTAGTACCATCTTGGCTCACTGCAACCTCTGCTTCCTGGGTTCAGGTGATTTTCATGCCTCAGCCTCCCAAGTAGCTGGGACTGCAGGTGCCTGCCACCATGCCTGACTAGTTTTTGTATTTTTAGTTTCACCACGTTGACCAGGCCAGTCTCAAACTCCTGATGATCCGTCTGCCTTGGCCTCCCAAAGTGCTGGAGTTACAGACGTGAGCCACTGTGCCCAGCCCTAAAATTTACTTTCTTAAGTGGTTTTAAGTATATTCACAGGGTGATTGATTACCACTAATTCCAAAACGTTTTCATCACCCCAGAAAGAAACCCCATGCATGTTAGACACTCCTCATTCCCCCAAACCCTTCAGTCCTAGGCAATCACTAATCTACTTGCTATAGATTTGCCTATTATGGGCATTTCATATATTAATAAATAGAATCATAACCCTTCCTGCGTGGCTTCTTTCACTTAATGATTTCAAGATTTATCCATGTTGGAGCATGTATGAGTGTTTCATTTCTTTTTACTGCTGAATACTATTCCATTGTATGGACATACCACATTTTACTCATCCATTTGTCAGTTGTTATGTATTTGGGTTGTTTCCCCTTTTCATCATTATGAGTGATGTTGCTATGAACATTTTGTGTGGACATACGTTTTTATTTCTCTCGGGTATATACTTAGGAGTGGAATTGCTGGATCGTATGATAACTCTGTAACATTTTGAGAAACTGTTAAAATTGTTTTCTAAACCAGCTGTACCACTTTATGTAAAGTGCTATTTTATTGTGGTTTTGATTTGGCCCAAATGAGTTACATAGAAAAGATCAGAGTAGATGGTTTTCCTAGGTTTCTAGGAAGAGGTTGGAACTTGAACTGAAAGAAAGGGGAGATTTGGAGAATGGAGGGGGATTGCCAAAGGAAGACAAGTGGAAGTTATATGACTTGAAAGTGAGGATAAACTGATCTCGTTTCAAGAATAGAGGAGCAGTCTTGGCTTATGATAGTTCTGCTCCAGTTTGTTTTGACTGTTCTTTAAAGAATCCCCTTGCCAAAATACACAAGAAGGTTGCTTTTTCTTGAGGCCTGTTGTATAGCACAACTAATGTATCTCTCTGCTTTGTGATGCGACCAAGAATTGGAATGTGACGTCCTTTCCAGGCCTTCTTCCTCTAATGCCTATTCCCCTCTTCCCTTTCTCCGCCACAGTGCTGTCCTCCCAGTCCCCAAAGGAGAATGTAGAAAGACTTGGAGTGGTGGAATAAAAGTCTCTTTGAAGACCAAGCTCTCCATCATTAATGCTC
The DNA here is from genome assembly GCF_028878055.3 of Symphalangus syndactylus. NCBI lineage: Eukaryota > Metazoa > Chordata > Mammalia > Primates > Hylobatidae > Symphalangus > Symphalangus syndactylus. The sequence goes on from NC_072425.2 coordinate 20,932,355, forward strand.
AGAGTCAGCCACTTGAATTTTCATGACTTTTCTGGAAAACATGTTGGTGCTACTCCATCACTCTTCTCTTAGCCATTGTAGTCAACTTAGAGGGGATTGTACAGCAGATAGAAAGGTTGAAACAGAAGGTAAGACCTGGAGTATTGCTCTAGGAAAGTATGTTTGCATTCAGTTATTAAATCTGTGTAAGTTACTGGCTGGAGTTCCGGTTGCAGTTGCAAAGGTCCAGCCTTTTTCCTGGCCCTAGGGAGAACTAATCTCTGGGTTTGTAACATCCTTTTTGCTTAAAAGGGCTTTGTGGGGACATGGAAAGATAAACAAGGAAGAAAAATAAACAAAATGAAGTTGTTTTGTTCTTTACTTTTATTAGAATCCGTACCCATTCTTTCCGAGTATTCAGGACTTGAAAAGGAGCCAAATAAAGTAAGAAAAGATATGTTAAAATACATATATGTTCCTACAGAAAAGAGAGGTGACATTCCAAAAGTTCATTTGTAAGTTGGTTATGACATTTAGAATGTGTTTCCCTCTTCGAGATACTGTTATGTACAAATCAGTAACTGTTGAGGGCAAGGGCATTCCAGATTTAGGGAACTGTGTATACAAAAGTCATGGGGAGATAAAAGGTAAAGCTGAAATACAGGATATAAGGATAAAGATTACAGGAGAGGAAGTTGATGAAGTAGGCATGTGCCAGTAGGATATGATGCCACTGAAGGGTTGAACTGGGGATGTAATATGATCAGATTTGGGTTTTTAGGTAGATTACCCTGGCAGCAGCAGTTTAGAGCAGTGATATCTCTGGCTTTTACAAGATGACGCATTGGAACATGAGAATATGTTAGAAATTGTATTTATTTTTATATCAACCTTAAAAGTTTGTTTTTGTATTTTTTAATGTGTTAGTATAGTAAGGCATTATTATAATTTATGGATATTTATCAGATGTATGCTAACTTTTTTACTGATAGGAAGAATGCATGGAAAAAAATGGGAGGCCACTGGATTGTGGTACTGTGTAATAGTTTTTACTGCTGAAGATCAAGGTCCAGAGCAAGGTTTTGGCAGTGTAAAGAAAAGGAATGACGGGCCGGGCGTGGTGGCTCATGCCTGTAATACCAGCACTTTGGGAGGCCAAGGAGGGTGGATGGCTTGAGTCCAGGAATTTGAGACCAGCATGGGCAACATGATGAAACTCTGTCTCTACAAAAAAATACATGCCACCACACCTGGCTAATTGTTGTATCTGTGGTCCCAGCTACTTGGGAGGCTGAGGTGGGAGGATCACTTGAGCTCCCACAGAGCTCAGGAGATAGAGGTTGCAGTGATTCAAGATCGTGCCATTGCATTCCAGCCTGGGTGACAGAGTAAGACCCTGTCTCAAAAAGAAAAAAAAAAAAAAAGGAAAGGATGGCTTTGAGAGATTTTAAGTAGAAATGACAAGACAAGACTTGGTGACAAATTACATGTAAGAGGCAAAAGAAGAATCAAAGATGACTTGCCAGGGTTAGCAGAGTTATGTTACAAATGGTGTATTTGTAAGGTGAGGACTGGTTATATAATGTTTGCTTTTCTGAGGAAAAGTGAAAAGTTATAATTGGGATAAGGCATTTTAGTCTGCATTGAGAATGGAAGGAATCTTTGAGGGATCTATAGTGAATGTGTGTGCTTTATTAAATAAGTAAGACTTAAAGTGGGCTGGAATAAATTGCTGAAGGCTAATCTGTTCATGGTAGATGTAGAGAGGGGGAAAAGAAAAACCACCTTTTGAATTCACTTTAGCCACAGGAAAGGTTTGAGGGTGTTGCATTGATCTCGCCTAGGCTGTATGAATAAATGGAAGGAAGGAAACCAATCTAGGGAAGATGCTGTTTGACTCCACGCTGGCAGTTCTTGAACTCCAGGGTGTGAGAGGATCCAGGGGTACGTGAGCACTGGAGTTCTGAGTTGCCAGAACTATACATTCTCTCTCTGAGTTCTAAATTTCTGACCTTCAGGTTAAAAAAAATATTTATGAAAGGAAGCTAGTAAATTAACCTACAGGGTTGTTGTGATAATTAAAAGAAATCTTGTGCCTAGTTCTCAGTGGAGATATGACTGCTTAGTAAATGGCAGAGAAAACACGGTTGTCTGAACAACCTGGAGTTAAAAAACAAGTTAAAAGACAGCAAGTATGTTCCTTTTTATAGTATTACAGTTTTTTGTTTTGTTTTGTTTTTAAAAACTAGGGTATTTGCTTCCTTTCAGTAAGGATGTTAGGATGACGTGTAGCGTATTTCACTGAATTTATTTGAAAGATTGAGATGTTGGTATGTACAAAGCGCTATTGCTCTTGCTGGCTGGGAAGAAAGGAAGCCTATAGTCTACTAAGACAGATAAGATGAGCATGCAAACAATTAGAATTATAACATTTAAGAACACTTATGCCCCCACCCAGGCCCAGTGGCTCACACCTGTAATCTCAGCACTTTGGGAGGCTGAAGCAGGCAGATCATTTGAGGTCAGGAGTTCGAGATCAGTCAGGCCAACATGGTGAAACCCCATCTCTACTAAAAAAAAAAAAAAAAAAAAAAAAAATTACAAAAATTAGCTGGGCATGGTGGTGCACGCCTGTAGTCCCAGCTACTTGGGAGGCTGAGGTATGAGAACTGCTTGAACCCGGGAAGGGGAGGTTGCAGTGAGCTGAGATTGCGCCACTGTACTCTAGCTTGGGCAACAGAGCAAGACCCTGTCTTGAAGTAAAAAACAAACGAAACCACTTAATGTTCCCTTTATCATGAATATTGGAAATCTATTCAGTTTTATAAAAGATTTATACAAATAATTTATATTTATCTCTGTTTAACTGGTACTACTTTTCAGTCTTTTTAAAGTTTTTTCTTCTTTTTGTGACAAAGCCCTGCTCTTGTTGCCCAGGCTGGAGTGCAGTGGCACTATCTTGGTTCACTGCAATTTCTACCTCCTGGGTTCAAGCTTCCTCTGCTTCAGCCTCCCGAGTAGCTGGGATTACAGCCACCTGCCACCATGCCCGGCTAATTTTTCGTACTTTTAGTAGAGATGGGTTTCTCCAGGTTGGCCAGGCTGGTCTCCAACTCCTGACCTCAGGTGATCCACCCACCTCGGCCTCCCAAAGTGCTGGGATTACAGGCTTGAGCCACCGTGCCCGGCCTTAAAGTGATTTTTTATTCCTTTTTTTCTTGGTGCTGAACCTATTTTTAAACTTTATTTTGAAAAATTTTAAACATCTATAAAAGTAGAATAGTATAATGAGCCCCCAAATTCCCATCAACCAGTTTCAACACTTAAGTTTTACCTAGTTTTATTTATCGATAACTGACCGTAACTCCCTCCCCTGCTCTCTAGTCCTGGATTATTTTGAAGCAAATCCCAGATGTTGTCATAGCATCCTTTTTTTTTTTTTTTTTTTTTTTTTTTTCTGAGACGGAGTCTCACTCTGTCGCCCAGGCTGGAGTGCAGTGATGCAATCACGGCACGCTGCAACCTCCACCTCCCAGGTTCAAGTGATTCTCATGCCTCAGCCTCCCCAGTAGCTGGGATTACAGGTGCGCACCACCATGCCTGGCTAATTTTTGTCTTGTTAGTAGAGATGAGATTTCACCATTTTGGCCAGTCTGATCTCAAACACCTGACCTCAAGTGAGCTGCCTGCCTCCACCTCCCAAAGTGCTGGGATTACAGGTGTGAGCCACCATTCCAGGCCCCAGATGTCATATCTCATTCTTAAATACTTCCATATGTGTCTCTAAAAGGTAGATTTTTTTTTTTTAAAAACAACATTTTCACACCTAAAAAGTTAACCAAAAAATTTAATTTTTTTTTTTTTTTTTTTAGTTGAAGTTGTACTTTGTCACCCAGGCTGGAGTGCAGTGGTGTGATCTCGGCTCACTGCAACCTCTGCCTCCTGGGTTCAAGCGATTCTCCTGCCTCAACCTCCCCAGTAGCTGGGATTACAGGTGTGCGCCACCATGCCTAGCTAATTTTTGTATTTTTAGTAGAGACAGGGTTTCACCATGTTGGTCAGGCTGGTTTCAAACTCCTGACCCCAAGCAGTCCACCCACCTAGGCCTCCCAAAATGCTGGGATTACAGGCATGAGCCACTGCACCCGGTTGAAAAATTTTAATGTTATTAAATATCCAGTCAGTGTTCAAAGTTTTTCAGTTATATCAAATTTTAAAAAAAGCAGTGGATTTGTTTGAATCAGCGAAGTTCATACATTGCAATTGGTTGATATTTGCTTTTTCCCTCATGCAGTTTATTTTTTGAAGAAGTGGGTTATTTGTCATGTATGATTTCCGTTGCATCCTTAAGGTTTGTTTAATGTATTCCTCTGTCCCCTTTATTTCCTACAAATTGGTAGTTGGATTAAGTGACTTGATGAGATTCAAGTTCACTTTCTTGGCAAGAATATTTTAAAAGTGGTGATAGGTACTTCCATCAGGAGGTACGTTATGTCTGGGTATCTCTCTTTGATCTGTTCATTAATTAGAGGTTATAAAATGGTGATACTTAGTTTCTATCACTTCTTCATACTAGCTGGGATACTTGTAAAAAGAAACCTTGTCCATATCAACCATTTGGTTGCTCTGAGATACAGTTCATTTAGGAAAGGCAGGGTAAATGCTTGATTTTATTAAATTTTTAAACATTTTCCAAAGGTAACTAATTTTTGAGAGAGGGGAGTGTCACTTTAAATCGACGTATTTAAACTTATTTGCTATATTTCTATCTGCTGTAGTTACTGTTCTCACTGATGTTTAATTTGTCCTATCTTTGTCCAGTGGGAATTTCTTTTTTTTGTTGTTGTTTTTTTGTTTTGTTTTTTTGAGACGGAGTCTTGCTCTGCCACCCAGGCTGGACAGCAGTGGCACGATCTCAGCTCACTGCAAGCTCCGCCTCCCGGGTTCACGCCATTCTCCTGCCTCAGCCTCCAGAGTAGCTGGGACTACAGGCGCCCGCCACCACGTCCGGCTAATTTTTTGTATTTTTAGTAGAGATGGGGTTTCACCCTGTTAGCCAGGATGGTCTCGATCTCCTGACCTCGTAATCTGCTTGCCTTGGCCTCCCAAAGTGCTGGGATTACAGGCTTGAGCCACCGTGCCCGGCCAGGATCCCTGTAGTTTCTAATAGCTCCCTTGTCTTTTGGTATGACAGAGTGTTCCAGGCTCATCTTCTGTGTTTCCTCCTCCAGACCCAGTGTTTCTCTAAGGAGTCCTGGTTCATTTTGGTGGGAAATAGTATTAGAAATCACAACCTGGGATTTAGGACTTTTGGGGATGGGGTGGGTTTGCTACCAGGTCAGTCATAATTTCTAGGATTCTCCAGGGGTCAGAATTTGGAAATATGTGTGTGTAGTTTTAAAGGTAAATTGCATTATGTGTTCATATTGCTTTTTCCAGTTCTAGACTATAGCAGTTTTATTTAACCTCATCACCTTTACATTGGAATTTTCCATACCTATATCAAAGTCTTGATTTCCAACAACACCAACACCATTACTCTTTTGCTTTATCCCACAATACCTAGACAGCTCAACAGCAGCACCAACATTACCATCAACAATGCAATTACTGAAAATAGTTATGTTTTTGGCTTTTTAAAACTTGGCAGTTCTTTTGGTCCCTAGGATATATTTCACTAGGACTGTAGTCAAATTACTGTTTTAAAGTCAGTAGAATTGGTTTTTTTCTCTGTGGTTGTGTCACCAACTCAGTACAAAGTTAGGTTTTTTGTTGTTGTTGTTGTTGTTTTGTTTTTTGATACAGGTTCTTGCTCTGTTGCCTGAGCTGGAGTGCAGTGGCACGATTTCGGCTCACTGCAATTTCTGCCTCCTGTGTTCGAGTGAGTCTCCTGCTTCAGCCTCTTGAGTACCTGGGACTACAGGTAATTGCCACCATGCCCAGCTGATGTTTGTATTTTTAGTAGAGACAGGGTTTCACTTTTTTGGCCAGGCTGATCTGCTGACCTCAAGTGATCTGCCCACTTTGGCCTCCCAAAGTGCTGGGATTGCAGGCAGGAGCCACAGCACCTGGCCCATAGTTAGGTTTTTATAATTTTTTCTTTTAATCTGTTGGAATTACTGTTTAAAAATAATTTGATTTTTAAAACAATTACTTAAAATACTTATATTGTTTCAAAGCCAAAGCTACAAAACAGGCATATTCATAAGTCTAACTTCTATCCCTGCCTACCACCGTGTTCCTTCCCTGTCATAGGTACCGAGTTTGATTTTAGATTTTCATTTGTCCTTCCATTAAAACAAAAAAGGCAGCCGGGCACAGTGGTTCACGCCTTTAATCCCAGCACTCTGGGTGGCCGGGGCGGGCAGATCACCTGAGGTCGGGAGTTCGAGACCAGCCTGACCAACATGGAGAAACCCTGTCTCTACTAAAAATACAAAAATAAGCTGGGTGTAGTGGCACATGCCTGTAATCCCAGCTACTTGGGAGGCTGAGGCAGGAGAATTACTTGAACCTGAGAGGCAGAGGTTGTGGTGAGCCGAGATTGTGCCATTGCACTCCAGCCTGGGCAACAAGAGCAAAACTCTGTCTCAATAACAACAACAACAACAACAACAAAAAGGGCAAATACATAGATATATTCACATCTCCTCTTGCCAGGCCCTCAGATAAGTGATAGCATTCCATGTGTACTTTTCTCCCCTTAACTTTTCTCATTTTATAATATATCCTGTAAAGAAATCTCTCCTGGAAAAATATAGGGAATATGGGGATCTTCCTCATTTCTCTGTAGGACAGCATTAGTACTCTACTGGATGGATGGACTATGGTTTATTCAACCCATCTCATACTGATGGGCATTTAGGTTGCTTCTAGTCTTTTATTTATTACAAATGGTGCAGTAATGAATAGTCTTGTGTATGCACCTTTTTGTATTTTTACCATTATACCATTGCGATAGATTTTTCCAAGCGGAATTTGGGTTAAAGGGTAATTTTGTATGTAATTTTGCTAGATATTGTCAAATTCTCCTCCGTAGAGATTGTGCCAATTCATATTCCCACACGAGAATGCTTGTTGTCATACAGCTTCATCAACAGAGTGTGTTTGTCAAACTTTAAAAATTATTTTTATCAGTTACAAGTGCATGCAAAGTTACAAACATATATGGTCACGAATCAAATACTTAATAAGAGCCTGTGATAAGCAACAATCCTCTACCCTTTTCTTCCCTAGTCCCACTCTTTGGAGACAAACTCTTATTAACTGACCCTATTTTTAGTTTTTCTGGTTGTTAACTCATAACCATAGATAAATCTCTCTCTGTTAATTAACTTTAGACAGTGTCTGTTGACTCCTTGAAATGAAAGATAAGTAACTTTATAGTACTTCTCTCTTCCACTCATCTGATATTTTATCTATTTTGTATTACTTTAATTTTTGTAATGGCTATTAACTTAAACCTCTTTATTGTTCCATTAACCCTCAACACTGTCTTTTGATTTCACACTTTGTAAGGGGAAGGGTATTATCCTAGCTCTTCCTTCTACCTTTTCAAAGCTATGCTTTTACATTTATGTGGTCATTTAGATTTTGATCCACGGCCAGAATCAAGTCTTCCATGATTTATCTTGGTTAATTCTAAAAGTGGAATGTTATTATGAATTTTTAAATATAAGTATAATTTAACTCCACTAGATCGGGTAGGGTGCTAAAATAACATTTTCATCCCATTTGAAGGAGAATGTTAACATCAGGGTCACAGTAATTTTTTTCTTACAATCCATCCAGAATTGAAAATTATGCTAAATGTCTTTGGCATCATATATGGATAAGTTTGCATTTATTTGTACAAAACAGCAAATTATTTGTACACTAGCCGTGTAGAGAGAGCAGCCCAGGAGATCATACAAGTGCTTTCATCTTCATGTTGGCAGGATGGAAACCTCTACTTTGCAGCCTTTGTGGGGGTCTTGGCCTGGGTGCTAGCATTTGGCCAGCAGAACCTGGCACCTGATGATGTCATAATCAGCATGGCTCCTGAGCTTGGGACTCAGGTTGAGATGGTTTGGATGTTTGTCACCTCCAAATCGCATGTGGAAATGTGATTCCCAGTGTTGGAGGTGGGGTCTGGTGGGAGGTGATTGGATTGTGGGGGTGGGCCCTCATGAATGGCTTGGCATCATCCCCTTGGTGATGACTGAGTTCTTGCTCTAGTAGTTCATGATCTGGTTGTTTAAAAGAGTGTGGCTCCTCCCCCTCCCTCCCTTGTTTCACTCTCACTGTGTGACACGCTGGATCCCTGTCACCTTCAGCCAGGATTGTAAACTTCCTGAGGCCTCTCCAGAAGCAGGTGCCAGCACTGTGAGCCTACAGAACTATGAGCCAATTAAACCTCTTTTCTTTATCAGTTACCCAGTCTCGGGTTTTTTTTTTTTTTTTTTTTTGAGATGGAGTCTCTCTCTGTGGCCCAGGCTGGAGTGCAGTGGCATGATCTTGGCTCATTGCAAGCTCCGCCTCCCAGGTTCATGCCATTCTCCTGCCTCAGCCTCCAGAGTAGCTGGAACTACAGGCGCTCGCCACCACGCCTGGCTAATTTTTTTTTGTATTTTTAGTAGTGATGGGGTTTCACTGAGTTAGCCAGGATAGTCTAGATCTCCTGACCTCGTGATCCACCCGCCTCAGCCTCCCAAAGTGCTGGGATTACAGGGGTGAGACACCACGCCCGGCATTGCTATAAAGAAGTCGCAGGTACTTACTTATAGCAATGGCAGGAACAGACCAACACAGGTGCCCTTCAAGACCTTGAGCTTGACAAAGGCCTTGATGGTCTTCATTTTATTGGGCTGTGTCTTTTGACCCTTCTTGTGTTTCCTGGCAAAGTGCATGATCCTTAAGAACTAAGGTTCTACCTGCTTAAAGGATATCTTTATGATCAGGGCCTATCGATGCCATTTCTGTGCCATTTTGGAACTGGTTATGTGTGGTATAGTTCTTGGACTTGACCATGTCTGCCCTGCTGCCTGCAGTGCAGAAAGTGCCTGAGACTGGAAAATAAAGGTCTATGTCTCGATTTTTATTTTTTTTTATTTTTTGAGATGGGAGTTTCAAGCCCAGGCTGGAATGCAGTGGCGTGATCTCAGCTCACCACAACCTCCGCCTCCCAAGTTCAAGCGATTCTCCTGCCTCAGCCTCCGGAGTAGCTGGGATTACAGGCATGCACCACCATGGTCGGCTAATTTTGTATTTTTAGTAGAGACGGGGTTTCTCTACGTTGGTCAGGCTGGTCTCAAACTCCTGACCTCAGGTGATCCACCCGCCTCGGCCTCCCAAAGTGCTGGGATTACAGGCGTGAGCCACCACGTCCGGTCGGATTTTGATTTTTTAAAGCAGTATTCTTTCTCTTCTTCTCACTCTTCCAGAGTTTCTTAAATCTTTTTTTCCCTCTTGCATTATTTGCTTTTATTGTATCCTTAATTTTTTCCACACTTGAAATTATACTTGCAGTTTTATCCAGGCTTCCCTGTATCCCTGATGGTTCCTCCCACCTTCCTGTTAAATCCTTATAAAATTGGCTCTATTGTTATAACCCTGGAATGTCCTCTCATCACTTTTCAAGGTTGATTTGACTATTTCCTGGTCCTGTGTGATCATTTTGCTTTAATTTGTTCTCTGGAGTACATATTCAGGTTCTTATAGGAGATAGCCACAGTAGCACCCTTGCAGAAAGAGTACATAAAAAGTAAACTGTGGGTTCTTGCATGTCTGAAAAATGTCTGCTTTCTTACAGGGGATTAGTAGTTTGTATGGGCATGGAGTTCTAGGTTGACAAAATTTCCTGCTGAACTTTGAAGGTTTTTTTTAACTGTCTTCAGTCTGGCTTCCTCTGACACTGCTCTGGAAGGGAAGGAGGCTGCTCTTCTTTGCTTTTGCAAAGTTGGGTGTACATTTGGGTTCCCTACTCTGCTTCTGTTGACATCCAAGGTGAAGGATTCCGTTACTACACTGTAGGGTGGGAGTTCTGGCTCCCTAGTAGGCCTCCACGGAAACCTCCCTGGCTGGGTGGGGTAATGCCTTATTCTTGCTCTCACTGGGGACTCAACAGACACCACGGGGTGGAGGGGAGTGGTCTTGTCCCATTTCATCACTGGGAGGTGATGAAAATCCTTACTCTCTGGTAGGTCTCCTCCACACGATCCGAGTGGACATGGGAAAGGGGAGCCTCGTTACTGCCAGCGGCAGTGGAAGTCCAGGGTCTTCAATGAAACCACATTAATGGGGTCATTGTTACTGCCTGGTGGGGGATGATGCAATCCCCAGCTTCCTCCTTAGTTTTCTGTAGCACTGCTCTGGCGGGGGTGGGCTGGATGGGGTTCCTCATCACAGCCCAGAAACCTAGGCTTTCTCCTTGTCTTTTATGGATTTGGGTGAGGGTGGGATGACAGGGTTTTCTGTGGTGTTTGGTGAGTATTTTCTTAAAAAATTTTTTGACTTATTAGCTGCCCTTTTTGGTCCTTTGGCTAGAAGAAAGCTGGCTTTTGTTTGAGCATTTTTGGGCCGGCATCAGTTGGCATTTCCAGGTTGCTGACTTCTCTGGCTCCAACAGTGTGATACATGAGGCAAGGAGAAACCCAGGGAACTCATCTCTGCTCACTCCTTGGGTCCTGAGGTCACTAGCTGTTCTGCTTCTCACTCTGCCTTTCAGAACCATCTTATGTTTGTCTTATATGTAATGTGTGGAGTTTTTTGTTATTTCTAATGTAGATTTTCTTCTGCCATTACACATATTTTTAAACTTAAATTTTTTACTGTCATATCATTTACATACAGTAAAGTACACAGATTTTAAAGATACCACTTGATTAATTTTTAATGGTTATATACTCGTGTAATCACCATCCAGATCAAGACACAGGATATCTCCAGCATAGTGTAAGGCTCTTCATGCCCCTTCCAGTCAATACCTATTAAAAAATAATCACTATTCTGATTTCTGTCACTGTAGCAATTTTGCCCATTCTTGAACTTCATATAAGTGGAATCTTGCAGTATATACTCGTGGGTCTGGCTTCTTCTGCTCTACATTGTGTTGGTAGAATTCATCTGTGTTGATGTATGTAATTGTAGTTCATTGTTTTTCATTGCTGCGTAGTACAATTCCCATTTTTGGCTATTATGAATAAAGTTGTTATGAATATTCTTATAGATGTCTTACAGTTAACAAAAGTGTTCCTTTCTGTTAAGTTTATACCCAGGATTGGAATTGCTTGTTCAAAATTTATAAATATGTTTAGCTTTAGTAGATGCTGACAGTTTTCCTAATTGTGTGCCAATTCATACCTCATCAGCTATATATGACAGTTCCACTTGTTTCATATCCAACACTTTATATTGTTAGTCTTTTTTTAGCCATATTATTGGCCATTAATGTCATGTTTTCGTAGCTCATTGTGGTTTTAATCTGCATTTCCCTGATGACTGACTACTCATGTTAAGCACCTTTTCATATGCTTCTTGGCCATTTGGATATCTTCTTTTGTGAGGTACCTATTCAGGTCTTTTCCTGTTTTTCACTATGTTCTCTGTTCTTTTCTTACTGATTGGTAGGCATTCTTTATATTACTGAATGTGAGTACTTTGTCAGACAAAAGTATTACAAAAATCTTTCTTCAGTCTGCAGCTTGCCTTTTTACACTTAATAGTGCTTGTTTTTGTTTTTTTTTTTTGTTTTCGAGATGGAGTCTTGCTTTGTTGCCCAGACCGGAATGCAATGGCTTCATCTAGGCTCACTGCAACCTCTGCCTCCCAGGTTCAAGTGATTCTTATGCTTCAACCTCCTGAGTAGCTGGGATTACAGGTGTGTGCCACCACGCCTGGATAATTCTTGTACTTTTAGTAGAGACAGGGTTTCACCATGTTGTCCAGCCTGGTCTTGAACTCCTGACCTCAAATGATCTGCCCGCCTCAGCCTCCCAAAGTGCTGGGATTACAGATGTGAGCCACTGGGCCCAGCCACTTAATAGTGCTTTTTGATTAACAAGAGATCTTAAGTCTATTTTATTGATCCTTTCCTTTCTTTACTTTTTGATGTGTTCTGTTTAAGAAATCTTTGCTTAACCAAAGGCCATGAATATACTTTTGTTTGTTTTATCCTAGAAGCTTTGTTTTACATTTTAATTTTAGTTCTGTGATGTGATCCATTTCCTATGAATTTTTATGTATGATGTTAGTTATACATCAAGGTTAATTCCTTTTCTTCCCCCATGTGGTTGTCCAATTGACTTAACATTTATCAAGACCATTCTTTTCCCACTCACTTTCAATGGCATCTTTCTTGTAAATCAGTTATACGTTTGTGTTTCTGGACTCTGTTCTTTCCATTGCATTAATACCATGCTATCTTAATTACTGTACCTTTAAAGTAAGTCTTGTTATTTAATAGTGGAATTCTTTCAATTTTGTTATTCAGATTGTTTGGACTATTCTAGGTCCTTTGCATGACCATATACATTTTATAATCAGCTTGTGAAATTCCACAATTTTGACGGAATTGCATTGCATCCCTAATTAGTAGAGAGTTGATATTAACAATATTGAGTCTTCTCATATTAATGAAGATGACATATCTCTCCTTATATATCTTCAATTTTTTTTCAACAGCATTTTGTAGTTTTTAGTGCAGGGTCCTGAACATCTTTTGTTAGATTTATTTGTAGGTCTTTGATTTGTTTTCCCATACTATTGTAGATGGCATTGCTTTTTAAATGTCATTTTCTAGTTGTTACTAGCATATAAAAATACAGTAGATTTCTCTTGTATGTTGTCATTGTATCCAGCAGCCTTGCTAAATGTACTTAATTCTAATGATGTTTTTAGGTTATTTTTATTTTATATGTATACAGTCAGGTTTTCTGTGAATGACAATTTTACTTCCTAGTTTTTGGTCTTTATACTTTTTATTTCTTGCCTTATTTCACTGGGTAAGACCTCTGATATGATGAATAGGTTCATCTGAGTACAGATATAGTGGTCTTATACCTGAATTCAGAGGAAAGTGCTTAATATCTTACCATCTCTTCAGTGTCAACCAGTATGTTGATAGCTGTTTTTCTTAGATGTCCTTGATCAGTTTGAGAAGTTTCTGTCCGTTTTTAGGTTGCTGAGAGTTTTTGTCATGAATGGATGTTGAATTTTACCAAATGCCTTTTCTGCATCTCTTGAGACGATTATAATTTTTCTTTTTTCCAGTTTTATGTAGTGAATTACATTTATTTTCAAATGTTAAACCAGCCTTGCATTCCTGGGATAAACCCACTTGGTCATGTTATACTATTCTTTTTTGGATATTATTATATTCAATTTACTAATATTTTGTTTTATGTTTACATCTATATTCATAAGAGAGTTTGGTTACAATTTTTTTTTGTAAACTTGTCAGATTTTGATATCAACGTTACATTGGCCTTTTAAAAAAAAAAAAAAAAATGCTGTTGTTACTTGTCTTGTTCCCCTCTTCCTTGCAGCTTTTTGTTCCTGTTTTATAGAGGTGGTGTTTTGTTGTTTTTTTCTGTTCTATTTAAGGATGTCAGTTTCCTGAAGCATATTTCTTAATCTTTTTCAGAAACATATTCTTCTTCCAAGAGATGATGATGCTTTTCTCTCATTTTCAATGTTTTTTTGACAGATCTTTTATTTTTCATTTGCTTTCTTGAGTAAGGAGAGCTCTATCTAGATTTGCTGTTTTGCCACAGGGGGTGGAATGGGTTACCATGGGCACTGTTCTTTGTGCTTCCTAGTGATGGTCAGATCCCCTTCTCAGATCTGTGGCTGAAGAACTGGTTTATGTTCATTGTTCCCAGTTGAATTCCTAGTAACTAGCAGGCATTTGCACCACTAAGGTAGAACTTTATTGCCTTACAGAATAAGCTGAAATTTCTAGAGTGCATTCTGTTAGAATTATTCCTGTCTCTGCTTTCACTGAACTTTTTGTGTGTAATTATTATAACCAATGTAACTAATTTTAATTCAAGACATTAGGTAGCTCTGCCTGTGTATTAGTCTCTCTCTGTCTCTATGTGTGTGTGTATGCGTGTGTGTGTGTGTGACCCATGAGTATAACCAGGACTGAAGGGTAAAATGACTGAAGGTACAAGACAAATGAACCTGTTATTATAGAAGAGAGGTCATGAGGGCCGGATATTTTCTTTTGCTTTACATGACATCGCCTTTATTTTTATTTATTTTTTTTGAGACGGAGTCTCGCTCTGTCTGCCAGGCTAGAGTGCAGTGGTGCCATCTGGGCTCACTGCAAGCACCGTCTCCCGGGTTCACACCATTCTCCTGCCTCAGCCTCTCAAGTAGCTGGGACTACAGGTGCCCACCACCATGCCCGGCTAATTTTTTTTGTATTTTTAGCAGAGACGAGGCTTCACTGTGTTAGCCAGGATGGTCTCGATCTCCTGACCTTGTGATCTGCCCGCCTCAGCCTCCGAAAGTGCTGGGATTACAAGTGGACATCACCTTTATTTTAAGAGTCCAGGTGTCAGTGAGAATGGTCAAGATGTAGCATCAGAAGATGAGAAGGTCTTCACAACCACATGATGAGGACTCTAGAGTTTGTATTCTGGGTGATTGAAAGACGTGGCAGAACTAGGATTAAAAATAGGGAAATTGAGATTTTTCTAGGGAAATAAATGATTGCTTTGATTTGGGTTATATTAAGTATGAGGAACTTTCCAGGGGCAGGTGACATTTAGACCTGAATGAAACTCATGACAGTGGAAACTAGTTATAGTTTGGGAATCGCAGAGTGTGGTGATAGTGGGAATGAAAGAAACTTCATAAATTTTTAATAGGAAGGTAGAGGGCAGGAGAGAGGGAAGAGTCTGTAAGATTTTGGGGACATCTCACATCCTAAATGCAAATATCTAGCCTTGTTGCTTCATGCACTCATCTCTCTGCTGATGTTCCCTTGGTCCAGGGCACCATCTTCTCCTACCTTAATGGCTGTAATTCCTCCTGACTGGGCTCTTTCTACCACTTTGACTCTTCCAGTCCAGTCTCTGTACAGTATCCAGGGTGAGCCTTCCAGAAGACCAATCTGAACATGTCAGTTGACTGCTTAAAATCCTTCAGCTGCTCTCCATGCTTCCTGATTAAAATCCATACACCTAATATGGCTTTAAGGCCCTTTGAGACCTCAACTCTGTCTGTTAGTATAAAAATAACACAAATTCAATAACCAAAATTTATTGAACTCTTTTGAACATTAGAACTTACTCCAAATAGTTTATATTTGTTGTCTTGTTAAATTTTCACATTTATTCTTTGAGTTTATCCTTATTAACAACCCTATGGAGAAGGTACTGTTAGATCCCCATTTTACAGATGAGAAAGTCACAGAGAGGTTTCCAGTTGCGCAAGATCACAGAGCTATCAAGTGTGGAATGAATAAATTTACATCATTATGTTATTTAATCCTCTCCATAATCCTGTGAGGTAAGTATTGTTATCACTGCCCCTTACAAATGAAGTGACTGAAGTCAGAGATGTTAGGCCATTTGTGTGGTGGAGCTGCGACTAGAGCCCAGATCGATGTGATTGTGAGTGTATTTTGTCTTCCATGCTAGTCTGACCGCAGCCTCATTCATAGCACCCCTCACCTCTCCCCTTAATCACTCGTGTAGATACCCTTGGTTAACTTCTGCTCATTCTTTAGGTTTTGGCTCAATTAGAGTCTGGCTGAGAACCCTTCAGCGAGCATCCCCTTTACCCTCCTGCCCCACTTAAAGGCACTTTGTTATCAGCACTGGCTGTTAGTGTTCTTTGATTGTTTTTCTCATAGCGTGTGGGCTTCATGAAGTCAGGTACTGTGAGCCTCTTGCTCACGGTTAAACCTTGAGTGACTTGCATTGTTTGTGGCACATAACGGTACTCAGTTGCTGTATATTGCATAATTACATAAATGTTTAACTCAGTGATGCAGTTTGGTGTTGACTGGGTTTCGTTCTTGAAAGAGTATAATCAGTAGTCTGTTTATATTTTTAACTCCCAGGATTTATGTTTGTGATGGTTCCAGATAACTGATAATCCCCAAATCATGTGGCATTAGCAATCTGCTTTAAGAGTATAAATATTTATATTTCTGTTATTTTTCTTAGGCTAATGTTGTGCTTTATCTATGGTGTAAATACTGATAATCAGAAGAGAATGGCAATCCAGAACGTGCTGGTTTAACTGGTGAATGTAGCCTAGGCTGTCTCACTTGTGACTAGAATACAAAGTCTGTTATTCTTACGGTGATCATTGAAAGTTATTCCTATTCCACCTATAAGCTGGTTATTCTCTTTGCTACCACAGGATAAGTAGTTATAGCCTGGAATTGAGGAGAAAGAAATTTATAGTGTCCCGGTGGCCTACTTTTTAATATTTTCTCAGGCAAATTGGTCTGACCTTTCCTACCTTGGTCTGACTTCCTCATAGGAAAAGTTTCACATTGCACAGGAAAGAACAATTTAGCAGGAATATAAGTTGCAAATTATTAGTTCAGTGGTGCTCAAGCATATTCAGGTGATGAAGTACCTAAAAGTCATGGTATTCTGTGGAATACTATGAAATATTTATATATATTAATGTTTAAACTACATTTTTTCCCCTAAATCAGATATTATTTTATATTACATTCCAGAATAGACAGGGAGTAGCAGGTGATAAAGGTTTAAGAAAAATTTGTGGTAAGAAAACTTATATTACCTTATTTTTTCATGCAAATTGGGAAAAGGCCATTTTTGGCACCTTTGTCTAGCTTCCAAACCTCCAGCATTTAAGGTAGTGTAGTTGGAGAACCATTAAATTAATTGAATATGGGGGAGAGAGGAGAAGCTGAAATGAAAGGTGATGATATCAAGGTTTCCAATTTGGGCCTCATAATACCCTTCGTAGACACTGGCGAGTCAGGAGGGAGAACTGGCATTGAGGTTGAGAAGGATGAATTTGGTTGAGTGTAAACTAATGATAGGCTGAGGAGAGAGATGCAGTAGACAGAAGAGAAGTACAGTGCCTGTCACCTAGCATGGTTCTCAATAATTATTGGCTGCCATTTGTCACCAGGAAGATAGTGTAGAGATTTGGAAATTATTGGCATGGATGAATAAGAATTGTTTTCAGGCTGAATATAGTGAAGTGAGTTTCAAGGTTTGAACCTCGGGGAATAGAAGAGACAAAGTTAAGCATTGTAGAATGCTGTTGGGAAGTCAGTGGAAGTGGAAATCCAGAAAGGGTGATTTGGTTTAATGGTGGGTTGTGGGTATCCTGTGAGGAGATATAGTCTCAGTAATGTGTTGCATTTATTCATTCATCTAAAGCAGAAATCTAGGAATTATCTTTGATACCTTCCATGTTATTTTATCTCCCTAATCTATTGATAAGGTGCTGTCAAGTTTACCTTCTTAATTAGGACACAAAGAGCACAGTGTAAAAGAATAAACTGAACTTTATCAAAATTAAAGTCTTTTGCTCTTCAAAACTTGTCATTAAGAAAATGAAAAGACAAACCACAGACTTCTAAAAAACACATACATTTGACCAGTTCTTTCTATTTCCATTTCCATCTTCATGTAAAACATATATCAGCTGGGCATGTTGGCTCATGTCTGTAATTTTGGGAGGCTGAGGCGGGAAGATTGCATGAGCCTAAGAGTTTGAGACTAGCCTGGGCAAATAGGGAGACCCTGTCTTTACAAAGGAAAAAAAAAATAGCTGGGGGTGGTGGTGCATGGCTGTAGTCCCAGCTACTTGGGAGGCTAAAGGGGAAGGATTGCTTGAGCCAGGAGGTTGAGGCTGCAGTAAGCTGTGATCATGCCATTGCACTCCCTTCTGGGCTACAGAGTGAGACCCTGTCTCAAAAGATAAAAAATAAAACATATTATATGTACATATGAGACCCTCATAACTCAATAAGACAATCCAATAAAAATGGACAAAAGATTTGAAAAGAATATTAAAGAAGATATGCAAATGGAAAATAAGTGCAAGAAAAAATGCTCAGCGTCATTTTAGTCATTAGGAAAATGCAAATTAAAACTACAGTGAGAAAGCTCCTACACCCCCAATAGAATGGCTAAAATTACAAAGTCTGGGCTGGGCACAGGGCTTACACTTAGGTGGGAGGATTGCTCAAGGATACAGGACTTTGAGACCCCACCTTTAAATTAAAAAAAAATTTTTTTTCAGATGTTGACTAGGATGTATGTATGTAGAAGAAGAGGACCTGTGGACCATTTTTTTTTTTCCCCTTGAGACTGGGTCCTACTCTGTTGCCCAGAGTGGAGTGGAGTGGCACAACCGTGGCTCGCTGCAGCCTTGAACTCCTGGGCTCAAGCAATCCTCTTAAGTAGCTGTGCACACTGCCACACCTGGCTAATTTTTAAATTTTTGGTGGAGACTGGGTCTTGCTATGCTCCCCAGGCTGGTATTGAACTCCTGGCCTCAAGCGATCCTCTCTCTTGGCCTCTCAAAGTGTTGAGTTTACAGGTGTGAGCCACTGCACTGGGCCAGACCTTTATGCATTGCTGGTAGGCTCCGAGGTAAGCCCTGGAGTTCAAAACCAGCTTCTGAGGTCATTTTCTTGAACTGCCCTCTCTTGCCATCTCCTCAGTGCCCTGGGCTCCCTTTATTTAACCCTGCTCTGCTGTGTACTTCCCATGATTGTGTATGTAGTCTGGGCTTCGCAGTGAGAGGACAGAGTAGAAAAGAAAGTAATAGGGGTTTGCCCTATCCTCTTAAGGCCACACTTCCTCTGGTTGTAGGGAAAGGTTCCTTCCCTCACTCAATGCTTCAGGTACCTGTAGGCTGCTGCCTCTTTTCCACTCCTTGAGCCTGAACTAGACAGCTTCTCTTGGAAGTTATTCATGCTGATGTCCACATCCAGTATTTGGGCTGCCTTGAGTCTATGCTGAGTGATAATGGAGGAACAAACTCAAACACACCACTGGTTTGGTGGTACTTTTAATTAGAATCTTCTATCCCATTTCATCTGCTACTCTACTTTCTAGGTTCCTCAAATTGCTGCTCCATGAATTCTGCCCTGGTTTTATAGAGGTATTTTCTCATTGTGGAGAGACAGGGTGGAGTGTGCTTGTTACTGGGAGCCAGAACTTCTAGATTTCTTTTTATTTATTTTGCTGTGCATTCACTGGTCCTTTTAAATGTGTGAATGTGTATCTGTTGTTAGTTCTGGAAAGTTCTCTGGTATTTTCAGACCAAGAATGAAGTTAAGGTAGAAATCTTAAGAGATAGGTAGAGTATTAAAAACAGCTGTTGGCTGTGTCTCATCCTCTTCTCGTCCAGAGTATTGATGTGTCTTAATGTTTTACTTTCTGCGTTTATCTTGTGTAGCTTTTGTTTTCTATTTTCTATTTTTCTTTTTGAACTCTACTTTGTATCATTTCTTTAAGTTCATGAATTCTCTCCCTGATTGTATCTTTCCTACTCTTAAGTCATCCGTTCAGTTATTCATTCTTATTTTGAGAAATATTTTGTTCTTTTTCAGTTTTGCTTGGTCATGTCATAGTTTCTTACTCTTTACTCATTTTAAATCTTTTTAAAATTTATTTAAGCTTATTAAATATTCCATATTCTGTCTCCCATAATTCTAATACCTGAAGTCTGAAGGTCTGACTCTGCCATCTTTTATTTCTGAGGTTCTTATTTATGGGCCTTGTTTCCCCAGGGTTTTCTGATTTTTGCCAGTGAGCTCATATTTCTTGGAGCTTTCTGTGAGAAAAATTTTGAAGCCGAGTTTGAAGTGGATTTTTCCAGAGAAGGTTTACGTATTCTTTTGTTAGTGTCCTGAAGCCACTCTTAGTTTGGGACCACTTCAGTTTAAATTCTGGGGTTGAGGGTTTTTTTGTTTGTTTGTTTGTTTTCAGAGAGTCTCACTCTGTTGCCCAGGGTGGAGTGCAGTGGCAGTAACCTGGCTCACTGCAGCCTTGAACTCCTGGGCTCAAGCTAACATCCTGCCTCAGCCTCCCGAGTAGC
The DNA here is from genome assembly GCF_028878055.3 of Symphalangus syndactylus. Classification (NCBI taxonomy): domain Eukaryota; kingdom Metazoa; phylum Chordata; class Mammalia; order Primates; family Hylobatidae; genus Symphalangus; species Symphalangus syndactylus. The sequence goes on from NC_072425.2 coordinate 20,952,371, forward strand.
CAAGACTACAGGCGTGTACCACCATGCCCTGCTGATTTTTTTATTTTTATTTTTTCCTGTTGGAGCTGGGGTCTTGCTCTGTTAACCAGAGTAGTCTCATATTCCTGGGCTCAGCCTACCCAAGTGCTGGAATTACAGATGTGAGCCACCATGCCCGGCCTGTTAAGATTTTTTTGACCACTCAGTAGCAGTCCTTTCTGAGGGGCTGCTTGTGTTCGAACTGGTGGAAAAATTTCCCTTTCTTTCTCAGTGCTGAGTTTTGAGGCCAGTGGTTTTTATGACAGTTCCTGAGATGTGTATGTGTGTGGATGGGTTTCTTTCTTCATCACCTTGGTCATCCCACTTTAAATGGTGGGAGAGGGATGTCTGTTACACTTTTCTCCTTAGGCTGAATGTTCGTTTTGTCTTGAATTCCTTGAGCCCCTTAGATTGGGAGAATGGAGCATGCATTGGACTATATAAGTATCTTCAAGGGGAAAGTGAGTTTTTGTGTTTTGGTAACCCTGTTAGGTTCTTGTCTTCACTTAGTTCTGTGTCTGAATCTTTGTTCTTTTCTTTTCTGTTTTTCTTTTTTTTTTTTTTTTTTTTTTTGAGTCAGAGTCTCACTCTATCACCCAGGCTGGTGTGCAGTGGTATAATTTCGGCTCACTGCCACCTCCACCTCCTGGGTTCAAGTGATTCTCTGGCCTCAGCCTCCCAAGTAGCTGGGATTACAGGCACATGCTACTATGCCCGGCTAATTTTTTGTATTTTTAGTAGAGATGGGGCTTCACTGTGTTGGCCAGGCTGGTCTTGAACTCCTGATCTCAAGTGATCCACCCGCCTTGGCCTTCCAAAGTGCTGGGATTACAGGTGTGAGCCACCACACCTGACCGAATCTTTGTTATTTTCTTGCAAGCTCATCAGTGTATTTATTTGAGAAGATGGAAAAAAAACCATTATTTATAGTTTTCAGTGGAGGATCTGAAGGGTACTTAGGAATTTGCAAGTGGCATGCAGCTATGGTCCCAGCACCTAGGGAGGCTCAAGTAGGAGGATTGCTTGAGGCTGGCAGTTCAAGGGTGCAGTGTGCTATGATCATGCCTGTGAATAGTCACTGCACTCCAGCCCAGGCAATATGGCAACACCCTGTCTCTTAAAAAAAAAAAAAAAAAAAAGGAACTTGCAGCTGCAGTGTTTCCAAGTTTCAATCAGGGTGATTCTGCTAGCATTCTCCAGCCTCTGTGTGAACATTCATACCTCTGTACTTTGCTCAGCATGTGTCCCCTGTTTAAAATCCCCCCACTCCTCTCCACCTAGCCAAACTCAGTTCATTCTGCAATGTGAACAATCAAGTTTCACCTCTTCATGGTGCTTCTCTTGAATGCTGTAGCTCACTGGTTCCCAAATGTTTGGAATGTTTTAAAGTACAGACTTAAAAACAAATTTTGTGGAGTTACGTCAAAATGATCATCTCCTGTCACCATTATTTTTGAAAAGAAATTACATTTTCATATCTAAAAGGCAGGAGGAACATGATGTCCAATTAAGGATAGTTTTTATAATTGAATTAAATATCTTTATATGGAAAGCACACTGTATTGTCTCCGTTTTTCTCATTTTGCTACTGATTAGAAAAAGCCTCATTGCATCCTATCCGCTGATAATCAGGACCACAACCTTAGCTCAGAATGATGTCTTCAATTTGCAAACCCACAGCATTTTGTTTCATCAATTCATGGCAGCCAGTCATTTATTTCTATTGATTTCAAACAGCCAATGTTTGACTGTTTACATTTTATGTTTTGTCTCCTTGACTTGGTTGTAAGCTCCTTAGGAGCCATTATCTGTGTGTATTTAGATTACTCATAAATATGTGTTGAATGAGTTAAATTTAGATACCTCGGATGATGGTTGAAACCTAGCAATATTTATAGAGCACACATTTGAGTATATCACATTTCTTAACGTTGTTTACTTCTGGAGGAAAAAGAAGTTTTAATGTGAATCATGAGTCACTCATCTCCTCCTCAGGGAATTTCAATCAGTTAACAAATTCACCAAGCGCTTGTTTACCAGGCCTTTTGTTAGGGGTCTGGGAATACAGAGGTGAAGTGAAACAAAGTTCCCAGTGTAGTAGGTAATATGTACATATAAGTAGAAAGCATAGAATACCACCTGGGAAGCCTTATAATAGGGCTTTGAAACCAGTTTTGTGACGGTGTGGAGAAAGCAACTGAGCTTTGTAAGGGGGTGAGAGAAGCCTCCAGAGAGGAGGAGGCGTTTGTTCATTCACTTTCCATTCATTCAGCAAATCTCTCTTAAGTGCCTACTACTTGCCAAGCACTGTTCTAGATGCATCTTGAATAGATAGGACATTGTTAGGAGATGGAACACATTTTAGGTGGGGAAATTATGATAAAGAGCATGCCCTTTGAAGTAAGAACAGACCTGGGCTTGAGTTCATACACTGCCACTTACTAGATATTTGTCTTTGGGCAAGCAATTCAATTTCTAGAAGATTCTTACTTTTGTAAAGTGCTGTAGATCCTCCCTCCCTCACAGTATGTCATGTGGGTAAAGTGAGGTACTGTATATAAAATTAAGCTTAGCACAGTGCCCAGCCCCTCTGAAATAGTGCAATAAGTGACAAATTAATATACAAGGCATGTAAGTGATTGCGGCCTGATGATAAGATTAACATGACTAAAATGTGGGGGGCATGTGGGTTGGTAGGGGGTGGTGGGCAGATGAAGCTGATGGGTCTGGTCTCACTGAGGCTAAATTGCAAATAGTCTTGCATTGCATGTCCTGCTAGTGACTATTTTTTAACTCCTGAATGCATTTGGAAGCCTTTGAGGTTTACATTGTGTTTTTGTCTTTCTTTTTTAAACTATGCAGTGGCATGCTGAGCTGTAGCATAGTAGTTAGGGACATGGACTCTGGAGCCAAATCTGCCTGAGTTCTAGTCCCAGCTGTCTTACTTCCTAAATGTTTGACTTTAACTGATCTGTTCCTTAGTTTCTTCATTGGTAAACTGGATGATAATCATACCTATCTTAAATGTTTATCTTTTGTTTGTACAATGCTCTTTGAATCCCTTTTTTTTTTTAAACATGTAATTCTGTACATATAGTGGGCCAGTGAGCCAGGAGCCACCATGCCCAGACCATTCTTTATTCTTATTCTTTATATTTATTATTCTTATTATTTTTAAGACGGCATCTCACTCTGTCATCCAGACTGGAGTGCAGTGGTGCGATCTCGGCTCACTGCAACCCCTGCCTCTCAGGTTCAAGCAGTTCTCCTGCCTCAGCCTCTTGAGTAGCTGGGATTACAGGTGCCCACCACCACACCCGGCTAATTTTTGTATTTTTAGTAGAGACAGGGTTTCACTATGCTGGTCTTGAACTCCTGACCTCAAGTGATCCATCTGCCTTGGCCTCTCAAAGTGCTGGGATATTATTTTATTTTACCTTCTGGGATACATGTGCAGGATGTGCAGGTTTGTTATATAGGTAAATGTGTGCCATGGTGGTTTGCTGCACCTGTCAATCCATCACCTAGGTATTAAGCCCCACATGCATTAGCTATTTACCCTGATGCTCTCCCTCTGTTTTTGTATTCTTATAAATATTCTTGGGTTTCCTCAGGGGAGTAATCTGAGGCAGTCATAGGCTCACTTCATTCTTTTCCATCTTTCAAGGCATTGCTGCACTTTGTTGCCTAATGTCCTGAAAACCATTGTTTCTTATGTTTTGTCTATGTTACCTTGAAATAACGTGTTCCTTCCGAGTCTTTCTTTTTAAGGTTTGTTAAGTGGGATTGGAGTTGTGCTCAGTCTAAGGCTAGACTAGGCAACCTAGAATTGTATTCCTCATTTCTAAGATAATACTCTATTGTGTACTCTATCCAATGCACCATGAACATGAGTTTTCCACTTCAGCTGGGGGGAATGGGCATTATTTCTAACCCTGTGTGAGTACCAGCCGCTGCTACCTGTAATCTTTTTTGCTGGTTCTTTGTGCAGGCTTAAGTTATTTCCTCACATACACATGCTAATCAGTACTTAGCTATATACTTGAGGGGGCTCTTGCAGACATCTGGAGTTCTTTCTCTGTGCAGCTCTCTTCACTCCAGCACTCTGTGCTGCAAACTCAACTGCCTTGGTTTCCCTGGACGCTTAGCCCTGTCTCTCGGCTCCAGGTGTTTGCTGGGCTTTGCTTAGGTCCCTCCTCCTTGCACCATAGTCTGGAAACTCTCAAAGTGGTGAGCTGGGGCATCAGAGGGCTCAGCTTACTTGTTTACTTCTCTCAGGGATCACTGTGCTTTGTTGTCTGTTCTCCAGTCTCTTGAAAAACATTGTTCGAGAAAAGGATGGATGGATCAATGGAATTTTGGTTGTTTCAGATGGAAGGGTAAATGTGGTCCATGTTACTCCATCTCTGCTGGACGTGAGATTCCAGTAAATTTGTTATACACTTATTTAAATTTTTGATAGCCTGCTACTGCCTGTATAAGATGGTATCTGATTTAGTACAATTTTATTTATTATTATTAAAGTGTATATTTCAAGGTCTTCTAAAGAGTCTCACGATTTCTAGGTTGTCTGCCATCTTGGCACATTGAGAAGAACTACTCTTCTTTTATAATAGTTCCAAAATCCAACTGATCAGAATCACTTAGGAAAATAGGTTCATAGATCAATAGACTATCAAAATCACTTTTCAGAAAATAGATACCTGGGTTTTATTTCCTACGTAGTGAATCAGTCTCCAGTGGTAGAACTTGCGAACCTGATTTAAAAAACTTCTAGGTGATTTGAGACTCTGAGTCAGTATAGTGTGCGTTATGTTGTTAAGAGCACGAGTTCCATGGTGACTGTGATCTATGATGACAACTCACTAAGGTCCAAATGGAGCAGTGGCAGAGGGAGAGGCAAGTTCTTGTCAGAAAAGGGAACTCGGGACCATGAAGGAGAGAGGAGCTCAGTGCTTTTGGGAGACATGGGGAAGGCACCACTCTGTAATTCTGGATCTTCCTGAAGTCAGGTTGTGAGCTCTCTGGATGGCTCAAAGGACTACTCAAGGAGTGTTGAGAACCTGAGCTCACTGTTCTGAAGGCCTTTTCAGTTGCCCTTAGGTGCTAACACAACAGCCAGACACTATGGTTTTTGAAGGGTGTGTGGAGGAGAAAAACAATTGGGCCTATAATAAGGTTCATTTAAAAAAAATTAGTGGAATAGGGGTTACATGGGTGTATGCAGTTGCTCAAGTTCCTTGAACTAGACACTTACAATGAGTGCATTTTAGTGTATGTATATTAGCATACATATAATTGTGAGGATACAATTATATGTTGGAGGTATAAAATTGATTTTAAAAATTCAAGAATATAGACTCTAGAGCCACATTCTCTGAGTTCAAATTCCAGCTCTATCTCTTACAAGCTGTGTGAACTTGGACAAGCTTCTGAACTTGTATTTCAGTTTCCTCATCTGTAAAATGAGAATGATGGTAATAGTAGTTCTTTCATAGAGTTGTTGGGAAGGTTAAGTGAAATAATAGATGAAAAGTGCTTAGAAAAATATCCGACACATATTTAAGTGTTTAGTACATGTTAACAAGGTTTAGAAGTGACTTGGTCTTCTGCAGAATATCTACTCTTCTTAGATGGGGTAATGGTAATAACCTTCCTCTCACAGGCTTGGCGGCAGGGTTAAATAAGAAAGAACATAAAAGCAAGTCATCAATGAAGCAAGGGGTTCTTGTTGCATATGTCTCCATAAATAGCTTCATGAACCCCTTGACATTTTTATGTAAAAAAATTCCATTTAAGCACATTTTTCTGGGGAGATGGTGAAGCTTTTCATGACCTCCTCAGAGAAGTCTGTGGCCCACCATTTCCCCAGCCACTCTAAACAGGTGTGAGTAATTTTTGGACAGGCAACATGTTGTGGTGGAAAAGGCACGGGTTTTGGAATCTTAAAACCAGGGTTCAGTTGGAGTTCTACCACTTCCTGGCCTCAGTTTCCCTTACTGTAAAACAAGGAAAATACCACCATCTTATTACCTGACAAGGTTTTGGCAGTCAGCTTCAGAAACATATGAGTTCTAAGGTAACCATAAAATATTTTACAGACGTCCACTTTATTACTGACTGAGGGGCATAAGTTGCACATCCATGGACTCTTGAATTTTTTTATTTTTTCCCAAAATGGAGTTTCACTCTTGTTGCCCAGGCTGGAGTGCAATGGCGCAGTCTTGGTTCACTGCAACCTCTGCCTTCCAGGTTCAAGCGATTCTCCTGATTCAGCCTCCCAAGTAGCTGGGATTACAGCCGTGTGCCACCACGCTTGGCTAATTTTTGTATTTTTAGTAGAGACGGGGTTTCACCATGTTGGCCAGGCTGGTCTTGAGCTCCTGACCTCAGGTGATCTGCGTGCCTCGGCCTCCCAAAGTGCTGGAATTACAGGTATAAGCCACCACTCCCAGCCTCTTTTGATTTTTATATATTGCATTTATTCAGTATTTTTTTTCCTCTGTAGAGGAGAGACTTTTTCTTCTTCAGTTTTGGTAAAATGAGAATTTCTTTCTGACTGCACAATCAATCCCTTGTTCTTAAAATCCCTTTATTTATTGCCTAGACTAATGTTTCTATTTGGATAGTTCACTATTTTCTGGATTGCTTTTAGTAACGGTATTTGAAAGCGTAATGGTTTTGAGTCTTTGAAATACACAGTAATATGTTGATTACTTATAAAGCCTATTATTGGTAAGGTGAAGCCATTTTATTTTTATATGATACGTGATAATACCCTTTACATTAGTTTAACATCTTTTAGTTTACAAAGCACTTTCTCATTTTTCTCTTATTTGATTCCTGAAACAACTTTTGAGATGAGCAGGGCAGGTATATATCTTGACAGGAGGAAGCTGAAAGGTTAAATGGCTTGTCCATTTAACAAGTAAGGGATCTACCTGGGATTTGAACCCAAGCCTCCTGATGTTTAGTTTGGGGTTCTTTCCGTAGAACTACGTGTCATTCCTGTGAGAAAGTCTTGATAAAAGGAAGGTCAGAGAAATTGGTATTTAATGAATGTTTTTAAAAAATATTTTTCCAGGAACCAGAATCTTATAGAAAAGTTGGCAGTACAGTATAAAGAACTTAAAATACACACACACAGACACACACACACACAGTTTAAAGCACAGTATTGACCTGATGCCTCATCACCCTTGACTATTCCAGTGTGCTTCTCCTACAAACAAGGTTATTCTCCCCTCTAACACAATGCAAACATCAAAATCAGCAAGTTAATGGCAATTTGTTACTACGTCTAATCCTAAGACTGCATTCAGGTTTCACTAGTGGTCCCAATAACATCCTTTACAGCAAAAGAATCACACATTGCATTTAGTTGTCATTTCTCTTTAGTTTCCTTTAGTCTGGAAGAGATATTCAACCTTTCCTTGATTTTCGTGACATTGACACTTTTGAAGATTAAGGCCAGATATTTTCTAAAAGGTCCTTCCATTTGGTTTTGTCTGATGTTTCTTCAGGTGTAGCGTCTCCGACAGGAATATTGCAGCAGTGATGCTGTGCCCTGCTCTTTGCGGTCCAGCAGTTTCTTCCATTACTGATGGTGATCACTTTGACTTGACTAGGTTTTTGCCAAACTTCTACATTGAAAGTTACTCTCTTCTCCCTTGTATTCAGTATTTTGTGGGGGAGGTACTTTGAAACTATGTAAATATACCATTTCTCATTAAACTTTTCAGTTTATTCCCTTATTTAGATGCATATGAACTCATGGCTTCTTGTTTTATTTGATGGGTCCAAATCTGTTAATATCCTTACTGGTTTGGATGCTCAGATTGCCCCAGATTTGGCCAGTGGAAGCCCTTTCAGGCTTGCTCCCATGTCCCTTCAACGTATCCCCATCATTCTTTGAGCACTTCTTTGCTTCCTGGCACAAAAAATGTTCCAAGTTCGTCTAGCATGTTCCCTGTCTTAGTGCTAGAATCAGCTATTTCTCCAAGGAGCCCTGGTTCCTTTTAGAGGAGAATTGTATTTAGAAACCAAGGCCTGGGAGTTAGTTGTGCTCATTGCTGTTGGGGTGTTGCTGCTCCCAGGCCCTCCCAGTAGCCAGAGCTGGGAAATACGTGTGCATGTGAAAAGTCAGGTTACATTTACGCTTTATTTTTCTATCAAGTTTTATATATATATATAAACCTTGAGCACATACTAATATCTTCAGTTCAAATCCAACTTTGTAGAAGTCATGTTGGTTTTCTGTTAACTTCAACTGTAAGAAACCAGCCTTCCCCATGTCTTCCAAGTAGCCTTGGGTTCAGATTAGGCACACGGCCCCTTCACCCCCACCCTGTGTGCATGCTCGCCTCCTCCTTCACCTTGCTTTCTTGGCATCACAAGGCCTTGCTGGTGGTTCTCCACACCTCCTGCCCCACTGCCCTGCTTGGGCTCTGACTACCCCTCACTCTGGGTAGCCGCCTCCTACCCGACATGGACGATCTCCTCATGCCTGCTTGGGCACTGGCCTCCATTCTCGGGGGCCCTAATGCTTAGACACGCTCCTCACCCTCTGCAGCTCTGACACCCTGTTTTGGGATACCCTCACATGGGTACCCCCTCATTCTGCCTGTGCTTCAACACCCCAGGCCCAGCTGTGCTGTGCGTGAATACCCTTCCACCCCACTCAGGTTCTGACTTCCCACACCAGGTTGTTCCCTGAGTAGATGTCTTCCTCATCCAGTTGGATTGTGCATCTTATGCCAGGCCGTCCCTCAGCATGGACATTACCCCTTCATAGGGACACCTTCCTTGCCCTGCACAGGCTCTGACATCTCACACTGGGATGTCACCAGCGTGAACATCTACCTCACTCTGCCTACCTAACAGGTTTAGGACTAAACTGTTCAGAAAGGGAAGGGGAGGTTTTTACATTTTTTTAAGGTCAAAAATGTTTATTGATAATGAGATAAATATCACCTTTGCAAATGCCCTTAATGGGTAAAGCCTAGATTTTAAACTGCAGCTCAGCATATGAGACAACTTATTAACACTGTGTGTTGTACTGCACGTTGCTGAGGGGTGTTCAGGCTTTGTCTCTCTGCTTGGAATGCAGCTAACCCTCCTCCAGTTACCTTGCTTGCACTTAGAGGCTTAAAAATCTTCCCCTAGGGATATATGGAAGGTAGACCTTTTTAACTCTTTTCGTAGCAATATCTGTGTATCTTCATTAATCTGATCCTGAGAACATTATTAGAAATGAAGAGTTAAGTGTAGTCTTGAAATGACTTGTTTGTGTAATTACACAACTAAGTTAATTTTCTAACAAGTCTCAACAATGACTGCATTCTCCTATGGAGGTGTTAACTTGTTATGGGCTAGAAAGCAGTCTTTGATACAATGTTTTCAGCCTGGAAAAAAAGGCTTTAATTTCAGAGTCCAGTGAAACAAATGGAGACTTGTTGGAAATTTTAACACTACCTTTTTGCTTGTTTGTCTAGCTTAAAGGAATCAATGTTTATTAGGTGATGTTTGCTAGTTTGTTCTGAAGTGTATACAGTTTCTTTTGGCCATGTTGTCAAGTTTAAGACAGTTCAATTGGTATGAATTTTTAAACAGTACACCTCAGCCCCTTCAGTATATAAGTTTGTAACTAAGGAAACACTGCGCTGAAGCTGGTTTGAAGTTTTGAAGGCCGTGAAATGAGTAAGGGGTCCTAATAACTGTTTTGTTTCAGGTCTATAGCTCTAAATTACCCTTAAAAGGACTAGGGCCTACCATTGTGGCATGTTTACCATATGCAGCACAGATTGATTTTATGAGGAGTTAATGTTACATTTTTCTCCTAATCTCATATATCGTAATTGAGGAAAAGTAGATCCTAATTAAAAGCTGATGATCCAGCAGAGTGATCAATAGCATGATGCCTTGAAAAAAAAAAAAAAGTCATTAAGCTTTGCTGCTGCCTAAATATTGTCAAAGCCTTCGTTTATTTCATGGCTTCAAGCTGAGTGTACTTAATCATTTTGAGAACATGGTCCTGGCTGGGTGTAGTGGCTCATGCCTGTAATCCCAGAACTTTGGGAGGCTGAGACGGGCAGATAACTTGAGGTCAAGAGTTCAGGACCAGCTTGGGCAACATGGTGAAACCCCATCTCTCCTAAAATTACAAAAATCCTGGACATGGTGGCGGGTGCCTGTAATCCCAGCTACTCGGGAGGCTGAAGCAGGATAATCACTTGAACCCGGGAGGCGGAGGTTGCAGTGAGCTGAGATCATGCCACTGCACTCCAACCTGGGCAACAGAGTGAGACTATCTCAAAAAAAAAAAAAAAAAGAAAAGAAAAAAAGAAAATGATCCTGAGCACTGAGCATGACCCTTCCGGTGAATCACTGAGAACTGTGTTCAGCAGAGAGATCTTGAATAGAAATGCTCTATTGGCTTACTCTCAGCCTTCATTCTCCCAGAAGCAAAAACTGAGCAGACCTCCCTTCTTTCAAAAACGTTTTAGCTGTTTGTATTTGTCATTTTTTCAGTATTTAAGAGCCGAGGCTGTTGTCAGCAGGTGTGACTTATTGAGAACTTTTACTCCAAAGGAAAACATCTTTACAGAGTAATAGATGTAACCAGTGTGTATTCTGTAAATTACCTCTCGTCAGAGAAAGAGAAGTGATTAGTGGGAGCTGGAAACGTGTCAGATGTTGGAGGAAAACTCATTCATGAAACATTTATTGAGCCAGGTGTCAGACTAGGGTTATGAGAAGACACAGTTGGTACCCTCAAGGAGTTGCCAGTCTAGTGGGGAAGAATGTATTATATTTTATCTGAGACACACCAGTGGTTCTCAACCTTGGCTGTACTTTGGAATAAGTTTAGGAGTTAAAAAGTATCAGTGCCTGGAGATTCTGATTTAATTGGTCTGCAATATAGACTGGGCATCAGGATTTTTAAAAGCCCCCCAGGTAATTGTAATTGTACCAGGGTTGAATATGGTGAGAGCCTGGAGAGTGGGAAGCACAGAGTGCCTTGGGAGCATAGAGGTGGGGCACTTAACCCAGTCTAGGCTGTGTGTGTGAGAGAGAGAGAGAGAGAGAGTGTGTGTGTGTGTGTGTGTGTGCGCGCGCGCGTGTGCGCGCACTCGCAGGTCAGGCAGGAGATGGGAGGATTGTTGAACAATAATACTTCCTAGAGAAGAGAAAGTGCCTGAGTTTGTCAAGTGAAAAAGCCTGGAAAGACTGTTCTTGGCAAAAAAACAATTGAATAATGTAGAATAGTAAAGTGGTTATTGTCTTTGTAGTTATTTCCATGCCGGTTCTGCTGCTTGGTCATTTTGTCTTTGGCCGATTTATTCTCTGTGAGCTTCAGTGTCCTCATCTCTAAACCGGGAGTAGTATTACCCGTGGGGTTGTTGAAGACTAACTGAGGTAATGCATGTGAAGTGCTTAGGATCATGGCTGGCACATAGGAAGCAGTAAGTGGTGTTAGTTGTATGGAAATGGTATAATTGTCCTAGAATTAGGGCATGCATGCATGGTTTGCTTAGAGAGCTACAAGTAGATCTATATGGCTGGATTGTAGGGTGCAAGACTGAAGAAGATGGGGGGTGGGAGGCAAAAAAAAATGCTTGGCAGGTGGGCAGGGTTAGGAGTCTGTAGGAGAATGAGGCAATTAATAATGGGATATCATGGCAGAACCAGGACATTTCCATAGTAATATCTTAAGATGTATCATGAAGTGTTCTGGGAAAACTTGGGTCCATATTGGAAAATTGGCTCTGAATGTGGCATTCTCAGCATCATTACATGTACCAAATTAGCAGTGAGTGTTAATAGGACAGAAATAGGATTTTCAGTTCCTTTAGCCAAGAAGTTAAAAATATTAAACATCCTGAAGAGTAATGGAGGGATAAGCAATCTCAAGGTGGTCACAGAGAGCCTCTGGAAATTGTTATAATCTTAATTGTTTACAGGCTTAATGAAAATACCAACTAAGGGGGTTGCTTGGCTATTTGCATTTAGAGGAGGCACTTTTTTTTTTTTTTTTTTTTTTTTTTGATTTGCAGAGAAGTGGAGAATGCTTCTATCTGCGTTGGCTTCCCTGGCCCTTAAAATAACTGATGTATATTTGTTGATATGTTACATAACTTGTCACAACATTACTCACCACTTCTTCCATAAGGCAACATGGAAATGATCATGGATAAGCATGACCATAACTTATAATTATAGACCAATTTGTTCTTAGCATTTTAGCTCTTTTTTTGTTTTTGAGACTGTCATAATCCTTGGCACCATGTAATGGAATAGAACTCTGCCAGCTGTTTGAACTAAGTAAGAATATTAGGTGGCTTTATTATGACTCATTAGAGTGAGGCAGTAACTACGGATAGTGGTAGAAGAAGAGGAATAACCTTCCTTGTTTCCACAAATGCCTTTTTTCTTTGAAATTTATCTTTTATTGCAAAAGCACTATTGAAATAATGGATTATTGTGGTATCCCCTATGTTTATGATGTATATTCTAAATTATTTGGAAGAATTCTACTTAACTGGTAGTTCTTAAAGTATGGTCATGGGTCCAGCAGCATCAGGATGACTTGGAGACTTGTTAGAAATACTAATTCTTGGGTCCCACCTGAGGCACTCTGGGGATGGGAACTGAAATCTTTTAGTTAAGCCCTCCAGGTGACAATAGTACTTGTTAAAGTTTGAGAATCATGGAACCGGATGATCACACCCATCATTTATTGAAATCTTTTAGACCTCAGGAAGGCAACTCTATTCTTTATGCCTTCTACCCAGTATTTAGGTGGCACTGGCTATGTGCCAGTCACTGCCCAGGCACCAGGGAAACACTCCTTGACATGATAGACAAGATCCGTGCTCTCCAGCAGCTTACATTTAGAGAAAGGAGACTGACTGTAAACCAAGGTTATGACAGGTATAATGTGGAGAATTACAGTTAGGTGATAGAGTGTGTGTTGGGGAAGGTCTTTCTGAGGAGGCCAAATATAAGCTGAGTTTTCAATGCCAAGAAAGGCCACCTGTGTGAAGATCAATATAAAGGACTGTAAGATGGGACTTCTCTTTGGTGTGTTTGAGGAGCAGAAAGAAGGTCATTGTGGCTGGAGTTCAGTGGGCAAAGGGAGAGAGGTATGAAATGAAGTTGGACAGGTAGGCAGAGGCCAGATCATGTAGGACTTTGTAGGCATTGCTAAGGACTGCCACCCTCTTTTTCTGTTGTTGCTGTTTTTTTGTTTAAATTGTGGTAAATTTCACATAAGACTTCCCATCTTAACCACTTTCAAGTGTACAGTTCAAAGGTATTATGTATATTCATATTGTGGGGCAACCATTATCAATGTCCAGCTCCAGGACTACAACTTTGACTGACTTTGAGTGGTGTGGGGAACTTTTAGGAGATTTGAGCAAAGAAGTGACATAACCTGAACTTCAGAATAAAAGGATTACTGTCTGTCAATGTTGTGATCTGACTCTATAGAGGGGCAAGGAAGAAAGCAGGGAGACCCGTCAGGAGGGTGCTGCAGTAATCGAGGTGATGTGATAGTGATCTATCAAGGATGGTTGTATTTGGGGGTGTTGAGAAATGTTGAGATTCTGGATATACTTTGCTGGTAGAATCAGTAGAATTTTCTGATTGGTTGACTATGGCATATGAAACAGGGGAGTCGAGGATGACATTAAGTTTTGTTAGTCTCAGCAACTAGTAGAGTTCAGGAAATGCAGGTTTGAGGGAGAAAAATATGATATGTTAAATTAGAAATGCTTCTTAGATGCCCAAATGGGATTTCTTTTTTTTTTGAAACAAGGTTTTGCTACGTTGCTCAGGCTGGCCTCAAACTCCTGGCCTCAAACAATCCTCCTGCATTGGCCTCTCCAGTAGCTGGGCATCCCCCACCATGCCTGGCCCAGTGGGGATGTTGAGTAGGCAGCTGGATAAGGGAGTCTGGAGTCAGGGAAGAAGTAGTCAGGTTGGAGATGTGACTGGGGCTTGTATGCATGGTAATGAAAGCCCAGGGACTGAGTGAGATCATCTAAGCAATGAGTGTAGACAGGGACAGTAGGAGAGCTAACCTGAGAAGGAATTCGCAAAGGAGTAGCCAGTGAGGTAGGAAGAGGATCAACAGAGAGCAACGTCCTGGAAGGCAAGAGAAGAAAGACATTCAAGGAGGAGGGCAAATGGATCAGCTATCAAATGCTATTGACAGGCCGAGTGAGATGAGCACTGAGAATTGAGCATTTAAATACATTTTAGCAATGCAGAGGTCTGTGGTTACCTTGACCAACTTGTTTCAGTGGCGTGGTGGGTTCAGAAGCCTGGTTGGAGTATGTTAGAGAAAGGAAGCAGCAGCAGAAACAATGAGTATATACATTAGGCCACTTTTCACTTAGATAGCAGGGCTGTACAAAACACCCTGTGGTACAGGATAATGTGTTGGTGTCCCCGTGTTTTAAAGTTTGGATATAACACTTTTGCATGCTCATTTTATTTCAATTTTTAAAATTCATAAAAATAAATTAAAAATAGAAACTTGAGTAAAAATGTGGGAAGCTCTAAAGAACCTCCATGAAGTCCTAGGGTCCTGAAGAACACACTTTGAAGGCTGTTATATGAATCCAAAGGAAAGGAATGAAATTCTGAGATGAAATTCAGCCAGTTGCAAACTAGGCTTAAGAAAGACATTTTGAGGTTTCAGAGAGAATCTTCCTGATGCTCTTCAGATTATACTACCTATTACTCATGAAAGATGACCTTTGAACTTCCCTTTCTTTCATCAGATGTTCTACCTTAAGATCTTTTGAATGAAAGAGGTGTTTGCATATGGTATTTTCCACAAATATTTGGTCCCATATGCCAAAGATGCCAAGATCATTTTGTACCCTCTTGCAGGGAAAAAAGAGCACAACAATTTTTTAAGGTCCTCTTGAAACTTCAGTTTACTTAATTTTTTTAAGTAAGATACTGTGACTTAATGTCTGATTTTAAAAATAACTCAATTTGACAAGGTATATTTAAATACCTTGAATTTTAGAGCAGCCAGGTCTTTGCTACAGACACTTGAAAGCAAAAGCCCATGTTTCTCTTTGGGGCAGAAATGACGATTTTACACCCCCGAAATAAGTAGATTCCTGATTCACAACACACATATTTTTCTTTCCCCTCCTAAGGAAGTAGAGAGAGTATTACCATTTTTTACTGAGTGTAAAATGCCATTATTTATAATATAAGCCTTTAAGGTATTACTAAGAAAGAAAAAAATGCTGGCTCTTAGAATTGTAAAATGCTATCAGTTGTAAGAGATGTGAAAATGTGGGGGGAAACAGTTCATCCTAGAATCAAGTGAAATAGGATTTGAGGAACAGGAGGCATGAGTTCTGGTCCTGGCCATGTTTCTAGACAAGTCACTTTAGACTCCCTTTGCCTGAGGTTGCTCATTTGTATGGTTGGAGTAATCCTGACACACCTATCTCTCAGGATTATGACAAGGATGAAATGAGATAACTGAGATTGTTATTTTGAAAAGTAGATGCCACTGGGCATATTAATAGTATTTATTTGATGTAAATAAATCCTTAGACATGATTAGGCAACTCAGAAAGTTTCTTACCTCATGTTTGTTGTCAGATTTAAAATAGAATTAGGTTACAGATATTTGAAAGTACATTTTCTTCTGCTAAGTGATTTTTATTTCATCTGGAAACATCTTTTTATGGTAGTTTTGAAATTAAAGAGAAAATGTAAAAATAATATAACTACAATATTCTTATTATCTAGACCTAACCGTTAACATTCTGTTCTGTGATCTTTTAAAAATTTATGAACTATTGGCCAGGTGCAGTGGCTCCCTGCACTTTGGGAGGCCAAGACGGGTGGATTACTTGAGGTCAGGAGTTTGAGACCAGCCTGGCCAACGAGGTGAAACCCCGTCTCTACTAAAATACAAAAGATAGTCGGGTGTGGTGGTGTGTTCCTGTAATCCAGGCTACTTGGGAGGCTGAGGCAGGAGAATCGCTTGAACCTGGGAGGCAGAGGTTGCAGTGAGCTGAGATTGTGCCACTGCACTTCAGCCTGGATGACAGAGTGAGACTCTGTCTCAAAATAAATACGTAAATAAACAAATTTATGAACTGTTATGAAATAAACAAAAGAGTATAATAATGAAAATTCATACACTTACCATTGCCAATACAGGTGAAGGCCCATTGAATCCTGAAGATCATGAACTTATCAAGGTTATATAGCTACGTGGGAGCAGTGTCTTACGTTTAGATTGGCATCTTGCCTTCACCGTAGTCTAGTGAGATACACTGTTCCTCTTGTTTAAGTCTTGAAAACCTGTACATAAGCAAGTTAATCTTGTCATATTCATGTTTTATTGTGGAATATACTGAGGAGAGGGCTACTTTGGGCTGGTGTTGCCTTGGTCTGAGTTTCCTCAAATTTCTGCCTCTGGGTTTGGTGATCCAGCTGTGGAAATTGGAAATATGACATCTGTAAAACCATAGTAATGGCTAGCCTATTATGTGCCAGACATCATGCCTAGACAATTTGTGTGTGTGTGTGCATATATATATATAATTTTATTATTCATTTTTGAGACAGTGTCTCACTCTGTTATCCAGGCCTCTTGGGCTCAAGTGATCCTCCCACCTTAGCCTCCCAAGTAGCATGCGTTACAGGTGTGCACCACCATGTGTGGCTGATTTTTGCATTTTTTGTAGAGACAGGTTTTGCTATGTTGCCCAGGCTGGTCTTGAACTCCTGAACTCAAGTGATCCTCCCACCTTGGCCTCCCAAAGTGCTGGGATTACAGGCGTGAGCCACCACACCTGACCATATATATTTTAAGTTTTACAGTAATTCTTCTGGCTAAGTGTTTTCATTTTGTAGTTTAGGAAGGCATGGGCTCAGAGAAATAGAGTAGCTTGTCCAAAGTTCCATGGCCATTAAGTTGTGAGCTAATGATTTCAAGGAAGATATGTTTAATACCACAGCCCACATGTTCTATACCATGCTGCCTCAATCTTTGTCAGTAATCATGATCTATTTCTTTTGTAGGCAGAATCCAGAGACCACATTTGAAGTATATGTTGAAGTGGCCTATCCCAGGACAGGTGGCACTCTTTCAGGTACTTTGCATGTTTGATTATGATATGGTGTGTTACTTATTGTTTGAGATAGCCATGCACATGAGATAAGATGTGAATATGAGTAAATTGTTATTTGTCTTTAAGTATGTTTAAGCGCCTTTTTCCTTTTATTCATGCCCACATTATCCTAGGAAGAATGGAGAATGAAAACACAGTGAATAGTCTGAATTAAGAGTTCAAGCATAATAGGCTTGAAGTATGGCTTTATTCATTGTAATCATTGGGTCTTGGTTTGCATCTTTCACAGATGCCTGGAAGTCAACTATTTAGTGTGAAATATTGTCACCTTGCTAATGAGCAGGGCTTCACCTCTAGTCTACCAATCTAATGGTAGAATTAGATTATAGGATACAAAATAATATAAAGGAAATTCTCTGCCACTAATCTAGAAGGAGATGCTTGGACTTAATTTAGTAAATTTTATGTCTGCTGGCAAAAGAAGGTTGAAAATTAGTTGAAGGAAACACTTCCTCTGGCTTTAGCTTTTGGGCTAATTTGGATATGTGTTCCTGGACAAGGGGGTCCTAGGAAAGACCAGGGTATCTTGTGCAGGCAGCATATATCGCTTCTTAACCTAAAATCTTTCTTGGTTAATGAGAAGAATAACCTTATGATCTAGTGTTCTTTTTCTTGGTGCCTAAGAGAGTGATACATTTTGCCAAAGGTATGTTTAGGACTCTTGGTCCACCCACAAAAACACCTGCATATATTAATATTATTGTTTTTTTTTTTGAGATGGAGTTTTACTCTTGTTGCCCAGGCTGGAGTGCAATGGCGTGATCTCGGCTCACCGCAACCTCTGCCTCCCGGGTTCAAGTGATTCTCCTGTCTCGGCCTCCCGAGTAGCTGGGATTATAGGCATGTGCCACCATGCCCAGCTAATTTTGTATTTTTAATAGAGACAGGGCTTCTCCATGTTGGTCAGGCTGATCTCGAACTCCCGACCTCAGGTGATCCACCCGCCTTGGCCTCCCAAACTGCTGGGATTACAGGCGTGGGCAACCACACCCAGTCTATATTAATATTATTTGGTGTATAGAGACAGTGAATCTACTTGGATTAGAAACTTGGAGTAATCAGGATTCCAATGGTAGTAAGGCTTTTAATTGGCTTCACAGCCTTGGGCATGTGTTCTGTTATTTTAATTAGATTGTAATAATTGTAAACATTATTTGCTACCTTTCATTGAGTACCTGTTGTTATTCTATATGCTGGACATAATATGGTGTCATTCATTACACTGCAACCTTTAAAGGTAGTTGGGTGGCATCCTCATTATACCCATGAGAAAATAGAATCCCAGGGAGGTGAAGTAACTTACCAAAATCATGTAGCTACAGTGTAATAGCCAGGATTTTTGTCTTAAGTCCTCTTTGGTCTGCTAAGTTGCCTTCTTGAGGGTAGTGACCATGCTGTACACATCTCTTCATGTCACCTGCAGGGCTTTGCACAATGTCACCAATAGTTGTTGATGAAAATGAATGAGTTTTCCTTTAAAGCAAATGTGTGACTAACCGTGCTCTACTTTTTGGATTATCTAATGAAGGCTGTGAAACACATTACAAATTTATGCTTGTCCTGGAAGTAGAACGTTAGCATCTGTGTTAAGTTATGCCTCTTATTGTACATGGAGACCATTGGGTTTCAAAGGGAATTCTCTGTTTCCAGGTGTGTATATGCAGGAGCACTTCATAGGCTGACTTGACAGAGTTACCATTCGACAGTGGCTGTGATTTGACAGTAAACTTAAGGACAAAACATTTTCTTATTTCTACAGTTGCTAATGTTTTTTCCTTTCAGTGCTCTAGGATTTTTTCCCCAAAGTTAAAATTAATTTTTTAATATGAACAAATTCTGAAAGGTACAGATGAAATGGAAGAATGAACAAAGTGAATAGCATTTATACTACTTCCTATTTCAGCCATCTAATTCCTCTCCCCATAGACAACACCTTTGTTTAACTCTACAGTTTATTTTTTAAACTTTTATGTATTTATTTTCATGAGATGGAGTTGCTCTCTTGTCACCCAGGCTAGAGTGCAATGGTACAACCTCGGCTCATTGCCGCTTCCGCCTCCTGGGTCAAGTAGTTCTCCTGCCTCAGCCTCCCAAGTAGCTGGGATTACAGGCGGCCGCCACCACTCTCAGTTAATTTTTATATTTTTAGTAGAGACAGGTTTCACCATGTTGGCCAGGCTGGTCTTGAGCTCCTGACCTCAAGTGATCTACCCACCTCGGCCTCCCAAAGTGCTGGGATTACAGGTATGAGCCACCATGCCCAGCCTGTTTTTTTAACTTTTTGTTTTGCAAGTATTTTATTTTATTATAATTTTTTTGAGACGGAGTCTCACACTGTCGCCCAGGCTAGAGTGCAATGGCGTGATCTCGGCTCACTGCAACCTCCGCCTCCCGGATTCAAGTGATTCTTCTGCCTCAGCCTTCCAAGTAGCTGGGATTACAGGTGCCTGCCACCACATCCGGCTAATTTTTTGTGTTTTTAGTAGAGATGGGGTTTCACTATGTTGGTCAGGCTGTCTCAAACTCTTGATCTCGTTATCTGCCCGCTTCAGCCTCCCAAAGTGTTGGGATTACTTACAGACATAAGCCACCGTGCCTGGCCCTTATTTTTTAATTAGTATAAATTTAGGGGTTACAAGAACAGTTGTGTTATGTGCATATATTGGTTAGTGGTGAAGTCTGGGCTTTTAGTGTACCCATCACCTGAATAGTGTACATTGTACACATTAAGTAATTTCTCATCCCTCAGCCCCTCCCACCTTTTTGAGTCTCCAGTGCCTATTATTCCACACTCTATGACCATGTGTACACATCATTTAGTTCCCACTTATAGGTGAGAACATGCTGTATTTGACTTTCTATTTCACTTAAAAGAATGGCCTCCAGTTCCATCCATGGAACTGCAAAAGACATTATTTCATTCTTTTTTATGGCTGAGTAGTATTCCACATTTTCTTATCCAATTGCCCATTGGTGGACACTTATATTGATTCTATATCTTTGCTATTGTAAATAGTGCTTCTATAAAAATATGAGTGCAGTTATCTTTTTAATATGATTTATTTTCCTTTGGGTATATATTCGGTAATGGGATGGCTGGATCAAATGAATTGTTTTGAGACTATTTTAAGAGTGACAAGAACAGTCCAGTGCGTACGCTCTTTCCTTAGATTTGCCAGTTGTTATTATTTTGCTGCATTTGCTTTATCACTCCCCCAATACGTACACAGCACATATGTGTGCATGTGAGTATACACACACAGAATTATTGCTGAATCATTTAAGAGTGAGTTGCAGATATTATGACCCTTCATCCCTGCATATCCAGGAGATATTCTGGATATATCTCCTAAGAATAAAGACATATTTTTATACACCCCTAGTATAATGATTGAAATCAGAAAATTTAATGTTGATACAATGTCAGTTGTCTATATTTAAATTTAATCAATTGTTATGTCATGTCCTTTATAGCATTTTCCCTATGACCCAGAATCCAATCCAGAATCATGCAATCCATTTAGTTTTCATGTCAGTTTACTTCCTTTCAGCCCAGAATGATTTTTACAGCCTTTCTATGTCTTTTTTGACATGTTTTTGAAGAATTTGGGTCTGTTGTTTTGTAGAAAGTTCCTGGATTTGTATCTGTCTGATTGGATCTTCATGATTAGATGCAGGTTATGGGTTTTTGGTAGAAGTATCTCAAAAGTGTTATGTATCCTTCAGTGCATCCAGTAAGCAGACACATGATATCTGTCCTGTTCTTTGTGAAAAAGTACATAAAACATATATATAGTTTAACAAATAAGTATAAAGTGAATAACCACGTTATTACGATCCAGGTTAAGAAATATAATGTTACCCAGTTCTTCAGAAATACTGGTCCTGGCAAGAGGGACCCCTGCCTTGGCCTGATGCTTTAGAGGGATCTGCTTTGTCCCTCCTCTACCAATGCCCTTTCCACAGGGCAAAGAGTCTCTGGGGCCTACGGAACATGGTCACTTGGAGACTAAACCCTTCCATCCTAGACCATGCTTTGAGCACCCAGCATCTCAGAACTTCTTGCTCAAATGGCCTTGAGCTTGTTTCTGGAGCCTGTGTGAGTCTCTCCCCTGGGGTCTGTCCTCCTGGGAGTGGACTATGCTGCTGGTGTATACATGCCTAGGTCTAAGGGTGGCCTAAGGATAGCTGTCAGTGGGGAATAGGATATGGGATAGAGCTTGCAGTACAGGATGGAGAGGGGGCAGTGGGCAGTGAGCCAATGGCCAATTTGCCCTGCACCACTGCTTTTTCTCCATGGAATGCAAAATACAAAAACTCAATATGAACCTGGCCTTCTAGTCAGTTGTAAAGGTATATTTATTATGGCAGGAGGATAGAAAATATTTACTAGTTTATATGCTTGTTTTAAAACTTTTAAATATTTAAATATTCAGATGTATGGTCTGTAGGTCTCTATTTGAACCCTTGCCTAAGCCCTGTAAATGTTACAGGTGGGTTTGCTCAGCACCACAGAGGCCCCTCCCTCCCTCCCTTCAGAGGTAACTACTATCCTGACTTTTATGATAATCATCTCTTTGTTTTTCTTCGTAGTTTTCCTACATAAATATACCTCCTTGAAAAAATATAATTGAATTGTGCCGCCTTCTGAATTTTATAGAAATGGAATTATTCTGTATGTAGCTCTGCTGCTTTTTTGCTCAGTTATGTTTGAAAGGGTCTTTCATGTTGTGTGTAACTGCAGTCATTGATTTTCTTTTTTTTTTCTTTTTATATATGCTTTCAGTCATTGATTTTCATTGCTGTGTAGTGTACTATAGAATTATTTTAGAATTTAGTTATCCATTCTACTGTTGACCTTTGAAGTTGTTCGCAGTTTTTTGGCTACTATAAGCCATGCTACTGTGATCTTTCCTACGTATGAATCCTGGCACATGTAAACATACATTTCCATATAGAACATACTTGATTACTGAATCATGCCATACTTTTACAAAATGGTACTCCCACCTGCAGTGTTTGGTAGTCTACACTTACTGCTCTACAACTTCCATCAGCCCTTGGTATAGTTAGATTTGACTTTTGCAGTCAAATGTATCTCCTTGTTTTTTATTTGCATTTTGTTGAAGACTAATGAGATTGAACCCCTTCTTATATGCTTATTGGCTTCTTACTTATTCGTTTGTTTATTAGTTAGAGACAAAGTCTTGCTCCTTTGCCCAGCTGAAGTGCAGTGGTGTGTTCATAGTTCATTGCAGCCTCGAACTCCTGGGCTCAAGTGTTCCTCCCACCTTAGCCTCCTTAGTAGATGGTACTAGCCTCCTTAGTAGCTGGTATAGGCTTATTGGCCTTGTGAATATCTTTTATAAAGTGCTCATTCAGGCTACTTGCTCATTTTTAAAATTGAGTTTTCTACCTTTCCTCATTGGTTTATAAGAAATTGTTTATATACTGTAGATATTAATTATCTGGTTATATGTGTTATAGATATCTTCTACGGTTTGTCTTTCATTCAATGGTATCTTTGACCAAAAATTCTTGGTTTTGATATACTGTAATTTATCAATATTTTCCTACTCTACAGATATAAAGATGTTTTCCAATATTTCCTTGGTTTTTTTTTTTTTTTACTTTTTAAATTTTGTGTAGAGATGGGCTCTTACTATGTTGCCCAGGCTGATATCAAACTCCTGGATCAAGCGATCCTCCCACTTCAGACTCCAAAGTGTTGGGATTACGTATGTGAGCCACCTCTCCAGGCCCAATATTTTCTTTTAAGAGATAGATAGGGCTGGGTGCAGTGGCTTACGCCTGTAATCCCAGCACTTTGAGAGGTCGAGGTGGGCGGATCACAAGGTCAAGAGTTCGAGACCAGCCTAGCCAACATGGTAAAACCCCGTCTCTATTAAAAATACAAAAACTAGCCAGGCATGGTGGTGCATGCCTGTAGTCCCAGCTATTTGGGAGGCTGAGGCAGGATGATCGTTTGAACCTGGGAGGCGGAGGTTGCAGTAAGCTGAGATTGTGCCACTCCAGCCTGGGTGACAGAGTGAGACTCCATCCCCCCCCAAAAAAAAAAAAAAGATAATTTTGCCTTTTACTTCTAAGTCTTTACTGAGGATATTAGTTTTCTATTGGATGATTAATATTCAGAAAAGTTAACCTCTAAATTTGATTCCTCATCGGTGATTTTTAAAAATTGGGAAGCTAAGTAAAACTTATTTACTACAATATGCTATGTCTGTACTTAAAACATTTTATAAAGTGATCAGGTACTTCGGACCATACCTAAAACATTACCTAATGATAAAAAGATGTGAGGTGAGAAAGGGTAAACTTTAAGGACAGTTCTTTTTTCCATTGATTGCTTTTAATGTCTACACTAGTGAAGTCATGTATTGTAAACTGTCCCTCATGTGTTCTGTGCTCTGAAGAGCATCTCATGACATCTGTGGAAGGGACATGTGATCTGTCAGTTCTACTTAGAAATTGCATTAAGACCCCAACACTGAATTGGAACACTTTCCAAAGATTGTACAAATAAAATTTAAGTACACAAGCTGAACGCCATATTTTAGGAATTCATAAGATTTTCTAGTTACTAGTTAACAGTGAATAAACTGTCACCTAATATTTGATTTCAGGTACCTTTGTCTGCTTCTACAGCTTTATTTGTTTTTAATACAACTTATGTTTGCCTTTTTCTAATACTTAATGCATTATTTTTGCCATTTTACATAATTACAAAGAATCTGCTTTAAGATTAGTCTTTGTTCCTGGGATCCGCATCTCTGATCTGTGCCAAAGTATCTGAAAAACTTAGATATAAACCTTATGCTGTACAGTACCAGTGTCTGGGCATAATCATCCCTTTGAAGTTTGTTTGCATCCCCCTAGAGGGATTAATTCCCTGCTGTGAGAAGGTGGGTTAGAAAGCACTGAAACTACTTTATGGGTCTTTAATTGGAGGATTTAGTATACATTTTGTTCTATAAACTTCTGTGGGAGTTTCATTCTTACAATTTTTCTTATACTATGGTATATTATGTTTTCATTGTAAATTAAAGTACATATACTCAAATTTTTCTTGTTATTTAGTGTATACTGAGATTATCCTGGTGTGTGTGTTTTTTTCCATTTATCTTTAAATTTTTAGTAGCTTGTTTTCTGATTAGTTCTTGAGTATGTAAAATTTTAAACTTCTTGGAAAATGATGAACAAGAGAAAAATTATCACTCAATAACTACTGTTAATGTTTCAGTATAT
Source organism: Symphalangus syndactylus (assembly GCF_028878055.3). Lineage (NCBI taxonomy): Eukaryota > Metazoa > Chordata > Mammalia > Primates > Hylobatidae > Symphalangus > Symphalangus syndactylus. The sequence continues at coordinate 20,976,838 of NC_072425.2, forward strand.
TTATTTTCTTATAGTCTTTTGTGTGTGTGAATGTGTGTGTAAATAAAATATAAAAACTTTTTTTCTGAACTCTCAGCTATATGTGTTTTCCTCACTGTCTCCAATTATTCATTAAGCTTTCCCTAAAATTATTAATGTAGATTTGTAGAAATCATTTTAGTTGCTATGAATTATTACATTGTGTTTATGTGCTACATTTACTTATAACGGAATCTTTAGGTTGTTTCCAAAGTTCTCCTGTTATAAATGATGTAGTGAACATCTTTGTGTATAATGCTTGTCAGTTTATGTATGTAATTTAAATGCTTAAAAAAAGTCATATCATTTTGAGGAGATCTTTGATCTACTTAGTTCTTAATTTTTGTATGCTTATTTTTTTTTTTTTGCCAAACTTCATTTTGTGACTCCAACTGGTGTATTTGTTCAAGAACCTACCTTTACATAGGGATCCCAGAAAATCAAGACAGCTCAAATTGCAAAAACTCTGAATTCAGCCTGTGCGACCAAAGGTCTCGGAAGAGGGTGCTCTTGTAAGAGAGATCAGCCTGCAAGGTCCCATGATCAGATGGCACTGGCCACGCAAAAACTCTGGAATGCATTTCAAACACAAGTGTCTCATTACAGCTGGCATCTTAGCCTGCAGCAGGCACTCTTCTTGGGCAGATGCTTAGCACTGGGAGACTGGCAGCATCAGGTTCTTCAGAGCTGCTTGGCAGACCAGCTTCCTCCTGTGTCTACCCCACATCCCCCTACCCCAACCCCCAGCATTTTCAGTGCATTAGCCCAATGGCCACTTTTTAAAAAGAATGGGGTGGTTAGGTTGAGAAACTGTCGGGGAACTCTGAAAGGCATGCCTAAGACATGGTGCTTTGGTTGCTGAGTTTCTCAGATACGTGGGTGTTAAGCAGCAACATAAAAAAAAAATCTTTACTTAGCATCTCTTAACTAACTATACACATTTCTATATTAGCAGTATCATGAAGAAAACTGAGTTTTTGCTGACTTAAAATATTGAGAGCCAGATTTGTTATTCTAAAGTTTAACTTTCATTTTACAGGACTGTAAATTGTGGTCTAGGAGCTTCACCTGAATATCTGTGATCACAATGGATACTCAAAATTATTAGACATTTTTAAAAAGCTGATTTAAAAAACATGATGCTGGGGGTAGTGTCTCACGCCTGTAATCCTAGCACTTTGGGAGGCTGAGGCAGGTGGATTGCTCGAGCTTAGGAGTTCAAGACCAGCCTGGGCAACATGATGAAACCCCATCTTTACTAAACATACAAAAACATATCTGGGTATGGTGGTGCACGCCTGTGGTCCTAGCTACTCGGAAGGCTGAGCTGTGAGATCACTTGAGTCCAGGAGGTAGATGTTGCAGTGAACCAAGATTGTGCCACTGCACTCCAGCCCAGGCAACAGAGCTAGACCCTGTCTCAAAAATAATAATAAAATTAAAAACAACTTGCTGTCTGTTGAGAAGTGGTATGGTGGGGGGAGCGCTTTTGAGAGTCAAATTTTATTCCAGATTAAAATGTTCTAGAGAGATATTAATTCATCTTACTTTTTTCAATAATAATGACAGTGAATGACAGCAAGCTTAAAGAATGGTAATAGAATAGCTAACTTTCCTTGAGTCCTTATTAGGCCCCAGGCACTTTTCTTAATATTACTTTTTTAAAGCTCGAACAATTCTCTAAAGATGGCTCTTATGTTTGAGGAAACTGAGACTCAGAGAGGTTTACTTGCCCAGGTTGGACAACCACAAAGTCATAGAACCATGAAAAAATAGCTGGTTAGGCCAGCCACAGTGGCTCACACCTGTAATCCCAGCACTTTGGGAGGCCGAGGCGGGCGGATCACGAGGTCAGGAGATCGAGACCATCCTGGTCAACATGGTGAAACCGCATCTCTACTAAAAATACAAAAATCAGCTGGGTGTGGTGGCATGCACATGTAATTCAAGCTACTCAGGAGGCTAAGGCAGGAGAATCGCTTGAACCCGGGAGGCAGAGATTGCGGTGAACCCAGATCACGCCACTGCACTCCAGCCTGACAACAAAGCAAGACTCCATCTCAAAAAAAAAAAAAAAAAAAAAAAAAAAATTAGCCGGGCATGGTGGTGGGCGCTTGTAATCTCAGCTACTCAGGAGGCTGAGGCAGGAAAATGGCTTGAACCTGGGAGGTGGAGGTTGCAGTGAGCCGAGATCATGCCACTGTATTCCAGCCAGGGCGACAGAGTGAGACTCCGTCTCAAAAAAAAAAAAAAAAGCTGATTAATATTACCTGCATGTGCAGTGGTTAGAACAGTCAGATAAGGTTAATGTGGGGGCAGATAAATCAGGATTGTACAGAAAATCAGGGGATATGTGGTTTTATTCATGAACTATACAAGGGATTCTTATATTTGTTTTTTAAGTCACACGATTACTTCAGCTATTCTATATTTTTTTTACCTTGCATTTTCCAGTGAAAGTGAATCCATCTTATGGAGTGTTAGGTCTGGGCCCTGATTCTTTTTTTCTTTTTGAGACAGGATCTCGCTCTCATCACCCAGGCACTCTTAAATAACTCTTTCAATGGCATGATCATGGTTCACTGCAGCTTTGACCTTCCAGGCTCAGGTGATCCTCCCAGCTCAGCCTCCCCAGGAGCTGGGACTACAGGTGCATGCCACCACACTCAGCTAATTTTTTGTAAAGATAGGGTCTTGCCATGTTGCCCAGGCTGGTCATGACCTCCTGGGCTCAAGAGATCCTCCCACCTCAGCCTCCCAAAGTGTTGGGATTACAGGCATGCGCCACCGCACCTGGCCTGGACTCTGATTCTTGATACTATATTTGGGACAAATTGCCACTCACTCAAAAGACATGGATTATTAAAAACATTTTTGTAAATTTTCCTGGCTCTAAGTACTTGACGTGCTAGTTAGAAAAAGTCTTGTTTGGGATAGAGATGTGGAAATTCATCTAACGGTACTTTTTTCAACTGATTTTAAAGTCAGGGATAGCTGACTTGTTTAGAAAAAGAAAGCTTTACTCAAGATATCACTATGAGCTTGTAATATGCCTTGTCTCTTTTTCTCAAGATTGCTGTAATAATGATTATTTCTTTAAACTAGAGGTGAGCCTAATGAGAGCTCATTATAATACAACTTTTGCCCACGACCTAATGAAGTAAGAAGTATTATTCTAATTATATAGGTAAGAAAAGAGGGCTCCATGAGCGCAGAGATTATGTCTTGCTTGCACTTGTATACTTTGGTAGCTAGAAGAGTGCGTGGCATACATTAGGCCCTCAAGTATTGAATGATTAAATCTTAGAGCTAGGAAGCAACTTGTCCAAAGGACAGAGTGACAGAGTTGGGATTTGAATTCTAGTGTGACTGTATTCCTTAAAGAAATTTATGAAAACTATATATAATACATATGTATGTTTAACAGTTTAAAGAATAAATGAAAATGCACATATCCATCACTCAACTTAGAAAACAAAACATTTTGTATCTTTGAGTACTCCATTTATGCCTCTCTCAATTTGCCTTTCTCTACAGAGATCACATTTTGAATTTTACGTTAATTGTATATCCCTGCTTGAAGCTTGCGCTTTTTATATACTATGCTGATGCTCTAAATTGGTTATATAGAATGAGTTTGAATTGCTGTTCTTAGGAAGTAACAGAAAGTGAGCCATATATTTTCTTTTCTTAATGCTCAGTTATTTGAAGCAGATCCCAGATTTCTTCTTTTTCCTAAAGTGTGCAATTTAGGGGCCATCTGGGTATAAATTATGATATAGGGGAGCCTTACAATTTTTGATTTATTCATGACAGTGTGGTTCTTCTTGCTATGTTAGTGGTTCACAGTATTAGGCCTCAGGCCTTCTATGGTGGACCAGGAATTCATTGATTTACTAAACTTTGAAATCCTTTTGAGCAGTGAGTTTGTTGAATTTTTAAAATTCCCTCCACATGCCAATCTCAGAGCCTCATTTTCTCAGCTGTAAAATGGGGCACTAATAGTACCTGTTTTAGTTGAAAGATTAAATGGGAGTGCACTATGCATGGGACATGGAAAGTTCTTTATAAATGAGAGCTGTTATTTTAACTTATTTTTGTTTAAGGCAAGAGCTTATATCTGTGTGGAACTCTGCTACTCAGCAACTGTTATCAAATTGACATAACTGAAAAAAAGAAAGTAAAAGTAACTAGACAAAGTAGATTTCTCAGAGTCCATCCATTGAAACTTAAGTTCTTTATTCATAGAAAAGCCCTCAGCTTTATCCCTGAGTGCTTTAGTATGCTGGGAAGATTTCTCTGTGCAATATTGCTCAGCAGTTACTGATCGTGTCAATGACATCAATCATTGTATTAGTCAGGATCCTTTTCACTGGAAGTGACAGAAACCCACTGAAATCCGACTTGAACAACAAAGGGAATTTACTGGCTCTTAACACTGAGAAGTCCAATGGTAAAACTGGCTTTAGGTTTTGCTGAATCTAGGTCTTCTACTCATATTTTCAGAAATTTTCCGTATCTCTTGATTCTCTGTGTTCTGTGTTGGGTTCATTTCTGGGCAGGTGCTCCCTGTACAGTGGCAAAGATGGTTATGAACAAATCCAAGCTTGTGTTCCATCGGTTTAACCACCCAAATAGAAAAAGAGTGTCTTACAGTATTTTGAGCCATAGTCCCAAGGCTGACTCTAATAGGCCCTGTTTGGATCACGGACCCATTCATGAACCAATAACCATGACTTTTGAGTTGCTGATTGGAGGATAAGGGAGTATGTTGGGAGAGCTGTTCAGGACCACCTGGATCCTATAGCCTGAGAATGGGGCAGGGTGGTTCCTCAGAGGAAAATCTGGTGTTATTACTGGAGGAAGGGAGAACGGATGCTGGGCTGCCAAAACAGATGTCCACTGCAGCCATCAAGAAAATGTTTGATTCAAAATATTCTTTCCAAAAAAGCTGTGAGATGATAATGAAGCTTGGAAACATTTATAACTAAAATTATTTAAATCAAGTTTTAATGCTTAAAAATATCGATCTTCAGGTTTCTTGAAAACTGCCATGTAAGACTGATTTCCCCAGGAGTCTACATGCCCGAGGTCTTATTATCACACTTCTAATTCACTAATCACCTATTCTTTGAGTGTTCACTTTAGACTGTGCTAGACTCTGTAGAGAGTGGAACGTTTGCCCTATAAAACAGGAACTAGACCTCATGTTTTAAATGCTTAGAAGACTTTTTTAAAAAAAACCTTTAGGAAGTTATATTCTAGCTTTTGAACTTCTTTTGGTATTATTTCACAACACATTTTGCATTTCCTTCTTTGTGTTACATTGAAAACATGCAGTCCGCTCAAAGGCTTTCATTAGAAAAAGAAAGCTTTACTGAAGATATCACTATGAACTTGCTTTGCCCAGCAGGAGACTTTAATAAGTTGCTCAATTTAAAGACAGTTTTCTTGCCTTTAATGTGTTCTTAGACATTAGAATTTTCTGCTATCACGAAGCCTTATTTGAGGAGAAAATAGATGCAGATAAATTGCTGTCCAGATTATAACAATGTCCTTAATTATCTTTGAATAATTTGTAATAAAAACAGCATAATGGCCAGTCTGTAGGCTTTGAAATCAAACAGACTTAGGTTCAGATTTCTTTTGCCACTCATTAATTGTTTGACCTCGGGAAAGCTACTTAAACTAAATTCTGGTTTGCCCATTGTTAAATGGGACTTCTATCTACTTGGCAGGTTGTTTTGTAAATTAGAGATAATATGTACTAAAATGTTCAGCACAGGAAGTGGTACAAACTAGACATTCTTGTGGTGATGTAATTTAACGTCACCCTTAAGTTAAAAACATAAAAACCCCAAACTCCAAACCAAAATCAAACAACACAACTTCCGGAAATTGTGCTATCATTAAGAAATGAAATTTTTGTGATAGAATTTATGTACATTCCTTTTTGAAGGGATTCAGCTATTAGAATGATAGTCATTATTACTATATGAAAGATATGACAACTTGATAAAAAGAACACTGCCTGAACTGACTAATTTTCTTTTTCAGAAAATGTAGAATTAATTCTGAGTTGTTCCCAGAAAAACACACTTTGGGCACATGAATAATTCAACCTATATATTTTTTTCTTCCACTTATGTGTCACAGTTAAACTTTAACAAGAACCCAGTGATCAATCCTCAGCTACCAGAGTTTTTATTTAAAGTGTCTACTTGTGAGAAAGAGCCAGATGCTGAGAAAATAAGCTAGGATTAGAAATGTATTAAAACAACCCATTTCTGGAATGTGGTCTAAAGTTTATGTGTATTTAGCCCAGTTTTCTGTCCTCAGCAGTAATGATCCTGATACTCAGAATGATAGAATTGACTTCTTGAACATAAAGCACATTTTCCATTGGTTTGTTAGGTTGTGCTTACCATGAAAGGAAAAGTGACAAAAGTGTTTGGGAAAGGTTTTATACACAGACCAAAATGAAAAATATTTTCATCATGGCCCTCCAGGAAGTAGAAAATCAGCTAAGTACTAAGTGGAACATTCATTTCCTCTTTCTAGTATTTTGGTTAACAGAAATACATCCCCCACAAAATGCCCCCAAAATATAGTTAGAGAAATCTGGTTTAGAGGATGGTTTCTAGAGTCAGGTCATGTGGGTCAAAATTCTGGCTCCCCTACTTAGGACATATATCCCTGTGTGATTTTGGGCAAATTAGTTAATTTCCTTCCTTGTTTTAGTTCCCTACGCTGTAAAATGGGGATAAATGGGGATGATGATAATATCTCATATTATCATCATATTTGAGGATTCAGAAACACAGTATTTAAAGAATTAAGCACAGGACATGGCACAGAGTTTCTCTCAGTTTGAACTATCATGAAGAAAAACATTGGATTTGTTTTGATCCTTCAAACTGGAAAATGAGGATCATCAGGAGTCTGCCCTGGGGGGACATCCCCTGATGCTGTCCTCCTCATTCTGAGCCTTCTCATCCTGCACACATGGTGGAGGGGCCCTGGGACCAGTCCTAAGTCAGTTCCAGGCCCAGGGCCTTGGGAATGCTGCTTTAGGTTTCTTTCTTACCTCTAACAGCCCCAGCAAGTCCAGTTTAGGCTTTAAAAAAGTTCTTAATCCCTGGGGTGGACCCTGGAACAAGCTGACCTAATTTCTCTTGTTTTTTGCTGAATGGAGATTGAGTTGACTTAGGTTTTATTTAGGCTTCTTGGGACCTGCTGCAGGATCAAAGCTCAGGTCTAGACCAATTGAAGTTGAGATTTAGATTTAGAGCTGACCACTGCTACATTTTTCACCTCTTGTTTTGAAAGCTTTTTTTAAATTACACAGTTTATTCAACAATATTTATTACAAACACGAAAGGTGCTAGGGATGGGTGAGGACATTCCAGCAGAAGGAAGAGCATCTGCAAAGCTATGGAGGTATATTTAATTTTCTTTTTATTAATCAAAAATATGACTCAGGTTCTGATTAGTATGAAGGGATCCTGTACAGTCATGCTCAGTCTAAAAATATCAGCTCCAAGAGGGCAAGGATCTTCATTTACTTGGTTCACTGATGTGTCCCCGGCACCTAGAACAGTGACTGGAACGTAGTAGGCACTCTGTGTATTTGTTGGACCAATAAATGAGTTGACACAATTCCAACTGATTGCAGAGAACCTAGATATTTTGATTCATCTCCGCAGTTTTATTGTTGATAAATATCTCATTTTCAGTGGGTTGAATGGCTACTCCATTTGCTGTATTTTTTTTTTAATGGAAATTCATGGGTAGATCTGGGGGGAGGGCATTTATATTAGCAGCAGGAGTTCTGCTGCAGTTTTCTCTCCCGCGATTTTTCTGGAAGATGTTATTCTGCCTTTTCTATGAGCAGACGTGCTTAGGACGAAAAGTTTAAAGGAAGGCGCTCTCACATTCGTCTCCCTAGGCGAGGAATGCCTTTTCCTCCCCATTTACCAAGTGTCCATCAGACTTCTCACAGTACAATGAGGCATTTACCCCGGGCCTCGGCGTCAGCCTGTACTTTTTACATTTTAGGCTTTTTCTGCCACCCCTGGGAAACTGCCCTGTGGTCTGGAATCATGGGAATTTGTGTCACTAAAAGCTGTTTCCCCACCCTCTCCTCTAGCAGAAGCAGTGTGTGTATACAGCAGGAAGAGCTTTGGACTTGGGTTTTAATTATGGCTCTGCAACTAATAGTGATCTGACCTTGGGGAAATTATTCATCTTTTTTTGGTTGAATTTTCTCATTTGCAAATAAAACTTGGATAATGCTTATCTTTTAGAGTTGCCATGAGGATTAAATAAAATACTAACCATAAAATAATTAACAGTGCCTGGTTAGTTTTCTTTCTTCTCCTGTCACATCAAATCATTGTTTTCTACTCTTTTAGCCTCTTGGCACAAAAGGACAGCTATATTATTTTTCATAGTATGGAGGACTATAGAGTCTTTGAAACTCTTGATAATGATTTTCTGTGTTTTTTTTTTTTTTTGAGTGAAGCAATATGGAGTTTTGTTAATATATTTTCAATGACATGGAAATAGTCCTTTAAAAAAAAATCTCATATATTTAATTTAAAACTTTTCCAGACTATGAACCTAAAGTCAGGATCTTCAGGATATAGTTCTTGTGCCCATACTCAGCTTCCTATAGAGGACATAGCATGTTTAAGCTTTGGGGAGAGAGAGAAAAATATATGTGTGGTGAAAGAGATATTTTAGCCTGCTTTTGTAACTTTAGCTTTGCTATGCAATGTGCCAAAAGTTATTTCTCCCTAGGGAGTGCCTCTTTCAACAGTTTGCGAAGGCAGCATAAATTCTCACTTGGTGTTCAAGGAAGATGGTAATACAATTTAGTACAACCAATTTTTTTTTTTTAACTTGTTAGAAACCAAAATGTGATTGCAGTGGCAAATTTGTCAGCACACTCGAGTTTAACAAGTGTTCGAAGGATTAGTAAAGGAAATGTAGTTTACTCTGCAGCTTTTATGACAAAGAATTTAAAAGGTTTTGCTTTAAGCCCCACCATGTGTTTCTTCCTTTTCTCCAAAACATACCTCTAAGTTGAAAAGAGAGATGAATCTCTTAGGGAGAAACTATTAACTCTGAGGGAGTTTATCATTGTTTGAGAGGAAGCAGAGCATTTACATTTGAATCAACTCTGAGTGTAGCTTGTGCCCTAATCTCATTCCTTCTAGAAGTTGGTGAGGAGTTTAAGTACTTCCTACTTTGTGTTCTGGTCCTTGTAGTGCCATCCTAATTTTCCTGGGGATCATACATTTCGTAATTCAAAGTAAGCAAACTGGACACGGTGCCTTGGCTATGCGTGGAAATATTTTCTGTAGTTGTCACAGTTCTCTAAGTAGGGCCATTGTCCAGAATTGTCTCATTGTCATCGCACTTATTACCACACTAAAAATGCTATAAAAAAGACCAAATACTACAGAAAGTTTGAAAAAGAGATAAAATATAAGCACCTCCATCACAGTCCTATTTTCAAGTTTGGAAGATCCCCATTTGATGTAGTTGCAGTTGAGGTACAGTTTAAATGAGAGAAAGCAAGATCTTAATGTTGACCACAAACATTTTCATCAGTTTTTGATGGCTGCATCAGAGTTTTATAGTTTGATCAACTAGATCCTGATTATTATACATATAAATCAGCTCCTTTAAAATAAGACCAGTTAATTCTACTGTCTTATTTGTGGACTTCTGTGGCCAAATCTTTGGTACTGCCTTTTTTGGGGGGTGAGGGGTGGCGGATGGGAAGGAAGGTAGAGGAACAGAGAGAGGCTGACTGTGCCAAAGATAAACTATGTTACAGATGGAAATGTTTTTTTCTAAGTCCAAAATCTGTAAGAAACTAAGAAAGTGAGCCATTTTCTGAGATCAAAAATGTGTAAACTTGTATTAGTGTTTTGCTCTGTGATGAATGAAAGCACCACTACTTTTTAAAAAGCCGTATTTATGGATCTTTAGGCTCTTTTAATACTTGCTTCTATGTTTTACTTTTTAATTTTACTTGAAGAACATTCTTCTGATGGAGGATTTAGGTCATGTTAGCTCAAAGAAAATAGAAACCATCTACCTAAAGACTTGGTGGGAGAAATTCTTTGTATTTGCTCTCATGTCTTGTTAGACAGCTGTGTTCCGGACTCAGGACTGGATTTTGCTTTTGTAGCAGCTGTGAGATCCTCACCTTACAAACATAAAATATTCCTGCTAAAAGTTTATTTATGTGACTAGGGACCATCATTGAAACCCATCCCAAAGAAATGGAGTGTGTATAATATACTTCATGGGTGTCATATGAAGAACTCTTGTTGGAGCTATGGTTTAATTAAACCCAATGGCCTTTAAGCATTAAAAAAAAAAATTTTTTTTTATTAGGAATTAGTAAGTTAGAGCTTGGAAGTAGCTTATGTTCATTCCTTAGAGGTTGGGACAAGAATTTTGCTTTTGCTGAAAGAGCCTGTGTAGTATAGTACTAGCTTAAAATGATTTGCCTGGCATTTGCACTGGGCATATTTGGAAAGGAAAGCCTCTTTGTGTTGTGCATTTAAAAAAAGTGTCTGTAAGTGTGCTTAGAAAATGGCAGCATTTGCTGGTCTTGGCTGTCAATGTCTTGCTGCTCCTAACTGTGTTTAACCAGAAAGGGAAACTCAGAGTAGAAAAAGTCTCACTCCCAAGACTTTATAAGAAAACCCCTCTTTGTTGATTTATATATATATATTTTAAAGGAGCTTGACATCTTCATCAAGTTCACAGTGGGCTTGCTTTGTTTGCTTTCTCTTGAATGCTTGATAAGATTTTTCTTCTATTGTTTTGTGCAGCAAGAACAGATCTTTCCATGGCTGGGGTGGGTTTTTTGTAAATCCACAATATGGTCATTGTCTAGTGGTGAATAATTGTGGCTGCTTTTTGTACAACCAGAACTAAGGCTTTGGCTGTGAACAGATTCCTTCTTAGCGTGAAAAGGGACTAATCCATGTAAATACAGCCCCAAAATAAAGCTTTACAGAAAAAGGGGAAGGCCGCTAAGCAGGAGGGCACAGGTCAGCAATTTAACCTTTAACCTAACAAATAAGAAGCATGAAAGTTCCAGAATTGGTTTACAAAAGAAAGCTCCTGTGATCTGTCAGTTTTTCTTTTCAGGAGGGAACTGGGTGAGAGATCTGACTGACAGCTAGTGCCTTTTAACTGCAGACTGAAATTAACTGCCAAATTGAAACTTGAATATTTGAAGGAGAATTTTTCTTAAATAAATTGAGATGGCAGAATAGGCCTTATAAGCACTGGTCAGGGTCTTACATGGGATTTTTATCCTGGAAGGGGGTTGGAGGAGGAATAGGCCTTTGACTGGACTACCTTAAGATCCCTTCCAAGTTTGATAAAGAGAATGTGGTCTGACTCTTACTAGTCAAATTAGACATGAACTTTGCAGTTTAAGGCCAGATGAAACTCTTTCCCCTTCAATAGTATTATCACTGATTACCCTTTGTAGACTTTTCATGGCTTCATAAATTAATTGCAGCCTTTACTAAAGATTTAAGAGCTTTTTGTAAATGTTATTGATGTTTTCCACAAAACATTAATTACGAAAAGATAGCCATCTTGAGATTTCACAATATGTACAACTTTTATGGCCCAATGCATTATGAGAAACTCTATTGTGTGGTGCCGAGCACTGTAAAGCGGAGGACATAGGCTTTCTTTCATGTACTGCTGTTTTGTTCCACATGCTTAGGCATTATTAGCAGATACAACTGAGTAAGCTAAAGCAGCAGAGATGAAATATAGGTGTTTATTAGGCAATGCACTGGGGAAATGGGAAGCTGTGAAAAATGAGGGACTGCCTTGTCTGTTCCATGGGCTTGAAGAGTTAAGAAAATAAGGGTTGCGTAGAGTGGTAAGTCTTTACTTTTGTGCTGTTGTACTCATTTACAAACTTTGCAAACAGTTTGTATGTATTTATTCACAATAGGTAATCTTGTTAATGAGTGTTAGTTTTTGCTTAAAGCATAAGAGATCTGATGTCAGCTGTTCTATCTCACTATGGAGAATTCTGTAACTGATAGAAACTTTAATTACTGAGAATCATTCAGATTAAAAAGAAACAATGAACGAATGACTAGAGTAGGCTCCCTGTAGAATAATAGAATAATATAAGAATAGTCATTATACTATGTCACAAAACAAAATGTCAATGGTGATTCTGTTTTAGTTTTTCAGTTGTTCATGGTATATTTGTCTAGGTTGTCTAAAATTTGTTCTAAGGGCTTATTGACCTGCCTCAGTTTCCCTAAAGTATTTAGAGATCAGAGACAACGTAACGTTGCAGATTAAAATGAGCATAAAGTTAAGTGGCCACCCTCACTTAGCTCAGGCGTGCACCTTCTCTTTCCTAGCTGATTACCATGGCCTCCTAACTGGCCTTTATGCTTTCCTTCACATCCATATTTAATGCTGTCATCTGAGCGATCTTTTAAAAACACAGCTGAGACCATAGCATTCCCCTTGTAACACCTTTCTGTGGTCCTCTGTCACCCCAAGCTAAAGTCAAGCTCATTAGCAGGGCAAATGAAATCTTCCATGCTCCATCCTTTCCCTATCCAGCTTCATCTTAGCCCACTCCTCTCCTCTCCTTTTAAATATGCATTTCCCAATATGTCTCAACCAAATTTCATACTTTTTAAAAATTTCCATATTGTATTTGGCTTCCCCCAAATGTAAGAAGGTCTAATATCTTTAAAATGGGGAATCTAATGATGATGGCTTTGAAAATGGCTAGCATTTGTATAGGCTTCACACTTTGTAAGCATTCCCATGTTTTTTTATTTAATCTTCATAGCAATGATGCAGAATGGGCAATGTTTTCTGGGAGATGCTTGATAAATATTTGAATGGATGGATGAATAAATGAATGAGTGGTCCGTGGAGTCAAAAAACTGGAGTTACAGTCCAAATTCTTATTAACCATGTGATTTTAAATAGGTAATTTAACCTCTCTGAACCTATTCGCTAATCTGTAAAATTAGGTCTATACCTGCCTTGTCTGTCACACTAGATGGCAAAATAATGAAATAATGTGTAGTAAATAGAAATACCATTCAAAATGTAAACCCCATGCAAATGTTCGTTCCTGTTATTAATATTAATTTATTCCAGGTCCTGTAAATGAAGAGAAAGTGTTCATGGATATAGATAGATTTGTGTTTTAATGACTAAAAGGACATCAGAACTGTTTTTATTTAGGTAAAAAAGTGTAAGCCTATTTTGTTAGCATACAGAAAACTGTATACTCTTGTTTCCTTTTATAAAGAAAATGTCAGGTTTATACTGTTAGTAAATGCTAACAAAGGTGCACATACTATATGGTAGATGGATGTTCAGATACAGTATCTAGAGGTTCCTTTTTGCTATGCATTCTTCCTGGGTTGGTTCTCAAGAACCTTAGGGCTATATTTGCCTTCTAGCTCTGTGAACTACCCATGACTATTTTAGTATGTTATCATTTTTGTATGGATTTTTTTGGTATGCATTTTTGTATGCTATTATAATCCCTGGCATAATCTTTCCTCCTTTTATTTTCCCTTTGTCCTTACACCCTCGGTTTTCATGTATATTTTTAATCTTTTAACTATAAGTATTTTTGTAAGTCATTTCAAATTGTTTATGGAATGTGGTGGATGATAAATTCTCCCAGTAAGATCTCAGTCACACTTGGTTTCTCCTATTGCCTACAGACTGATCATTGCTCAGCTTGTGTCTTTGGCCCTGACTCCAGAGTGCCAGACCTGGGTCCTCAGCTCTCTGTCCATAGCTGTTTCTCCATCCTACATGGGCATCTCAAATTGAATTTAACCTCCTCCCCTTGACCAACCTTTTACCCCTACTGCCAGTCACCCAGCAAAACAAAATGGAAATGCCGATCCTAATCCTAAACTGTTCGTTCTATCCAGGGTCTTGTTGAAGGGCATTTGTACCCACTCACTTACTAATGCCAGAAGCCTGAAAGTCATCCTAGACTCTCACCCTACATCCAATTAAACCTGCGTATTTTTTGAAGATTTAAAAAAAGCTTTAGAAAGATTTTAAACAATATCAAAGTTACAGAAAAGTTGTAATTCCACTGTAAATAATTTTTTCTTCTGCACAATTTAGGAATAAGTTGCTGATCTCAACCTCGACTACGTCAGTGAGTTTTTACTGCAAACAAGGTGATTCTCTTGCACAACCACAATGTGGGATCAAAGTGAGGAAATTAACGTTGATACTGTACTACCATCTAATTCTCAGTTTTGGCACTTGTCCCAGTAATGTTCTTTAAAGCAAAACGATTCTGTTCAGAATCACAAATTGCATTTAGTTTATTTAATGTTTCTTTCTTTCTTTTTTTTTTTTTGAAATGGAGTCTCGCTCTGTCGCCCAGGCTGGAGTGCAGTGGCGCCATCTCTGCTCACTGCAAGCTCCGCCTCACGGGTTCACACCATTCTCCCCCCCTCAGCCTCCTTAGTAGCTGGGACTACAGGCGCCCGCCACCACGCCTGGCTAATTTTTTGTATTTTTGGTAGAGACAGCGTTTCACCATGTTAGCCAGGATGGTCTCAATCTCCTGACCTCGTGATCTGCCCACCTCGGCCTCCCAAAGTGCTGGGATTACAGGCGTGAGCCACGCCACTGCGCCCGGCCAGTTTAATGTTTCTTTAGTCTCCCTTAGGAAAGGTTCTCAGTCTTTCCTTGACTTTCATGACCTTGACATTTGAAGGTTACAAGCCTCAATTTGGGTTTGTCTGGTGTTTCCTTATGATTAGGTTTAGGTTGAGCATCTTGAGTGGAAATATCATAGAAGTGATGCTGTGCTCTTCTTGTTATATCACGTAATACACAATTTTGATTTGGCCCTTTACTGGTGATGATCTTTCGATCACTTGATTAAAGTAGTCTTTGCCAGGCTTGTCTACTGAAAAGTTCCTCCTTACTTACTCTTTTGTAATTAACAATTGTTTTGGGGGAAAGTACTTTGAAATTATGTAGATATTCCATTTCTCATTAAACTTTCAGTTTGTTTATTTGACTTTGGACTTACTCCTTATTCAAGGTTGTTATTGAATTGTTCAAATTATTTGAGTGAATTGAATTATTCAATTTGTTCCAGCTTTGATCATTAGGAGCCAACTTGAGGGACTCTTGTGTTCTTTTGACAGATCCTCATCATTCTCTGGGTTCTTCTTTGCTTTCTGGCGCAAGATGTTCTGTGCTCATCTTTTACTTTCTTTTCCTTAGCCATGAAATCTGCCGTTTTCCCAAGGTTCCTTTTGGTGGAGAATGCTATTTAAAAGCCAAAATTTGGATTCTATGTGTGTTCATTGCTATGGTGGTGTTGCTGCTTCTAGGCCTTCTTGGTGGTCAGGGTCAGAGAGTACATCTATATGTATTTCTGCATCTATCTGTGTATATTGAAAAGTGTGAGTCCACACCAGTACTTCCAATTTCAACCAATACCACCGATTCATTCAAGTTTTCTCCCTTTCCCTATTTGTAACTTCTCTCTTCAACTGTGAGAAGCCTGGTTCCCATTATCCTTAATATATTTCCTTATTTGATTAATCCCTTGTACATGACTACTCTTTCATCATGGCTGCCACCAATGCCTACCCAGTGTGGATGTCCTCCTTAACTCAACTGGGGCTCCGATACCCTGTGTTGCTCTGCCTCTTCTGCCTGGATGCCCGCCTCATCCACCTTGGTCTTTGACAAGCCCTGCCAGGCTGGTCCTTCTGTGTGGGTTCCCTCTTCACTTTGAATTTTGACACCCCGTGCATGGCTGCCATGTCCTTCCATGTTGTTCCCTGCATAATCCTCCTCAGGATCTGACACCCTATCAGGTGGGCCCTGCATGGAAAGTTCCTTACCCTGCTCAGGTGCTCTGATACCTCACACCAGATCATCTTTTAACATGGACACACTTCTCAAACTGTGTTGACACTGACACCCCCTGCCATGCAGCTGTTCCCTGTGGATGACTGTGTATCCCTGCTTGGGCTTTTTCTCCCCACACTAGCTCACTCTACTCTGTGGGCACCCTTGTCACAGTCGGGTTCTGACACCCTATGTTAGATTACTCTAGACAGTGTGGGCGCTCTTCTCGCACTGCTTGCACTCTGAGTCCCCATATTGTGCAGGCCCTCCTATGTGGATGCCACATCCTTACCTACTCTGGACTACTATGGCTACTTCTCACCAAGTATGGATGTGTACCTCAACTTAAGGATTAAATTGTCAATTATGAAGAGAAAGTAAAGTCTAATTTCTTGATCTTTTCCTATGTTTTTTTCTCCCTTGTTACCCAATTCATTGCCATTGACTTAGTTCTGGCCTTTCTTATTCTTTCTTGGATTACTGCCACTTAATTGGTCTTCTTTATTTTTGAGATGGAGTTTCGCTCTGGTTGCCCAGGCTGGAGTGCAATGGTGCGATCTCGGCTCACTGCAACCTCTGCCTCCTGGGTTCAAGCGATTCTCCTGCCTCAGCCTCCCGAGTAGCTGGGATTACAGGCATGTGCCACCACACCGGACTAATTTTCTATTTTTAGTAGAGATGGGGTTTCTCCATGTTGGTCAGGCTGGTCTCGAACTCTTGACCTCAGGTGATCCGCCTGCCTCAGCCTCCCAAAGTGCTGGGATTACAGGTGTGAGCCACCGCACCTGGCCACTTAATTGGTTTTCTTAGCTGGAGTCATCCCTTCCAACCCCTCTTCTTCTGTCCTGCTGTCATAATGTGTGTGTTAAACAAATATAATCATGCCAGTCTTCTGCTTAAACCTTATAATGCCTCCTCATTACCTATAGGGTAATACTCAAATCTTAGCGTGGCACAGAAGGCTCCTCATCACTTGGCTGACCTCTCCTCCTTTGTCCCTCACCACTGCCTGTCATTGGCCTTCTGCACTAGCTGAGCCACTTTAGTCTATTTGCTTCCATACCTTAGTATCTGGTCTTTCTCTTTTCTGTACAATACTCTTTCTCCCTATTTTCCTGGTTTATTTCCATTGTCCTTTATAACTTAGACAAGGTGCTACCTCATTTAGGAGGCCTTCTCTAATCCTCCATTTTTTTCTGTCTACCCTTACTTCCCCCTCTCTGCCACGCTTCACAGACTTGGTTAGATACCCTCCCTCTTGGCACCCTGCATATCGTATTATAATTGTCTTTTCCATTATTCTTGAGGGCAGGAACCTTCTTGCTTGAATTCTCCCTTGAAGAATAATCCTATTCAGTAGGTAACTAGCTAAATGAAGAGTTATTTAAAAATATCTCGTTCAGTGGAATTTGTTATTTCCAAATAAGCAAGGCAATGTTAGTATCAGTTGTTTGTGAGGCTTTTGAAATAGCTCCATTTACATAGAACTGGACATTATAATTGTGTTTTTTAGAGTGGGGTTTTACCTATGGTTACATTTACTTCTAGAGTATCTCCAGGAACTTATCTTGTTTTTCTTAGCAAGGTAGACAAGAGATTTAGAGTATATCAAGGATCGGTTCATTATCTTCTATTTCCCATCCACTGCATTTATTACCACTTTGCATGCAGTAGGTTATGGCAATGTCTGGTACTGTCTCGGTAGCTGATAAGATAAAGACATATTCGACCAAGAGACAGAAGAGGAGAGAGAAACTTCATTTGAACTGGTAACCATTTGCTTAAATTGATTAAATCAGTTGCTTCATTTCTTATTTCATTTTACTTATTTTTATTTTTATTTTTTGAGACAGAGTATCACTCTGTCACCCAGGCTGGAGTGCAATGGCATGATCTCGGCTCGCTGCACCCTCCGTGTCCTGGGTTCAAATGATTCTCCTGTCTCAGCCTCCCAAGTAGCTGGGACTACAGGTGCATGCCACCATACTCGGCTAATTTTTGTATTTTTAGTAGAGCTAGGTTTTACTATGTTGGCCAGGCTGGTCTCAAACTCCTGATCTCAGGTGATCCACTCACCTTGGCCTCCCAAAGTGCTGGGATTACAGTTGTGAACCACCGTGCGCAGCTTCATTTTTTATTTTTTTGTTTTACTTTGCTTTCTGGGTCATTTTGAATTTTATTTTAAAATCTGAGACAAAATATTAAATGTCTGGGTCCTATTACATGTAGAAGTTCTTTACAAATGTTGTGACTGGGATCAAGGAACAGTCTGAAGTTCCTGGGCGGGAGAATCAGCTGAGGGCTAGGATAAATGTTGCCATTTGTGTTGAGAGACCAGCAAGGTTGATTTTTGCCAGCAGAAATGTACTAAGAATGATCTTGCTCAAAATGAGATAATGCAGTGGATTAAAAATGAATTTGTAAATACTTTCATCTGCCTCAGTTATTGCTACCTACTATTTGTTTCACCCACGGTTTCTCTTTTCCTGCAAATTATGTGTACAGTATGAGTGACTTTCTAAAGGTGATGATATATACTAATATATCCTAATATTCTAAAGGTGATGATACATATTATTTTTTTCCCATGAAAATATCTTAGAAGTAGGTGTATTGTAATAGTTACCTAAAGGAAATGCTTCTTAATCTGAGACATTTTCTGGCCCATTGAGAGGAACAGTAGTTTTTTTGAGAGGCTGGCATCTCAAGATAGAAAGATGTCTCTAAGTATTGCCCTGGAGTGCTACAGAATGCTTTCTTTACTCTGTCATTGAGCCCTTATTGTGTCAAAAAACAAATCTCTTGGAGACCCTCACAGAAAGATTTGTTTCCTAAAACCTGAGTGCTAGCTAGAGCTCATAATTTTTGTGTTTTTTTGAGACAGAGTCTCACTTTGTCACCCAGGCTGGAGTGCAGTGGTGTGATCTCGGCTCACTGCAACCTCCGTCTCCCAGGTTCAAGTGATTCTCATGCCTCAGCCTCCCATGTAGCTGGGATTACAGGCGCCTGCCACCATGCCTGGCTAATTTCTGTATTTTTAGTAGAGATGGGGTTTTACCATGTTGGCCAGGCTGGTCTCGAACTCCTGACCTCAAGTGATCTGCCTACCTCAGCCTCCCAAAGTGCTAGGATTACAGGTGTGAGCCACTGCGCCCGGCCTAGAGCTCATAATTTCAGTCTCCTCAATTTAAGGGGTTTTTACAAAAGTGTTCCAAATGAAATCTTTTCTCCCCCGCTTCTATTCTTTTGTACAACAGCTGAGGGGTCAACCTATATACTGCCTCGTTGATAACCAATCACTGGCTATTTATAATAAAATTTAAAGGCTGGGCATGGTGTCTCATGCCTGTAATCCCAGCACTTTGGGAGGCTGAGACCGGCAGATCATGAGGTCAGGAGTTCAAGACCAGCCTGGCCAACATGGTGAAACCTTGTCTCTACTAAAAATAATAAAATTAGCTGGATGTGGTGGTGTGTACCTGTAATCCCAGTTACTGGGGAGGCTGAGGCAGGAGAATGGGTTTAACCCAGGCGGTGGAGGTTGCAGTGAGCCAAGATTATGCCACTGCATTCTAGCCTGGGTGAAAGCAGGATTCTATCCCCCCGACCCCCCCCAAAAAAAAAGAAAAGAAAAAAAAAGAAAGAAAAACAATTTAAAATGAAACATCTTTGGAAGGTTTTTTCTTTCTTTTTAAAAATTAGTTGCACTCTTATCAGCCAATGTTTTTCAGCTGTGTCAGGCTATTAAAATGCAGGTTTATAGGGTGGTGTTTTCAGGATGTTCCTGAGAATCAGTCCTGAGTTTCAGTATTCCCTCTGCTGCTGTGGTGGATAAGGTGAACATTCTTATTTTTAATTGCTTAGCTTTCCTAAATGTTTAACTGAGACCCGTCACATAAGTGCACTGGGAATGTGCTGTTATATTCATTAGTGTGGCTTTGGATGGCCTGAGACCATGACAGACTGGCTTTCTTCGTATACTTATTCATAAATTCAAACACGTCTTTGAGGGACTACTTAATGCTATGGATATAAATAAAACACTTTCTTTTTAAGGAGTTTACATCTGATGAGGGAAATAAATAGTCAACCAGTAGCCATACATTATTTGGGATAAATAGAGACAGGCACAAAGTGCTGTGGCAGCTCAGCAGAGGGAGCAGGGAGTAAATAGTTTTATACCCAGTTGCTATGGAAATCTGTGTATCCTCAGCCTCTCCCAAGGCCCCCAAAAGTGCCATCCTTACATGAGCAGCTCAGACCTCTCAATCTCTGGAACTAAATCAGGCTTAGATGAGGATGAGAAACTTAGATCGGACTTCTTAAGTATAGCTTCTCAAGTACAGGCCCTCTCAATTTGTAAACTAAAGAGAGAAGTTATCTGCTCCCCAGCCCCTACCACCACCACTCTTCCCCAGCGTGTAATGGCAAACAGGCAGAAGATAACTGCCGAAGACACTGATTGTTTAAAAGGGGGCCAGCAGGAGGCATGTTGGAGCACGTAGCGCTCCATAACAGTTCCCAAATACGCTGGGCAAATGTTCAAAGTTTCCTGATGGAGACTCAGTGCTGCTCTAGCCTGAGAGTGGCTCACCATGGCTCTTAGTTCTACCTTCTGGGCTCTTGGATTCTGAATCATCCTTCTTTAAATAAAAGAACCTGTGTTTGCAACTGAGTAGTTTCCTCAGCCTTCTTCTGGTCTGTAAAGTTTAGTGATTCAACAGCCTATTGTTTTTTCATTTGTATTTTCTTCGTTCTTTTCAGTCCATGCTGGCTGTGTTTCTCCCCATACGAGCCTCTTAAAAACTCCTTTGTTGTCCTGTGAATCTGTTGGAGTTACTCCTTGACATGTTCATACCCACAAATGTCTTTGAGATAAGCCCTCCTTTTCTACTTTGGTTTTCTAGTGAGACAACTGAGGAACAACAGTTGTAAGCTTCTTAGAAGCCCTGTTGTTTAACTGAATGGTTCTCTATGATGGTACCACCTTAGATCTTTTGGAGGTCTTGCAAAGAATTCTAATATCACTCCCTTAGCTTTTTCTTATCCTAAGAGTACCCTGGATTTGATCTTTACCCAGAGGCCATTTCTTAATTTTAACATCATTTATTGTCTGGAGAGGCTATAAATGAGTAAAATTGAGTTCTATACATAGAATAATAGTAATAAAAAGGAACAAGGTATTGCTATACTCAACAACGTGGATGGATCTCAACATAATCATCTTGAGTGAAAGAAGCTGGACAAAAAGAGTACATACTTTCTGATTCCATTTATATAAAAGCCTAGAAAGTACAAACTAATCTATAGTGACAGAAAGCACACCAGTGGTTCCCTAGGGATGGGTGGTGGGGAGTGCAGCAGGAGGGATAGATTACGAAGGAGCACAAAGAAACTTTTGGGGTTGATTGATTGTGGTGATGGTTTAATGGATGTACACATATGTCAAAACTCATCAAATTATACACTTCCATGCTTGCGTTTTCTTATTTTTTTTCATTCTTGTGTTGAAGATGTGTCTCTTGAAAGCAATATATAGTTGGATCTTTTAAAATCCAGTCGTCTTACCTGCATTTTTTACTGGAAATGCTTTTTTTTTTTCTCCCGAGACGGAGTCTCGCTCTTTCACCCAGGCTGGAGTGCAGTGGCGCGATCTCGGCTCACTGCAGGCTCCGCCCCCCGGGGTTCACGCCATTCTCCTGCCTCAGCCTCCCGCGTAGCTGGGACTACAGGCGCCTGCCACCTCGCCCGGCTAATTGTTTGTATTTTTAGTAGAGACGGGGTTTCACCGTGTTAGCCAGGATGGTCTCGATCTCCTGACCTCGTGATCCGCCTGCCTCGGCCTCACAAAGTGCTGGGATTACAGGCGTGAGCCACTGCGCCCGGCCCTGGAAATGCTTTTTATGCTTCATTTTTTTTATTCCTTTCTTTTGGATTAAGCATTTTAATCATTCAGTTTTTTCCCTTTTATCATTTGGGACTCAAATACTATTTCTGTGCCTTTAACTGATACACTGAAAATAATGGTGGCTATGACTTAGTAGTGCTTATTTTATACCAGTCATTGTTTTATATGCTTTACCTATATTAACTCATTTAATCCTCACAAAAACCCTATGGGATAGATACTGTTACTGTCTCAATTTTACAGATGGGGAAACCATGACATGGCGAGCTTATGTAATCTGTCCAAGGCCACAGAGCTATCAACTAGTAGAGCTGGGACTTGAACCCAGGTCATGTGCTTTCAGTGTCCGTAATGTTAACTAATACAGGCATACCTCAGAGATATTGCAGGTTCAGTTTAGTTGCAGACCACAATAAAGTGAATAGAGCAATAAAGTGAGTCACAAATTTATTTAGTTTCCCAATGCATGTAAAGTTATGTTTATACTCTACTATTGTCTATTAATTGTATAATGGCATTATGTTTAAAAAGGTACATATCATGATTTAAAAATATTTTATTGCTAAAAATTGCTAACAATCAACTTGTAATCTTTTTGATGGCAAACGATCTCGTCTAAATGTTGATCGCTACCAGCTTGTCAGGATGGTGGCTGCTGAAGGCTGGGATGGCTGTGGCAATTTTTTAAAGTAAGACAGCAATGAAGTTTGCTGCATTGATTGACTCTTCCTTTCACGAAAGATTACTCTGTAGGATGTGATGCTCTTTGATAGCATTTTACCCCCAGTCAAACTCCTTTTAGAATTGGAAACCTCTCAAACGCTGCTACTGGTTTATCAGCCAGGTTTGTGTAATTTTGTAAATGCTTTCTTGTCATTTCAACAATGTTTACAGCATTTTCACCAAAAGTAGTTTCCATCTCAAGAAAGGACATTCTTTGCTCATTTGTAAGAAGCAACTTCTCCTCCATTCAAATTTTATCATGAGATCGCAGCAATTCAGTCCCATTTTCAGGTTCTGCTTTTAGTTCTGGTTCTCTTGCAGCTTCTATCACATCTGCATTACTTCCTCCACTGAAGTCTTAAATACCTCATTGTCATCCATGAGGGCTGGAATCAGCTTTTTCCAAACTCTTGTTAATGTTGGTATTTTGACCTCCCACAAATCACAAATGTTCTTAATGGCATCTAGAATGATGAATTCTTTCCAGAAGGTTTTCAGTTTATTTTGCCCAAACCCATCAGAGGAATAACGATCTATTGCAGCTATAGCCTTATGTATTTCTTAGACTTAAAGTCAAAATTATTCCTTGATCCAGGGGCTGCAGAATGGATGTTGTGTTAGCAGGCCTGACAACCTTCATCTCCTTGTATATCTCCATCAGAGCTCTTGGATGACCAGGTGCATTGTCTTTTTTTCTGAGTAGTAGGTTTCAACAGTAGGTTTAAACTATTTATTATGTTGGTGGAAAAGTAATTGTGGTTTATGTCATTACTCAATGGCAAAAACCAGAATAATTTTTGCACCAACCTAAATAGTAATACATGCTGTAAAATGATGTGCTGGCATCCAGGCTTTGTTCCATTTATAGAGCACAGGCAGAGTACATTTAGCATAATATTATACTTAAGAACCCTAGGATTTTCAGAATGGTCGATGAGCATTGGTTTCAATTTAAAGTCACCAGCTGCATTAGCCCCTAACAAAAGATTCATCCTGTCCTTTGAAGCTGGTTTTGACATCTCCTCTCTAGCTATGAAAGTCCTAGATGGCATTTTCTTCTAATATAAGGTGGTTTCATCTACATTGAAAATCTGTTGTTAGCATAGCCACCTTTATCAATGATCTTAGCTTGAACTTCTGGATAATTTGTTGCAGCTTCTACACCAGGATTTGCAGCTTCACCTTTCACTTTTTTATGTTATGGAGATGGCTTTTTTCCTTAAACCTCATGAACCAACCTCTGCTAGTTTCAAACTCTTCTGCAGCTTCCTCACCTCTCTCAGCCTTCATAGAATTGAAGAGAGTCAGGGCCTTGATGTGGATCAGGCTTTTGTGTAAGGGAATGTTGTGGCTGTTTTGATCTGTCCAGACCACTAAAACTTTCATGTATCAGCAATCAGGCTGTTCTCACTTTCTTATCATTCATGTGTTACTGAAGTAGTACTTTTCATTTTCTTCAAGAACATTTCCTTTGTATTCGCAATTGGGCTGTTTGCTACAAGAAGACTAACTTTGAGCCTATCTTGACTTTCAGTATGCCTTCCTCACTGCTAAGCTTAATTATGTCTAGCTTTTGATTTAAAGACACGCAACTCCTCCTTTCAGTTGAACACTCAGAGGCCATTGTAGGGTGAATTATTGGCCTAATGTCAATATTATTGTGTCTCAAGGAATAAGGAGGCCCAAGGAAGAGAAAGATGGGAGAATGGCTGGTTGGTGAAACAGTCAGAACACACACACATTTATTGATGAAGTTTGCCATCTCATAAGGGCATGGTTTATGGCACCCCAAAACAATTACAACAGTAACATCAAAGATCATTGATCACCGATCATCATAACAGATATAATAATAATTTTAAAAGTTTGAAATATTGCAAAAAATTACCAAAATGTGACACAGAGACATGAAATGACTTGCTCTATCCAGGGTTGTCATACACTTTGAATTTGTTGTTTTTTTTTTTTTTTTTTAAAGCAATATCTTTGAAGTGCAATAAAACAAAGTATGCCCATACAAATCAACAGTTTCTGAGAAATTTTTGCATGTTTATGTAACTTTAATTGGCATCTTTACCCTCCTCCTGGACAATACAAGATTGTATATTGCTTTGACTTTAATCATTTCCCTTCTTGTTTATATGGTTTTTATTGTTGTGTATTTTACTTTAAACCTGTAAGATATTATTGATTTTTTTATATAACCAATGCTTGTTTAGATTTATCTGTGTATTTTCTATTTTCTTTGTTCTTTATTTTTTATTTTTTTGAGATGAAGTCTTGCTCTGTCGCCCAAGCTGGAGTACAGTGGGGCGATCTTGGCTCACTGCAACCTCTGCCTCCTGGTTCAAACAATTCTCCTGCCTCAGCCTCCTGAGTAGCTGGGATTACAGGTGCATGCCACCACGCCCAGCTAATTTCTGTATTTTTGGTAGAGACAGGGTTTTGCCATATTGGCCAGGCAGGTCTCAAACTCCTGCCCTCAAGTGATCTGAACGCCTCGGCCTCCCAAAGTGCTGGGATCACAGGTGTGAGCCACTGTGCCTGGCCATTTTCTTTGTTCTTTATGTCTTCTTGCATCTCAGAGTTTTTTCATCTGGGCTAATCTTCTTGCTTGAATAATATTCTTTGTTAGTGGCAAATATCTTAGTTTTGTTTATCTGAAGATGTCCTTATTCTAACCTCATATTGGAGATGTCATTTCATTATCTTCTGGCTTCTGATATTGCTGTTGAAGTCCCTTTCCATTATAGTTAATATTTTTGTGTCTTGTTTTCTAGTTTAGCAATGATATATGTCTAGCAGTGGAGTTTTCTTCTTATATATCTTGGTTAGGACCAGCTATTTGAATCTGAGGACTTAGAACTTCTTTTTCTTTTGGAGCTTTGATTACACATATGTCTGACATTCTCTTTTTGTCCTTTACAGTTTTAAACCATTTTTTTTGTCTGTTTTCAATCTGTTTCTCTCTGATATATTCAATAACTTCTTCAAGTCTTTCTTCCAGTTTACTAGTTCTGTCTTCAGCTGTGTCTAATTGCTGTTAAAACCATTTATGGCCAGGCTCAGTGGCATACACCAGTAATCCTGGCACTTTGGGAGACCAACGTGAAAGGATTGCTTGACGCCAGGAATTCGAGATCAGTCTGGGCAAATAGTGAGACCCTGTCTCTACAAAAATGAAAACAAAAAACCCATTGATTTAGTGCTTAATTTTAATTATTTTTAATAAGTTTCTTGAGATATTCACAAACCACACAATTTGCCCATTAATAAAAGATATAATTAATGGTTTTGGTATATTATTTAAATTGTGGAAGAATATGTGTATATATAAAACAAAATTTGCCATTTTAAATATTTTTAAGTGTAAATTTAGTGGTATTAATTATATTTATACTGTTGTGCAGCCATCACCACTATCTGTTATTAAAATCTTTTCATCACCTCAAATATAAACTTTGTAATCATTACCAATAATTTTCCATTTTCCCCTCCTTCCTAACCTCTGGTAACCTCTATCCTACTTTCTGTCTCTATGAATTTGCCTATTCTAATTTCCTCATATAAGTGGAATCATATATTATTTGTCCTTTTCTGTCTGGTTTATTTTACTTACCCTAATGTTTTCAAGGTTTATTCATGTTGTAGTATGTACAGAACTTCATTCCTCTTTATGGCTGAATATTTATCCATTAGATGTATATACTGCATGTTGTTTATCCATTCATCTGTTGATGGACACTTTGGTTATCTCCACTTTTTGGCAATTGTGAATAATGCTGCAATCAACAATGTCATTCATTGTTGATATATGTTTGCATTTCTGCTTTCAATTCCTTTGAGTATATACCTAGGAATGGCATTGCTGGATCATACAGTAATTCTATTTTTTAGCTTTTTGAGTAACTGCCAAGCTGTTTTCCATAACAGCTGCACCATTTTATATAGCCACTAGCAATGTGTAAGGTTCCAATTTCTCTACATTCTTGTCAGTGGATACTGTTGTCTATCTCTTTTATTATAGCCATTCTAGTGGGGGTGAAGTGACATATCATTGTTATTTTGATTTGCCTTTCTCTAATGCCTAATTATATTGAGCATCTTTTAGGGTGCTTCTTGTGTATTTTCTGTGGAGAAATATCTATCCAGTGACTAAGTCTTTTAAAAAATTACCAGGTTATAAGGGTTCTTTATATATTCTAGATACAAGCCTGTTATCAGATATGTGACTTGCAAGTACTTTCTCCCACTTTGTAGGTTAACTTTTCTCTTTCTTGTGTCATCTGAAACAGAAGTTTTCATTTCAGTGAAGTCCTATTTATCTAATATTTCTTTTGTTGTTTGTGCTTTAGTATGGTGCCTAAGAAACCATTGCCCATCCTAAAGTTACAATGATTTATTTCTGTGTTTTCTTCTAAGTTTGTTTGTTTATTTATTTATTTATTAGGTTTTAGCTCTTACATTTGGATCTATAATCCATTCCTTTTTTTTTTTTTTTTTTTTGAGACAGGTTCTCACTTGGTCACCCAGGCTGGAATACAGTGGCATGATCTTAGCTCACTGCAGCCTCAACTTCCCAGGCTCAAACAATCTTCCCACCTCTGCTTTGCAAGTAGCTGGGACTACAGGTGTACGCCACCACACCCACTTAATTTTTTGGGGGGTGGGTAGGGAGAGATGAGGTTTTGCTCTGCTGGCCAGGCTGGTCTTGAACTCCTGGCCTCAAGCGATTCTTCTGCCTCAGCTTCCCAAAGTGTTGGGATTAAAGGCATGAACTCATATCCCCAGCCTACAATCCAAATCAAGTTGATTTTTATATATGCTTATAAGGAAGGAGTCTAACTTTATTCTTTCAAATATAGATAGTCAGTTGCCCCTGCACCTTCTGTTGAAAAGTATTAATTCTCCATTGAGTTGTTTTGGTTTCCTTGTTGATTTTTTTTTTTTTTTTTTTTTTTTTTTGGAGGCAGAGCCTTGCTCTCTTGCCCAGGTGGGAGTGTAGTGGCACAACTTTGCCTCACTGCAACCTCTGCCTCCCGGGTTCAACAGATTCTTGTGTCTCAGCCTCCTGAGTAGCTGGGACTCCAGGTGCATGCCAGCATGCCCGGCTAATTTTTTGTATTTTTGGTAGAGATGGTGTTTCACCATGTTGGCCAGCCTGGTCTTGAACTACTGGCTTCAAGTGATCTGCCCACCTCAGCCTCCCAAAGTGCTGGGATTACAGGCATAAGCCACCATGCCTGGCCCCTTGTTGAAAAGTAATTGACAATTGCAAATACTTATTTCTGGACTCTGAATCCTATTCATATCCTAATGCTGTACTATACTGTCTTGATTACTGTAGATTTGTAGTAAATTTTAAAATTGAGAAGTATGAATCCTCCAATTTTGTTCTTTTTAAAGATTGTGTGACTATTCTGGGTCCCTTGCATCTCCATATGAATTTTAGTATTAGCTTATCAATTTCTGCAAAAAGCCCAGCTGGGATTTTGGTAGGGATTTAATTGGATCTGTAGATTCATTTGGGGAGGATTGTCAGCTTAACAATATTGTGTTCCAATCCATGAACTTAGGATATCTTTCCATTTGTTAAGGTAATGTTTAGGGTTTTTTTCCCCATAATGTTTTGTAGTTTTCAGAGTATAAGTTTTCCAATTCTCTTGTTAAATTTACTCTTATTTTTCTTAATCTTTTTGATGTTACTGTAAATGGAAATTTTGAATTTTTTTGTATTGTTCTTTGTTAGTGTATAGAAATAGAATTGATTTTTAAAAATATTGATCTATTATCCTGCAGATTTGATGAACTAGTTTATTAGTTCTAATAGGTTTTTAGTGAATTTCTTAGGATTTTCTTTGTGTAAGATTATGTAATGTACAAATCAAGATAGTACTACTTCTTTCTTTCCATTCTTGATGACTTTTATTTCTTTTTCATACCTAATTACCCTGGCTAGAACCTCCAATACAGTGTTGAATAGAAGTGGCAGAAATGAATATTCTTTTCTTCATCTGCATCTTAAAGAGAAACATTTAGTCTTTTGGCATAATTATGATATTAATTATAGGTTTTTTAGATGCTCTTTATCAGCTTGATGAAGTTCTGTTTTGTTTCTAGTTTAATTTATTATGAAAGGATGTTGGATTTTGTCAGGTGCTTTTTCTGTGTCTTTTGAGATGATTGTGTGATTTTTGTTCGTGATTCTCTAGATATGGTTTATTACATTAATCTATTTTTGGATGTTGAACCAACCTTGCATTCTTGTTTTTGAAAATTCTATTGTAAGTACTTTATTTTAACTAGAAGATACAATCTCCAAGGAGTTTCATGGTTTAAAAAGCTACAATTACATCATGTTGTAACTATGTAAAACACAATGCTGTAATGGAACTACTTGACTTTGATTATATACATTTTTGCACAGCCCTGTGGAATCTATGGAGAGGAATATTTTCTCCCTTTGTTCCAATTAATTGTTCTTGTATAGAAATTGCTTTATATTCCGGTATATCCAGAATGGTAAAATAACAAGTCCATCCATGTTGCTAAAGGTCGCTCCAAGCATATAGGAGATGGGCCATACCTGCCATGGTCTTTCTCCACTCAGTGGTATTGGCAGTGCTTCAAGTTATGCTCCTACAAAACTAGAAATTGTAATGATCTGGAGACTATTCTCCCAAATGGCTGTAACTCCATTTCTACTGAAAACTCTAAGCCATGCTTTTGAGATTTGGTTCTAACAAACATAAGGTACAGTGGTAAAAGTAGACAAAATGACTGCAAATAAAAATGTTTCCAACACCAACTCTTTTAGCTCCATATAGAACAAAAATTACTTGGAAGGAGAAACAGGACAAAAGAAGGTAGATACAGCATTTCAAAAATCAAGTTACCTTGTGTGATAATGAACTTTTTAGAGGATGTATTTGGTTTCACTACTAAATATAATACTAGATTGACAGCAGCTACAAAACCAGAACATATGCACAACCATGTCAAGTGTGTTTGCAATATTGAGAAGTTCTCCAAGAAGAATGTTGGAATGAAGACACTTAGGATAATTGAAAATATGCATAAAATATGGATACAAAGTAGTTTTTTGATGTCAGTATCTTTCATGGTATTTTCTTGAGTGGCTATCTCTCTTGCTTGGGGAAGGGACTTGGGGAACTACTGCATGCTACTATCATGTGGGAAGGGCTGTCCTGGCCCTAATGCAGGCACCCAACCTCGCATTCTTAGGATAAATCTCACTTGGTCATGGTGTGTAATCCTTTTTTTGTGTTGCTAGATTTGGTTTGCTAGTATTAATATATTGAGTATTTTTGCATTTTTAGTTTTCTTATATTTGTTTGCTTTTGGTATCAGCATAATACTGGCCTTATAGAATGAATTGGAAAGTTTTTCTTCATATTTTAGTTTTTGAAAGAGTTTATGAAGAATTGGTATTCATTATTCTTTAAATGTTTGGTAGAATTCTCCAGTAAAGTCATCTGAGTTCATCTGTTTTGGTGGGAAGTTTTCAAACTAGTAATTCAATCTCTTGCTATAGGTCTATTCAGATTTTCTATTTCTTCTTGAATCAGTTTTGGTAGTTTATATTTTTCTAGAGATTTGTCCATTTCATATATCTAATTTGTTGGCACACATTTGTTCATAGCATTCTCTCTCTCTCTCTTTTTTTTTTTTCTGCTAAACCAGAAAACCTAGACAAATTCTGAAAGAGCTGTAACATTAATATTCTCTTACTCCTCTGTATTTCTGCAAATATGGTCCTCACGGTTTTTTTTTCTTTTACTTCTCACTTCTCATACATTGTACTTGCAACCACTGCAAAGTAATTGTCATTTTCAGATGCTGTTTCTTTGTCTGAAATGTCTTTTCTCTTTCCCCATTAGAGGAATTGGCATTTATCTTCAAGATAATTTTCTTCATGCTGCCTTCCCTGATTGTCCAGACAAACTCAGTCTTTCCTTCCTTTGAATTCCAGTGTACTTCTACACATCTGTCAACATACTTGTATCTTTCAAAGGGCAGCTGAGCATCCTGTTCACCTTCTTTTCCCTAATGAGAAACACGGGACTTAATACAAATTGTTTCTTGGGAATTGCATGTTGAATAAATGAATGAGGTATGAAACATTTCTTCTGAGCTCTCAACCTGTTTGGATGCCTGAAAAGTATCTGAAATTCAAAATGTCTGAATTCTAACTCATGATCTGCTCATTAAACTGAATGAAGCTCTAGTCCCCTTCCACTGAGCAGCACATTTAAAAAATCCATTATGCAAACTAAAAACCTACTGCCTTCATCCTGGTCACCTGCCTTCCTGCTCACCCTCTGTGTTCAATATATCAGAAAAATTTGATTGATTTACCTAAATATCTTTAAAAACTAGGTATTTGTTCTCAACTATCATTATCCTAAACCTCTTTCTCACCTTCCCCCACCTCCCCAAACCAAGTCCTTCAGGTCTCACTTCAGACATTAAATCATCCCTAGGGGGGAACCTTTTCAGATCCCCAAAGTAAGCTTGTTCTTACAATGTATAGTCTTGTGGCAGTTAATCATAGCTTATAGTTACGTTACTTGTGCAGTTATTAGTTTGTCTGAGCTTCTGTACTGGACCTTAAACTCTGTGAGGGTATCGATCACCCAGTATTTTCTTCACTACTGTATGACCAGATCTCAATATTAAGAAGATTTAGTGAATATTTATGGAATGAACAAACACTAAAAATTAGGTAATTTATATGGGAATGCCTTTAAAATGAAAATTACTGGAGAAACATTATTTTGATGATCTCTTAACATTTAAAATAACTGTGACTAGTTTATTGAATTTATAATTTTTTGTTTGGGTGAAGAGAAATTCTAAATTCTCATGGTATTTAAGGGTGGATCATCTTGGATAGATCCACTTATTGCTGATGAGGCTTTGTTTACTGGAATTATGGAATTGGTATAACAATAACAATGTGTAGGGTAGGGTCTCTCTGGAAAGCACTATACTACTTCCTAAATGACATCACCTTGGTAATTATCACATTTGGTTTAAGATTTCACTTACCACAAAATGCGTTGCAGAAAGTCAAACTCTCGTATATATTTAAGTAAAGGTGATGACTTTCTTCACAATAGAGCAGAGATGAAATAGCTCCCACATTTGTTATTCTGAATGGAGCCTTGGGATGAAACTCCAAGCAGCAGAATGCCACTTAACATTCTGCATGCTATTTTGCTCTTTAGTAGCATAATTGTAAAATGAGGCAATAAAACCAGAAAAGATATAATATTTATACCTGTGTAGGCACTTCACATGATAAAATGTCACACGGGACTGTTTACTCCATGCTGGTTATTTGGATAATGCCCCACCTGCCTAGTGACAGGAGGTGCTGAGTCTTGCATAAATCTTGGAAAGAAGGTTAGGGTTAATATAGTGAGTTCTTCAGTAGGAAAAAAAATACAGCATGTGTGATAATAATAATGGCGACTCTTTGATTACTATTTTTGTACCGGCACTGTGCTAGGCCCTTGGGGACAGAGTGTGACAAAGAGGGAGATAATATAAGTGAGTACCTTTCATGTGTCAGCTATTCTGCTATACATTTTACTTACAATATTTGTAAAACTTATAATAACTCTGCCAGGTAGGTGGTGTTATCTCCATGTATATATGACTGATTCTTGTTTATATCTCATAAGAAATTCTAATGACCTCATTGGAGTTCTGTTATAATTATCATGTTTAAACTTTGGTGCTTTTTTTAAAGTTTAAATAGTCTTTTTTTTTTTTTTTGAGACAAAAAAAATTAATGAGAAGAGACAAAGAAACATCAAAGAGCTTTTTCCTCTGATTGCTGTGTTAGAACTTTTGCCTGAAAATAGGCTACATTCCTTCTGTTTTCAGCTGAATCCTCATTAACTTTACATTTTAATGATGTCCAGGGCAAATTACACCATTTATGGTCAGTACCTTAAAGGGATGCTTAAAGGGGACTTAAAAAATTTTTTTTTGAGTGGTGGATGTATTTATTCCAGGAATATAAATTGATCCAGAATTCTTAAAAAAATAGACAAAAACCCTTGAAACATGGGGTTGATGTTCCATTTCTAACTATTATAACAATTTAATTCAAAAGAAATTATTTTCATCTTAAAGTAAATTAATCATTAAAGAACATTTATAATATTTGGGAGTATGCAACTGGAACCAGTGTCCTACATTTATTTTTGAAAATAGTTTCAGTTTCTCATTTACTTGGATTTAAATTCAATTTTACTGCTTAGCTTCAGAAATAATTCATAGGTGGTAGATGCTCAATAGGAATAAATGAAGACAGCTTCTCCCAGTTATGAAAAAACAAGGGTGATTGAAATGCTAATATGTTGATAGACAGATTGTATTTGCACAAGAATGAGGGAATCTGCTGTAAGGTGGAACTCTTCACAGGATTCCAAATTATTCAATTTAAAAGAACAATATGAACTGTGGAGCTGTGCTTTCACTGTAAGCTTTGAATGCTTAATTATTATTAGATGATAAATTGGAATAGTGTCGTGTTGTGTCAAATACTGTTTATTTCCTTAACAATTATTGGATAAGTGGATTAAGGGAAATCGGCCTGTCTGTCGAGGAAACTGTAATTATGAGAATGCCCCATCTAACATCATGTATTTTATAAGGTTTGTGCTCCTGTTTTTTAAATCTGTTTAATTGAATCCCTTCTGTGTGCCAGGCAGTGGGCTAATGTCCTTGTTAAGGCGTTTTTGAATACAAGGGGTGGAATTTCACTAAAACTAGCTCAGGAAGGTTAGGGATAGAGGTGGAGAGGTCTGTTGTACAGTGAAGAACAGGAAGCAAAACCAGCTGGGCTTCATGAGGACCCACTGGAACCGGAAAGTCATGCACCAGGGTGGCTTCATCTCTTTCATCATGGCTTTGCCTCTGCTGGCTTCCTTCGTTTACCACTTATCTTGGTAATGGTTCAAAGTGGTCTATATGATCTTTCAAGCTTGGCTTCCCACTGTTAACAGACACTTTTCGTCTGTACCCAAGGTCGATTCGAGCATGTGGCTCAGCCCAGACCTGGATGGTCCCTGTGGCCTCCAGGTGCTCTGCTGCACTGCCCCTTCCGCATGAGCAGAGTGAAACATGTCTGTATGGAAAAGATACAGCTCTTGCCCATGTGTGGCTTTTTGTGGAGATGATAATACACCTAAAAAGATTATTTCTACTTAAATGTGCTATGGAGTTCCCTATAAATAAAATATTTCCGTTATCTGTGGTATTTGCAAACTGAGGAAACAGTGGGAGAGTTTGGGCACTGCCACTGAGGGAGGGTGAAGTGATTTTCTTTCAGAATGAGGTTTTCCTAGGTAGGGCTTCCTGAGGGTCTAAATCCATAATTGGATCCTACTTGCCACTGTACAAGGAAACTGAATGTAGAAGGAAAAAGAAATTTTCTTTGTTAGGTTTTCTTTCCAGGTACCGCCTTGAATGATTGGCCAACATATCTAATGCAATTTAAGGTCATTTGGGAAATCTTTAGGTCTGATCTATTGTGACTAATGATTCTTGATATGGCTATTTTTTTTAACTTGTCCATATTTCAGTTTTCTAAGGATTCAGTTAAAGCACTAGCAGATTCTGCAGTTGCTCCTCAAGTATCATCATTTTTCTTATAACTGAGTATTGAAATGGAGCAAAGCTCGTGGCTGTAACTTAACATTTGTTAAGCTTCTATTTGCTTTATATATATGTATATACATATTATATATATATACACATATAAACATACACAGACATATACATATATACACAGATGAACAAGTATGTGTATATTTTTTCTTATTCTTCCTGGAGCCCATAAGAGATTAATTATTGTCCTTATTTTATAAGTGTTACAAACCAAGGCACAGAAAGATGAAGTAACTTGCCTTAAGGTAATATAGCTAGTAAGCAATGGGTTGTTGATTCGATTCTAGGTCTGTACTGTGCTGCCTATGTCTATAATAGCTCTGCTTAAGGTTAATGGGTAGGTTGTGTTTCTGGAATGCTCAACTTCTCTGTTGGAACAAGGTTTTGCATCAGTATGGCTTGGTTAAAAGCGTAAGTTCTGGTTCTGGTACAGCCAATTTATAAGCTGTATGATGATAGGATGTACAAGTTGTTTCATATTTTTAATTTATAAAATGGGATTATTAATAGGTCCCATCATAGAGTTTTCATAGGAGGAATGAAAGAAATAGTACAGTCTTTTTGCCACAACATGTGCAGGAGCAGTGTCAGAATAATGTAGAAATTGCATTGGTTTATATGTTTTATGCCATCAGGTTGGATTGGCTGAAGTCAAAGTAGACTAGCACTGTTTTTCTTGGTCTTTATATTTGGGCAGGTTCTCAACTTTCTTAATTTTTTCCTTTTCTTTATGAAAAGAGTGCTGACCTTGCAGTTTAGGTTGAGATTGCCATCGATAGAGTCAGGGCTCCCAAATTGTGCTTTTAGCCTTTCTTTATATAGTGTTGAAAAATAATTTTAAAATAGTTTGGTGTCTCAGTTTTCAGAAAAACTACATATGTATAACGTTTTTATTCATACCTTATCCCTGGATAGTAGTATCTGGTTGAACGGTAATTTTAAAATAGTTTGGTTTTTCAGTTTTCAGAAAAACTACATATATATAATGTTTGTATCCATACTTTACCCCTGGATAGGTATCTGATTGTTTCTGGGTTATGCTAAAGCAACAAGAATATTTTGAAGTTATGTTTTCTCCTTTAACTTGACCTGGTTTGTTGAAAGATGGTCGATCCTCTTGGGAGCAGGCAAGGGGGTGCTAATTGTGAAGTATCTCTGTTGAGTGATGAGACACTGGTGTCTGTGAATGTAGTGGAATGGTGGGATCCCTTTGATTATTCTAATTGCAGAGAATCTAGGAACATAGGAAAGCAGCATGCAAAACATAAGATGCACAGGCTTTATCCTCGGTTGGGAGGAGTTTAAATCCTGACCCTTTCTTGGCCAGTAAACTGACTTGGACAAGGCACTTGACCTTTTTGGATCTGTTTTCTCATCAGTAATATGGAATTACTATCCCCTGCCTATTTTATTATCTTGAGAATTTAATGGCATAAGAAATGTAATAATATGAGGTATTCAGAGTACTTTCCTCATAGTAGATATTCAATATATGTTTAGTAAGGGAACTATAGAAGATAACAGAAATGTAGTTGTATTGTAGCCTATTTTATGCAATAAATATTCCAAAACGTTTTATATTATTATTTTTGTAAATTATCTGTTAAATGAAACAGAAAGGGAATTAACTTCTTTTGAAAAAGTCTGGGAAATTTTGTAATGTGAATAAACAACTTTTATTTGTAAGATAACATTAAAAATTATTTATAAAAATGTAATACTTGTATACATTTTTCTGTATAGAAATTTGTTATATGCAATAACATTTTAGTATTTCCTCAAATTTGAAATGAATAGCATGTGATATTAAGTCACTTAAAAATTCTCTAATATGAAATATTAAAAACTTAGACTCAAACTATAATATATTTTACCTAACCACCTTTTTGGCTACCTTTCTTTTGGTATTTTATTATATATCCTTTTCTTTTTATTTTTGTAAAAAACTATATTAGCTTTTTTTCTTCTTAACCATATTTTTCCCCTCTATAATTTGATTGAAGAAATGAACTTGTATTACTTTTTCTCTCATAGTAAGCCAACTCTGGTGAATAAAATATCCATAGTCAAGAAATTTGTGTGAGCTTGGCTGCACTGTGAACTCCCTGATTTCCTTCAGTCTTAATTCATATGTGAGCCCAGGGGTATTATTGCCCATTAGCCTTTCCTCATAGTTATTTTATGAAAGTGTACAATTGATGTGAGAGTGTTGTGAAACCTTTGGAGACAGTGCCCTGGACATACTGAGTGCCCTGGACATACATTTTGTGTACATACATACAGTGCCCTGGACATAAATTTTGTTCAAGATCAACAGATAGCACCCTACCGTAATCTGCTAGCAGCTTGTTTATCTAATTGTCAATAAAATTTCTGGTTCAGGAAAGAATTTATGTTATCCTGAAACTTAACATACCATGTCCCCGGAACCAAGGAGAAATAATAATAGTAACTGCCAGACACCTACTGTGTGTCAGACACCTTGCTGGATACTTTACACACAGATCTTTCATTCTCAAATTCCGAGATAGCCCTTCTTCCTCATTTTATTGAGGGAGGTTAAGAAAACGACCCCTAACCGTCTCACTTTTGCCAGGCTTCATAGCTGAAGCTCTCCCCACTTTTATATAGCATATATACCATATACCACTTTTTACCATATCCTCAGGAAACCCAAAGGACCTAACAGAAGGCAGAATGTATTTTGATGGAAAGTTAGTGATTCTTTTCTACTAATATTTTTCTGTCGGAGTGAACGAAGTGTGTAGTGGAGGAGTGTTTTGAGAGTTTTTGCAGTAGAAAGGTATTCAGGTTTTTTCTATTTTTTTTTTCCTGGAAATCAAGAGGAAAATGCAGATATCCAAGATAAAGAGTTAGGTAAACTAATAGTAGTTTGTGGATAGGGTCTAGATGAACTAGACTTCTGGAAGGATCCTTTGATTTTTGAAATGTATTATTATGATTGGATAGTTGTGTGTGTGGTGGTGGTGAGGGCTGTGATGAGTGTGCTTGACCATTATAAAACTGCCTTCATTACTAGAGGGACACAGATTCCCCTCACCTCTCCCATGATTGTATTGTTGAAAGCCGCCTTTTATCATTTTGCTGCCATATGTGTTTGTGAAAATCAGCTGCGTTGTAAAAATTCTTACTTCCTGGAAACCAGAAACCCATTCAGATAGTGTCCCTACCCTGACCACTTCCTCTTCGTTATTTCTAAATGACAGTGCTATTCCGGTAGCATTCCAGGCGTTCATCTAGCTAGGATTCCTTTTTCACGTTTACTATTTGGTGCATTTTCTCCTGTTTTATTTGGTTTCTTTGTCCTGATTAGTTCACCAAGTATAATAGAAGAGACATTTGCTTTGTTTTTTTTTCCCTCTAAAGCAAGTTATTTTAGAGGGAGAGTTTACCAGTGATAAGAGCTGTTTATGTCCTAAGCGATTGATTTGTAATTAATGTTGCCTGGGCTCTTGCCTGTTGGCAGAATTGGTAACAGCTTGCAGTATTTTTTAAATTCTCTTTTCTTTTTGGTATTTTGACAATGTCATTCATATCTCATGAAAAACTACCTCAGA
This sequence comes from Symphalangus syndactylus, assembly GCF_028878055.3. Classification (NCBI taxonomy): domain Eukaryota; kingdom Metazoa; phylum Chordata; class Mammalia; order Primates; family Hylobatidae; genus Symphalangus; species Symphalangus syndactylus. The sequence continues at coordinate 21,014,716 of NC_072425.2, forward strand.
CAGGTTAAATGTGTTAAAACATGGAACGGAAAGGATGGAAGGAGACCCAGGGCTGCCTAGAAACCTTGATCTTTTGCCAAAGTATTTAAACAATTTAGTGTTTTGGTTTCCTAGCTCCAAGCTGCTTCTCAAATCCCTTGCTAATTAATCCAGTTAATGCTTTGTAGACTTACTATATGCGGTGCTTTGGCTTGCTCGTCTATCATTGAGAAGCCCGTTTTGTTTCTTGGAGAAAACCTAAGCTCTGTTCTGGTGCAGAGCTATATACAGGGCTTATGACGTGTGAGTAGTTTGGGGCTTTAAAACCCCTATGCGTGTGTATCTATGTAAGCACATACAGACGTGCTCTCTGCATTTCATAGTCCTTAGGCTTAAAATTTTAAAACAAAAAAAGACACAAAGTAGAAAATAGAAATCAGGTGTTTCACACCAAACCAATGAACTGACTGAAAGCTCCCTCTGCTACTTGCTTTATTAATTGTGCAAATTATTTGATGTCTCTAAGCCTCAATTTCCTCATCTGTAAAATGGGGGAAAATAATTTATTCCTCCTCATAGTATTGTTGTGAGGATGAAGTGAGTTTCTTATATACTTAGCAAGTGTCCAGAACATGGTAAAGCTCAGTAAATGATGACTGCTTTTATTATTCTGTTGTGACCCTTATGTGTTGAATAAATTAACTTCTTTTGGTGCTTGCTGAATTGTGGAGGAGGTAGATTCCTTTTATCTGTTTTCTTTTGGCAAAGATATATCAAATGTCTCAATTTGTATCAAGGATTTAAAAATCAAGCATTTGTTCATTGAACAGTAGTGATAATAAAAAATAGACAACTGTATTCTATTTGAGCCTGTTTTTTTTGAGACAGAGTCTCGCTCTTTCGCCAGGCTGGAGTGCAGCGGCGTGATCTCAGCTTCCTGTAACGCTTGCCTCCCAGGTTCAAGCAATTCTCCTGCCTCAGCCTCCCGAGTAGCTGGGACTACAAGCATGTGCCACCATGCCCAGCTAATTTTTGTATTTTTAGAGATGGGGTTTCACCGTGTTGGCCAGGATGGTCTCGATCTCTTGACCTTGTGATCTGCCCATCTTGGCCTCCCAAAGTGCTGGGATTACAGTCATGAGCCACCGTGCCCGGCCTGAAGCTGGTTTTAAGACCCATTGATGTGAGTTATCAATACCAAAGATCTTTCTAAAGTCTGAAAGGTGTATATCTATCTCTCATTTGCTTACTAGAAAGCTTAGGTACTGAAAAATATATAGGGTATTTCTTTTTCCCAGTTAAATAATTATATCAAACATGGAGGCAAATTCAGGAATATTTACTGCTAGTGAAGCTCATGATGACTTTTTTTTACTAACCATTTCTGAAATTCATATATTATGCCTGAAAAAGCTCAGAGTATGTCCTGGGAATTAGGAATTGGCAGGGTTCTCATTTGATCATCATAGGAAATTTCACATCCCCCCCCACCCCCCCCAAGGAATTTGTGGAGAAAAAAATTTTCTGCCAAAAAGTGTAAAATTCTAATTTTTTTTCCAGCTAATTGTTTTTGTTTTTATGTTTAGAAAAACTTTTTTATAACATAAAAAACAGGAACAAACAGGAAAATGCAGAAATAAAAGTTAACAGCTTGATGGATTATCACAAAGTTAAAACATCCAGGTCAAGACATAGATCATTAGTAAGCATCTTGCCAGCCATCCTTATGTGTCTTTCCAAACACCACTCCCTCAATTAGAGAACCATTACCTTTTTGTTTTTTTTTTCCCTTTCCTTTTTTTTTTTTTTTTTGAGATGAGGTCTCACTGTTGTTCAGACCGGAGTGCAGTGGCGCAATCATATAGCACACTGTAGCCTCAAACTCCTGGGCTCAGAGGACCCTCCTACTTCAGCTTCCTGAATAGTCGTGACTACAGGCATGGACCGCTCCCCTGGACCCCCAACCTGGCTAATTTCCTGCCGTGCTGCCCAGGCTGGTCTTGAACTCCTGGGCTCAAATGGTCTTCACACCTCAACCTTCTGAGTAGCTATGATTACAATGTGAGCAAATGTGCCCAGCTAAAACCATTATCTTAACTTCTAATAGCATTGATCATTTTTACCTGTTGTTCAACATATATACATGGAGTTATATAGATGGAGTCATGAGTATATTTAATATTTTACTTGGTTTCTTTTGCTCAACAGTTGTATTTGTGAGATTATCCTTGTTGTGTGCACCTATAGTTTCTCCTTTTCATTGCTATACACTATTCCATAATATGAATATGCCACAGTCGATCCATTCTACTACTGCCTGTAGACATTTATGTTTCCGCTTTGGTTTTGGTTATTTCAAATAATGGAGCTATGACATTATAGTGAATATATCTGGTGTTTATATATACTCCCACTTTTGTTTGGTATGTACATAGGAGTGAAATTTCTGGGTCATATTGTTTGTGTATGTTTAGCCTAAAATGCCAAGTTTTCCAATGTGGTGGAACTGATTTGCATCCTCATCTGCTGTGTGAGCTCCTCTTGCTCTATATCATCACCAGCACTTACTATTAAAGGTCTTTTTAATTTTAGCCATTCTGAATGAATGTGTAGTGTATTTTGCTTTGGTTTTAATTTGCATTTTCATGATTACCCGTGAAGTTGAACATCTTTTAATGTACCTGCTGGTTATTTGGCTATGTTGTTTTGTTGTTATTTTTAAGGAATTCTTTGTATACTCTAGATACAGTTTCTTTGGTTATGTGTTATAATTTACCTTGTACTCTGTGGCTTATCTTTCCACTCTTTTAAAAATTAGTATTATTTTTAATTGACATCATAATTTTATATATTTATAGAGTACAATGTGATGTTTTGATATATGTATACAATATGGAATGATTAAATCAAGTGAATCAACATGTCCCTCACCTAACTTATTATTATTGTTGTTTTTGCTTTTTTTTTTTTTTTGGAGATGGAGTCTCATTCTGTTGCCCAGGCTGGAGTGCAGTGGCATGATCTCAGTGCACTGCAACCTCCACCTCCAGGGTTCAAGAGATTCTTCTGCCTCAGCCTGCTGAGTAGCTGGGATTACAGGCGCTCACCACCATGCCTGTCTAATTTTTGTACTTTTAGTACAGACATGGTTTCACCATGTTGGCCAGGCTGGTCTTGAACACCTGACCTCAAGTGATCTGCCCACCTCAGCCTCCCAGAGTGCTGAGATTATTATTATTTTGCCATATGAATCTTCAGTAGACATAGCACTATTTATTGCAAAGATCATCCTTTCTCTACTTTTCTGCATTGCCACTTTCATTAATCAAATGTCCATGTATGCAGGGGTCTCTTCCTGGTCTCTTTATCTATTGTACCACTACCAGCTGAATGAATTATTGAAGCTTTATAATAAGTTCTAATACCTAGTAGACTAAGTCTTCCCATTTTGTTATTGTTAAAAGTTTTTTCTTGGTTATTATTGATGTTTGTAGTTTCATATAATTTTTGAATTGGTTTGTTAATTTCCCTTAAGGTGCCTTGCTAAGATTTGTATTGGGATTTCATTGAATTGATATAAATGTAAGGAGATTTGATTATTTACATATTTAGTCTTCACATGAAGACTATATAATGAACATGACAGATTCCTTTATGTAATTTAGGTCCTTTTGTCATTTCTTTCAGTTATTATAGATATTCGTGTATAAGTCTTGCTTATTTTCATTATATTTATTTCTGGGTATTTGGTGTTCTCTGCTATTGTAAATGGTATCTTTGAATTTCATACTCTAAATATTTGTGGATGTGTTGAAATACAGTTACATTTTTAAACCTGACGTAGTATTTTGTCTTATTGATTCCAATAATTTTTCTGTAGATATTGTATTTTTTTAAACACAATCATGTTGTCTGCAAATAGTTTTATTTCCTCTTTTAATCCTTATGCCTTCCTTTCTTGTTCTTATTACATGGGCTTAGGACCAGCAGTATAATGTTTAATGAGACTGATGATGGCAGGATTTCCTATTCTTTTCTGTTTTTTTTTTTTTTTTTTTTTTTTTTTTTTTTCATTTTTGAGATGGAATTTCACTCTTGTCATCCAGGCTGGAGTGCAGTGGGGTGATCTCGGCTCGCTGCAACCTCTGCCTCCCGGGTTCAAGTGATTTTCCTGTCTTAGCCTCCCAAGTAGCTGGGATTATAGGCGTCTGCCACCATGCCCAATTAATTGTTTTGTATTTTTAGTAGAGATGGGGTTTCACCATGTTGGCCAGGCTGGTCTCGAACCCTGACCTCAGGTGATCCGCCCCCCTTGGCCTCCCAAAGTGCTGGGATTATAGTTGTGAGCCACTGTGCCCAGCCCTCTTTTCCCTGTTTTGAAGGGAAAACTTTCAACATTTCACCTTTCAGTACCACGGTGGCTATAGGTTTTTTTAATTGAGTTTTTTGATTGATTTATAACTCACATATAGTAAAATGAACAAATCTGAAGCATACAGTTTGAATTTTGAAACATGTGTATACACCTACGTAATTAACACCTCAGTCAAGATGTAGCTCAGTTTCCCATATACTCTTCTAGTTATTTCCAATTCCTTTACCCCACCAGAGACAACTGTTCTGATTTATGTTACCATAGATTAGTTTTGCTTTTCTTAAACCTTACAGAAATGGTATTTTATAGCATTTCCTTATAGAAATGGAATTCTCTTGGTTCTGGCTTCTTTCACTCAACATAAAGATTTTTTGAGAATCATCCATATTGCTTCACCTGTCAGCAGTTTATTCTTTTTATTGGTAAGTAGTATTCCATTGTATAAATACTACAATTTGCTTATCCATTTTGATGAACATTCAGGTGAGACACAGTTTTTAAAAACAGATAACCTTTATCAGATTAAGACATCTCCTTTGTGTTATTGGAATAAACTCAAGTAGGTTGTCGTGTATTATTCTTTAATATATTGCTGCGTTCTTTTTGCTAAAATTTTGTTTAGAATTTTCACATCAGTGTTTAAATGAGGGATAAATTTCCTTTCTTGCATTGTCTTTAGATTTTAGTATCAAGGTTTTACTGGCCTCAAAACGAGTGTTTCCTCTTTCTCTCTTCTCTGGAAAATTTGGTGTGATATTGATATGTGTTGTTCCTTAAAACGTTGGAAGAACTTACTAATGAAGCCATAAGAGCTTGTAGTTTTCTCCATTAAACATGTCTTAATTATGTGTTCCATTTATTTAATAGTTATACCTATTCAGGTTTTCTATTTCTTCTTGTATCAGTTTTTTTTGGTATTTGTTTCCTTGCTTTTGATTTCTTCTTTTGCCTTTTATTATCCACCTGTTTGATTTTCTTTTCTTATCTTCAGTATTTGTCACTTTACTTTGAATCCTTTTTAGCTATTTCCTCAGGAGTTTTTGAATTTATCTCCTTTTACCTTCTGTTTCTCTTAAGGCATTATCTGTTGTGGTTTTGTTGTTGTTGTTGTTGTTGTTACTGTGTTTTCTCTAATTGGTTTTCATATTGGAAATGATTTTTTTAAGTCTGAATTTTTTCCCTGAGTTCATCACCTCATTTTTACATTTTTATAATTCTGATTTGTGTATTATTTCATGTCATGTGTAATTTTCTTAAAGTATTTTAACTAATTTGAAAGGAAAGTTACAGTTTTTATTTTGTGTTGATGTTTGTCTATCATGCTTTCATTGTCTCTAGGGACATTAGTCTGAATCTTATTCTGATTTTTCTAATCATAACTTCCTATAGGATCTTACATTAACACTTATTTATTACTCATTGATATGTGAAATTAGTTTTTCTGAACTTTTAGGAGGAGAAGTAGCTAGCTGTTATACTTCACTGTGCTATCTCTTGTGAAGTTTTCCTGTGATGCTTAAAAGCATATAATTTGCGGCCTAATCTTGCCTGGCTCCGCTCCCTTCTCTTGCCTTTTCCTGAACTTTTTCTTTACTTCACTTCTATGGTCTCTATACTGTTCAATTTTGATTTTACTTCCAGTAGCTTGACTTTGCTGTAGGTCCTTGTCCTAGAAGAGATCCCTATCTTTAGGAACTCAGAGTTTTAGAAACTGTATGACAGTTCTGCAGCCTTCTTGTCAGAATCTCACTTTGGTTTTTGATATTTTCATTGGGTATAGAAATCTAGCTTGGCATTTATTTTCTTTCAGGATCTTTAAAATATCATCTCATTGTCTTCTGGCTTACATTGTTTCTGCTGGAAAGTCGTCTGTAAGTCTTATGGGTGTTCCTTTAATGGCAATTTTTTTTCTTTTTTTTTTTTTTTTGGCTACTTTTAAGTTTTTCCTTTTCATTTTTTATTTTTAGCAGTTGCACTACGATTAGTATAGGTGTTAATGTCTTTGCATTTGTCCTGCTTGAGGTTTAGAGTGTTTCTTGAATCTGGGATCTGATTTTTTGGTATTAATTTTGGGTATTTCTTAACATTACTTATTATTTCTTGTAAGCCGATTCTCTTTTTTTCTGGGACTCCAATGACATACAAGTTAGACCTAGTCACAGTAGTTCATATATAACTTACTCTCCCTTCTGTTTTTCAGTGTTATCTCTTTGGGCTTAATCTAGATATTTTTTTCTGACCTATCTGTTCACTAGTTTTTTTCTTCAACTGATCTACTGTCCACTGAGTTATTAATTCATTTTTTTGTTCTAAAATCTAATTTATCAGTTTTAATTTTATGCAAAATTCTCAATCTTTTTAAACTTTCTTCCCCTCCCTGTCTTCCATCTAATCTCCCTCTCTCTCTCCCTTCCACCTCTTTCTTTCTTTCTCATGCTGAGCAAAGTTATTTCAGTCTCTGTGTCTGAGGCCAGTATTATTTGAATCCCTTCTGGGTCTGTTTCTATTGCTTTCAATCTCTGTTGTCACCTTTCTTTTGTCCCTGTTTGCTTGGTTATTTTTTATTGAGTGCCAATTGTTGTATATTCAAAACCAGTATATTTTAAGGTCTAGGGTAATATTATCCTCCTCCAGAGAGGATTTATATTAATTTTGTTTTTTAAGGCTAGTCATGCTAGCAACTTTCTCATCCCCTTGCTCCATCCTTCCTTCCTTCCCAATTAGGGGTTTAGGTGATTTGAAGATGAGCTTAGTCTCTGAGGATTCATCTATTTCCTTTTTACCCGTCTCATGAGGTATAATTATTTGAGGTCCAACCCAAAGCCTAAAGCACTTACTGGGACCTCTTCTCTTCTGTGGGCCCTACAAAAAATTACCGTTTTGTCCTCTTCATCCTGTTGGGGATTTGAAACCTCCGATCACCTTTGAGCCTCTTAGTTGCCTCTTCAGTAATCAACCCATATCTTTGGGAGAAACATGTTCGTAAATGCTAGAATTTTGTGTCTGTACGTGTACGTGTGTGTGTGACAAGGTCTCACTCTGGTTGCCCAGGCTGGAGTGCAGTGGCATGATCATGGCTCACTGCATCACCAGCCTCTACCTCCCAGGGTCAGGTGTTCCTCCCACCTCAGCCTCTTTTTTTTTTTTTGGAGATTTATTCTGTGTAATTCTCTCTCTCTCTCTCTCTCTGTCTCTGTGTGTGTGTGTGTGTATATATATAATATATATTAGATATATATATATAATATATATTATTTTTTCAGGGGGGCATAATGCTTTGTTGCCGTTGAACAGTTGTTTTTAATTTTATTTATGTGTTCTATTTTTAAAAATGTGAACAGTGTTATAAATCTTAGTTCATCTTTACAGGAAATGGATATCCAGCTAGCCTTTTTAGGAAAGAGCCCTCTATTTAGGCAGTGGTCTGTGTTTGTTATAATAGCTCCTAAACATAATATTCATTCTGTGAGGAAGATAGTATATCCCCATTTTCCTTATGAGGTAACTAATGCCTCAATCCATTAATGAAATTATTCAAGGTCACAATAAAATCTTTTTCCTGAGGCACTAAATAATCTTATTCTAGTTCTTCTTTTCTTTCAGACTTAGGACTTTAGGCTAACAAGTACCCTGACATTATAAGGCAGGTATACAGGAACTATAAATGAAAGAGAAAAGAGGCCAAATAGGATGCATGTGATGTGGGTGTATATGTGTAATATAGACTACAGAAAACCTATAATTAATTTTATATGCATGAATAACTGCATATGAATCCTCCCACATAATTAGTTGAGTTGTGTTGAGCTCTTTTTCAATGGAAAAATATTTTTTCAGGAATTTGTCGTACATTACAAGCTTTGATTTTTTTTTTAAGCTCTCTACATGTAGATGTATACTTTTAAATCCGCACTGTATAATTAATCATGGGTTTGTTGGAATTACAAAAGTTATTTTCTAGCTTTAAGTTAGGTTTACATTATTATTTATTTCTAGAGACATACTTTGTATTTCCTTGTCTGTTTCTATAGTGCTTTGTACCATCATCAGTTTAAAAGAGGAGTTTAAAGAATGCTTTTTGATAGGCCTCCCTCTAAGAGAATCTAGTTGGTGCTTAATCCTCACACCTGATAAATGAGTGAGATGGTTGTCCACAGGGCTGTGCAGAAGTTGCAGGTTTTGGGAACATGGCAGATGGGACAGAGTGGAGAACAGGTTTAATTAGAGGGGAAGCCAAGGGAAGATGGTATCTTGAACCAAGTCTGAGAGGCAAGGTGAAAAGGGGAGAGCTGATATTGAGAACCTCAGCCAAGAGAATCAAGGGTAGCATGGAATGTGGTGTGAGGAATGGTTTGATACAAGTATTCTGGAAGTAAGGTGGAGGAAAGGAAATGTGTATTGCAGCAGTGGCTGGAGAGGCATGGGGGAGAACATAGTGGCTTATAGGAGTCTTTCTGGCGCAGGACATTAGGAAATACTTTTTATCTATTTTATTTTTATTTTTATAGAGACAGGGTCTCGCTCTGTCATTGTGCTGTGGTGCAGTGGAGTGATCACAGTTCATTGCATCCTCCACCTCCCAGGCTCAAGCAATCCTCTGACCCCAGCCTCCTGAGAAGTTGGGACTACAGGCGCAAACCACTGCACTTGGCTAATATTTGTATTTTTTGTAGAGATGGGGGTCTCACTTTGTTGCCCAGGCTGTGGAAATAATTTTTAGAGTCCGTAGTTCATATCAAGGATCTTTTGTATTAGTTAACTTCCCCTAGCTTATGCTGCCTGAAGAAATTAACAAAAAGGACCCCAGAAATCTCAGGGGACTGAGAAAACAAAAGTTCATTACTTTCCTACAGTACCTTTTGGTTATAGCTCTGCTCTAGGGTCAGCTTTGACCCTCACTCAGGTATCCAAGCTGAAAGAGCAGCCCTCATCTGGGACATCCTTTTGTCATGGCAGAAGAAAAAAGGAAACTGATGGAACCACGTGATAGCTCGTAACGCTTTAGCTGCAAATTGGCGCAGGCCACTTGCATTCACATTTCTTTGGCCACTGCTTTCACAGAGAAGGGCACTGTAAGTCACATGCCAACAGGCAAGGATGTATAATTTTCTCCAGGAAAGAGGGGTGAAAAATCGGATACAAAATTACAGTCAACCACATCTTCCTTTCTAGATGAAACTTTACATGTGATAAATATACACTCTTACAGAATTAGATACAATTTACTATTTTATATTGGCTTTTAAGATATGCATTTTCTCCCGGAGTTAAGGCCTGAAATCGTGATGCATCTTACAGTAGATGGGGTCTTATAATCACTGCAAGCCAGGCAGCTGTTGTGATGTCATTGCCTAGGCATGAGAGAACTTGGCTGCTAGTCCTGGTGGTAGGATTGGACACCTGCAACCATTGACATTTCAGGATCATTTGAGAAAGGAATTTGAATCCTGATTTTCATTTGAAAATTTTCTGTTGACACCCCCTAGTAAGATCAGCATCCATTACAGAATGGGTGTCACCAGCTTGAGAAAAAAATCTCAGAGGCAGTAGTTGCGCTTTTCTTCTTTTTTCTTTTCTTTTCTTTTCTTTTTTTTTTTAAAGAAAAGCTGTGTCATCAGTGTTCCCAGTAGCACTGGGAACATGAATACTTTCACTAATTGATTGTGCTTATGTTTCACTTTTTATGTATGTATAGTAGTAGTATATAAAAAATCTAGAGAACTGTATCAGTAAGTGTAAGTTACGTGATAAGAAACCATGGTACCAAACTTTAATTGCTGTCTTCTTTTTTGTTTTGGTGTTTCATGACTAATGGTGCATTTTATCTCAGTGGCACTTAGACTCTGAAATATGGTAACTTGCTTCTTGCCCACTTAAAAATATTCATTATTTATTGGGTAAATGGAGCCAAGCTTGCTTTCTTAGAAGGCCTTCTTATAGGACATATTTTAAAATGAACTTTGAACTAATTTTACTCATTCTAGCTTTAAATAAAATTTATAAGAGATAGGTCAAACCTATGTTCTTGAAATGAAATTTTGTTGTATTGTTTGGTACCACGTAATGAAGTTAACCTTTTTCTCCAAAACAGTAAACTTTTAGTAAGGAGATACGTTTTATTTTCTAATCATTTAATCTTACACTAGAATAGATAGCTAAAGCTTTTTTTCCCAATAAATTAACAGTTTACAGTAGTACCTTAGATATAGATTGGGAGGTATGCTGGTGTTATTAAAAAATCAGATGAACTCTATAAACACCCACTTGGAAAAATAGCCATTTTGACATCTTTCTTTTCTTTACTTTTTGGCTTTCTCAGTTTTGAAGCTACCAATGTATTTTGAATTTAAATTAGATATATTGGTAAAAAAAAAGTTAACAGTATGTAGTCCATTGGTGATTTTCCAAATCCAAAAATTGATTTACCAGCAAGTACTATACAAAATTTCTTCACATCTCATTCAGCTAACAACTACTGAGATATTATGTTAGAATTTATAAAGATGAATAGAGCATCACTGTCCCGCCTTCAGGGAACTTTCAATCTATTGTTGGCAAGTGATTGCGAGTTAAAGGTCTTGTTATCCCCACTCTGGATTTGAGTGGTACTGTGGTTTACAGTGTAAGAGCGTAAGTTTTGGAGTGTTTCTAGATCTGAGATTACGTCCTGGTTCTGCTCCTTTGTCAAATTCTCCCTACTTTGCCTCTCTGAGCCTCGGTTTCTTCTGTAGGGTTACTGTGAATACCTAGCACATTGTAGATGTTCAGTAAATGTTAGCTGGTGCTGTACTGTATTCATCTTTATCACCATGATAATTCTCATCTTCATTTCAGTGTTATGAAAGAACTTTGATTTTCATGTCAAATAGACCTGGCCAGATTTCAGTTTTGACGTTTATTAGGTGCACGATCCCACAGTGTCTACTCAATGGCTCTTCTTGACTTCTCATAGACATCTCAAATTGAACTTAGGATCATTCTCCTAATTTTGCCTATTCTACAGGGTTCCCCTCTTTGAGTTTCTTGTGCCAGAAACCTGGGAATTGTTCTCTTTTCCCCCCATCTCTCTTGGTGTCTCTTCTGTCTTACATACTCACTCACCTTTCCCATTCAGTTCTACCATCTTAAGTCGGCTGACTTCCTTCTACTCCCACGCCATCACCTGCATCAAGTCCTGCACCACTTCCCACTCAGGCTACTGTGGCTATCTAACTAATCTTATATTTCATTTTGCCTAATTCCAGTCCATTCTCCACAGAAGAGCTAGAGTTATGTTCGGAAGACACATGGGATCTTTTCCCTCCCTTTTACTCCTTTTTGCTTAAAACTTCTCAGGGGCTTCCTTTTATACCCAAATGAAGTCCTCAGTCCTTAGCGTGCCCCATGAGACCCTGTGTGACTTGGCACAAGCTTCCTTCTCTGGCCTCATTTCTTACCACTGGCTCCCTTGTGCTCAGTGATCAGCATATTGGGCTTCTGTTCTTTCTTCTTTTGACCCACATTCCTTCCTGCCTCAAGTCTGCCTATAGTCAGTGCTGTTCCATCTGCCCAGACCACTTTCGTTTTCCCTACTTTTGCCTATCCAATTCCTTTGCATCCATCAAGTCTACTCATGGGATAATTCCTAGGGAAGGCTTTTAATTCTTCTCAAAGTTGAATCTCTTTGTTACGTATTTTTATAAAGCACGCTGTGCTTTTTCTTTTTTGCGTTTACCTCCCATTTAATGTTTTCCTTCCATACACTCTAGTTTTTTGAGGGTATAGACTGTGTTTTATTCACTGCTCAGTTGTTCCCGAGTTTAGCACAGTACCTGAGACATAGTAAGTACACAATAAGTATTTGTTGAAAGTGTGAGTAAATAAATGAGCATTACTTGCCTTATAGAGTTGATGTGAGATTTAAATTGGGACACAAAAGGTGTCTTACTGTATATTAGATAGCACTTAGTGGGTTTGTAATATTCTTTTCTTTTCTCCCTGCCCCCTGTATCCTAAGCGTTAAGAAAGGCCCACAAGTGGTTGCCAAACAATAGGTTGTGACCTGCTGGTGGGTAATAAAACCAGTTTAGTGGGTCTTGAAGTGAATTTTTAAAAATGAAATGGAATAAAATAGCAATTATCAGAGAAAATAACATATAGTAAGGACAAGTATAGTTTTCTGAAACTTTCTGTGTGTGAATGTGTTTATGTAGTAGGTGTCATATGTATCTTAATGTGGGCAATGGATAAAAAAGTTCGAAAGCCATCATTTTAACAAATAGCTCAGTGTCATGTAGCCTTTAGGCAATCCTGTGTTTGAGTTAGTGCAGCTAAATGAGGATATATCCTATTTTTAAAGAAACGTAATTCCGCCTTTGCTGACTTAGTACAAGGTTCAGGGTCCTACAATCCTCCTTAGTCATAAATGCATCTACAAAAGCTCCTGCGATTACTAATTTCCCCCCTTCTATAGAGGCTGTATCCATTTCTAACCTGTATATTTTCAAAGTAATTTTTACTTCTATATGTTGTATACCATGGCCTTTTCCACTATGTTGAAAATATGTCTTCAATATTGTTAATATTTAGTATTGGGACACCTGTCTCATATAAAGTATATAGTGATGGTAGTAACATTATATTGTGTTTATCATAATGAAATTCTCTGATAGCTCAAATTATTGCTCTTATTAAATTTTATTGCTTTAATGACTTTATAGGCTTTAGTATTATCAGTTTGATAGAAAGCCAGTGCTATACAGATATATAAAAACTCAGATTATACATGGGGACATAGAAAGCCAGACCCAGACAAAAGGAAGCCAAAGCGTGTAAGGATTAAGACAATAATAGTTATGATTGTGGTAGCTTGGTAAGTGATTTCATTTTTCAGTTAATTCTTTACATCAGGTTGGTAAACATTTGTGTTGCTGAACTATAATTTTCTTCTTTAAGGCCAGTGGTCAGTTCAAAACCTTTGATGCTGTTGACTTTCTCAGCATTAATCATTGTTTTATACTCCAGTCTCCAAGGATGCATAAATTATGATAATGGCAGCAAGGAGAGGGCTGGAGCCCGGTAGTTGCTGCTGCATTATTGTGTCCACAGGGATGGTATTTGTGTGCTTGTCCTCTGCATATTGTTGGACTGAGGAACTAGATCCTGTCCTCCGCAAAGCTGGAGATAACAGTGAATTATAAACAGCATCAGAAAGCAATCCTGTTAAGTGGTCTGTTTGAAACTGTTAGAGTTGATGGAGTAACGTTATTCTGGGGCTCTTATGAAATCTCATGAAAGCTTAGGTTGTCTCCTTTCTTATAGTTAATCTATTTTGTAGACATTAATGGCAAATGTTCAAATAATACAGATAGTTACCTCTAATCCACCATAAGGAAAGATTGTGGTCAAGTCACATAATTCAGTTTTCACATTTTCTTACAACTGGTTTCTGTTAGCCATGACAGACTAGTAAGCTAGATGCTGTCGTATTCTTAGAACAGAAGCTACACAATGGTTTCTTGTTTATTCCTCACATAATTTTTTTTCATTTTGAAAATGACATTTATTTTGGAAAATTTAGAAAATAAAAAATGTAAGATATATATATATATAATTTTCTAACACTCAGATATTTCCTGTTACTTTATTATGCATACTTCAGTCTATTGTCTATTTATACGTAAGAGAATACTGCATATTTTTTCTGATGAATTTGACATGAAATGAATATTTTTAGGGAAAATACACATTAGTCAAGTTAACTCAAAAAGAGATTTAAAAAAACTTACCTGGAACAATATTCATGGAAGAATTTGATAAAGTTGTCAAAACAGTATTCCTAAAAAGTTGCCAGTTCCAGATGGTTTAGCTTGTCAGTATTCACATCTTTGCAGATAATGCCTGTACTATTCAAACTGTTCTAAAATATTTTTTTCAATGGTATGCTTCTTCATTTTACTAAGTTGTAACCCAAATATGAAAATGTTAAGGCAAAAGGTAAGACAGAAAAGAAAGTGCAGGCTAGTCTTAATTATGACAAGGGAACTGGCATGGATAAGTAGTGATCGCGCTATTGCTCCAATGATTTTTTGAAGCTCTACAAGAAAATCAATTTTGTGTATTTTGAATATATGAACAATTGCTATTACATTATTTGCTATGGATAAAAATGACATAAATTAAAACTTTAGGCTGGGCACGGTGGCTCACGCTTGTAATCCCAGCACTTTGGGAGGCTGAGGCGGGCGGATCATGAGGTCAGGAGATCGAGACCACGGTGAAACCCCGTCTCTACCAAAAATACAAAAAAATTAGCCGGGCACCTGTAGTCCCAGCTACTCGGAGAGGCTGAGGCAGGAGAATGGCGTGAACCCGGGAGGCGGAGCTTGCAGTGAGCCGAGATTGCGCCACTGCACTCCAGCCTGGGCGACAGAGCGAGACTCTGTCTCAAAAAAAAAAAATAAATAAACAAACAAAAAAAACTTTAATCCTACAAAAGATCACATGTAAGACATGGGAAATAACAATAAAAAAATTTAATGTTTACTTATCAGTACCTAAAAAGAAAAAAAGTACCCCAAAACTCAGTGACTTAACACAACAATGATTTATTATATTTTATGCTTCTGTGGATTGGCTGGGCTACCTTGGGTGGTTCTGCTCCATGAGATGTAAGCTGGGGTCAGTCATTCAGCAGGGAGCTTGCGTGTCCAAGATGGATTCAGCTCACATGTCTCATACTTCACCTGGGTGCCTGGAACAGTAGGACTCTGGTCTGGGCCTTTCATTGTCCATGTGGCCTCTCTGCATTCAGAAGTCCAGCCTGAGACACACAGCAGCCAGACCCTAAAAGGATGAAAGCACAAGTTGCCAAGTCTCTAAAGGCCTATGCCCAATAATGACTCGGCATAATTCCTGCTGTATTCTATGGTTCAAAGCAAGTCAGAAGTCAGCCCCCTTGAAGGAGACTGGAAACAGACTCCATGGCTTGATGGGAGAATTGGCATGTGCCATAGGGATGGGACTAATGTTGGTGACATTTTTGAAGGCAACCTATCATACTGGCTTACATAGAACATTACTAAGCCTAAAGTCCTCTATGTGCCTCTTTCTGCCCTCTTTTTGTCCCTCACTTTTACCCCCAGATCATCACTGTCCCCTCTCAATATGTTTTTCCCTCCCAATATTGTTTCATCATTTTCTTGCTTTCCATTATTTCTTTTTTACCATATATGTAGGTATCTCCAAATAATGTCATTTAGTTTTACATGATTGATATGCATTTATTTCTTAAAATTTTGTTTCAATTTAGAATAATTACATATTTGAAGATTATTTATAAAATTCAGAAAGGTAAAAGAGAAAAATTAAAATATCTTCTAATCCCAGCTGGGCGCAGTGGCTCACACCTGTAAGCCTAGCACTCTAGGATCCGAGGCGGGCTGATCACCTGAGGCCAGGAGTTTGAGACCAGCGTGGACAACATGGTGAAACCCTGTGTCTACTAAAACTACAAAACTTAGCCAGTCATGGTAGCATGCACCTGTAGTCCTAGCTACTTGCGAGGCCGAGGCAGGAGAATTGCTTGAACCCAGGAGGCAGAGGTTGCAGTGAGCCGAGATCATGCCACTGAACTCTAGCTGCTGAACCCCCACCTGGGCAACAGAGTGAGACCCTGTGTCAAAAATAAAAAAATATTTTTTAATCCCAATCTTTAAGATATAATCATTGGTAATATTCTGGGATATGTTAATACCTGTGTACCCACCCCAAATTCATATCATGTATTTGTTGTTCTCTGAATCTCTTTCAGTGGCAAGGGCTATCACATTATCTGGATCTATAGTATTCAGTTTCTGAATTTTGGATTATATATAGCAAGAATTCCAATTTGTGAGGGATTCAGCCAAACATTTGACTCTGTTAGGATGGTGAGAGTTTGGATAGTGAAGGATACTTTTGTGTGTGTGCATGTGTTTGTATGGTGTGTAATGTTAAGAAAAGGAGGTAGAGTATTATATAGTAACATTCCTTTTAAAAATTTAGAAGGGAAAACAGTCTCAGTGGATTGTTGTTAAATACTCTTCAGTGTTCCAAAACTTTACTGTGCATGATAATCACCTGAAGAGCTTGTTGAAGCCCAGCTTCCTGGACCCCATGCCCAGAGATGGATTAAGTAAGTCTTGTGTGGGCCTAAGAATTTGTATTTTTAACAAGTTTGTAGGTGATGCTGACTTGCTGGCCTACGGATGACACTTTGAGAACTTCTGTTCTACGATATGACTTTTAATGGATATATTGTGGTTTATCACATAAATACATCATAATTCGTTTAATCAGTCCCTTATAAGACACTTAGTAGTCTAAATAGTTTTGTTATTACAGGTTGAACATCCCTAATCTAAAAATTTGAAATCCAAAATGCTCCAAAATGCTGCAGAATCTGAAGCCTTATGGTGCTGACATGATGCCACAAATGGACGATTCCACTCATGAGTACTTAAAACAAACTTTGTTTCATGTACAAAATTATTAAAAATATATGAAATTACCTTCAGGCTATGTGTGTAAGGTATGTATGAAACGTAAATGAATTTTGTGTTTAGACTTGGGTGCCATTCCAAGATCTCATTTTATATATATAAATGTGTGTGTGTGTGTGTGTGTGTGTGTGTGTGTATATATATATACGTATATATATACACGTATATATATATACATATATATACGTGTATATATATACGTATATATACGCGTATATATACGTGTATATATACACGTGTATATATATACACGTATATATACGCGTATATATACGTATATATATATACGTGTATATATATACGTATATATACACGTATATATACGTATATATACGTATATATATGTATGCAAATGTTCCAAAATCCAAAAACATCTGAAATCTGAATCACTTCTGATCTCAAGTGTTTTGGATAAGGGATACTCAACCTGTATTAACAATACTATAGGCCAGGTGTGGTGGCTCACGCCTGTAATCCCAGCACTTTGAGAGGTTGAGGCGAGTGGATCACAAGGTCAAGAGATCAAGACCATCCCGGCTAACATGGTGAAACCCTGTCTCTACTAAAAATGCAAAAAATTAGCCGGGTGTGGTGGTGGGCGCCTGTAGTCCCAGCTACTCGGGAGGCTGAGGCAGACCGGGAGGCGGAGCTTGCAGTGAGCCGAGATCGCACCATTGCACTCCAGTCTAGGCGACAGAGCAAGACTCCGTCTCAAAAAAAAACAAAAACAAAAAACACTATAATGACCAAAAAATTATACACATTTATTTGCATTTTCTTATAGTATATTTCTTTCTTTTTTTTTTTTCTGATGGAGTCTCACTCTTTTGGCCAGGCTGGAGTGCAGTGGTGTGATGTCGGCTCACCTCAACCTCCGCCTCCCAGGTTTAAGTGATTCTCCTGCTTCAGCCTCCCAAGTAGCTGGGATTACAGGCGTCTGCCACCAAGCCTGGCTAATTTTTGTATTTTTAGTATAGATGAGGTTTCACCTTGTTGGCCAGGCTGGTCTCGAACTCCTGACCTCAAGTGATCCACCCACCTCGGCCTCCCAGAGTGCTGGGATTATAGGCATGAGCCACCGCGCCCAGCCAGCATTTTCTACAGTATATTTCTAAAAGTTGAGTTACCTGGTCAAAGGGTTAGTATACATTGTTGAGACGTTTATTATGTAATACCTAATCATATTCCAGAGAGCTGTATCCTTTATATTCCAACTAGGAAAACGAGAAATTTAAGTTAACGTTCTGAGGTCTCTGTGGGAAGTTTTCAAAAAGGGAATCCCAAAATAATTTAACATGGAAATATGTGCATTGGCTCATTAAGGTTATTATCTTATGAGGGCAATGCTCATTTGCATGTAAAAATTCTAATATATTAAAATGTTGGTTGCCTTATCTTACAGTTATACCTTCCACGTGGATGATTAACACTTTTAAGTGTTCAGATAAAAGTGTCTGTTGTTTCCTTAAACCCCCCAGCATGTGGACCAACACGTTTATCTTTTTTAACCTCCTACAGTGAAATCCCACTGAAATTTTACATTGCCTATTGTAATTTGGTATAAAGATGAGTCATCTTTCATAGGGCTCAAAGCAGTTCTAGGGAAGATAATAATCTCTGATCTTGAGGAACAAAGATCGGTTACAAATCTTGTCCCTTTTCACTTATATTTTGACCATGGAGATCATCTAGGCTTTAAACCTCAATGTTACCATTGGGTAACATTACCATCGGGGTTACCATTGGGGTTATTATAGAGAGGTCGGGTATTACTAGAACAGAGTGTTATTTCCTTTTTGGAGCCCATGGAATTCTGCCAGGAAGCGACCTGCTTCCTCTGGCCTTGAGGAGGGACTGCAGATAAGAGACTAGTTAGCTGTCTACAGGTCCTTACCTTCTAGTGGCTGTATTTTTGCCCCCGAGAAGGTATAGGGATGGAGTTCGCCCTGGGACTGACAGGTACTAATGTCTGCATTTACAGTGCCTCTGTATTTTCCTCTTTTATGTATCTACTATGTTCCTTTAACCCTTTCAATGTAGTTTTTGGAGGACTTTATGAATTCTAAAGAATGTGAAAGAGCTTGGAAAGTTGTACAGAGTTTTGTGAATTCAAAATAACATTGCATTTGGTCTTATTCAAGGCACTATTGAAATGACTTACTCATTGGCCCTCAAAGGTAGTGTGAGAGGACCAGGTAATTATTTTTCCAAATTGATTTCTAATATTTGTTAGTGACCTCACAGATTTGTGTTCTTTCAAACATTCCCAATTTAAGAAAGGATCATATTATATTATAATAAGTTTGTAAAACACTATTTGGAAGTTGATTTATAAACCTCCCTTAAAACTTGATCCACAGGATTTAACCTTTCCGGCCAGACCAGGAAGCCTGTATCACCCATTTTATTGTGGGGAGAGCTTGGTGCAGATGAAAGTTTGAAATT
Source organism: Symphalangus syndactylus (assembly GCF_028878055.3). Lineage (NCBI taxonomy): Eukaryota > Metazoa > Chordata > Mammalia > Primates > Hylobatidae > Symphalangus > Symphalangus syndactylus. Next base: position 21,034,036 of record NC_072425.2, read on the forward strand.
TGGAATCATAGAAACCTGAGATTAAATCCTCACTCTGACACTGAATAGATGCGTGACCTTGAGGAAATCAGTGAACTTGTAAGATTTGGTTTCAGCTGGGTGCGGTGGCTCATACCTATAACCCCAGGACTTTGGGACACTGAGGCTGGCAGATCACTTGAACCCAGGAGTTCGAGACCAGCCTGACAAACGTGGCGAAACCCCATCTCTACAAAAAAATACAAAAATTAGTTGGGTGTGGTGGCACAAGCCTTTGGCCCCAGCTACCCAGGAGGCTGAAGTGGGAGGACCGCTTGAGCCCAGGAGGTCGAGGTTACAGTGAGCCAGGATTGTGCCACTGCACTCCAGCCTGGGTGACACAGTGAGACACTGTCTCAAAAAAAAAAAAAAAAGTACAGTCACTTTGGGGGCCCAGTGCCAAATAGGTTCTTGATAATTGTTTCTTTTTCTGCTTACTCTCTTTGAACATGTAGCTGTAAGTTTTCTGTTCTTTTTCAGTTATTATAGCCGTTGGGTTATGTTTTGCACAGACTTCTAGATTGTCCTGAAATACTAAATTACAGATATGTTTTAGCCTCCTCACATTGCAGAATGTTATACAATAAAGGAGAATACGGTCAATTTGGAAAATTACATAGATCATAATGTGTATCTTTAGGAATTTTCTTAGAAAACGTGATTTTAATACACTAAAACTATTTAAAGTAATAAAGTAAATATTAAATTAATATTTTTACCCCTTCCTTTCCCAGCTATTAGAACTTAACTTATTGAGAATATCATTTTAAACAGTATTTCTTTGCAAATGTTATACTGCAAGTGTTATATAATTATCTTTTTATTGCAAATTTTTTGAAGGGGGCTTATTAGATGTTATTTCTGGTCTGTAGCACAGTGGCTGTTTGCAGTGACTGACTTTCTGATCCTTTTTGCGTAGAATTTGTTTACTGTGTTAAAGTTGTTTGTAGTCATGTGAATTTACTGAGACAGTTATATGGTCAAATGTGTATTTTGCAGGGGGATGTCGGACTTTACACATTTGCTGATTAGTTAGGAATATTGCGTCTGCTGGTCAGTGGTTCCTGCTGATTTAAAAACAAAAGGTGCATCTGTAGACAGTGCTTAGATTGTATAAATTCAGTTGCATTAGCATCTGACACTGCAGGAGAGCAAATTATATCTTGAACAAATAATTGTAAAGAATACAGCTGTTTGTGATATCTTTATTATGAAGGTGCTGTTTTATTTCCACCCACAGTTTGAGTAAGATTTAATTTCCCGCCTAACCACATCGCTTTTCTTTTCTAGTGAGATTTTGTCTTTGTAGGCTGAATTGTTTTTAGTTTTATATTTTAACGAAGAAGATTGTCAGCATTAGGAATTCCTTTAATTTCATTTGCTTTCAGCAAACATTGGAATTATTGTTAAACTCTCAAAACTATCATTCAATGAATAATATCTAATTGATCAGTTCTAAAAACATTTTATTAGTATTGATGCTATTCCAATGATTGCATCTTTAGCTTTCCTTGTTTAAGTATTTTTTAGGTAGCGTCACTTGGACACAGGAAACTAGAGTGCATTTTTCCATTAATAAAGAAGTGGTTGTTCTCTGATCTGATTGTTTGGATTGTGTGAATTGGAGAGTAATGTTTTTTTAGCATGACACTTTGAGAACTGCTACTTGGTTAGGATACTTTTGTTCCAAGGTCTCTTTGAGTCAGTTCCTATTAAAAGTGAAATGTGACAACCTATATAACAATGAGAATATTTGAACAATACCATACTTGTATTATTATTGTATGGCTTTGAGGAAAACCTCATACTGTGTCTAATTGAATTTATTATGCTTAATGAATTTTTTGAACCAAAGAGTACCTTTTTTGTTTACTTGACCATTGAGTTTGTTTTTAAGTATATATAAAATATGCTATAAAATATGTAGAATGCTGAAAATTTGCAGCCTGAAAGATAATTATACAGCAGCTGCAGTATAACATTTGCAAAGAAATGCTGTTAAAAATGATATTCTCAATAAGTTAGGTTCTAATAGGTGGCTGGATGAAGAAGGGGTAAAAATATTAAATTAACATTTGCTTTTATTAAGAGTTCCTGTGAATTTTTATAATAGAATTGATCACAGTGAATTTATTTGGTAAATTATTAATGTCCGTGTTACATACCCTCTTAAGAATACCTTATAGTGTCATATTCAGAAACATATTATTAACTTAAAATGGTGTTCTTTTTCAAGAGAACAAAGAATTAAAATTTAGCTGCTTGATACTAGTTACATTATGTAAATTATTGTGGTAAATGTAACATTATGTAAAAGTCTGTAAGTAGTTATACAGGATTTATATCAGTGAAATAATTTTGGTTAGCTTATGCAAGAATATCACAATCAAATTTAGTGATGATTGCAGTAGTATCAGTTAGGCATTTCTCTTCTTAATGCTGTAACTATTGAGATAAGCATCTTCCTAAGTGGCCCTTTTCTAAATCTAAGCTTTGGAAAGGAGTGGAAAACTGATGTGAGATTGTGAATTTTGAGGGCTAGGTAAAAAGTTTGTCTGTGTGTCTGCACGAAACTCTCTTAAAAGTTGGTATCTTATGAGTATTAAAAAAGCTGTTAGAAATGTCTGTTTTACTTTTGCCTAATTTTTTTTACTTATTAGACAATCCAGTATCTGTTTGGATTCTTTGTGCTTTTCTGTTGGATAATTGTGAATGCAGATCTTTTTTTTTTGGGTCTAAGTAAAGCTGACTCAGTATATTCTGGTATGTTCTGTCCTACCAAATGTCATTAGTTATGACTTGTCATATTTAAGTATTAAATAGTACACCTTTTCCCTAATTTTTTTTTTTTTTTTAAATGAGAAGGGCTTTGCCAGCTGCCCTTAGGAATTAGGAATAAAAAGGTTATCACCAGGCAGTTCCTTTATTTGAGAGAGAATTTACTGGTCATTTGGAAAAAAAAAAAGTCCTACTCAGCCTTGATAAAAATAAATCACAACTAGATTAAAGATGTACATTAAAAAACAGAAGTTCATAGAAAATGTGAAAATATTTTTAGAAGTCTTAGGTAGGAAAGGATTTCTTGACTAAGATGTAAAAAAGCACAAACAAAGCCAGATGCAGTGGCTCACACCTGTAATCCCACATATTGGGAGGCTGAGACAGGAAGATTGCTTGAGTTCAGGAGTTCGAGACCAGCATGGACAACATAGTGAGATCCCTGTCTCTACAGAAAACCAAAAAATTAGCTGAGACCACAGGTGCATATGGTGACGTGCACCTGTCGTCCCAGCTACTGGAGAGGCTAAGGTGGGAGGATCCCTTGAGTCTGGAGGTCGAGGCTACAGTGAGCCATGATCATGCCACTGCCCTCCAGCCTGGAAGATAGAATGAGACCCTTTCCAAAAACCACAAAGAAACATCACAAACCATGATGAAAAAGACTTGACTCTTGATTTGAGTACACCAAAATTTGAAACTTTGCTATGGCAAAAAAAAACTATTAACAAAATGAAAAGACAATTATTAGACTGAAAATTTTTGCAAGGCTTAGGATCCAGAATACATAAGGTACTTGAAAGAAAGAAATTTTTTAGATAGGCAAAAAATATTAGATGAAGTAATAAAATAATAAATCCAAGTAGTTAAGAGTCATATAAAAAGATTATGATTCTATCACTAAAATGAAGGAAATATAAATTAAAATCCTGAGAGAGTATTTTATACCTGAGAGTGGCAGAAAATGTCAAAAATCAACTAGTACCAGTATTAATAAGAATGTGGAAGGGCAAAAACTCTTACGTGCTTTGATAATATATAGTGAAGTGGAAGGTGCTCATGTTCTAGCAACCACTGATTCCGCTCACTGTATATTGCAGTGAAATTCTCATTTGTGTACAAAATGTCATATCAAGAATGTTCGCCGGGCGCGGTGGCTCACGCTTGTAATCCCAGCACTTTGGGAGGCTGAGGCGGGCGGATCACGAGATCAGGAGATCGAGATCACGGTGAAACCCTGTCTCTACTAAAAATACAAAAAAAATTAGCCAGGCGTGGTGGCGGGCACCTGTAGTCCCAGCTACTCGGAAAGGCTGAGGCAGGAGAATGGCCTGAACCCGGGAGGCGGAGCTTGCAGTGAGCCGAGATTGCGCCACTGCACTCCAGCCTGGGCGACAGAGCGAGACTCCGTCTCAAAAAAAAAAAGAATGTTCATAGCACCTTTTTTTTTTTGTAACTGAAAAATCCTTAAAACCTAAATGATCAACAGGGAAAAAAATGGATAAATTATGACTTACTAATATAGAATAAAGAATTATATAGCCGAATAGAAGAATTTTATAGCAATTAAAAGGAATGGATCCAATCTGCTTGAAGCAACATGAGTAATTCTCAAAAACATAATTTTGAATTAGAAAAACAGGCTAAAAGTACTATCTGCAAAATATCAGATATATAAATGTTAAAAACACAAAACAACTCTATTTTATCATGGGTGCATTTATATATATTAAAAGTACAACAGTATGGATGGAAAGACTGTATGCCAACCTTAAAAAATGGTTACTTCTGGAAAGGGAAGGAGGAGGATAATGGGATAAGGGGTGGAAGGTGGTGCTTTAGCTATACCATACAGCGTTGATGTGTAGTAGACTATATCATTCTAAGCTTGTTAAGTACACTCTATGATATTCACATAATGACAACATTGCCTAATGATGCATTTCTCAGGGTGCATTCTCATTGTTAAGTGACACATCACTGTATTTCAGAGGTCCAATTACAAATTATTAAAAAGGGCAACTTTCCATGTCATTTATAGTTCTAAATCACTTTATTTTAAAAATATATTGATGGATGTTTGGCAAAGAGGCAAACCCACAAATCTTTTTTATTTTTATTTTTGAGATGGAGTCTCGCACTGTCGCCCAGGCTGGAATGCAGTGGTGCGATCTCTGCTCACTGCAAGCTCTGCCTTCCAGGTTCACGCCATTCTCCTGCCTCAGCCTCCCGTGTAGCTAGGACTACAGGTGCCCGCCACCACGCCTGGCCAATATTTTGCATGTTTAGTAGAGACTGGATTTCACCATGTTAGCCAGGATGGTCTTGATATTCTGACCTTGTGATCTGCCTGCCTCGGCCTCCCAAAGTGCTGGGATTACAGGTGTGAGCGACCATGCCCGGCCGTGGATGCTTTCTTGTAAGTGAAATTGGTGGATTATAAGGCATGGAAATTTAAAATTCATTATATTTGTGCTGCAGAAAATGGTACCAAATTGCTTTACATCCAACCATACTCTTAGTTATCAATTATAGGAGACTGCTTATTTCTCCAGATCCTTCAGTCTCCAGATGTTTCCCACACTTCTAACCTTTGCCAGTCTTATGGGGAAAAATGACATGAGTTATAAGATTATATAACCTGAGCACCTATTTGCATCCCTTTTTTGGCATCTTTCAAGATGGTAAAGTGTTGGATCTGGCGTTCCATCATTTTGAGAAATGTGCTCAACTTTGGAGGCTGTGAGTAGGAGAGAGCAGATTGAATGCATAACAGGGTCTAGTCCAGGCTTCAAGCAAGATGGATGAAAAGGTTCAGGGATTTGGCCGGGCGTGGTGGTTTACGCCTATAATCCCAGCACTTTGGGAGGCCGAGGTGGGCGGATCACCTGAGTTCAGGAGATCAAGACCAGCCTGGCCAACATGGTGAAAGCCTGTCTCTACTAAAAGTACAAAAATTAGCCGGGCGTGGTGGTAGGTGCCTATAATCCTAGCTACTCGGGAGGCTGAGGCAGGAGAATCGCTTGAACCTGGGAGGTGGAGGTTGCAGTGAGCCAAGATTACACCATTGCACTCCAGCCTGGGGGACAAGAGTGAGACTTCATCTCAAAAAAAAAAAAAAAAAAAAAAAAAAGATTCAGGGATTTAAGTTCAAATTGAAATGTTGGCTTCCTAGGTAATTCTAGATCAAGTTTGTCCAACCCATGGCCTGGGGCTGTATGTGGCCCAGGATGACTTTCAATGTGGCTTAACACAAATTTATAAACTTTCTTAAAATATTAAGAGTTTTTTTTTTCTTTAGCTTATCAGCTTTCGTTAGTATGTTTTTTTTTTTTTTTTTGGTAGAGACATGGTTTTCACCATGTTGCTCAGGTTGGTCTCGATCTCTTGAGCTCAAGCGATCCTCCCTCCTCGGCCTCCCAAAGTGCTGGGATTACAGGTGTGAGCCACCATTCCTGGCCTTTTCTTTCTCTTTAAAAATTACGTTTGTGTACGTGCCTTCCCCAACACCCCACATTTCCTGCGTGCTCTGCTTCCCAAACCCTGGCATCTCACCTGTCAGTCAGCATGGATGCAGAGTTCAGAGGCAAGAGACAGCCTGAGGAGTTCCACCCAGAAAAGAGTTGCCTTGTGACATGAAAGACATGATGGCCAACACCATGAGGCCAAAACATGAGATGATGGAGGAAATGCAAATTGAGGAGGAGAGATCTTTTAAGGTAGAATTACCCCAGGCCAGTAATCTTTGTTATTCCATATAGGTTTTATTGGTCCTCGAAAAGGAAGTCTTTACAGAAATGCAGATTTTACATTAATAGCAAGAGGGAGGAAACCCCTCCAGATAATGAAGTGAAAATCGTGAAGCAAAGTCAGGCAGAGAGGGCAAAAGGAGCCTTTAAAATTCTCATTGTTGGCCAGACCGGTGGCTCATGCCTATAATCCCAGCACTTTGGGAGGCCGAGGTAGGCGGATCACTTGGTCAAGTTCAGGAGTTCGAGACCAGCCTGGCCAACATGGTGAAACCCTGTCTCTAGTAAAAATACAGAACTCAGCTGGGCAGGGCGGTGTATGCCTGTAATCCCAGCTACTCTGGAGGCTGAGGCACGAGAATTGCTGGAACTCAGGAGGTGGAGGTTGCAGTGATCCGAGATCATGCCACTGCACTACAGCCTGGGTGACAGAGCAAGACTCGTCTCAAGACCAGAAAAAAAGAAAAAATTCTCATTGTCATGTCAGGTCTGTAGGTCTAGTTGAGGACAATTATCAGGCTAATTACTTCTTACTGGGAAATGCTTATTTCAGTGTTCAGACTTCCTAAATTCTTAATTTAAGAAGGCATAAATAGAATGACATTTAAGTAGCCACTGCTGCTTAAATTTAGAATTTTTCTCCATTGAAAGAACTTTAATAATTGTTTTCTTTCTTTTATGAGAGGCTTGTTAACTCTACAGAGTGGTTGGCCACACAAAAAACCAGAAAGAAGTACTTTTCCTCAGGGCCATTTTCCTTTATAGGATACTTATAGGCATTGATGTTTTACCAAAGCAATGAGTTGTCTCAGGCTTTTAGATCATAGAATGATAGAATTTTAGAGTCAAGAAAACTCAGTAAACATTTTTAGTTTATATGTGAGAGAATTCAGGTTCAGAGATGTATTTAAAATCAGATAGTGGCAGAATCTAGGTCTGCTGATTCCAGTCCAACATTTTAAGATTCATACCAAATCTTTTAAATATTATAATGGCTATTGTGATTTTCTGAAAGCTTACTAAAAATGATTGTGTGCTATGAGTCTAATATTGTTCTAGGCATAGCAGATAGGAAGATAAATTAAGTACTCGGAGGAACATGCTGGGGGGGCATGCATCAGTCATGGTCCAGCTGAAGATAATAGAAACAGTCGTGCCATTCCTTCTAGGTTTGTATCAGAAAAATGGGTTCCTCCTGTTGCCTCCTGTCTCCCCACGTCCCTGAGCTTTCAAGTCTCACTAGGTGGATCTGACTGGCAGAACCTAAATCATACCCAGGATCTTAGTTGCAGGGGCTTTTTGGAAAATAGTTTGTAGCTTTCCAGCTTCTGTGATACTGGAGGGCCCATAGAATGCTGTGAGAGGGATAGAGTGAGCCAGTCTGCAGAATGCTTAGGGTTAACACATAGGAGGGGCACTGAACCTGCCAATGTGGGGTTGTTGGCTTGAGAGCTTTCACTGGGAAGTATTGTAGAACCTGAGCTGAGACTAGAAGGATGGAGTTGAAGATGTCTCACCTTTTCTAAGGAACTTTGATGAGTGGATTCCTATTGCTAGTTTTTTATCAAGTCTGTATAACAATAATTCTCAAAGTGTAGTCCCCCAGACCAGTAGCGTTAACATCACCTGGGAACTTCTTAGAAATGCAAATTAGGCAGGGGGATTGCTTGATCTCAGGTGTTTGAGACCAGCCTGGGCAACATGGCAAAACCCTGCCTCTACAAAAAAATACAAATATTAGTCAGGCATGGTGGCATTTGCCTGTAGGTCCAGCTACTTGGGAGGCTGAGGCGGGAGGATCGCTTGAGCCCAGGAGTTTGAGGCTGCAGTGAACCATGATCCTGCCACTGCATTCCAGCTTGGGTGACAGAGTGAGACTGTCTTAAAAAAAAAAAAAAAAAAAAGCAAATTATTGGATACTATTTTAGACTTACTGAAACAGAAACTGATCAAGCCCATCAGGTAACTTTGATGCATGCTAAAGGCTGATAACCTCTGCCATGTAAGCGTAATGATTAAGATTATAGGTTTTTTGGTGTTTTTTGTTTGTTAGTTTTTTGTTGGAGATGAAGTTTTGCTCTTGTCACCTAGGCTGGGGTGCAATGGCATGATCTCAGCTCGCTGCAACCTCTACCCCCCGAGTTCAAGCAATTCTCCTGCCTCAGCCTCCTGAGTAGTTGGGATTACAGGTGCCCACCACCACACCGGGCTAATTTTTGTATTTTTAGTAGAGACGTGGTTTCACCATGTTGGGCAGGCTGGTCTCGAACTCCTGACCTCAAGGGATCCTCCCGCCTCGGCCTCCCAAAGTGCTGGGATTACAGGTGTGAGCTACTGTGCCCGGCCAAGAGTATAGGTTTTAAAGTTAAATCTGAGTTTGAATCTTAGCTTTTGCATTTACCATTGGTGTGATTATGAGCCAGGAATTTCATCTCTCCTGATCTTCTGGGGATAACAATACTTACCTTGTAGAGTTGTAGAGTTGTGAAGCTTAAGTGGCATGACATGGACTATGCTTATCCCAGTGTGTGACACAGAGTAGGCATTCCATGAAGTCTTTTGAAGGAGAGTTGGCTGGAGTGCCCCTGAATTAATCTACCCCAGGAAATTTAATAAGGGCAATTCAGATAGAATTCAATTCAGCAAGCATGTGTGGAAGGCAGCCTACTCTGTGCTGTGCACTGTTCTTGAAGTCTGTGGTGCCTTTATCTGTGGGAAGAGCACAGATGGTAAGGAGACATGGGTTCTAGTCATTGGAGTGGCTTATTTTACTTACTGGGTAGACAAGTACTTAAATGAAAGAATTAACAGTTGAAGATAGGAAATGATTAGGTGCATAATCAGGTGCTTAGTCATTTATTTAATGCTGCCAAAGTAGCAAATATTACAGAAGCTTAGGGAGGAGACCAGTCAATTGTGGGCTGACGTAGTCAGGGATGGATTCCTGGAAGAGGCAGATGGGGACATTATAAACTGTTGTAATGTAAATCTGATTTCCCAGGAACATATTTATTTGCAAAGTTCATTTAAAAAATTATGAATCTTATTAAAAATATAGAAAATTCAGAATATAAGGCCAAAAAAATCACCAATAATCCTACAACTCACTCATGGCTAGATATTTTGATGAGTTAACTTTTAGTCTGGATTTAAAACATTAAAAAATGATAATTGCTATTACAGTATGATAAATCTTTGTATTTTGAGTTAATTCTTCATAATGCAATGATGTATTTCCACATGTTGTGATGTAAATATTGCATCACTTGAACTTATTAACACTTTCAATTTTTGCAATGATGCTTGAAAAAAATTTTAAAAAGTACCTACATTTCAGACTATTTCCTTCAGATAGATTTTGAGGTGTGGAATTACTAGGGTGCAGAGTGAGGACATTGATAATGCTTTTGGTACATGTTGCCAAAAGAGGTATTTGAGAAGAAAGGGTATTACTCCCTTTATTCCTTCATTCCTTCTTTTTTCATTCAGTATTTATATGCTAGGCCTTTTTCCAGGTGCTGGGGATATAGTAGTGAACAAAATAAGCAAAGATCCTTGCCTTTATACAGTGTATAATTTAGGAGGGGAAAACAGATAATAAGTACAAGTTAAGCATTCCTAATCTGAAAATCCAAAATGCTCCAAAATCGGAAACTTTCTGAGTGCTGATGTGATGTCACAAGTTACTCTGAACATGTTATTTTTTCACTCCATTAACAGTATGTCAGGGCTGGGCACGGTGGTGCACGCCTGTAATCCCAGCCCTTTGGGAGACCGAGGCGGGCAGATCACCTGAGATCAGGAGTTCGAGACCAACCTGGCCAACATGGTGAAACCCCGTCTCTACTAAAAATACAAATATTTACTGGGTGTAGTGGCGGGCACCTGTAATCCCAGCTACTTGGGAGGCTGAGGCGGGAGAATCGCTTGAACCCAGGAGGCAGAGGTTGCAGTGAGCCAAGATCACGCCACTGCACTCCAGCCTTGGTGACAGAGCGAGACTCCGTCTCAATAAAACAACAAACAAACAGTATGTTGGCCGGGCATGGTGGCCATAATCCCAGCACTTTAGGAGGCTGAGGCGGGTGGATCCCTTGAGGTCAGGAGTTCGAGACCAGCCTGCCCAACATGACGAAACCCCGTCTCTACTAAAAATACAAAAATTAGCGAGGCATGGTGGCGGTTGCTTGTAATCCCAGCTACTTGGGAGGCTGAGGCAGGAGAGTCACTTGAACCTGGAAGGTGGAGGTTGCAGTGAGGAGAGATAGTGCCACTGCACTCCAGCCTGGGTGAGAGAGCGAGACTCCATCTGAAAACAAAAAACAACCCCCCAAAACCAGTATGTCATATTTTTTACTGTTAGGTACTTATATGTAAATAGGTACAAGAAAATAATTGCTTATTGGTATCATATAAATTCACAGTTGGGAATGATGGTGATGCCAAACCACAGATTGTCCACATGGATGGCTAAGACAGTGACATCTTTGCTTTCTGATGGTTAATTGTACAAACTTTGTTTCATGCACAAAATTATTAAAATAATATATAGGATGGTGCAGTGGCTCCCACCTGTAATCCCAGTGCTTTCGGAGGCCCAGGTGGGCAGATCACTTGAGGTCAGGAGTTCGAGACCAGCCTGGCCAACACGGTGAAACCCCGACTCTAATAATAATTCAAAAATTAGCTGGGCATGGTGGCGGGCACCTGTAATCCCAACTACTCGGGAGGCTAAGGCAGGATAATCGCTTGAACCCAGGAGGCAGAGGTTGCAGTGAGCTGAGATCATGCCATTACAGTCCAACTTGGGTGACAGAGTGAGACTCTGTCTCAAAAAAAAAAAAAATTGTATAAATTACCTTCAGGCTATGTGTATACGGTATATATGAAATATAAATTTTGCATTTAGACTTGGGGCCCATCCTCAAGATATCTCATTATGTATATGAAATATTACAAAATCTGAAAAAACACTTCTAGTCCCAAGCATTTTGAAAAAGAGAAGATACTCTACCTGTATATAGTATGTTGCATGGTAAAATGCACTAAAGAGAAACATAACCCAGGAAAATGGAATGAGGAATGTTGGGGATAGGAAAATTATAAATTTAAATAAGGTGATTAGGGAAGGCCACATTGGGAAACTAGCTTGTGAATAAAATCTGATAGCACATGCCTTATTCCTTGATATTTTATCAGACAGAGTGAATTGTGAGGATATAGGCCATGAAGTGGAAGCATGGCATGCATGTTTGAGAAGCAGCAAGCAGACCAGCAAGGTGGGAACAAAATTAGGAGAGGAGAGTTAGGAAGTGAGTACAGAGGTTTGCTGGTGAAGGGAGGACGTTGTAGAGGAGGCCTTGTATTGAGTTTTACAGGATTCCTCTAGATGCTATTTGAGAGCAGACTACAGGAAATTGGAACCAGAAGCAGGAAAACCTGTTTGGAGGCTATTGGTAGTTAATCCAGGTGGAAAATGATGGCTTAAATCAGGGTGGTAGTGGTGGAGATGGACTGAAATGGTCAGACTTTGAATATATTTTGAAGATTTAGTTGGCAGGAGTGGCTGATACATTGGCTCTGGGATGTGAGAGAAAGATCAGGAGTTCCGTTTTGGATATGTTAAGTTTGAGATGTCAAGTGGAGATGTTGAGTAGACAGTTAGATAAATGAGTCTGGAATTGGAAGAGATAGGAGCTGGAGAAATAAATTTAAAATTGATAGTGCATATTTGAAGTGATGGAACTGAAAGAGGACCAGCAAAGGAAAGAAAGTCAAGTCCAAGGACTGAGTTCTGGGGCTTCTCAATAGGGAAAGATCAGCAAGGAGCCTGCAGAAGCCAGTGAGGCAGGAGAGTGGGATGCTCTGGAAGCCACCTGAAGAAAGAAAGTGACTCTAGGAGTGTATTAGTCCATTTTCATGCTGCTATAAAGACATACCTGAGACTGGGCAATTTACAAAAGAAAGAGGTTTATGAGGTTAATGAGACTTACAGTTCCACATGCCTGGGGAGGCCTCACAATCATGGTAGAAGGCAAGGAGGAACAAGTCACTTATTACATGGATGGCAGCAGGAAAAGACAGAGCTTGTGCATGGAAATTCCCATTTTTAAAACCATCAGATCTCATGAGACTCATTCACTATCACGAGAACAGCACAGGAAAGACCCACCCTTATAATTCAGTCACCTTCCACGGCCTTCCTCCCATAACATGTGGGAATTGTGGGAGTTACAATTCAAGATGAGATTTGGGTGGGGGCACAGCCAAACCGTATCAAGGAAGAAGCAATCATGGGTGTGAAATGGTGCTTGTAGATCAAGACTAAAGATTGATAATTGATGTTAGCAGTAAAAGAAGGTCATTGGTGTGGCTGTTGGTATGTGAGTAGTTTCGGAGAAGCAGTGAGGTGAAAGCTTGGTTGTCATGGGTCCAAGAGAGTAGGAGGCGACAAAGTGGTGACTGTGGGTTATAGACACTGTTTCAAAGAATATAGCTACAAAGAAAAGGAGAGAAATGGGGTGGTAGCTGTTGGAAAGTGGGCTTGACCTTTAAAAAAATATCTGTAGAAATAACAGCATGTTTCTATGCTGATGGGAAAGATCCTATAGAGAGGTAAAATGAATAAAACAGGAGGATTGGTGGAGCTCTGTCTGAGTTGGCAAGAGGGGATGGGGTCCTCTTTCACAAGTGGACAAAGGACCTTTGCAAGGGGCACATGTAATAAGGCAAAGGCAGAATCTGTGGGGCAGAGGTGGTGGGAGAATAGAGGTGGTGGTGGGGCTTGTGGGAGTTCTCTTCTGATTCCTCTATTTTCTCAGGGAAGTGGCAAGTAAGGGAATCAGTGGCAATTGAGGTTGGAGGGAAGAGGAGAAAGTATAAAATAGTCACCAAGGAGAGAGAGAAAGAGAAAGTGAATGAATGAAGGAAAATGTGATATAGTTACTGAGTTGCATTAAAGCTCACTTACAGTTACTAACCACAGATTTAAGGTGAGATTAATCAGCATAGCTGTGTGTTTTTGTCCAGCCACATACCTTAAACTATAAGGTGTCAGGAGTTTCCAAGTATGCATGGAACAGCTATGAAAATGGACCCCCTGTTAGCTATATGGGTGCAGGTGGATAGTTGGATTTAACAAGGACTGGAGTTTGCCAAGAGAGGATGACAAAGAGGCACAAGGCAGATGAGAATATGTATAAAGGAACAGTTATAACAATAGGATTTAAGGTATGTAAGGAGAATCGTGTAGACCTGAGGTGGATAAAAGGCAGTGAAAAGGGCTGAGTGTGGTGGCTCACGCCTGTAACCCCAGCACTTTGGGAGGCTGAGGTGGGCGGATCACCTGAGGTTGGGAGTTAGAGACCAGCCTGACCAACATAGAGAAACCCCGACTCTACTAAACATACAAAATTAGCTGGGCGTGGTGGCGCACGCCTGTAATCCCAGCTACTTGGGAGGCGGAGGCAGGAGAATCGCTTGAACCTGGAAGGCGGAGGTTGCGGTGAGCCTAGATCGCTCCATTGAACTCCAGCCTGGGCAACATGCGTGAAACTCTGTTTCAAAAAAAAGAAAAAAAGACAGTGAAAAGATGGATAGAGTATATGCCCCTGTGGAATAGAAGAAGGAAGAGTGCTACAGGGGTTGAATGGAAAGAGAGAAGGTGGATCATGGTTGGAGACTGAGATGCTTGAAATTTGCAATTTCTAAGGGAATTTCAATTATTGGTAGTGGTAGAGTTTAGAGTGTGACCGTAGGAGTAGAGGGTGAGATTGTTGAGGGGAGTGGCCTAGGAATCAAGAGTTATAGGGATTTGGAAGGATCATCTGTGTGAATAGTAAAATCGGGAAGATTGTGGTGGGAGTGGTATTAGAGTGAGTGGCAATGCAGTATGATCTCCAAGAGTCAAGGATGAGGAATAACCCTGGAATTAGTAGGTGACAACAAAGCAGAATGGTGGTGGTGGTGTTGGTGGTGGTAGGGAGGAGGGCATGGTCTGGTGACCAGAGGTTAAAATCTAGGGTTTTGGAGAGTTAAGGAAAGTGAAAGGCCTGTAAGTGGCTCTAATGAACAGAGGCCGTCTATCCCACTTCCAGGGCAGTGGGAGGAGAGGTAGGGAAGAAACATCCAACTCTTGAAAGGACCCCAGAGGAAGTGAGCATTCGGTTGCAGTAAGAAGGTAAGGATGTAAAGGGAGCTTAGAAGAGGTTGCAAGTTTTGCTTCTGGCTGACCAGGAGTGCCAAAAGCGAGTTAGTTTTGTGAGTTGGGGAGCCATGGACGTGAGTGTGCCAGTTTTGCTGTAACTGTGGCAACCTCATTAAAAATTCAGTGTACTTTTGATGGAGGACATAGTTCTTTGTCTTTTGAATTTTTAAAAAGTGTTAGTATGATTGACTTAATTCATATAAGAATATACAATTGGCCACATTGATGAGTGATGCCTAAGTGCATCTTTTAAAAGATTTGGATAGTGGGAAGATGAGAAAGGTGAATAGAACATGTCAAGTTTTGTGGGAAAGTTAAATGATTAAGCTGGCCAGGTTTAGGGATTTATATTTAAGACATAGAGATGAAATTGTCTGGGTTGGTCTTAATGTCTGCACTAAGGATTGTAGGCTGTTATGATAGCTTTACTACATAAAGATCTTAAAACATTAAAAATGGTAAAGGTCCTCAAAAATTAATGTAGAATTATTATATGATCCAGTAATTTGGATATATATGCAAAAGAAGTGAATAGACCTGAGTAGACATTTGCACGTGCATGTTCATAGCAGCATTATTCACAATAGCCAAAAGGTGGAAATAACCCATATGTCCATTGATGGAATAATAAGCAATGTGGTATCTACATACAATGGAATGTTACTCATCTGTGAAAAGGAAGGAAATTGTGACACATGCAACATCATGAATGAACCCTGAAGACATTATGCTAAGTGATTCCACTTATATCACATAACTAGAGTATTCAAATTCACAGAGACAGAAAGTAGATTGGTGGTTGCCAGGGGCTGGGAGAAGGGGATAATGAAGAGTTGGTGTTTAATGGGTTCAAGGTTTCAGTTGGGGAAGATGAGAAATTTCTGGAGATGGATAGTGGTGATTGTGGCACAACAATGTGAATGTACTTAATGTCACCACATGGTACTTAAAGACGGTCAAAATAGTAAATTGTATGTATATTTTACTACAACAACAAAAGTCTCAAAGGACATAGGCACTGCTTCTCTAATGGTACAGATAAAGGCTAGGCAGCGGTGGCTTGTTCCCTGGAAGCAGGGTGGAGTGGGGAAGACAGGATTTTGGTATAAGGAAGGCTCTGTTTGATGGGCATGTGCTTCCCCTCCAGAGATGTCCGCATTGTCTCTCCCGTATGAATGGGAACTCCAGCATTGGGGTTTTCATTGTGGTTTAGAACACACAACGAGAACACGTTTTCTTAAGTAGGAAGACATTTTCTCCGTGTTCTTATTTACTCTACTTGTTTAGCAATTTTTTTTCATAGATGAGATAAGGATAACTCTAGCCTTCAAAATTATTCTAAGTTTTTAATATGAATTCATCTTTTAAATATTGTATTTACTAGTTGAATAGAGTGCTAGTTACTTTGGAGTCATTTTATTTATATCCTGAACTTGGCAGAGGACTATAAATAAAGAAATTGGAAAGCTCTCATTCATAATCTGCTAAGGCCTGTTTCATGAAAACATGTTGTAGTTATTTGTCCAGATGTATTCTTATTGTTGAGTCACAGTAATGACTAGAAGACAGATCAACAGGAGGACGTAAATAAATAAAGCCAAAAAGAAAAGCCAGTGTTGGATTCTTTGGAGCCTGATGGATTCAGGCTGAATCCCAACTCTGTTACTTAACTCTGAATTTGTTCATTGTGAGCCTCACTCTTCTTATTTATTAAATAGAGAGCTTCTACTTACCTGGAAGAGTCATTTTGATTAAATAGGATAAAAATTAAGCCACCTATGGCAATGGTTGGTATACCTAAGCATTCAATAAGAGGTAGCTGGTAGTATTATAATTGTTACTGCAAAAATGTTTACTGGGACTCTTCCTGAAACCCAGTATGCAAACTTAGAAAGCAAAAGAATTAGCAGAAGGGTCCTTCAATTTATACAGATTCACCTCAGGGTTTCTGTAAATCTGGGAGAGTCCCTCGTGTATTTGATGTTTACAGATCATTAGCAAAACAGATGCCAGGAGGCAAATAAACTGTAGCTTAAAGATTTTGGAACTACTGACAATGTAGAGAAAATCAGTTTCTGATAAAGTTATAGTGTTTCTAAGTAAGCAGTAGAAGGCAATGGGAAAATTTTAATTGGGTTTATAAAAGTTTATTTCAGGAACACATGTATTTCCAATTTGAGGCACACCTATACATCTGTAGTCATCGAATTTATAGTGCTTGCTTATTTCTCCATTGGGGTTAATAATATAACAACAACTAATATTTATTGTGTGCTTACGACATGCCAGTGTGATCTTTAGGAAGTTTGTAGCATTCAAAGGCTTGTTTTCATTTGGATGTTTGGAAATTGGCCTTTTATCCACTTGGAGACACAGGGTGTTTAATGAGTTTATTTTGTTCTATTAATTCTATTACACTCCAAATATTTGTTCGGTATTTATAACAGTTAAGACATTTTGTAGGAGACAAAGTTAAGTAAGACATGGAACTTGGCCTCACAACAGACCTATTCACTATATTGTATACGCTTCAGAAGTGGGCGTGCGGTGTCATGGGATGAGCCCTGATCTAGTCCTGGACTCTACCCCTGGCTCTACTACTTCTTCATGGAACCCTTTTCTGCCCCCTTAGGACAAGGCCAGATGCCCCTGTGCTGATTGATTCCTAGTATCACACTTACCAAACCCCATGGTACCTGCTTGTTTAATTCTCTGTGTTCTCCATTAGGGCTAGACTGTAAACTCCTGGAGGGTGAGGACTGTGGCTTATTTATCAACAGGGCCAGCCACAGCAGAGCATTTGTTCCACGAGTGACTACTAATTTTCTGACTTTGGACAAGTGATAACCTATTGCTTTCTTTAACTATGATAAAATTGATTTGATAGCCTCTATAGTGTAGCTTTGTCAGAAAGGTAAAATCAGAAAACTTCTCTAAAATGCCTGTCACAGTGCCTGGCAAATAGTGGGTGTTCCATCAATAGTTTTTTATATTTGAATAAATAAGTTATCTCTTTTCACTAAATTTGACAGATACGATACATCTATTTATGAAGACCATATGGAGTGATGTCATATTTGTAATACATAAAGGGCACAGCTGTCGTTTAGGCAAAGTATAAAGTAATTATTCATATTGGCATAAAAATGTGACACTTCAGGTTACTCATTCAAAAAAGTGGGATAAAATGAATCCCAACTCGTAGAGAAATTACATGGAAGCCTGAGATTATAATCATAAAAAAACTCATCTATAATTATCTATCAATTGATAGATTTAAGGAATTGTTTCCAATAATTTTGAAGTAATTTTTAAAAATTCCAAATATTTAAATTTAAGTAATAATGAAAGTTGAAAACTAAGATATTCAGTAGAGAAAAAGGTAAATGTAAGTGAATATATCCTTTTGATTTTTTTTTTTTTTTTTTTGCCTCCAGCACACCCTACCCTTCCTTTTGCATTTTAAAGCTCCCTTTGGAATTTCACTTATGTTTGATTTTTGGATTCACATAACATAAATTTGGTTAAGGATCAGACTTATATTCCTTTTGTAGATGAAGTTATAAAAAATTTTTCAAACTATCAGTAAGCAGTGGCATTTGCTGGTTAAAATCCTTCCATATTCTCCAGAAAGATGAAACTCCCTAGATTTTACTGTATAATGTCAATGTACTTATTATTTGTACAACAGCTGATGCATTTAGGACTTGTTGATTCACTTAATTGGTAACTGTACTACATTCATAACTTCAACAACTGAAAACAATAGGTCAGTGTCTGCTGTTTATGCGTAAATAGTCACATTGGAGCAGGATATGTCTGAAAGGCAGAATATGTTAGTCTGAGGAGGAATCTGGCATGTGAATGGCTCCATTGCTTGCCATACTGAGGTGGGTTTTTGCTGTCTTTCCTTGAATAATGTTATTTGTGTTTTTATTATGGGTGTTGATGGTTAACTTCCTATGTTATCAGGCTGGCTGCTGTGAAATTGCATTTGATTGTATTTTAAATGCCAGTGTTGGGGGAAAATGCTAGACTAGACTCATGGTTAAAAATTGGGATGATTTAAAGTTTTTATGTCTTACAGCCTTCATGTGCTAAAGCAAAAAGTTACACCTAGAATAGATATTTTTTAAGTAACAAATTTCATTTGTACATGGAATCCAAATAAATGTTCATTTATAGTCCTTCCAAATGATTTTTTCTCTAATTTATGAATTAGACGTCTTTCAAATTTTAGAGTCAAATCTGCATTTTAGAATCAGTATTTTTTGAAAAGAGTAATTTTTAATTAAAAAAGTTTAAAAGGAAAAACAACCTAAACCTCTTTGTTTCATTGTCAAAAAAAAGGAAAACATACTGGTGATTTTTAAACTCTGTAAGACATTTCAAACATTCTTTTCAAAAATATATTATTTGTAACAAGTAAATTTTAATAATCAAACAATATAATTTACTAGAATAATTGTGTTTAGTTATTACAAAATGCTAACCTAATGAGTCAGGTATTTTACAATGTAAAATAAATGAAGCTGAGTTTTTGTAGCTTTAGTAAGTTTACTAGTGTCCTTGAAATGCTATATTTAATGCAGTCCAGTTTGCAGTCATCTTATCAAGAAACTTTAATTTTGCATAATACAAAAAAATGTTCTTCTTGAGGATTAAAAGAAAGCTTATTTCTGGGTGTATTTTGGGGAAAATTTGAGCTTGTTCTCAAACTATACAACTTCTTAGACTATTTTCTGAAAGTCTACATTTTTAGTGTATAAAATTTGGAAATGTCATTAGTGAAAGAGCAGTATAGTGGACTGTTATCCTGTTTGCAGCATATTCCCATCTTCTCATCTGGAAAATTAAATCTGATTACAGCTTGGATTAACATTTATGGTTGTGGGGAGAGGAAGATAGTATCTCAAACTCCATGAAATTGAACAATGAGATTATATGGTTTATAGCTAATGTTAAAGTCCTGCTTCTTAAAGGGCAGATTTTGTAATTGTAAGCTTTAAATATGTTCAATATTTTGTTTCTTATTGACTGAAATATCCTAGAGATAATGATTGGGTAAATTCAGCGGGCATTAAATGTAATGTTTTCTGCCTTGAATACCTAACATGTTAAAAGTGAAAGCAGTGTAGATTCTCGTGTTAACTGCTACACTTGCAGTTTCTCTTGAATTTCCTAAAAGAGGTCCTATTATAGGAGATAGTGGCGTTTGGTTAGTATGCAGTTGTTACGTGTTTTGTACAAAGTGAAGTCGGTGTATTTTTTAATCAGTTTAAAAATATGTCATGCCTTGACTCTTTAAATGAAGTCATTGGTATGACAGAGGGAAAAAGGAAAATAATTTGGTAAGGTGTGTGTGTGTGTGTGTGTGTACACATACGAGTTACCAATGTACAAATGAGCCCTCATACATAACCACAGCACTTTTATGAATTATTTTGCATTTCTGTTGTAAAAGATCTGTCTACCACGTTTTCTAGGAACTTTAAGCCTAAGGCAGAACTCAGGGTGTTTGGAGCCTGTGTAAAATAATTTATAGCACCTTTCCAGTAAGTCTTGCCCACACTCTTATTCTATTAATTAAACATGATGTGGCAATCTGGTATATCTTAAAGATTTAAAATTATGTATAGTAGGAGACTGGAAAACATAGACTGTTGAGATGGAAGAAGATTAGCCTTTCTTAAAAGAAAAAAATGTTAGCCATGTTTGTTTGGGAGATCAGTTTTTTCCTGCTGTGAAGACATAGCTTTTTAAGCATGGTCATGTTCTGTGCCTGAGTGAGATTGTGCTTTTGGGAGTCCTATACTGTGAAATGTGTGTGTTTAAATATGGAAATGCTTCTTGTGGCCTTCAGTGAAAGTGATGCACACGTTTCTGTGGGGACAGCCTCTTTGATGGCCATGGTGCTGTGACATCACAATGACATGATAAGAAACCTTGTCTGAGAGCCACCTGCCTCTTTGGTTAAGAGATGCATGGATTCTATTAGAGTGTACATATTATTAGCAAGATATTTTAAATACAATATTTTTTTCTGTTGAAAAGTATTTTCCTGGGAGTTGATGACATTGATTTTTAAGTTTGTGAGTTATCTATTGCCTAAAGTAGGAGAAAGTTATTGAGAGAAAAGGATAAGGAAAGAAGGGTGTGCTGTGTACCACTAGATTCTTAATTTTCTGTCAGCAGGACAATTCTTGGGTAAAAGCTTGACATACGCTGATTATTCTTACTGCCAATCGCCTAAGCAAATTTCTTTCTTCCATGGTAGTACTTTCTTTCTTCCATGGTAGTGCTCTTCCCTGCAGATTTGTGTGTTGAAAGTTAGCTGTTTGCATTTGATGGTGAACTTACGAATGTGAGAAGGTGTTTTGGAACATTAGCAATTATAGCATTGAATGGTGGATAAAGAAATAGATATATAAATATTAGACCGATGCACAGTTTTCCAGTGTATGTTATTTTCCATATAAAGATATAGAACATTTCATAAAATGTTCCCAGACCATTTAAAACTCAAAGAAATGCAGCTGACGCAATGAAATACATAGAGTACTTGTAAAAACATACAGACACGCAAGTGGATTGCTGCCAGACAGAAAATTTAAAGGCGGTTTGCTTAACTGCAGGGTGCTAGGTTTTGTACATGTGCCATGCTGAAACTGTTAGTAAGGCGGGTGTTGTGTTGCTTGAGAAAAGCAGATTGTATTTGGACCTTTTTAACTCAGATGTTTCCAATGTCGATATTTTGGTGACATTATGGCATTGCAATTGACTCAATGTGAAAAAAGATTTCAGCCTCCCATGTTAGACATTTTAAGAAAATTCAAATAAATTATTTGCAGTTTTTGTGTTAATCTTTCCAAAATGGCTTTCATAGTTTTATGAACTATCAGACTGAATCTTTGAGCTAATTGAATGGAACTTTATAGGTTGACTTGGTTTTAAAAAGCATTGCTTTTCTTTCTTTCTTTTTAAAAATGTATTATATTGCTTTGGTGAATGTTAAAGGCCTACGAAGTTTGTTTTTTGTAAATGTTACTGGCCTTAATGAAAAGAAACCAAAAGTTGGATGCTGGAATCATAGTAACTAATAATGCATGTATTATCTTGGAACGTTATTCTGTTAAAACCTGGTAATTTCATTTTAGAAAGTCTTAGGACAATTGAAGGAATCTAATTGATGGCATTTATGTTGCTTTCCATTGAGGCAGTATTTGGAATAATACAGTTTGAATGGCCTCCTTCTTGGCATTCCATGGTCATCTTTATCTTCAGTGTGTTAAGATAGGTTGATTTTTTTTCTTTTCATTGATTTTCCCATGCTTTTTTCAATGCTATGTTGTATATATTAATCAAAAATATTTTTTAAACGAGTTTATTATGGTTTCTTATTAATATAGTTGACTGAAAAGATTTAAGAACCATCTGCCACCTATGAATAAGAATGGTATTTTTAAAAATTGAAGAATATACTACAAATTTTGGTTTCGGACATATAGTCTTTCACAAAATGGTGATAGAAAAGTAGTCTTTGGTTTTGTTTTCATGGGTATTTTGTAGTTCCCAAGAAGCACAAATTACTGCAAGAAAGAGGGTGCGATAGTAACAATTGGCATGAGAGTAATTTTTGTATGAAGTTTGGTAGTTGAAGAATAAGTGTTAAACCACATGTCAATTGGAAGAAAAAGAATAAGCCTTAGATGATTTAGTGGCTTTCCCAACCTCTGTTTTATTATGTCCCTCAGTGGCTTAGAGCTACGTTTTTTGGGTCTCTGGACCAAATTTTAAGTTACTTATGTATGTTTTAGGAATTATAGCCACTGCCCTCTTTTTTAGTCCCCTTGTTCCTCTTTGTTCACCCCCTTTTCCCCTCACTGTACGCTGGTAGAGGATTCTTGGGCAACAGGCTGCCCCTTTGTCTCCTGCTGGCGAATTCTCTTCCGCTGGCCTAGTCCTTTTCCTGCCACACTCTTGGTGCCCGCTGGCCTCCTCTCTCACAAGGGCTGAGTCCTTGGGCAGTTTCAGTCCTTCGGGCCAAAGACAGGTCAAGTGAAGAAACTGCTGCCTATCAGGTAAGCCCTGAATTGGTACTGCAGGGTTATTACTCCAGAGTTTTCTAGTTGGTCAGACACATCATTGATTCCTTCCCAGTAGTTGAAGATGAGGGTGAAGAAAGAAATTGATTCCCAACTTTTAAGTCAACCAAAATACACGTCAAGAGTTGAAATCGCTTGCAGATAGTTTCAACTTTTTTGCACCACTCGTTTTGAGAAGCTCTACTTTTGCCGTAACCTTTTGAATATTCCTGCCTTTGTTGTTAGTCTTGGGTTTTAAAAAATAATACACATTGGTTTTAATGACTTGAAAACCGATATTTCTAGGATCCTAGTAGTTTGTGAATAGACCCTTAGTTTTTTCCCTTCTTGATTATTCACTGAAGAAATGGACTGCAGTGAACTTTTACATGGATTCGTTTTCACAAGGATGTAAATTAGTCTTTTAGTGTGATGTTTAAAGGTAGCCACGGGTAGCATATATTGTGATCACTGTTAGATGGGAGACCCTCAAATCTATGATTTTCCATAAGCCTTTGAATTGATACATGATTTCTCAAATAGATATTATTCTGACCTCTGATCACTTCCCTTAACATGTCTCAAAGGAATCAAATCTTTTCCTTATTAGAAATGATTGAATGTTTTCCTAATCGATAGTAAATGGAATGCTAATAGCTTTTAGTTTGTTCACTTCTGTATTGACTTACAGAAGATGGCATTGGATCATCTTGCTTATGATTTAAGAATAAAGTGATCCCTTTAGTAACTCCATTTTAAATAGGTGGTCATAAAAGGTATTTTCCGCCATGTATTTGTATAGTTTCTGAGCAAGTTTAATTATGTCAGCTGGAACATAATTTTTTCATGATATTTTGTTTACACTGACAAGCCAAAAGCGTTGGTCCTCTTTTGAAGAAAACTTCCATCCAGTTTTATCTGCGTTTTCATAAGAGTGTATAAGCATTTTGAGAAGGATATATTTCATTTATTAAAGTGATGAGTTTTGCATTTATTCCTTGAAAGAATTCTCTCACTCCCCCTTTCTCCCCAGTCTGAAACCAGTGCTTAAGGTGGTTTATCAAGCCCACATCTGTAACTATGCAAAGGAGGCTTCTGATGAGAGAAGAAAAGTCAAGCAGGTTTAAGACTCATTTTCTCTGGAAAAATATATTGAGGGCAATTTGCAGCTGGCAAGATTTTTGCATTAGGTAATAGTCTAAAGTTAACAGTAGCATCAGGTCTTTAAAATTTTTCTTTTTTGTATTTCTGGAGGAGGTAATGGGAGTGCCTTGCCGAGTCCTTCCTTGTGCTCATCAACATAGCAGCCTCAGCTGCCCCCCTTGGATCCCCTGCCAGGGCTGCTATCATCTTCTGATCAAATATTAATGTGTGATCCTCTGCTTGCTCACTAATCCAAAGCCAATTAATATTATCTGTCAATTATTTACAGATCCTGAGGTGCAGAGGCAATTCCCGGAGGACTACAGTGACCAGGTTCGGAATGCGTAATTAATTTTTTACATGACAAAATTTATTTCAGAGTTGTTCAACATATTATTACTGTTCTTTTTACTGAAAGAGATAAATGAATTTTTAGAAGGGAAGAAAAGCAGTAATTAGGAACCAAAGACAAAAAGTAAAATGTATTGAAGTAGGACTGAAAATATTGGTGCTAGATTTGGGGTGTTTCTTTTAGGGAGAAAATGAACACAAAATAAGGAAGAAAACCTATCACAAATTTTACTCTTCACTTTGAGGTATGCTACAGTCTGCACTTCATTAGGAAATCCTTTCTGGATTGCCTGTGAACTTTTTAAAAAAATGCTATTTCAGAAGTCAAGAAGCAGTGTAACAAAAAAGAGAGAAGAGGGAAGTTTATAACATTTCCTGGAATTTGAAATAGATGATGAAATTATGTGTTATGGTAGTATTGGAAGGAGAAGATGCACGTGCAGAAATGGACTTAAGGGTGAGGGTGGTGCTGATGAGGGTAGTGAGTTAAGGTTGGCCAGTTGGCTCTACCATCTTGAATTGACAGCATTCTGCAAGCATAGAATGGGGTAGAAGGAACGATTTTACTCACAAGATAGTGCTGAAGTTCTGATGTTGCTGTGTTTTTTATAATTAGTTCTAGGTTATACATTCAGAATTCTAGTTTCTATCTTGAGAGATATTGAAGATGTTTTGTAGCTTTTTTGAGGCACCTTACATTTTTAGTTCAAATATGCAATTTGGTATACTTTTTAAAGCAGCTTTGAAATAAAAGCGTTCTTGATTACACTGAATAAGACAACTTTATAAAACCTTTCACATGTGAAATACCATATACAGTAAAAGCATGTTTCTTAAGCACATCTATTTAATTTTTTTATTAAAAGTATTTGAATGAGGGTAAGTACAATAGAATAGAAATACCCAGTACAGTGATAGTAACACCTTTGCAGTGTGTCTTGTTGTATAGAAAGCAAGGTATCTGATACATCTTTATGAATAAAGGGGACATAATATGACCAGAAATAGAACTGGATAATCAGTATAATGAGATGCTTTGTAATGAGATCTTATAATACAAGAACCCAAGAGAACTGGCATGGTTTGCTTTGTGTTTGATCTCAAGATTTTAAATAAGATTTTAAAAAATATTAAAATCTTACGACTCTGTCTCTTGCTTCATCTTCTACCAGGAGAGTTAAATTTTTATTTTATCTTAAATTTCTATGAGATTGGGCTCTTTAGATTCAAACTACACAATCCAAGGATTATAGGACCTTTTCATTAATGAATTTCCTTTCTTTAAACAATATATAAAGGCTGGAAAATCTTAACGTATTATTTAGAATACACTTGAGTCCATAAATTTTAACAAAATTATTGTTCTAAAGTCTTGTGTCTAGGTAAATAACCTTTGTAGTTCCATGATCTGAATTACTCAGTGAGATGGAATTTTATAGGAGAAACTTAAAATATCATAGTTACCATCTGGGTCTATTCCGTTCAACATAGTTTCTTACTATATCTGAAAGTTTTTGAACAACATGGTTTCTTTTTTAGTATAACTTTAAAAAACTGCATGGGTAATATGTTCATGACAAAACATGTAGAAACTATAGATAAAGCAAAAATAAATTTACAAAAGAATGAAAAGAAAGAAAATACAAATCATCGGTTATTATACTGCACAGAAATAACCACTGTAACAATTTGGTGTTTATCTTTCCATGATTATTTCCCTGAGTACACATAGAAGTTTGTGCGTTTAAGGAGAGTATATGTGTACGTATATGCATACATGTACTATTCATGCGTATGTGTGTACTGAGAGAAATATACGCTAATATCAATTCCATCATTGTATACAGAGCTCAGTTGACTGATTGGATATTATGTTATGAATGTAATTCTCTTTGCTTTAGTTAATGGATGGTCTTACAAGTATTTCATATTTTGAAGTTGGAATTATTAGAATTATAGTAGGAACCTAAGTAATAATGATAGCT
Organism: Symphalangus syndactylus; assembly: GCF_028878055.3. NCBI lineage: Eukaryota > Metazoa > Chordata > Mammalia > Primates > Hylobatidae > Symphalangus > Symphalangus syndactylus. The sequence continues at coordinate 21,060,350 of NC_072425.2, forward strand.
TTAGTTATTTAAAGGTGCACATAGTATAGTAGTATTTGTTTTCTTTGTTTAAATCATTGACATCGTTTTGAAATTTGGAGAATGGTCCTCATGGACCAGAGGTAGACTTATAAGAGTGCACACAACTCAGCCCCACTTAGCAGAGATTTATTTATTTCCTCCAACTTGACACATGATTTCCTTTTTTTTTTTCGCCTCCTATAACCCAAGAAATGGTTAATGAAGGATCTACTTTGTTTTGGAGACATTACCTCCAAATTCCCAGAAATATATTTGAGAGTTGTATCTGCTGGGAAAGAAAGTGAGAACTGTGTGCTTTTTAATTTATCTTTTTATCATTTAGGTTCTAAGCTTAGTTTTTTCTTCTTCACATTTGTTAAATTATCTTTTCCTACAGTAAAACTATTATAAAGGAATTCTTAGAAATATTTCTATTACATACAAACCTTAAATGCTGAATATGCACTTAATCTCGACAACATTTCTAGTATTAAAACATTTATGATGTAATCCTTAAGGAATATTTGAGATAATTCACCACAAAGTATAGCACTTATTACCACACAGACACACACACACACACACACACACACACACACACACACAATTCCCCCTCCCCCAGTTTTTCTCCTCATTCGCCTAAACTACCAGTGCTTGTTTTTACATATAGTGTGTTTCCCATGTACCAGCACATTGATCAGAGATGCTTGCTGCTGCTAGATGTTTTATTCTGTGTGTTCTTTGTACCTTACAGTAAAAGAATCTGTCACAAATTATTGTGGCTCACTGCTTTAGAAACTGAGAAAAAAGGGAGGTTAGATTGACATCTGTGACTGAATAATGATGACCAGCCTTTTGGCTCTCCTTGAGCCACAAAGCTAGCACTGCCTTTAGAGTGGAAAAAGAAGTAAGAAGAAAGGGGAGGGATAAAAGAGAGTTACAAATCTGTGGTCCCGGAGATGTATTACTGTTGGGCCAGTTGTCTGCGTGGTATGATAATCCATTTTGATCTTCTCTGTCTTAATTGTCTGCTAAAGACAAATGGGCAGTAAAAGTTCATCAGTTTCATCTTTCTGCTTCTCGTTTAGAAGCAGAATAAATGATCCATCACTACAGAAGAAGCCTTTCTTTCTGTCACGGAAGTAATGCAGACCCAACACGTTTTATTAAAATGTTTTCCCCTCATTATTTCAGTCCTCTCAGCTCTGATAGATCTTACTGTTTCATAAAAAATGTAATCTGAAATGTAAATAAGGGTCTTGATACAGAAGGAAGAAGTAATGAGCAGCCTGATTGTAATTACTGACAAAGTGATTTCTCTGTGCCCCATTTTTTTCCCTCCTTAAGTTGTCTGTGACACCCTCAGACCACAATGACATCTATGGTTTAAAACCATTAAATCACTGTAGCACTCAATATTTCGTTTAAAATCTGGTAAGCCTGCGATCTTTAAACCTGGAAATACAGGCTTTGTTAATTCCTGAAAGACATGCATTGCCTATTTTTTTTTTTTTTAAAGAAAAAAAAAAACAAGGCAAAAGCAGGGGCTTTTCAGAGTTCATATTATTTATTCATCTGCTTTTGTTTAATCCTTACCTAGTTTAAACACTAAAACATCAACATTGGTAGGATCCTGACTTGAAAAGAATCCTGTATTTTTGAAAAATTTTAATAACAGCTTACTTATGAAATTTTCTTAAATTCTGTCTCCCTTAACTGTAATATGAAGTAGTCTAAAATTTCTTTTTAGGGTTAAGATTACTAAATTACAGATGTAAGTTTTGAGTTACTTTGGATTTGCGTAGCTTGGACTAGGTACCGTTCAGTCTCTTACTGTAACTTTAGGTAATGTGGCTCTTAATAAAAGCCAATTGGAATATTTTGTTAAAGGACTGAAGCACAATAATAATGTATTTCTTTCATTTCTAGAAATTGGTTTCTCAAATATATCAACATGTCAATCAGACATTAAAAGTAAGAAAAAAATGAATAGCTTTCCCTGCTGAAAATAGTCTTGTAGTTAATTAAGTGGGTTTATAATTATTCTATTATGTTTACTGTGTTCATTCATAGTTATGGAAATAATTGGTAAAACTTTATTTATTGTGATTAGTTCAGTTTTAATGAATACTAATTGAATTAAGGGAGAAAAGAATGGTTAAATTAACATGTTAGCAAATTATGGTCACCACTCTCGTCAAAATCCCATCTTTGGTCTCAAAACATTATATGATTTTTTCAGATTAAAAAACATGAGCCTTTAGTAATTATAATATTTAGTATGGGATGGTTTGAAATTAAGAGATAATAACCTATTAGAGAGATTTCCATAGTCTTGTAATGTGTCAAGTATAATAGGTATTACACATACCGTTTTGAAATGTATTAGTTATGATTACTTCTTATACGAAAACATGTAGAATTAATAATTTGTCCTCACAATTGTACTTTCATAGCCTGTTTTTTCTAAGAGTGGCAATTAGAGTTGAGTGTGCTAAAAGTTGCTTCTCCAGTGTGCTCATCCACCCTTTGATGGAATACAGTGAGCCTCTTAGAGCCCTTTAAAGAGTGGTCCAGGCACAGTTACCTACCCCTGTATATATAGATTGCTGTTTAGAGTTGCAGGTAGTTTTTCTTTCCACTGGCACTGAAACAGAGTGTTACAATGAAACCAACAATCTTTATGCATTTATAGAAACTATAACAATTTTATGGAAATCTTTATATAGAAACTAACAGTGTTTCTTGTACAAGCTCTATAAGCAATGTAGAAACATGGCACATTGGGAAAAATTAAAAGGTGCTCTTTCTCTTAAGGTTTTATATTGCCTATGTGATTTCAAAATTTCGTTATAGGCAGTTAAACAAATTATAAAACCATATACCAACTATATACTAAAAAGGAACAAAAATATGTTGCATAACTCAGGCTAATTGTGATGGAAATTGGCATTTCTGAGTTGCATGTAATTGCTTAAATATGGAGTTTTCATCTGTTCATGCTTGAGGTATGCTCCATGCAAAACATTTCTTAAGCTTACAGTTATTCACAATATAACCAATGTAAATCAACTGGAAGATTCTGATTAGAGAGACAGTAGAGATAATATTTAAACAAGACTTTCAACTTGTATGTTGAAGATTGCCTTGTTCTTTTGATGAGAACTCCTGTGTATGAAAACTTTCATGTTACTTTCTTCAAAATTTTGATAAGCCAGAGATAAAACATTTCTACTGTAAAACTTACTCATGCCCTGATTCATTGAAAGAATACTATTTCATAAGAAAATTATAGATATAATCTAGTTCCTAAATTTTTTGTTACTATGAAAAGAAGCCACATTATACCAACATTGTATAATATGACACACATGTATAATATTTACAGGAAGTATAAAACAAATGATAAATTTTGATTTTTTTTTTTTGCATCATTATTAGGCAGAGAAACATAAGCAGCAGAGTGTGGTGTATAAAATGTGACATTGATTCCACAAAGGTTCTGGCAGTCTTTCGACGGTGGCTTGTTTAAACCATGGGTCTTCACATTGGAATTGAGATTTTGGGTTTGTGGTCCTTGGGGCCCTGTATTCACCAAGCTCACAAAGAATGGAATTGAACTTGGGTGTATCCCATTTCTCTTGGAAACTTTTGAGCTTTCTTGTTTTTTTTTTAATTCTTTTCCAAAGTGGGTGTTGTCATGCTTCCAGCTTACTCACAGGTTCTCTTCAAACTAGATCCACTTTAAATGGTGAGGTCACCTTTGATCTTGGAAACTTTTTAATGACACTATATACCATGGAACAGAATTTGTAAATTCATTTGACTCTCATCCAAAGGACTTATATAAGGGTCAAATGGGTCACATTTTAAAATGGTTCTATAATCTGGTCTTAAAAAGAGCAACTTATGGTTACAAGTGAGTATATTTTCTGATTCTTTTTCTGTCATATCTGTTTTTGGCAGCAGAAACAGTCTGGGAGACTAGGTCTGATTTTGTATATTAATGGAGAGATTGATGAGTGTACTATCTGCAGACTTTGAGCCAGACAATGTAGCAGGTAAAGAGGAGGAGAGAAGTAGATTCCGTCTCTCCCTTGAAGGAACTTACTGCCTAGTAGGCCATAGAGTAATGCATGTCTAGGATGTTTTGTGGAATAATGGCATGGCCACAACACTTGAAAGTGGGAATGTCTCTGAAAACTAGAACCCTTGGGTGGTGGTGCTGCCATGATCACATTCCTGCAATTTCTTGTTCTCTGTTACATGAAGCCATAGAAGTTAGTAGAGTTAAGTGGTATAGAGAAGCAAGTGGAAAGTCTTGGAGCTGCCCTTAAAGGTCACCTTTTAGGTTGTTTTAGATATGTGCATTTCTTTTCTTTTCTTTTCTTTTTCTTTTTTTTTGAGACAGTCTTGCCTAGGCTGGAGTGCAATGGCACAATCTCAGATCACTGCAACCTCCACCTCCTAGGTTCAAGCAATTCTTATGTCTCAGCCTCCCAAGTAGCTGGAATTACAAGTGTGTGCCAACATACTCAGCTAATTTTTGTATTTTTAGTAGAGATGGGGTTTCATCATGTTGGCCAGGCTGGTCTCCATCTCCTGACCTCAGGTGATCCTCACACCTTGGCCTCCTGAAGTGCTAAGATTTCAGGTGTAAGCCACAATGCCTGGCCAGATGTGTGCTTTTCTAAGAGTCACTGTTGATTCATGGGCTTTTCAACCTCTTGCCCAAAAAGCTCACTTTCCATATTTCTTAGTAACTTGGCAGTCTGGAAACGTAGGTGGAAATGTAATTTTCTCATCTGCAGGTATAAACTCTCAATTTCTTTAGACTGTTCTGCCTAAGAGCTGATTGTTAGCATGATAGCCACAGGGTGCTCTGCTGAAGCGGGTTTCTTGAAGTGGATATCAGTATTCGTGAATGCCACCAAATGTAGGTGTTCTGAAGGACGGCATTACAGATTTCTAAGTTTCATTGATAGATACAGATGTAGAAATACATCCCAGCTTAAATATCTGCTTCTTTGTATGTGTTTAAACGTGTCCCATTGTTGACAATTAGCCAATTTAAATGTTTTCTAAGTATAGGTTCATAGATAGGTTAAAAAAAATAGTCTATCACAGGTTGCCTCTTATTTTTCCCCATGTTGTTACGAGTAAAATATATCACCTTGGACAAATGTCAAGGTGCTTTTTAAAGTGTTTACTGAAGAAAAAAACACTTTTTTGTTTGATTTTGTGTTTTAGAGTTGGGGTCTCATCTCAATCTGTCGCCCAGGCTGGAGTGCAGTGGTGTGATCATAGCTCACTATATCCTCAAACATCTAGACTGGTCTCAGGCAATTCTCCTACCTCAGCCTCCCAAGTAGCTGGGACTTCAGGGTGTGTATCACCATGCTGCCTAGTTGAAAAAAAAAATTTTTTTTAGAGATGGGAGTCTTACTATGTTGCCCAGGCTGACCTTCAACTCCTGACCTCAAGCAATCCTCTTCCCTCGGCCTCCCAAAGTGCTGGGATTATGGGTGTGAGCTTCCATGCTCAGCCTCAGAAAAACTACTTGTATATAAGAGGTACTATTCAGTAATATCCATATGCTGAGTTTTTCTCCATTTCCAGAGAAGGGTGAATTTAAGAATGGGATGGGGTTGAACTGACATCTTAATGAAAATATATTTCAACCTTAAACATTTAGCGAAACTCAATTGAAAAATTGAGACATTTTCTGACTTAAGGCTCTTCTTTTAAGTTGAAGATTTCTTCCCAATTTGGTCACTCCCCAGCTGTTACAGTTATGTAGAAGGAACTCATTAAAAAGACAAATTCTTTTTGAGCCATTCTTTCTGAAAGCACGCCAAGCTATACAGCTATGTTGTACTACTACTTATTTGAATCTGACTCCAGGAAATGGTAATTATGCAATCCTTACTTACACATTCTTATGAGAATGTTCTCTTGGGTTTATTCTGGATCCCAAAAAGCCCCACTAAATTTTTGTCTGTGAGTACTATTGGTTGGTCTTGTTTCTAGTAAGTTATGCTATGATTAAAACTAAATGGACCATGTCTGCTTTTGAGAGGGGCAGTCTCTGTTTTCTCTTAGCCTCATAGAATCAGTCCCGGTTGCTCCTTGGATGCACCTAGAAGTCCTATTGATTATTTTTCCTAAACTGCTCTCTAGTCTGTCCTATTCATCTGTTTCCCTCTGCATTCACACTCAAAGCTTCTCTCACGTGGACTCTTCCTAATGGTCTACAACCCAGTGACGCTACAATCACCACCCTCTCTAAGATGGCCGGAGATGACTTGCTAAAACCTAAATCAAATCACATAATTTCTCTTTAGTCAAAACTCTTGATGGTTCCCAGGTACCTTAAAGATCAACTCCAAATCTCTTAACTTGCATTTAAGGCTGGTCGTAGTCTGACTTTGACCCAGCCTCTAGTCTTGTCTCCTGCCACCTCCCCTTACAGCCCAGACATGGGATGCCTCATCATTTCCCAGCTTGCTTGGCTTTTCCTCTCCTGTATATTTTTTGTCCAAACTGGCTTTTGGTTGAAATATTTTTCTCCTTGTTGTCCTGCAACTCCTACCTCAGTATACTTCTGTTTATATACCTTGTTTCACCTTCTCTGTGAAACTTGTCCTGATGAAATTAGTCACGTCAGCCTTAGCTTTTAGGCAGCAATGGGAGGATCCACGCCTGTGTCGTCTTGCTTGTATATCTGTGTCTTCATCAATCTGTGAATGCTTCAAATGTAGAAATGGCTATGGCCAATGTTAGAGACCCCTTTGAGCAGCTAGGACAGATTGGGGGCTCAGTGAACAACATGAGGTATGTGATACACAGATGTAATTGCTAAAGAGTTAAGATTCCAGAAAGGAGAGTGCAGGGGAATGACTGTGGTGATTAAGAGCTTGGACTTTGGAGCAAGACTGCTAGGGTCTGAATCCTGGTTCTGCCATTTACAGGGGTTTACCACTTGGGGATTTGATTTCCTCATCTAGAAAGTAGAGATAGTCATAGTAACTACGTTGTAGGATAGCTATGAGGGTGTCATGATTTAAAATGTGCGAAGTGCTTAGAATAACACCTGACACCAAATCATAACCAATAATTATGTCGTGTCTCCTATTACTGGGCATAGATTTAAGTAAGGCAGCAAAGTAACCTGGTTTTGGTGTCTTTGTCAGGTGTTAGGGTTGTGTGTGATAACCTTTGCCTCTAGAATTTTAGATTGATCTAGGAAGGATTCTGGAAATGCCTCCCTTTCTAAACCCACACTGTTTCAGAACAAAATTTAGAGAAGTCACAAAGGTAACAGCGAATATTTTGTCAAGTAAGGATGAAAAGACATAATCGGAAACAATTCCTGAATACTTGTGTTCTAAAATGTACTGAAAAGATAAAAACCCTTTAAATGGTGATCAAGGGGTTTCAGATAATTACTTTTTATTTATTTTATTCCAGTTGTGAAATTTATATGTTGAGAATCCCATGTTCAAAACTTCAGAAATTTAGTAATGGGACCACTGTCCTTGTAAATGAGCCCTTTTGGTTGTATGTAGTATTTTGTATTACTGCAGTAGCTTTCATTTTTTAAATACTTATATACAGTACAGTAAAGATTCCTCTGACTATTATGATTTTCAACTGTGTAACTTCGGTCAGTTTCAGATTTCAGAAGTGGTATAACATGAAGCCGAGACTGTGGGCCTGAATATATGTATGTATGTGTGTGTGCTTGTGTGTGTGTGTGTGTGGCAGATGGGGGTTGGTAGGTAGAAATGAAAAGGCGCTTGTAAAATGAGAATCTTAAAATTGAATTTATCAAAGATTATTTACATAAATTGTGTGATACAATGTTGTTTCACAGTGGTTTTATCCCTGGAATATTCTTATCTAGGTTGTTTGTCTAGAACATACTAATTGGTTTTTCAAAAGTCAGTTCAAATGCCACCTCCTTTGAGGAATCTTTTACATCCCCCAGATAGATTTCTATCAGAAAACCTAAAACACTTGATACTTGTTTACCTGTCCTCTTCCTTTCCCAAGCAGGAAGTCAGAGATTCTTGCCGGCTTCATGTCCAGATCTCTAGGACCTGGTAACTGTGCATGGCTGTTAGGAGGCCAAGTATTTAATATACATTAAGTGACTGAATAGTTCTCACACTGTAATCTGTGGGCTCAGAATTTAAGCTAGGTAGGACAAACCAAGACATACCTTTATTAAATCCCATCTTACCTAGAGAGGCTTAACCAGATGTGTTTATGATTCTCACATTTGAGTGTATATCGGACATGATGCCTCTTTGTGTAGTATCTAGTTTTAGACGTATAACTTGTAAAGTGTTGAGAACATTTTTTATCAGAGCACTCTTCCAACCTTCCAGATACTTATCATTTCTGGAGATCTAAACCCCTGGCAAATTAAGAAATAGCTCTGGATTTTTAGAATGTATCTGTTATAATAAACAGATTTAATGGCAGCTAGAAATACTTTTTATTATTCATGTATTATTTATGTCTTAAGAAATATCCCCTACCCCTTAAAATATTAAATTTTTATTTTTATTACTATTATTTTTTAGACAGAGTCTTACCCAGTCACCCAGGCTAATGTACAGTGATACAGTCTTGGCTCACTGCAACCTCTGTCTCCCAGGTTCAAGCGATTCTTCTTCCTCATCCTCCTGAGTAGCTGGGACTACAGGCATGTGTTACCACGCCTGGCTAATTTTTGTATTTTTAGTAGAGACAGGGTTTTGCCATGTTGCCCAGACTGGTCTTGAACTCCTGACCTCAGGTGATCCACCCACCTTGGCCTCCCAAAGTGCTGGGATTATAGGCATGAGCCACTGTGCTCGGCCTTTTTTTAATAAAATGTTTAACTCAAAGAAAAGTTAGGAGGCAAAAATATCCACATGTTATATGAGATTTGACTTTTGATATGACACTTTGGGCAAAGACTACATTTTTTGGCTTCATCTTTTTCATCTGTAAAATGAAAAAGTATTAATAATACTAACTTTGTAGAATTGGCAGGAAAAGTAGCCATAATATATACATAATACCTGAATTCATCTAGTTTAATAAATGTTTTCTGATGTAGTATGAGGAAAAAGAAGTTTGATGCTTCTGTGTAATTGATGATGTCTGATTTTGTATCTACATCCCAGAATGTAGATAAGTCCTTCCTGTAGATAAAGAACCTGAAGTCCAGTGATAAAACCTCACTATTTTAGCACACTCCCCAATTTCTCATCACAAGGCAGATGAAACAACTGTTTATTATTTTGTTGCCCTCCAGACAAGCCATGGTTTCCCCTCTAAGATTCTGGTGGCCATAGCATCCAATCCAGGATACTTTTGAGACTGAAAGGGAGCACTGTTACTACACAGAAGTCATGGGCATAACTGGGAAGTCCTGGGCAAATTGGCAGGTCAGGTTACCCTACCCTAAGGCCCTTCAACAGAACAGCACAAACATTTCACTCTACTCCTGCAAGTTGGAAGTGAGGTTGGAGAAAGGCTTTATCTGCATTCAACATGGAGGACTAGTACTGCACAAAATCTTAGCTGTGTGAATGCCTGTGACCCTGGAGACAGAATGCTAATCAAGATTCTCAATCTCCATCCTTTAGTAGAGAG